>NC_057861.1:61884364-62510197 GCF_019393635.1 Dromiciops gliroides | reverse complement strand
CCAGTATGGTTCTTTTCTGCTTGGTCTTTGTCAGGGAACAAACATCTATTAAGCACTTACCAAGTGCCAGGCACTGCATTAATTGCTGGATATAAAGAAAGGCAAAAGACAGTCTCTGTTCTCAGGGAGCTCACATTCTAATGGGGAAGACAACATGTAAGTAACTAGGGATAGACAAGTATATCTGGGGTAAATGTGAGATAATCTCAGATGAAAGGCACTAGGGAGAGGGAGAGAGGAGAGGACTACTGGGAAAGGCTTTTTGCAGAACGTAGGATTTCAGCTATTGGACCTGTGATCAGGAAAACCTGAGTTCCAATCCAGGCTTAGATACTTACTTGGATGTGTGATCCTGGGTAAGTCATTTAACCTTTGCCGGTCTCAGTTTCCCCATCCATAAAATGGCAATAATAAAAACACTTGCCTACTCAGGGTTGTTGTGAGGATATTTGTAAAGTGTGTTGCAAACCATAAAACCCTATTTAAGTGCTAGCTATTATTAAGGTAGTAACATACATGGAGAGGTAGGAAGGGGTCAAGTTGTGAAGAGCTTTAAAAGCCAAACAAAGGATTTTAATATTTGATCCTGGGAGTAATAGGGAGCAACTGGAGTCTGTTGAGGTCGGTGGTCAGACTTGCCCCTTAGGAAAATCATCTTGGTAGCCCATGGGAATGAGGAGTGAGGGAGACTTGAGGGAGGGGTATCCAACCAAGAGGCTAAAGCAGTTGTCCAGGTGTGGACTGATAGGGTGGGGGACAGTGTCAGAGGAGATCATAAACACATAACCCCTCAGGCCCTGAATGGTTTGAGCTCTTCCTATTGATGTGGGAGTGGGGTGGGTGAAGGGCACATCTGTCCCCTTCAGTTTGGAAACTCCATAAAGACAGAGGCCATGCCCTCCCTTCTTTCCATCACTCTGGGAGTTGCCAGATTTATCCTTATTTCCCATTCTCCTGGGAATTTCCACTCTCTCCCACCCCAGCCCTTCCCCAAACAGAGAGTTATCTGGGACCATATCTCCACTCATTTACCCTTTACCCTTCAGTTAGTAATTGATAGACCTGGTAGGGCGTGGGGTGGGAAGATGAGGGGAAGTACACCTGGAAAGGGCTATGGCCCATTAGTCTGATGTTTAGAACCAGGTGATAATGAGGGTGATCCTTTGGAATGCACTGAACTCCGACCTTGGCCCCAGCCTGAGCCCAGTCATATTGAACTCGACCCTTGGACAAAGACCTGGTACAAGAGGATCCCCGACTTAAGTCTAGGAGTCCACTAGTGTCCCGTGTGTGGGGAGTGGGGTAGGGGAGAGATCCTATTGTGGGATCCAGAAAGCGGGGCACTAGGTGGTACTCATGGATTGGGGGCGAATTATGACCAGGGCAGGAGACTCCAGTGTAGGGAGAAGCTGGTGGCTACAAAATTCTCTCTCCTTGTCACTGGAGTCCCTAGTATGGCCACCAGAGGGTACCAGAGGCTCACGGCAGAGACCTAACTCTGGCCCAGATGGGGTTAGGGGAAGAAAGTCCTTTGGTTGAAGCAGAGCATGGGCTTGGGGGCCTTGTTCTTAGTCAGATGCTTCTGTTGCAAGAAGGCCCTGAGGAGTATAGATCTTAAGCTGGAAGGGGTCATACAGGTGACCCAAGCCAACCCCCTCATTGTACAGGGGAGGGAATGGTGGTGCAGTGATGATGCATGAGGCACCCACTTACACAGAAAGTGGAAAGGCTGGGCTTAGGACTGATATTCTCTGAATCAAAACTCGATTCTCTTTCCATTACATTGGGTATGGGGACCCAATAGACCCCTATGAAAGAGGATCCCTCTGCCAATCCCCCAGATCTCTCCCCCAGCCCCATTCTTCAGCCCTGAACGGAATTGTCTGCCCCAGTGTTTTGAGGACAGCTTGATGTATCAGGAAGAGCCCCTGGCCTGGCAGTGAGGAGACCTGCTTTGGTGACCTGGCTCTGCCACTGACTTCCATTCTCTGGCCACAGTTTCCCCAGGGCATTGGACTATACCTCTTCAAACCATAGTTGTCTAGAGCTGTCCAAGAGTGTTATGGATCCTCATAAGGTGGCATATTTCTCATCCCTGTAGATTTTCAAAAAGAAACTGGAAAATTATTTGTTGAGTATGTAGCAGAGGACATGCCTGCTGAGGGACGGTTTGGATGATTGGACTAAGATCATTCCAGTTCTGCCAACCTGTATCCTTTGGTTCCTGCTGGCTCCAGACTAGCTGTTTTATTGCCTAAAGGTCTTTCTGTCTCTAACTACTAGGGTTCTAGAGTTTGGGGATGAGAATCCAAGAGTCCTGGATTCTACTCTCCCCATATTCTCTTTTTTTTTGAGGGGCAATGGGGGTTAAGTGACTTGCCCAGGGTCACACAGCTAGTAAGTGTCAAGTGTCTGAGGCCAGATTTGAACTCAGGTACTCCAGAATCCAGGGCCAGTGCTTTATCCACTGTTCCACCTAGCTGCCCCTCCCCATATTCTCTTAGCCTCAGCTGCTCGGGAGCTTGGGGGTAGGGCATGAGGATATACCCTGCTTGGCAGAAGCAGGCAATTCCCAGGGTCCCTCCCTCCACACCCACCTCCTTGCTGGCAGCCATGCCCACGATGCCTTCACGTCTTCACCAAATCTCCATCTCTTTTAGTCCTGTCAGATACAACAATAAATCCCCAGGGTTTTCATGGTTGAGGTGATGGATGGTCTCGTCTGAACCTGAAGGAGGCCTGTCCATGCCAGCCACTCACAAAATTAGAAAGTAAGTAAAGTATCATTATCTTGCTTCTGGACCTTGGGGCAAGTTCCTTCCCTTTGAGCCTATTTTGCCATCTGTGAAATGAGGAGGTTGGACTGCATGGTCTCTTGGGGCCTTTTAAACTCCTACAAGAGGCAGCATGGTGGAGGAGAAAGGATTCTGGATGCGAAGTCAAAGATCTTGAGTTCAAATCCTGGTGGTACTTTTTTTTTTTTTTTTTTTTTTTGGTGAGGCAATTGGGGTTAAGTGACTTGCCAAGGGTCACACAGCTAGTAAGTATCAAGTGTCCGAGGCCGGATTTGAACTCAGGTCCTCCTGAATCCAGGGCCAGTGCTCCATCCACTGTGCCACCTAACTGCCCCTGGTGGTACTTCTTAATACATATGTGACTTTGGGCAAGTCATTTAACTCTCCAGAGCCACTGATTCTACATCTGTTAAGTGAAGAGGTTGGTCTCAATGGTTTTTTTTTTTTATATTTTTTTTTTTTTTTGCAGGCAATGGAGGTAAAGTGACTTGCCCACGGTCACACAGCTAGTAAGTGTCAAGTGTCTGAAGCTGGATTTGAACTCAGGTACTCCTGAATCCAGGGCTGGTGCTTAACCACTGCGGCATCTAGCTGCCCCCTGTCTCAATGGTTTTTAAGGGTTCTTTCACCTCTGATATAAGAGGCTAGCATGATGTAGGAGGAAGAGGGAGTAAGGGGACTTGGGTTCAAATTCTGACACTGAAACACACTACTTGTTTTACCAGGAATGTGACAGTTAAACTCTTTGGGAATAAGTTTATTTATCTGTAAAACTTGCATTAGATGGGCTCTCAAGTCCCTTTCATCTTGTTACCAATGGTCTCTTATCCGTCTAGAATTTGGGGCTCTCCAGAGACTTTGCCATGGCAGAATCATAGAATCGCAGAATTGGAAAGGGTTTCAGAGGTGATCTGGCCCAACCAATATGTGAGCCTACTCAATGTACCTGGCAAGTGGTCATCCAGACCCTTCTGAGGCCAGACAGAGGCCACCAGAGATGGATCCAGGGAAAACGAGATTGGGTTAGGAGAATTGACAGGTAGCTATGGAGATACTAGGCCTGGGGAAAGCAGAAGTAGGCTGGGAGTGGGGCAAGGATGGGATAAGAGAGTAGAGTTTTGTTTGGGCAGCAGAGTTGAAAAGGTATTTAGAGGCCATTGAGTCTTGTTTTTCAGATGAGTAAACTGAGGCCCAGAGTAGTGAAGTTACTTGCCGGGGAAGGGTCTGAGATAGGATTCAAACCTGAGTCTTCCTGACTCCAAGTCCTGTACTCTTTCCCCAGTGCCTCTCAGCCGCATGGGTGAAGGAACAGAGGTTTTGTTTTGGGGAACAGGGGGAAGCCAATGTAGGTTCAGGGGACAGGGATAGGCTGAAAGAACCCCCAGAGGCATATTGGGGCAGGGCAGGAATAGGATGGTAGAATCATAGCTTCAGATCTGGGAGGAACTTTAGGGGCCATCTAGTCTGGCCTCATTTTGTAGATGGGGAAACTGAGGCCTACAGAGGTTAGGTGACTTATCCAAAGTCACTTTGCTTGGAAACCAAGTCCTCTGACTCCAGCATACCTAGATGAAGGGAGCAAGGATAAGATCAGGAAAAAAAGGTTTGGGTTAATCAATCAATCAATCAGTATTTTAAAAATCCCTCCTATGTGCCAGGAACTGTGCTAAGTGCAAATTTATTTGATGGGGCAGAGATGGGATGAGGAAGAAGAGGTGAGTTTGTGGGAGCTGGGATAGAATGAGGGAGCAGAGGATTTTTTTGAGGGGCAGGGATAAGATGGGGGAACAGAGCTAGGTTTGAGGGGCCAGGGATGGATGCATGTCTGTGCTCCTACAGTCTGGCCCTCTCTCAAGGACAGAGTTGGTTGCTGCCAAGGGGTAAGTCTTGGCTCCCCTCCCCTCCTCCTCACTCCACCATGTCCAAACCCAGAGGGAACCTTGGCTATCCCCACAGCTGTAACTGCAGCCTTCTGCCCTCAGCCTGAGTTGGCCATTTCCTGATGGTCACTTTTGAGACTTGGGATGAAGCGGGCAGTAGGGTGTTGGAGACTCTAGCTGTGCCCACTGCCGGAGACATGGTTCGGTGACTATCCTGTGTGTGACTTCCCAATCAAGAGTATCATCATTCCATGCAGAGGGAAATGTGGGGCTCAAAGTGCCCAATGGGGAGCTTTGTATGCTACGGGGCTGCTAAGACACTCAGACCAGATGTGGGGCCTGGACCCTGTGTAAGTCTCACACATTCCAATCTGCCCCAGGTCTTGCTCTGTGTTACACTCCTGAGAGTCTTTTCTCCTGAGTCAGCTAGAAGAGCTCCCTGAAGAGGAGAGAGAAGGGGTCATGGGGTTCAGGCTGCATCCTTTTCACATTGTGTGTGCACAGGCTGTGTGCAGAGAGGGCCTCAGAAAAAAATGGCCCCTAGGAATTCAGGGCAAATCCAGTTGGCATTGGTGGTGCAGGCAAGACAACATGCTTTTAATCAGGTGCAGTTGTGCCAGGAAACCTTTGTGTGAAGGGGGTGGCAGGAGGTATGGGCTGTGGTGGGGTGGGAGATGAACAGAACCTTGGTGGTGTCAAACAGCCCAGAGCCAGAGGACTGGAAGACCTCCTCAGGAAGGGAGTACATGCCCCCCGGAGGTTGGTGCCCTGGGGCAAAGCCTTGATCACATCATTATAGTTACAGCTCCAGCTCTGAGAGTGGGTGGCTTGACTTGATTTACCTGGCTGAAGCTAAGCAGAGATTCCTAAGCACAGATGTAGGGACACACACACACACACACACACACACACACACACACACGTGTGCATGGTCACAGAAACAGAGGGAGAGATAGCCACACTGAGGTACGTAGGGGACACAAATACAGTCACCCGGCCACAGGCAAATCTATGGAGCCCAGCCAAATTTCTTGGCCCTCAAGATCTGACTCCAACCTGAGTTTCAAGTCTTATTTCACATTACACTGCATTCTAGTCCTCTGTGTACCAGCTCCACTGGGGTACTGGATGTTCCCTGACCCTCATGGAAGGTGTTTACTGCTCATGTTGGATCTGTATGTCCACATGGAATGTTTAAAAAAGCTACAGATGGCTGGCTTGTTGGGAGACAATGATAGCTATCTCTGGCATCTTGCCCACCCTTCTACAAGGAAGACTGTGATTCCTATGTCGAAGAGAATAGGAGGAGGGATCATGAGACTAGAGTAGATGGATGTCTATTTCAACCCCCTTGCCACTTTAGGGGCAAGATCAGTTCAGAACAAAAAAACCCCAGCTGTCTTGGCTTTAAGTTCGGGGTATTCCCCAAGCTTCCACCAGCAGGTTTGACTAACCAATACCAGTACTACAAAGACCATCACAAGAGGCAAGTAAACCCACTTATCCAAGCAAATACCGAAGGGAACTTGGAGAACCTGTAAAGATTAGAGTACACCAGACAATACACAAGAGTAAATGAGCTGAGACGTTGTTCATCCAAGAAAAAGGTCCCAATCCAAGGGGATATTGGATGCTCAGTGTCTTTAAGGAGGTGGGCTGGAAACCAGGGACGTGTTGAAGAGCAAGCTGTCTTTACAGGTGTATAAGACAGTTTTTTTTTTTCTTTCTCCTGGAGTCAGCCCTGAAGAGTCTTCAAACCCATGTGTCTCTTGAAGAAAGAATGAAGAATCTTTCTGCTTTTGTGCCAACTCTGCACATCACTTAGTGTGTTATGTAGCATTTTTTCCACCAATAAGGAGAGTCTCGTAGCCTTGGTTAGATACTTGGCTTACCCTTGTCTGCTATCTCAGGCCACCATATGCATTTTGCAGGCCATCCCATATGCTTGGAATGCTTTCTTTCCCCCCTCTGCCTTTCAGAGAGCTCTTCCTCTGAGGAACAGCTTAGGTGCCACATCGCCCATGAAGCTTTGTGTGATTCTCCTCTTCCTCCTCTCTTCCCCCCAGCTTGGTATTTTCTTCCTCCCTCAAATGCCCCTAGAGCACTAGACCTAGTTCTATTCTTGCCCCCAGCACACTCTGCCTTGTCTTAGACTTTTATGTGTATATGTCCCATGCCTTATCCCCACCTCACCCTCAGTAAATGTAAGTCACAAATCAGTCGGCCAATAAGCATTTATTATGCTCCTACTATGGGCTAGGCACTGCCCTGAGTGTTGAGGATACAGAGAGAAGCCAAAGACAGTCCCTGCCTTCTGATGGGAGGAGACAACAAGCAAATGCATTTGTAAAAAAAAAAAAAAGGCAGGGATAAGTAGGAAATAACTAAGAAAATGAAGGCCCTAGAATGAAGTGTGTGTGTGTGTGTGTGTGTGTGTGTGTGTGTGTGTGTGTGTGTGTAAACTTCCTCTATAAGGTGGGATTTTAGTTGGGACATGGAGGAAGCCAGGAGTCAGAGATGAAGAGGAGAGAGAGCATTCCAGGCATGGAGAAGGCTAGAGAAAATGCCTGGATGTCTTGTTGGCAGACCATCCAGGAGGCCAGTGTCACTGGATCAGAGTATGGTGGGGGAGTGGGGTATAAGGTGTAGTAAAGTGTAAGAAGATGGGGCAGCTAGGTGGCACAGTGGATAGAGCGCCGGCCCTGGATTCAGGAGGACCTGAGTTCAAATCCAGCCTCAGACACTTGACACTTGCTAGCTGTGTGACCCTGGGCAAGTCACTTGACCCCAAATGCCCCACAAAAAAAAAAAAAAGAAGACTGGGGGTGGGGAGGGGGAGGCAGGGCTAGGTTATGAAGGACAGCAAATGGCAAACAGAAGATTTTGCATTTGATGCTGGAAGCCTGTAGGAAGCCACTGGAGTTTATTTACTGGGGATGGGGGGAGATTTGATGGTCGGTTTGTGCGTTAGGAAAATTATTTTAGTGGCTGAATGGAGAATAGTGGAGTGGGGAGAGGCTTGAGCCACCAGGAGACTACTGCAATGGTCCTAGTGTGTGTGTATGTGTGTGTGTGATGAGGGCCTGCAGTGTCCAAGGAGAGAAAAGGGCTTATGGGAGAGATGTGGCAAAGGTAGGACAGGAGGCATCTTATAGTTATCTTTTATCCTAACACCTTAGATATACCGTTATCCCTTCCACATAGAGGGGGCTAGGGGCACGGCACCCCCACCATCTGGAAAATCTGAGTAAAATATTTTGGCCATACTTTTGCATCAGAGAAGAAGTCTGAATTATCATGGTATTAAAAGATAAACTATGTTGATATTATACAATACTATACATATATTTTACACATTTCTGAGGTTCTAAACTTTTTCTGTGTCATCTGCTGGCCTTCACATGTCTTCTGTGGCTTCTACAAAATCCCCCAAATTCCCATTTAATTTCTTATGCTGACCCATGATGTAGCAAAACTGGGATGGGGAAAGTCGAGGTGTGGAAGGGATATCTGTGAGAAGTGCTTAAAACCACACAGGCAGGTACCCAGAGACATAGACACTGGTCCTCCACATACACTGAGACTCAGCGAGACAGAGGCAAAAGAAAGAGTGACATACACACAAAGGAGACAGCTACACAAAGAAAGTCACCTAGAGACAGAGGCAGATGGTACAAGCTAAGCAAACTATAGTATGGCCTATGAGCTAAAAGTGGTCTTTACACTTTAAAAATCCAGTAAAACTAGGGGGCAGCTAGGTGGTACAGTGGATAGAGCACTGGACCTGGATTCAGGAGGACCTGAGTTCAAATCTGCCCTCAGACACTGGACACTTACTAGCTGTGTGACCCTGGGCAAGTCACTTAACCCTCACTGCCCCACAAAAAAAACAAAAAAAAAACCCAAAACCCTTCACCATGGCCAGCCATGTCTTTTATGCATGGTTTCTGAGCCAGGCCATGTCTCTTGGACCCAGTACAGAGAAAATAATCATTTCCACTCAATAGAATTCAACCAATAGGCCGTTTCCCTCCCTCCAAATCCATTTCCAGCCTCCAAACCTAACCCTGGATCCTCTTCTTGGAGAAGCTGTTTTCGGATGTTGGAAGGGCTGTCATGAAGAGCAGAGATCTGGCCCTAAAGGTAGAATGAGCCACAACAGGTGACAGTTGTAAAGAGGAATGAAGGGGCAAACAGCCCCAAATTAGAGCCATTCTGGAATGGATGTCTGTGGGTAGTGGCAAGCTCCCTGTCACTGCACGTCTTCAAGGTGAGTCTGGACTACCAACCAGGAATAATATTGGAGATGATGTTCTTGGTCGGGTTGGGTTGGACTCCAGGGTCTTGGTGATCTTTATCTTCATCCTCCTCTCTTACCTTGTTTCTCCACCTCCACCCCCACCCTACTTCCTTTAGGAATCCTCTTCTCCATGAAGCTCAGGAGAGGGCCAAGACAAAAGCTACTTACTCAAGTAGCTCATTCTGTTGGTCCCTCCCCTAGCCCCTTCCCTCCCCAGTTCCCCTGACCCAGTCGCAGAAAGGAGAGTCTGGGAGACACGTGTAGAGTTGGAGCATAGCTTGTTTAATGTTTTATACATTTTTTTCTTTTTTTTGGAATATTTTTTCTTTTTTTTTTTTTTGCATAGGGAACAAACCATCGTCACTTTCAATAAATGGTATTTAGGTAGGCGCATCGGCTAGACCGTAAGGGCTGCATCATACAATGTTATAATCAAATAGGGTGTGAGGCGCAGAAGAGGGGGAGGGGAGAGAGGGAAACTGAAGCAGGAGGCAAGGGAACGGGTAGGAGGGAAGGGGAAGGAGGAAGGGCAGAGTTAGATCCCATTCCCCCATCCCAGTCCCAATATTGTGCCCTTCGAATTGGGCAGACTGTGTATGAATTTGTTGATGGGTAGGCCAAGGATAAGAGAGCTCAGTCCAGGGCCTGCGGTGGTTTCCAATCTATGATGTGTAGTGTGTGTGTGTGTGTGTGTGTGTGTGTGTGTGTGTGTATGCGTGCATGTGTGTGCATGTGCGTGTGCGTGTGCGTGTGCGTGTGTGTGTGTGTGTGTGTGTTTTCGAGCTCAAAGGCATTGTGGGAGGGGTGCAGTAAGCAAGAAGCAAGAAACAGATTAACTAGTCCCATAATATTGATAAAATATAAAATGGAAAAAGAAATCTTGGAGAAAACAAAACAAACAAAACAAAACACGCACACAAAAAACAACTGAAGAGGACACCAGTAAAGCAAATTCTTTTTCTCTCTCCATTATATCATGTTCCCAGAGAGATGTCTCTGGTTCTTGATCTCACTCTATGTAACCCTCTCCCCCAACCTGGCCTTTCACCTGTATTTTGTCCTTGAGTGATCAAAATGAGATCTATGGAAACTGTAACAGAAGAGTCTGGGGTGGGGGAGGGGGGGGACTGTCCCTTCTGCCTCTTGCCAACTCCTGTCCAAGGCATTGAAGAGGAGCCAGAGTGCCTGGGCTACTCTGCTGAGTCAGGAGCTGGGAAAGGATGAGTCTGGGGTTGGGACCAAGGGTGTCTTAAAACCTTTGGTTTGTTTCTGTTGCTGTTGGTGGTGGTAGTTGGGAGTGGTCGTTGGGGCCCAAGTATTGGGGAGGACAGATAGAGTTGAGGACAAGATCTGGGGATCCTTGAAGAGGGTAATGCCAGGGCAGGGGACCAAGGGGGCTAGAGACTGGATTTTCCTTAGGGATCACATAGAAGGGTGTGGCTGGGATTGCCCACCTGCTCCCTTGTCCAGGGTGCTGATAGAATGCCACTGCTTCCTATCTCCTCATGCTCCTGCTTCAGCCCAATAAACCCAAGGGCTCGTTGGTAAAGCAGAATCTTACCCTATGTGAAGGATGGAGTAGATGACCTTTGGGGGCACACACCCAGACTCATTTTTGCTCCAGAGTTCCCCTGTCTCACTCCAGGCCTGGAATGTGGGTTCTACAGGGAAGAACAAATATGGACTCCCATTCCAGTTCCTAGCCAGGCTGAGATTCTGCCAGGCTTTCTTTACCATCATTTTGTTCCTAGGCACTAGAAAATATGGACTCACTAGTCTTAAAGACCCCCATACTGGGGAGCATCTAGCTCTACCTGAGTGCTCTAGATCACCATAGAGCCCCGCCCTCCCGAGTCACAGCATGGTCTTATCCTCTCTCAGTGGAGACATACCCTCTTAAGGAGGCAGATCACCCTCCTTCCCTACAGCTTCCTAAGCAAGGACTGAGATGGCTCGATGAGAAACACCCCTCAAAGCCAGGCCAGCAGGGACCTGCGAGGCACTGCTTGGGAACAATTGTTTTTTGGTTTGGATGTCAACAGTCCTGCTGCTTTGACTTTTGGTTGGCTTTCCCTCCTTCTTCCTTGTCCCCAAACCTTGTCCCAATCCCTCCCTTGAAAAGAAACGGAGGCCTTCTGATTGTGTGGCTCACTTGAATCGTGGAGCACCAGACAGACTTTGATCCAGCCATAATGGAGCATAGAGAGGAGACTAGAGAGGAGACTAGAGGGGGTGGGAGGCACATTTTTTGGGGGAAGGGAAACATTATGACCAGGAATGAGGCTGATCAGAGATTCTAGCAGCTGGTCTACTGCTTTCCAGACACCTGGTGGGCAGGAGGGGGAAGTAACATGGCATGGTGTGGGAGAGGACATGGACAGGGTGGGATGTGGGTGGGAGGAAGACATTCATCCCCTCAAAAATGAAGAGCAAAACCAAGGTTCTTGGATGATGTGCCAGTTAGAGGAACTGACCCCTCAAGAGCAGCAATTTATAATCCATATCACACAAAAATCGTGAGTGGATGATAAAGTTCAAAGTACCATCAATGAGGCCTGGTGTGGGGATGGTCAGACGTGGAAGGAGGCAGCTTCAATTTCGTCCATTTGAGATGTCTCCCAATGAACTCTATTAGAGGACTCTGGAATTTGTTGGTTTAGGTGAGCAGGTCTCTGTGGGCTCATCTCTCTCACTGTCCCCTCCCCTGACCTCGACTCTGCTTCCATCTCACCCAGCTTGGGGTTGTGGTCACTAGGAGAGCCAATGTAGTGCATGAACGCCAGGCCAAAAAAAAGCCAAGCTTGGAGGCCAAAGCCATATGGATTTTGAGAGCCTCTGAGAGGGGTAGAATTTCTGGGTCCTGAACACTGGTGTTTGGTGCTGGGTGCTTAGGAAAAGGGCGATCTCAGAACCTCGAGGAAGAGTAACATCATACTTTTTGGGGTACCCACTGGCTGGTTGCTTAGATTCCTCTCTCCCCTTTGCACCCCAACTTTGCTTCTGTGTCTGGATGAGTGCGAAGTTCAGGGAAGGGAATGAAGGTGTATAATACTCTTATCTGCCTGAAATTGGGGTGTCCTTATCTCCTAATTCCCCTTTCAGAAAACCATATTGGGGGGGAGGGATGCTCCTTTCTTTTTGTACTCTCAAGTGCCAAGGGAGAGGAGAGGCTAGCCAGAGAGACCCTTTGACCTCTGTCCCTTTCCTGGCCTCATTTAATCAAATAGGGTTTGTGGCTCCCTTCCCCTATCTTTCTCCTGAAATTTATTTCCTTCCTAGGTGGGAGAGGTTGGGGAGAAAGAAGGGGACTAAATTGCTAAGAAAACAAGAGTAGGAACCAACTTCCCACTCACAAAATGAGCAAAGGGAAGAGATTTAGAGATAGGCCAGTGGTAGACATGAACTATATATATATATATATATATATATATATATATATATATATATATATATAGATATATATATATATATATATATATATAGATATATATATAGTGGGAGGGGGAGATGGGCATGGGACGTGAGCTCTCAAGAGATAGAGTTACGGTGAAGACTTGGTTGTCACACCTTCCTCATCCAAAAGGGGACCCTGAATTTCAACTAATGCAGGGCCAACTTCTTCAGGGCCTGGTTTCCTGGATTTCATCCAGTATTGGACCTTTGGGATGGTCCCCTTTGAAAATCTCATAAATATTGTCACTGAGGGTGTGTATGTGTGTGCATGTGAGTGTGTATGTGGTATGGTATATGTGTGTGTGTGTGTGTGTGTGTGTGTGTGTGAGTGAGGGGGGGGAGGGCAAGAGGGAGAGAGAGAGAGGGGGGGGGGGGAGGTCATGCCCTCAAGCTTCTAGGAACCAATGGAGCAGATGAAAAAACTACCTGGTGGTGAATAGGTTAGTGCAATGAGAGCCCTTGAACTCTGAATCAGGAAGAGATGAGCCATTTGGTCAGCCAAAGCCATCCCAGGTTTTGGATGGAGATGGTATTCAGAGTTTCATATCTTGATGAGTGAAGTAAGGGTTAGGCAGGATGACAGGTGCCCTTAAGGCAGATGGATAATTGGTGACCAGTGAGACATCTTAAGTATAGGGGAACTGGATGGAAGCCTGGATTCCCCTGTTCTCAGGGTCCATGGGAGTGAGGACATGACTGGTGCTAAAGAATAAGCTCCCGGATCTCCCAAAGCACCTGGATGGTAAGAGGTGGTAAGAAGGCTAGAATTAGGGAGGATTCTGTCCTTTGACCAAAAGCTCCTTTGTTTGGGAAGATTCTGTCAGCATTCCAAATTCAGATGGTTATCTGCCAACACGAGGGCATCTCTTTTCCTCATTCACAACTCAAGATGTGCAACCTGAACAGTGAGCACTTAGTGCTGGAGCTGCTGACTTAGCATATCCTCTTGCACTTTGGGAGAGAGGAGAGGATGGTCAGGGCAGCTACTAGAAGGGGACTAGACTTCCTTCACTCTCAACAACCCCAGTGCCACTCCAGCCCATGCCTCCAGGCACTCAATAGTTCTATGTTCATTATGCCTCAAGGCCATTGTCTTGCATGTGTTTCTGTGTAGATGATGGGTTTCCATTCTCTCTTTCCCTTTCCATAGAATTCTAATCAAAATCTCCTAGATATTGGCAGAAGAAAGGCCCTCTACAACTGAGAAGAGAATGGGACAAAAAGGGAGAGGGAAGAGGGGTCTTGTCTGCCATTGGGCCTCACTGACAGGAGCCTTAACCTGTGTTTTAGAGAACTGGAAAGATGGCAGATCTTGAGCAGCCTGAGGCTCTCAGGAACTATTGGTGGAATGAACAGAAAAGGAAGTGTTTGGCTTTGGGAGCTTGGAGCTTGGAGCAATCCTACATACTCTTCCTGAGTTAGGGAATGGTGATGATGGCACGGTGCAGAGGGTGGAGGTAGGGAGGTGGACAAAATGACCTCAGGAAGATCCTTTCTGACTTGACCCCTAGGGTTTCTCCAGGAACCCTTTAGGTCACTTCCTCTGGTTGAGCTAACACAAAGGGGCTGTCTTGTTTAAATCAGTAACATCCAATCACACCTGATTCTTGGATACAAAGCTTTCAGATCTGGGAGACAAGATAGCATGGAGTTGTCGTACCCTTCACTGCTCTGGACTTTAGTGGCACTTTTGAAAGAAGACAGGATGGGATGGGAAGGGAAGAGAATTACTAAAATCCAGGATAAACTGGGAGTCTCATTGGGCAGAAATGGGAGCCACTGGCTCCAGTCTTATGCTTTGCCCAAGAACCAAAAGCAAATATCAAAGGAGGCCCAGGAAGATGATGGCTTAGAGGGAGTGGTGGTGATGGTGGTGAGGAGAAGGAACCATGGAGCTGTAATGACCAAGACAGAGCCTCAGACCTCTCCAGGCTCCCCAAGACCTGCATGGTGAGCTATAAGTCTATGGTGATCCCTTGTTCTCGTTTCTAGGCTCAGCCACCAACCTCACCCTCCAAGAAACATAAAAGGTGGGGCTGTGTGGGTGGGATGATGAGTGTCCCTGACCCAGTGATGAAACAGATGATTGTTGGAAACTGGACTCCCCAAGGAGGGACCCCAGGGAAGAGAGGACCAGAGGCTGGAAGGTAGTTCTTTCCCTTAATTTCACAGCTTAGGTCACTGAATTCAGCCCTTCACCCCAAACCCTGGGCCCCTATAACCAGGGGTGAGGGGGAGGGAAAGTATTGAGGGAGGAGAAACGCAGCACATGCTTTGCTTTGGTCAATTAGAAAAAAACCACAAACACACAAAACTGCCCAGGAAAATGAAATGGGACCATCAGCCTCCATCCCAACATACTCCCAGATCAAAGCGGCTTCTCTAAGGCCCTCCTCCTGTCTCTCCCCATGAAGTCACTGAGAGTGGTTAGCCAGCCTAGGAGCAGAGACTAAACAGGTATTGCATATAGAAGGATAGATAGATAAATATATACTTTTGCCATACTAGATGCATTCGTATTCACAACTGGAAGACATGGAGCAAGGGAGAAGCTGTCAGGACAGGAGCAAATCTATCCCCAAATGGCTCACCAAGTGGGGAGTGAGGGACAGGGAAAGGAAGGGCTTTGGCAAAACTTATATGGGGGAGGGGAGTGTCAGGTGGAAGAGACACAAGAATGATCGTCTCTCCTGTGTTAAATGATAATGCTAAAAACCTGAGCCCTAACTGGGTGACTCACTTCCTCCTGCCTGCCTAGGACACAGTCAGAACTATAGAATTTTAATGCAGGAAGGGATCTATCATCTCAGCTAGGGTGATACCCCGGGAGACAATTGTCCCAGCTAGAGTGCCACCTTAGGAGGCAGTCATACATGCTAGAGTGACATGCTAGGGGACAGATGTTTCAATCAGGGTGACACCTGGGGAGGCAGTCATCCCAGTTAGGGTGCCACCTTAGAGGACAGGTATGTTCTGTGAGGGTGACACTCTAAGAGATAGCCACCCTGCTTGAGGTGACCCTTTAGGAGGCAGTTTTCTGTTAGGCTGACATCCTAGGGGACAGGTTCCCAGTTAGAGTGCTGCGCTGGGAAGCAGTTGTCTCTTTTAGGATCTTAACCCTAGGAGGCGGTCATCCAGGATGGTGGAAACACAGCCCTCCTCTTCCAGGGACAATCCCATTAGGGCTTGGATGAGAAAGTTTCCAAATCAAAACCAAACGGCCTCCTGGACCCTTCAAGCTTAGCTTTGGGCAGATAGCTGAGAAAGGGACAAGAGTTAGGAAGGCTTTGGGGTGGCCATTATATGAGGGACCCCTCTTTAGGCCCAAGAAACATGAACAGAGATGGACGGAGGTGAGGCCCAAAGAAGGAGCTGAGGAGGGCTGGACGCTGGATGGGTTTGAGTTTTTTGTTTGGTGATTTTTTTTTTTGTTTTGTTTTGTTTTTTACAAATAGAAGTACATCCCCCTTTTCCATTTTTATTTTTTATTTGATTTTATTTTAACTACACGAGCAGAGCATGCAGCTATCTCTGTGCGGTGATACCGTTGAAAGTTAATACTTATTCTTGGAAGGCAAGGCACATCATGTGATAGAAAATTTCGTGCAAATTAGGAAACATGGAATTTTTTTTCACTTTTTTATATAATTTTTTTTTTTTAAAGAGGATGGGGCAGGGGAAGGTGGAGAGGGGGAAAGGTAGAGCCAGTTATAGTCTGCCATGCATTTATCAGCTCCGAGCTGACAGCTTGAGCTAGGTCACACAAGTTCCTGGTTAAGCACCATGCAGTTTTATTAGCTTTGAGTTCTCCCCTTGACCGCCATCTTGCTAGCCCAGCTTGGTTCCGCAAGGTCCCGCCTGGAATGCGGTCCTTTCCCACCCCCACCCCTAAAACCCTAGGGAGCTAGGGTTGCCTGTACCGAAGGTTCCAATGCCCACCCCACCCCCAACACAGACATACACACATGTGCGCACTAGCACCTGCACACCCACATACACACACACACGCACGCACACACACGCACATTCTTCACCCATCCACCCCCGAGAGAGGCTCGCTTCAGGTCCCAAAGGCCAACCCCATCCCATGGCTTGGAGACCTCTTGGGGGGTGGGGAGGACAATAGGGTTAAGTGCACGAGGATCGCACCTTCTGCCACTGGGTGACAAAGTTGCCATTAGGGAAACTGCAGAGGATGAGAAGGATGGCACAGGGTAGGGAGAGGAATCGAGGAGGGAGCTTAGGAAACTCTGGTCTTTCTCTTTTGGATCAACTGGGTTTGCCGCGCCTTGGTGCCAGTTTGAGAGGAAAGTATGTTCTCTGGAGGAGGTGGCAGTGGGTGGGTGAGAAGAGAAAGAAGGAGAGTGGGATCTGGGGCCAAGAGCGAGATCCCCGCGGTGGGGAGGAGCCCCTTTGGCTCAGGGCCCCACAGATGGCTCAGGCCCCCTTCAGGGAAAGGGGCCCCTCCGAGACCAGTGGGAAGGAGGTCTGGAACGTTGAGACATGGGTCTCACAGGGCCCAAGGGCACCCCAGAAGTGGTGGTGACTGGGGGAGGTCAGGTCAGAGGTGAGAGCAGGAGGGAGGCCTAGGGCTGGCTCCCTGAGCTTAGTGTTATCAGAGCGGCTCAACGGAAATGCGTAACAGATTGCCCACCCCAGGCCTGAGCTACTCCTCACTCTGCTGGGGTGTATGTGTTTAAGGGGGGAGCAGATGGGAGGGGTTGCCCAGGTACAAAGGGCAGGAGGGAAAACCCAGTCAGGGATGCTGCCTTACTTGCCAGTTGTGGTTTGGCAGTCTCTCCCTCTCTGCCAGATCTTGGCCTGCTCTGGACCTTGATATAGGACCTCCTTCAATTCCCCCCTTCCCTCTCTACTCGCAGGAATTAGCCACAGAGTAAGGGACTGGACTGAGTGACCTCTCCCTTTCCAACCTATCTCATACTCCCAAGAGCCAAAAGGGAAGACAAAAGTGCAATGGGGCAGTTCCCCCTGGCCTGGCCTGGGCTGAGCTGGAGAGAAGGCATGAGGGGGAGGAGACATGGGTATGGGAAGGGCATCACTCTTGGTTTTAAGGCACTGGCAGAGGGGGCAGTAGGGAACTGGGGGAGAGGAGACAGTTTCCCTGACCCCTTTGACCCCAATCTCCACTGTCCCAGACGGGCGGTTGGCTGGCAGGGGCAAATGCCCACTCTGTCTTTCAGTCTCCCATCTCTCTGGCTTGGGCTGCGGGGAGAGGTAAGGAGATGAGGGTGTCTGAGACCCAAAGAGATACCTTGTTGAACAGGGAGGAAGAGCCACTGGGAAAGGAGGTGTCCTCTTCCTCCTTCCCTAGGGAGAGTCCTTGTATCTCTGGAAATCAGAGAGGCCTGAGGCCCAGACACCAATGGGTAAAAAACCAGGGACCCCAGGGTCCCCTGGTGGCCCTTGGTGAGGTATCTCAGTGAGGATGCACAGGGAACCGGCAAGGCCCAGGAAGGGGGGTGGTTCTGAGGAGTTGGAAAGAAGGAGGGTGGAGGTGCCTTGAGTGGGCATGGAGGGCAGAGGGTCACCCATGTCTTGCCTCTAGGCCATCCATGGTCACTTGGCCCTGGTGTGAGTTGGGGGTGTGGGAGGGCAGTAGCTGAGGGCAGCGATCCAGGATTCAGGCACTTAAATCGCGCCCATTCCACAGCCCAGGTCAATAGGGTGGGGAAGGGAGTTGACTGGGAGAGTTTGTCCGAGAGGGTGGGGACCTGTGATTAGCACCCCTCCCCCCAGCTCTCCACTCTGGGAGGCCTTGGGCGCAGCAGGCAGGTGAGGGGCATGTTTTCTGGTGGCTTGGCGGACAACATCATCCCCAGGGCATTATGCTTTGGGGCACCACCTCTTTCCTCAGTCCCTTCAGCTCCCAGGTCCCCTGCAGGCTCCAGGGCACCAAGCTATGGGACAAGTGGGGCTGATTGCATAGACCTTTTCTCCCGAATGGGGTAGGCGTGAAGAAAGAACAAGTCCCAGTCAGACAGAAATACAGAAGTGAGGAGGGGGGTCCAGGACAAAGTTTAGGCTAAATCAGATATCTCCATATATGGTACAGGACATGAGTTGTTTTCAATGAGTCCTTTGGGGCAAAAGAATTTGATTGGGGCTCCTTTCTTTTTAGCTTGGACTGTGCTGAATCTTCTCACCAAGAGGCCCTGTGCCACCAAGTCCTGCCCATTCTGTGCCACTCCAACCAACCTTCTGACACTGTCAGTGGCTTCTACCCTTACCTAGATGCCCCAAACATCTTTGAGAGCCACTTTCTCCCCGGCCACCATCGCCACATGTCTGGAACCACCAGGAGATACCCTACTATGCCTTTCTCCACTCCTCACCCCTTCCACAGCACACATAGAACATCGGGCCCTGTGGGTGTGTCTGCCACTTATGACAGACACCTTGATCCCCAGGAGGCTGGGGAAGATGGGAAGTTGCTCCTTGGCAAATAGCAAGCATTGTGGGCACCAGCCTCTTTGGAATGCTGCCCTCTGGCCCCAGAAAGGGGCTATCAGCTGATTTGTCTGCAGTCAGGGCAGATGGGGAGGAAGAGAATGCACCTGATACAGTTCCTTTACCTCAAGATGCCCCTCTGTAGTGGGCCTTAGGGATACGCTCACCTCTCTGGTTAAGGAGTCTGGACAGTGGGTCTGGGAGCTAACCCAAAGCACTTTTAAAAAATCTGCCCATCCCTGGGCAGAGGGATGGCCGCTGGTGCCAATGGGAACTGACCTCAACCTGCCCAATGCCAACAGGAGCAAGCAGCCATCTGTCCTGGGAGTGGGCATGGGTGCAGGGGTCAGGGTGGGGGGACAGGCTGGGCATCCGGTCCTTTCTTCAGTCGTGGCAGGTGGAGAGGAGATGAATAAATTAGAAAGATACCGTTTTGCATAGGCTGCCCCCCGGGGCCCTACGTCTGGGCAATGCCCGTTGGACGCATGGGGCCTGTCCCTTGGCCGGGGTGTCTGTCGCTGGGGGACAGGGCGACGATGTTCCTGACTGCCAGGCGCGGAACCTCACTCGCTCTTCGGAGAGAGTCTCTGACTTTTCTGTCTTACCTCTTGTTTTCGTCTTTGTTTTTTGTTTGTCTCTTTTTGTTGTGTTTTTGTTTGTTTGTTTTTGTTGGGTTGGATGTTGGCGGGGGTGGCTGGGAGGACGTCCTCACTCGCACTAGCTCTCCACCGAAAATGTGGGCCGGGGGGCTGCCTTTCTCCCCCCGGGATAGCCCCGAGACACAGGAGAAGGGACGTGTGGGGAGAATCTTGTTTATCCCAGATACCAGGACTGGAAGAGAAAGAAAAAAAAAGAGGGAGAGAGAGAGAGAGAGAAAATGAAGTGAGACCATTTGGAAACTTAACTGAGGACATTCCTTAATGCCTACACCTTTATCTTTTCCTCTTTCCTCCCCTCAAGTGCTGGCTCCTGATGGCCCCACATTCATCTTCTATACCATTCAACTTCCGCTTTAAGCCCCGATTCTGTCACTAATTCATTGTGTGACCTTGAGAAAATCATTTCTTTTTGTGTCTAAATTTGCCATCTATAAAACAGGGAATTAAGGGGGCGGCTAGGTGGCGCAGTGGATAAAGCACTGGCCCTGGATTCAGGAGTACTTGAGTTCAAATCCGGCCTCAGACACTTGACACTTACTAGCTGTGTGACCCTGGGCAAGTCACTTAACCCCCATTGCCCTGCAAAAAAACAAAAAACCCCCAAAAAAACAGGGAATTATACTAGATGACTCCTTTCAGTCCTAACATTTGATTTTCTTAAGTCACTTCCAGTTAAGACATTCTATGTTCTATGTTCAAAAGGCCCATTTCCCTTAGACATTCCACAACCAAATGGAAGACCTGCCAAAAAGCTGGTCAGCCTTGGGGGAAAGGAGGAAGAGCCAAAAGGAGGTAAGGTGACCGGAGAGGGGCAAGAAAGCTGGACAACCGTGAAGGGTAGTAGGGGGAGCTACAAGAATGGGGTCGCAACTTTGCCCTGAGGAGGACCCCTTGAGTCAGGCCAGTCCCTTTCCTTGGTCCTCCCAACGCACCCAACAATTAGTCTGGTCTAGGGCATGATTTGTTTTCTTTTTCTGGGCCAGGAGATAGTAGTAGACTGTGCCTCAATCCCTAGAGTCCCCCACTCCAATGCATGAGAGGCAGTGCTGACTTTTCTGTGGGATAGAGTCACTAGGTGAGGAAAGTCCCCCAAAGCTGGCCAGTGCATGAAGAATTCTTTGCTTATGGTAGCCTGTAAAACCAAGAAAAAATCGTTCTCGGTCCTGAGCAGCCACCTACTGCTCCTTTCTCAAGGGTGTCAGAGTGTGGAAGAAGGAGCTAAGAATTCTCAGCTCTTCTTGTGGGCTCCGTCCAGATATCTCATACATTGTGAGAGTCGTCTTTCTATCTTCAGCACATCTCAAATCTTTCTATGCCCTTCTCTCCACTCCTCTAAGCATCACCCTAGAGCTGGCCTTCACCACTTCTTATCTGGACTATCACAAGAGCCTTCTAATTAGTTTTCCTGCTTCAAGTCTCCCCCCACTGCCAAAGTGCTTTTCCTAAAGTGCAGTCTTGACCATGTCACCTTGTCTAATCAATAAACTCCAACACTTGCCCATTACTTCCAGGAAGATCTTACTTTTTTTTTTTTTTTTTTGGTGAGGCTATTGGGGTTAAGTGACTTTCCCAGGGTCACACAGCTAGTAAGGTCTGGGGTCGGATTTGAACTCAGGTCCTCCTGACTCCAGGGCCAGTGCTCTATCCACTGCTCCACCTAGCTGCCCCACTTCCAGGAAGATCTTAACAACTGGGTCCCTTCCTACATTTCCAGCCTTCTTCTTCTTCTTCTTTTTTTAAACTATGCTGCATGCATTCTAAAATCCAGTAAGACCTGTTTACTTGCTATTCCTTTTTTTCCAGGGCAATGAGGGTTAAGTGACTTGCTCAGGGTCACACAGCTAGTAAGTGTCAAGTGTCTGAGGTCGGATTTGAACTCAGGTCCTCCTGAATTCAAGGCCAGTGCTTTATCCACTGTGCCACCTAGCTGCCCCTTACTTGCTACTCTTCACACAAAACAATGCATCTCCTAGTTTTATGCTTTTGCAGTAGCTGTCCCCCCAGACCTGGAATGCTTTTCACCTCTGCCTCGACATCTCTGGCTTCATTTAAGACTTGGCTCAAAGGCTGCTGTATGGAAAAAAGTCTTTCCTAATTCCCCCACCCTATACCTCTAGTCTTCTACCTTTGAAGGTTACCTTCCTTCTGCTCTACTCTGTTGTTGTTCAGTTTTGTTCAAGTCTTTGTGATCCCACCCCATTTGGGGTTTTCTTGGCAAAATCTCCAGCTCATTTTATAAATAAGGAAACTGAGGCAAATAGGGTTAAGTGACTTGTCCAGGGTCACACAGCTAGTGTCTAGATTTGAACTCAAGTAGATGAGTCCTCCTGATTCCAAGTCCAGTGCTCTATTTACTGTGTCACCTAGCTGCCCCATACTTTGTATCTATCATGTATGTTCAAACCCCCAAATGGGGTCATGAAGAGTCAGACACAACTTAAATGACTCAACAATACTAATGTACTTATTGACATGCTGTCTCCCCTATTAGTTTTCCTTGAAGCCAGGAACTTTTTTTTTGTATTTTTGTCTTTTTCTGTATTCCTAGTACTTGGCACAGTGCTATTATAATAGTAAGTGCTTAATAAATGCTTGTTAATGATCTATAAACATTAACATGACTGATTTAATCAAAATATGAGATCCTTATCCAGGGATCCATGAGAGAACATATCACAGAAGAGAATGTGTCACATCAATCTTGACATCCTCACTAAAAATGAAACCATAAGACAAAGGGAAGACGGAATAAACCCACAGAGAAGTGGCAGCATTGGTTTTATCATGTGTATGAAGTCAACCAGAAACATCATATACAGGCACTTTTGGTCATCTTTTATTGTGGTGTTCATGATCAGCAATTGCTAAGTCGCCGTAATGAAGAAAATGGCTGATTTATGCCCACATTTGTTGCAGAGGGTGAGGAAGTACAGAAATTCTAGGATAAACTTGATAAGAAACTCCAAATTAAATCGTGGATTTTAACACTTGGTAACTGCCAATGAGAACTGCAGCTAGGGCAGCTAGTTGGCCCAGTGGATAAAGCACCAGCCCTGGATTCAGGAGGACCTGAGTTCAAATCCGGCCTTAGACACTTGACATTTATTAGCTATGTGACCCTGGGCAAGTCACTTAACCCTCCTTGCCCCACCAAAAAAAAAGAAAGGAAGAAAGAAAGAAAGAAAGAAAGAAAGAAAGAAAGAAAGAAAGAAAGAAAGAAAGAAAGAAAGAAAGAGAACTGCAGCTAGGTGGCACCATAGTGGATAGAGAGCCAGGCTTGGAGTCTGGAAGGCTCATCTTCCTGAGTTCAAATCTGGCCTCAGGCACTTACTAGCTGTGTGACTCTGAGCAAGTCATTTAATGCCTCAGTCTCCTCGACTGTAAAATGGGGATAATAACAGCTACCTATGTTGTCAGGTTGTTGCAAGGATCAAATGAGAAAGCGCCTGGCACAAAGTGGGGGATACACACACACACACACACACACACACACACACACACACACACACACACACACACACACACACACCCTTCCCTATGGCTGCCATAGCTCTTCATTTGGCAAGGAGCGCCACCTAGTGGTCTAAAATAGCCAATAACAACATCAATTGAGCAGAAACTCATTTGCAAGATCTTAGAGAAGAGGATGGTAGGAGTCGATGAGCAGCATTATCTCATAAAATAGTGGGAAATGGAGAAGAAAAAAGTATAAAGAAAGTTCAGTGAGACACCCAACTAATTGATGCCTGAGGAATGTAAGGATGAAAATGAAGGGAGAACAAAGTGGAGGAAAATCAAAGAGATCAGTAAAGATTTTTTATAAGCTTTTCCCACCATTTTTTCCCCAACAGTGTGACCACATTTGAACAGGAATCTCTTAATCCCTGGTGTGCTACATAAGAATGCATCAGTGGCACTAAAGAACACGAAACTAGGAAGAACAGATGGATATGCCCAAGTTTACACAAAGGAGGTCAGTAGTGGAGAGGATCCAATTTCAGTAGCACCTAGGTATCCATTTTTGAGGTACTGGAGAGATAATACTAAAGAACTGGAGAGGGGAAAGTCTCAGATTTGACAGTTACCAAAAAAGATGACCAAGAAAATAGGAATCGCTAAGACCAATGAGCCACTTTGCTACTTACATAAAATCCTAAGACTAGTCTACATACATATTGAGGGGATTCCCTGATTTGAGCCTAAGAAGGGAACTGGCAAGGTTTTTGCAAATAATCATCATGATAATATAAAGCATACTACATCTCTATAGTCACACATCTGACTGAAAGGTGTCATGAATTATAAGATCCCGTGGTGTCTATTGTCTGTTGACTATAAAATAGCATTTGATTTGATGTCACCTTTAAAGCTCTCCTCCAACAAAGTGTCTCCCATGCATTTGTCAAAAACTACAGCCTTCAAAAAATCCCCAAAATAGCTACTAGCATTTATGTGGTGCTTCAAGATATGCAAACTGCCAGACATAGGCTACTTCAGTTTATTGTCCCAAGCACTCTGTAAGGTAGATGCTATTGTTACTCTCATTTTACCGATAAGGAAACTGAGGCTGAAATGAAGTAACTTGCATGGTGTTAAGTGGCTCATAAGTGTGCAAGGTGGGATTTGAACTCAAGTCTTCCTAACTCTAAGACCACCCACTAGATCAGGGCTTCTTAAGTTTTTCCACCCTTGACCCCTTTTTGCCTGAGAAATTTTTACTCAACCCTACATATATAGGCATATTAAATAGATATATATAACCTTTTACTATTGCCAAATTTTTTGCCACCCCCACATTCAGTTATAGTTTAAGAAGCTTTGTGCTAGACCACCATGCCGCCTCAGCAGGGACCCTCTGATTATTAATATTAGGTGAGGAATAAAAGAAGAGACACATATGCTTGCCAATCGTGTTGGGATATCATCATGGAAGATGTCCTGCACAGAGTCCACATTGGAGAAGGGTTCCCTGTAGATTGGGAGGCCCTCCAGCTACTGCTGTTTGCTGATGGTATCAAGCTCTGGTACTCTGTACAACCTTCAAAAGGAGACCTAAAATCACTTTAAAAGAGTTGAGTCTAACTAGCCACATGGTAAAAACCAATTCTATGAAGAACATGTACTAGTAAGACTACCAGATGTAGTCATATGGGTAACCTAGACGGATGATCCATCGATACACGTAGGCTGGATGAGTAATGCCAATGGCCAATGCAATGGGACTAGAATGTCAGAGTGGGATGGCCACTCTGAATGGGATGTGGGAAGTGGGACGGCTTTTCCCTGAAATGAAGGCCGAAAAGGCTGCAGGTCATGGGAAGGGTAATGGAGAGAGCAGGGTCAGCAAGAGGGGGATGCAGCATGCCACCACGAAGAAATGTGCAGAGGGGTTGGAATAAGGGGTGCCATCAAAGAAATTAACAACTAGTAAAGGAGGTAGACTCCTCAAGTACAGGGGGAAGGTGTACCTGATTGCCTGCATGCTCCACTGGTATCCCTGAAAGGCGAGGAGATTGAAAAGACGGCCCCCAGCAGGCTAGGTGGATGCCCTGTGGAGGATTTATGGGAGGGCATGGACAAAAGAGAAGGGGTTGGATGGGTTATAAATTGTGTCTCAAGCACCCACCTCAATGTGAGGATCCCAGAACACATGCTAAATGCTATTCTTATATTGTGGGGGCACAGGCATACCTATGCGTGGGAGGGTAGAATAAATCCTAGAACCTGTGTCACAATTGGAATGACCCTTTGGACACAGAACATAAAATAGAAAATGCAAGAACTGAGAGGGACCTTAGAACACAGGATGTTCTAGCCATAAGAGAATGTAAGAAAATTTCTTGGTTCAACCCTTTCATTTTATATCTGGGGAAACTGAGGTCCATAGAGGTGAACTGTTTGCTTAAGGTCACAAAGGGGGGCAGGGGAGATGGACTGTCATCCCCAGAGCAGGACTTTTCCCACTACTTTACACTGCCTTTGATCTCTAAGGGATCTATTATCTCTGAGATTCTCAAACATGAGGAAACAGTCAACATTTAATACATGCCCACTTTGCACATACACCCATACCTACAACCTATAAAAATTCCTCATATTTTCACTTTTCTAACGATCCCATTTTGTCCTCTTTGGGGTAAGATACCCCTTTGGAGGTAAGTGGTAATGATAACAACTACCATTTATATAGAGTTTTTAAATTCATAAAGCTAGTAAGTATCTGGGGCTGGATTTGAACTTAGGTCCTTCTGACTCCAGGGCTGGGGGAGGGGTCTATCTACTTAGCCACCTTGCTGACCTTAAGATTCATAAAATGCTTTACCAAGATCATCTCATTTGATCCTCTCAACAACCCTTTGAGGGAGATGCTATGCTTATCCTCATTCTACAGATGGGAACACTGAGTATATATTGTACTACTTATTAGACAGCTGCCCTGTTTCAGGACCGAGGTTCTAGGTCTCCTGACCCTTGTATTTTTTATTTTTTTTTTTTTTGGGGGGGGGAATGAGGGTTAAGTGACTTTCCCAGGGTCACACAGCTAGTAAGTGTCAAGTGTCTAAAGTGGGATTTGAACTCAGTCCCTCCTGAATCCAGGGCCAGTGCTTTATCCACTGTGCCACCTAGCTGCCCCCTGACCCTTCTATTTTACAATGCATGTATACGTTACACTTCCCAAATCCTGTATTATCATGACACATTTGATCCTCAGGTTATGGGGAGAAAATGTGATTTCACTGACAGGGGGAACTTCTGGTGAGGAAACGCTTCGGTCTATCCTTCAGAGAGCTGCTTAGGGCACTGAATAATAGATTTGCCCCAAGTCATCCGGTCAGCACGTGTCAGGGGTGGGTGGGTACGAAAACCCAGGTCTTCCTACGCATACAGTCAGAGCTAAAGTTCATTTTAGTTTCAAAGTTCACTAAACACTGTGGATAATCTGTTTTGCACAAAGCATTACACTATAGCATACACATTGTACCCTAAGGGTACGCGGTATGATCTTGACAAACTCAGTATAGAACACTGTCTCAGCTGTGATTTGCTCTTATCGTCTATTGCTGTGCCACATTGTAGGAAAACGCATGGTCTAATCAGTATGTCACCCTATTAGCACAATTCAGTGAGTTCTCGGGCTACAATGAGTTATCCGAACAGCCGATCAACACGCGAAGCATGATGCCATTCCAACTCTCCGGGCTAATGCATTCTATGATCACGATCCTGAGCCTCCCCGGCCAGAATGGGAAAGGGGGAGGGCTTGCAGTCCAGAAGTAGACTAAGGCTGCCCGGCCGGTTTGGCGTCAGGGATGCAGACACTCAGCGGTTTGTGCAGTCTCAAACTCCCTACTCTACTCCAGAGATTATTTCGTCTTTGGGGTTCCCAGTGGAAGATATAACAGCTGCTGGGGAGGGGGGATCCCAACGGAGGGGGGCGCCGCAGGCTGGACCTGATTCCTTTAAAAAGAACCTCCCGGGGCAGCTAGGTGGCGCAGTGGGAGGGGCAGCTAGGTGGCGCAGTGAATAAAACACCGGCCCTGGATTCAGAGGGACCTGAGTTCAAATCCGGCCTCAGACATTTGACACTTACTAGCTGTGTGACCCTGGGCAAGTTACTTAGTCACATTGCCTCACTAAAAAAAAAGAACCTCCCACCTCTAGCTCGGACCGCACAGTCGGATTGAAGGCAGCCATCCAGGAAGCCGGGGCGACCAATCAGGTCGGCCGGAGAAGCAAGCCTGCCTCCTTGCCCCGCCCCTCAGTTTGTTGCTAGGGGTGGTGGTGGTAAGGCGTGGGGAGGGGGGTGGACCCCTTGAGTCAACCCAGGAACAGAAATCCGAGCCCTCCTCTCAGCTCCTACACTGAGCACCCCCCTCCCTCCCCCACCGAAAGCAATCTCGCTCCCTTCAACCAGCCTTTACCTAGAGGACCAGCTCAGCCATTGATCCTCGCGCACTATTGTTCCCTGAGCCTGGTTCTCTGGCCCCTCCCCCACCCCAAGTTCAAGTTCATCTTGCCATTACCTCATGTCTGGTTGCCAACGGAAACCAGACAGGCTTTAGGTGTGACCCTCCCTCCTCTGGTGAGCAGTTCCCTAGCCTTTGATGCCTGGTCCTCTTCCTTCCTTCCTTCCTTCCTTCCTTCCTTCCTTCCTTCCTTCCTTCCTTCCTTCCTTCCTTCCTTCCTTCCTTCCTTCCTTCCTTCCTTCCTTCCTTCCTTCCTTCCTTCCTTCCTTCCTTCCTTCCTTCCTTCCTTCCTTCCTTCCTTCCTTCCTTCCTTCCTTCCTTCCTTCCTTCCTTCCTTCCTTCCTTCCTTCCTTCCTTCCTTCCTTCCTTCCTTCCTTCCTTCCTTCCTTCCTTCCTTCCTTCCTTCCTTCCTTCCTTCCTTCCTTCCTTCCTTCCTTCCTTCCTTCCTTCCTTCCTTCCTTCCTTCCTTCCTTCCTTCCTTCCTTCCTTCCTTCCTTCCTTCCTTCCTTCCTTCCTTCCTTCCTTCCTTCCTTCCTTCCTTCCTTCCTTCCTTCCTTCCTTCCTTCCTTCCTTCCTTCCTTCCTTCCTTCCTTCCTTCCTTCCTTCCTTCCTTCCTTCCTTCCTTCCTTCCTTCCTTCCTTCCTTCCTTCCTTCCTTCCTTCCTTCCTTCCTTCCTTCCTTCCTTCCTTCCTTCCTTCCTTCCTTCCTTCCTTCCTTCCTTCCTTCCTTCCTTCCTTCCTTCCTTCCTTCCTTCCTTCCTTCCTTCCTTCCTTCCTTCCTTCCTTCCTTCCTTCCTTCCTTCCTTCCTTCCTTCCTTCCTTCCTTCCTTCCTTCCTTCCTTCCTTCCTTCCTTCCTTCCTTCCTTCCTTCCTTCCTTCCTTCCTTCCTTCCTTCCTTCCTTCCTTCCTTCCTTCCTTCCTTCCTTCCTTCCTTCCTTCCTTCCTTCCTTCCTTCCTTCCTTCCTTCCTTCCTTCCTTCCTTCCTTCCTTCCTTCCTTCCTTCCTTCCTTCCTTCCTTCCTTCCTTCCTTCCTTCCTTCCTTCCTTCCTTCCTTCCTTCCTTCCTTCCTTCCTTCCTTCCTTCCTTCCTTCCTTCCTTCCTTCCTTCCTTCCTTCCTTCCTTCCTTCCTTCCTTCCTTCCTTCCTTCCTTCCTTCCTTCCTTCCTTCCTTCCTTCCTTCCTTCCTTCCTTCCTTCCTTCCTTCCTACCTTCCTTCCGTCCTTCCTTCCTTCCTTCCTTCCTTCCTTCCTTCCTTCCTTCCTTCCTTCCTTCCTTCCTTCCTTCCTTCCTTCCTTCCTTCCTTCCTTCCTTCCTTCCTTCCTTCCTTCCCGCTCCAGCCCTTTCTCTCTCTTCCTGGGATCTCTGGGGCCAGTGTCCCTCCCCTTCCAGCGCCCTGCTTTCCCCATTCCCCCGCCCCAGTCCCTAACAACGAGGGCTCTTACTCCTCTTTCTCAACATCACCCAGGAGAGAGCAGGGTCTTCTAGCTTCCCTTCTAAGAAGCCTTGCCCAGAGCCAATACTGAAGAGAAAGAAGTGTGTGTACTGCTGTGGAGGGACCCAGCCTGGGAGTCACAATTCTGGGTTAACACTAAGAGCTGCCTTTTATTAAGTTTGTGGAATGCTTGACAGACTTCTTTGGTTCTCACAACAACTCAGTCAGCTAGCTGGTGTAGGTATCATTATCTTTATATAATATGTAAAGGGAAGAACCTGAAGATCAGGGGCAAGATTTGAACCAAGGTCTCACCAGCCTTTGAGAAGGGTACTCTTACCACTACCCCTACACTGGCTTTTTCATTCTAATCTCAGCTAGCCTAGTGACTCATGGTGTGACCTTAGACAAGTCACTTTCCTTTTCTAGGCCTTATTTCGGTACCTGTGAAATGAAAAGGGTAGACAAGATGATCTCTAGGGGCCCCTCTGAAATTTAAGGGTTCCACATCCTTTTCAGAGCTGATGTTTTAGACTTAGTATTTCAGGCAAGACACTAAGGCCTAAACCCAGCCTAGAGAGAAGGCAGTGTGGGCACCTGGACATCTTGGGGACACCTGCCCCAAAGGAAGCAGCAGTGGTGCCCTCTATTCCTCCCCTAGCTGGTAGACTGGTTCTTAGGGCTCCTTGGGAAACCCTCAAGGTTGAGATGGGCAGAGTGTATCCTTATTGTCATCAACACACACCAGGCACTGTTTTTGAAGACTCATATTCTCTGGAAAGCTTTTCAGCCCATACTCTTCTCCAAATTCCTCCGGTGGGTCACACTCATTAGTACCCAATTACTATTCTGTTTCCTTTTGTTTTATAATTGTTTCATAAATGTGTTTAGACTGTGAACCCCCAAGGGCTGGGACAGTGTCTCCTTCCTGCTTCTACTTCCACAGGGCTGAGTGCTCAGTCAATATTTGTTGATTGGGATATTGAAAGCATCTGCATAACAAGTTGTTTTTCTACCTGGACCACTGGAGTAAAACTCAATTGTAGGGAAGGAGGTAGATTCCCCCAGCTAGTGGCAGGAAGATCAGGAGGGCCTACCCGTCACTCAAGGCACCCTCAGCCCATAATTTGCTGAAATGGTCCTTAGGACATAGGATACCAGAGCTGAAAGAGACTTTAGGACAAAGAATGTCAGGGCAGGAAGGGGCCTTCAAACACCGAATGTTATAAAGATGAGACATTATTATAATCTAAGGCTTCAATAACTGGGTGATATTGACTATAAAGAAAACATATCCCTGTAACTTCTTTCATCTCCACTTCCATTACAGACTATATTTTGTCTCCATTGGGCACCTCTTTGAAGACCATTATTTGTTGTTGTTGTTTTTCAGGGCAAAGAGGGTTAAGTGACTTGCCCAGGGTCACATAGTTAGTAACTGTGAAGTGTCTGAAGTCACATTTGAACTCAGGTCCTCCTGAATCCAGGGCCAATGCTTTAATCCACTGCACCACCTAGCTGCCCCCACTTTTCTTTATAATGAATCAAGGGGCGGCTAGGTGGCGCAGTGGATAAAGCACCGGCCCTGGATTCAGGAGTTCCTGAGTTCAAATCCGGCCTCAGACACTTGACACTTACTAGCTGTGTGACCCTGGGCAAGTCACTTAACCCCCATTGCCCTGCCCAAAAATAAATAAATAAATAATGAATCAAAATCAGCCTCTCAGCAACTGTTTAGCTTCCCTGAAAACTCAGCTCAAATCCTTCCTTCTACAAGAAGCTTTTTCTGGTATCTTCCCATCCCCTTTTCTCCAAACTCACTGTTAGTGCTTTCCCTTTGACTGTACCTCCAATTATAAACATACACACATACATGCAAACATACATATACACATACATGTATGTCTAGATACACAATATTTTATAAATGTAAAATATATTATTTATATATAAAATACTTTTGGGGGGGCGGGACAATGAGGGTTAAGTGACTTGCCCAGGGTCACACAGCTAGTGTCAAGTGTCTGAGGCTGGATTTGAACTCAGGTCCTCCTGAATCCAAGGCCAGTGCTTTATCCACTGTGCCACCTAGCTGCCCCTACATACATTATTATTTTAAACCTGAGATCTGTGAACTTTTTTTGTAGTATTTTTATTTTTTTGTTTGTTTTTGGTGAGGCAATTGGGGTTAAGTGACTTGCCCAGGGTCACACAGCTAGTTAAGTGTCAAGTGTCTGAGCTTGGATTTGAACTCAGGTCCTCCTGAATCCAGGGCCGCTGCTTTATCCACAGCGCCACCTAGCTGTCTCCCATTATTTATTTATTTATTCATTCATTCATTCATTATTTGATTTTTATAACTATTGGCAATCCCTAAAATCCTCATGGGAAAGAAAGGTTTGGAAAATAAGACAAGCATTCTAATGACAGAAAAAACAAAGCCAAGATTTCACAATCTGTATGGAATTTAGCCAGCAGGGTTCATATGGGAGTCCATTTCCCCACTTAATGTCTCTGTACAGGATATGCCCCTAGTCTGAAATGCATTCCCTTTCCCAATCCTTAGCTTCCTTCAAGCCTTAGGTCAGGTGCCACCTCCCGCAAGAAGCCTTTCCAAATCCCCCTAAGTTGTTGGTTCTCCCCCCTCAGATGACCTCCTATTTACTTATCTGGGTGGATGTTGTGTTCTCTCCCTTCCCCTCCCCTCCCCTCCATCCCTTCCCCTCCTTCCCTAGTATGGCATAATATAAGTTCCTTAAGGGTAGGGACTGTTTTCAATTTTGTCTTTGCATTTCCTGACTTAGCATCTTGAACACAGTAGGTACCTAATACATGTTCATTTGGCTGAACTGAAAGTTAAAGCTTCGGAATAGAAAACATCGGGGCAGCTAGGTGGCACAGTGGATAAAGCACCAGCCTTGGATTCAGGAGAACCTGGGGTCAAATTCGACCTCAGATGCTTGACACTTAATAGTTGTATGACCCTGGGCAAGTCACTTAACCCTCATTGTCCCAGAAAAAAAAAGAAAAAAGAATAGAAAACATCATAATTGGAATGGACTTTAGAACATGGAATGCCTGACATCAGAGGACCCTTAAAACACAGAACACTGAATATCAGAGCTGGAAGGGGCCTAAGTGCCTCTTTGAGCCAAACCCCTTTACGAATGCCAAACTAAAGCCAAGACACGGGAAGTGATTTGCCAAAGATGACCAACAGGGCCAAGCTTAGAGACACTTCTGAACCCAGGGCTCTGTTGGTTGCATCATGCTCCTTTATGGTGACTTTGTTTTCCCTTTAAGACGGCCCATGAAATTCATTAGAATCTGGTTTCCCTTGGATATATATTTGGTGGCGGGGCGGGGGGGGGGGGGATGGCAGGAATGGATGGGACGGCTTAATTTGCTCTGTGCGTCCCACATCCCCCTATGTTTTTATACCCAGTCCATGCCTGCAGAGTCTACCCTAGGGAAGCCTGGGCCTCTGAATCCTCAAAGATTTAGTGGGCCACAATCTGAATCCTCAAGGTTTCACTGTGGGACCATAATCTTAGCCATGCTCTGGGGGAAGAGGAGGATAGACCCAAAAAGCTGTAAGGATTTGGAGAGCTGAGGACACCTATGTGAGTTACATGCTTATTTTGGCTAGTGAAAAGCCTAAAGAGACATTATTCAAATGCCTGGGTTGAACAATAAAGTGTTGTCTGGGCTAGGCAGGGGCTGTTCTCCCTCTCCCCCCTACTTATTTATTTTTAATTAGTTTTGGTTTCTAGAACAATTAGGACATTTCCAGCCTCTGTCTGTAGAGGGCAGGAAGCTGGGTGCCTGAAGTTCTAGGACCTAGCTTCTTCTTCTTCTTCTTCTTCTTCTTCTTCTTCTTCTTCTTCTTCTTCTTCTTCTTCTTCTTCTTCTTCTTCTTCTTCTTCTTTTTTTAGTGAGGCAATTGGGGTTAAGTGACTTGCCCAAGGTCACACAGCTAGTAAGTGTTAAGTGTCTGAGGCCGGATTTGAACTCAGGTACTCCTGACTCCAGGGCTGGTGCTCTATCCACTGCGCCACCTAGCTGCCCTGAAGACCTAGCTTCTTAAACTGGGACCCCACACGGGTTCATGTAACTGAATGGGAAGGTCATGAAAAATCTGGCAACAGTCAAAGGTTATGGACAGCTAATTTATATACAGATATGCCCGGGGTCACATAAAAATTTCTTGAGCAAAAAGGGGTCACAAGTGAAAAAAGTTTAAGAAGCCCTGTTCTAGGAGACAGGTAGGCAGCCCTCAGCCACATCCAAGGGGAGTCCAGTCGGTGGTGGGGAGAGACACGGTAAACACAATTATACAGACATACATATAGATAGACACCTTCCTCCCCCAGGCACAGAGAGACATACTGGGGCACACCCATATGCTCACAAGCACACATCCATAGTAACACTCAGGTATCCTTAAAACAAACAAACAAAAAAAGCCTTTCTTTGACTGTAGTACTCATGGTATTGTTTCAAGTGCTATTTCTACTTTTAGAGTATCTCTCATTATAGGTCGGCTTCTCTCCTCAAACACTGCCACCCACCACGACGCTACTTACTGGCCTATTCAATACCCTGCTGGTTGTCTCCTGCCTCAAGTCTCTCCCCACTCCAGTCCACCCTCCGTTCAGTTGTCAAAGTGATTGTCCTAAAGCCTGATGACAGTGTCTCTCCTCTCCACTCAGTAAACTCCAGGATCAAGTCTAAAATCCTCTCTTTGGGGCTTTTAAAGCTTTTTACAATCTGGCTCCTTCCACCTTTTCCCATCTTTTTCTCTTTTTGGAAATTGGGTCTTCCTAGCTCACCCAGGCTGGATGTGAATTGGCCACTTAGGGCCTAATCACATAGCTGAATTGATGTGGAAAATTTAAATTTCTTGGCTTCTGATCAGGACCCCTTTGTAGGCAGTCTGGTGGGCCCTCTGCTCCAGGGGCTTTACCCCTACTGCTGCTCAGAACTCCTGAACTCGAGAGCCACCAGCTTCAGCCTCCCAGAAGCAGGGATAATGTGTGTGCCACCATGCTGAGCCCCCTTCCCTCCCTACACTTTTCTCTCTTCTGTGTATTCTGTGATCCAGCAACATTGGCCTTTCCCCCCTTCCTCAAACAGGACACAGCTTTCTTCCTACTTGTCTGACAGCTCGTTCTGGGCTTCCTTTGCTAGATCATCCTGCAGGTAGTGCCCCCTAGGGTGGGGTATATTCTAAGGCTCTGTCCTGCCCCCTCTTCTCCCTCCACAATCACCCTCTTGGTGACCGTCTTCTCCCGTGGGTTCAATTATCTCTTCTGTCCAGGTGATTCCCTGATCTAGAGGTTTAGCCCCTGTTTTTTCTTGATTGCCTTTCCAGGTGCTCAGGCACACATTCTTGATTATTCAATACTCCCTGACCCACCACATGGCCAATCAATGGCCAAGTCCTGTGGATTCTGCCTCCAACACATCTTGATTCTGTTCCCTTCATTCTACTGACTACACAACCACCCTAGTTCAACTTCCCACCACCTTTCATCGGGACTACTACATTAGCTTCCGAGTCAGTCTCCCTGACTAAACATTCTCCCTTCTCCAATCCGTCTCACCAAATCAATATTCCAAAAATGCAGGTCTTGCCATGTCACTCCCTTGCTCATTAAATTCCTGTGGCTCCCTATTACCCAGATCAAATGCAAATTCCTTTATTTGCCATTTAAAACCTATCACAACCTGCCCCCAGACTACCTTTCCAGGCTTATGACACATCACTCCCCTTCATGTACTCCACAGTTCAGCCAAACTGGTTGCCTTGTTCTCTCTCCCATATGACAGACATTCCATCTCTCTTGGCCACGTGTTTACACAAGCTGCCCCCATGCCCAGAACACACCCCTTCCTCACCTGTGCTTTGTAGCATCCTTAGTTTCTTTCAAAGCTCGGTTCCAATATAATTTCCTATATGAGGCCTTTTTCTGATCCCTTCAGAAACTATGCCTCTTCCCCAAATTACCTTGCATTTATATTGTAAATACTTATGCGTACACGTTGTTTCCCACAGTGGATTGTAAGCTCCTTAATGACAGGAACTGTTAAGTTTTGACTTCGTAGATCTAGTATCTAACACAGTGCTTGGCACTTAGTAGGTGCTTAATATTAACTGATTAATTAGGGTAACCATCCATCCCCTGCTATCAGGTCCTGAGGCAGCCTGTCTCACAATAAGATAAGGTACACTCAACATTTATTAAGCACTACTAGGTACCAAGCGCTATGCTAAGTTTTGAGGATAGGAATGAAAAGGAGGTCCCTGCCCTCAAGTAGCTTACAATCTAAAGGAGGAAGACAACACACAAAAGGAAGCTGAAGGGGAGAGGTGTCAGAGTTCTATTTATTAGGATGTTTTCCTTATATCAACCTTGTGAACATGCTGTTGGAAAAATAGCAAGGCACATGATGTTCAAATTTTGAGTTCAAGTTCCACATCAGACTTTTACTGGCTATGTGACCATAGGCAAATCAATCCCTTAACCTTTGTGTGCCTTAGTTTCGTCATCTGTAAAGTGGGAATAATAATAGTACCTATCCCCCAAGGTTGTTGTGAGAATAAAATGAATGTTTGTAAGGTACTTTGCCATACTTTACAAATGCTTACTGCTACTACTACTACCACCACCACCACCACCACCCATAATGCCAAGAAGGCCAGATTGGAAGTCAGAGGACCTAGGTTCAAATCCCAACTCTGTCACTTACTCTGCCACTTAGCCAGTCTCTTAACCTGTCTGAGCTTCAGTTTCCTCAGCTGTAAAATGACAGGGTTAGGCTAGAAGACCAAGGTCTCCTCCAGCTCTACTATGATCCTATATTAAATCTCTCCCTTTGCAATTCCCACCTATTACTGCTTCTTCTGACCTTCGGAGGCAAGCAAAAAAAAAAAAAAAAGCACAAAACAAACAAACAAACAAAAAACCCAAACCTAATACTTCATCTACTTAATTATCCTTCAAACACTTCTCTCTTCCAGGGTAAGGATCCCTGTTGTTTTCAACCATTCTTCATACTGCCTTACATACAGAGAGTGAAATGCTAAAGTTAACTTAGAGGTTAGTGAAAATATAGATATTTTTTCCCATCCAAGTTGGCATACACTTTGGGGTTCAGGTTAAGAACCTCCGGTTTAGACATTCTTTCTTATTAATACATCTGAAGACAGGCCTTATTTTGGCCTTGAAGATCCCTAGAACTTTGGCTTTTAAGTCCTCTTTTCTCTACCTGCTACCCTTCTTCCCTTCCCCTGAAGCTCTTTTGTTGGGGCATTAGGATTGAAGCCTTTCTTAGCCCCAGGCAGTAGCACCCCCTGTGTATGTGTAAGAGCAAAGGGCAGGGCCAATCTTCAAGGAGCAGAGAGGGTATTTGCAAACAGGGGCTCAGGGTCAATCCTGAGGGTTATCTCTGTCCCTTATGATCCCCTCCAGGATGAAGATGGGGTTTCACCCTGAACCAGCCGGAGTCAGCTCAGCACAGGAGGTCATGAGTATTGGGTGAAATGGGACAACGTAGAAGTCACAGAATCGGCACTGGGAGGGGCCTTGGTGAGCAAGTGCAATTCCCTCAATTTCAGGATGAGGAAAGCTGGAGACCCCAAAGCAGGAGACTTGAGCAAGGCCACACAGCAAGTGGAGAAAGGGCATGGGGAGAGGATAGAGAGACCCGAGCTTAGGTGTCTCAGTCAATGCTACTGACTCTGAGTGGATGTTCTCTGTGGCTCCCTTTGCCCACCTGCCCAGGAAGCCCATGGAAACATTCGGTTTTCTGTTTTGTGAGAGGCAGCATGGCATGGTGGATGGAGACCTGGTCGAGTTTCCTTACCCAAATTAAATCACGGTTCATTCCCTATCCCTATCCCTGAGCCACTGCCAGTTGCCCTACTTGCTTAGTTTGCAAAACTCCCCTTCCCTAGTCCACTGAGGCAGCAGAGTCACCTACCCAGTGGGCTTCCTGCTCAATCCTCCCCACAGGTGTCTGTTATTTGGGGTTGGGTTGGGGGAGGGGTCAGCTTTTTGGAACAAAGCAATTGAATCATTTTGCTAATGGAGGATTTTTGGATTGTTCATTTGACTCTTTTGATGGCAGGAAGAAGCCCCACTCTCTGCTGGGGAACAGGCCAAGCTGGCACAATTCATTCTGTCGATAGGGGCAGAGAGTGGGAGCAGCAGCTATGGGCTGTGGGAAGGAGTTTAGCTGCGAGAAGGAAGCTCATGGGGTTTCCTGGGAATGCATAAGACTATGGCCCCTTCCTAAACACACATGCAGAAAGCTCCAGAAAAGTCCTTACAGCAGCAAAGAAGCTTGGCCAACATAGTTCTCTAAGGCAGGCCTTGATCTCTCTGGAGACCCAGGCAGTCAGGTGTAGACAGCTCCTGCCTCTGAAGCTGGTGACCTGGCTCTCCTTCCTGGCACTGCCCCCATCTCCTTGATTCTGATTTCCCCATTAGAATCATTGCCAGATGGTCTGTGTCTGCTTTCTGGCACACCGGGCTTTGGGAACCCCCATGGACTGGCCCAAATCGACCGCTAATGGAGTCCCTTTGAGGATTCTGGGGGCGGGCCCAAGCCATCAGCTACAAAAGCCCTTCAGCCCAGATGTGGGGAGCTGCTAGGGAAAGTTGGTCCTCTCACCTAACGTCCCTGATACGTAACACTGGGGCCCCCTAGCTGCTGCTTGGCCCGCCCCTTGCCCCTATGACATTTATGAAACTTTTGTGAAAGGGGAGCAGAGCTGCTTTAGAACCTGGGCTTCTCCCTTTGGGGACCTGGGGTTTTAGGGGTAGGCCCGGCATCTCCAGTCCAAAAACATCTCTCCAGGGGCTCCTAACCCTTTGTGTGTATAACCCCCTACACAGGCATGCCTTAACTCTGCTGCTCCCTACTCATATTCACCAGGGTATGGATAAACAAATCATCTCAATTCACTCACTAACAAATGTACCATACTCCTTTCCCCCTGAAATCTTTGCCCAACATACAAGTTTCCAGACTATACTCACAGACTGTTTGAGTCTTAGAACATAGAGTACCAGAGCTAACAGAGCCCTTTGAACACAAAATATTAGCACTAGGGGAACCTTAGGGGATAAAATGTCAGCACTTGGAGGGGCATTCGAATATAAAATGGTGAAGCTGAAAATGACCTCAGAACCCAGAATGTCAGAGCTGGGAGGGCCCTTAGAACTCAGAATGTCAGAGCTGGATGAGACTTCAGAGCACAGAATATCAGCACTGGAAGTGTAGTGACCCTCGACCCCAGAATGCCCTTTGAACATAGAACCTAATAAACCCCCAAATTTCTATGGTGTTTTTTTTGAAGCATATTTTTTTTTAAAGGGGGATAATGGGGGTTAAGTGACTTGCCCAGGGTCACACAGCTAGTAAGTGTCAAGTGTCTGAGGCCGGATTTGAACTCAGGTACTCCTGAATCCAGGACCGGTGCTCTATCCACTGTGCCACCTAGCTGCCCCTATTTCTATGGTTTTTTAAGAGTTGCAAGGTTCTCTCCTGCCAATAGCCCCAAGAGATAGGCAGGGCAAGCATTACTGTCCCGTTTTCTAGGTAAGGAAGCTGAGGTTCAGGGAAGTAAGTGATTTGCCCGCATTCTCATAGCTAGTAAGTGCTGGGTCAGGCTTCAGGAACAGCTCTCCTGACTACAAGAGACACTCTTCCTATCACATTGCGTTAGAGCTGACACACAGCAAAATCTATCAGATCTATCACACAGAATAGAATGTCAAAGCCAGAAGGAACTTTCCACACCATCTGCTCCAACCTCCTCCTTTTACACATGAGGACCCTGGAGCCCAGGGAATATGAAAATAATTTACCCAAGATCACACAGAGCCCAAGGCAGAGCTAAGAGCAGAAACTGCTTCTCCTCTCTGACCTAGTGCTCTTTCCACTGTCCCCTTCTGCCCTCCAGACTCAAGAAAAAGGCTTTGCTCACATATCCCCGCCCCCCCCCAACCCTCACCCCAACCCAGGCCCAGACAAACACTTCAGCCCTTTCTTGTTTGTCAGCCATGATCCCTTCTTTCTAGGAATTGAAGGCTTTACAAGTAGTTTGCCATCTCTGTCAGAGGGGGAGACTGAGGCATGGTGTTCCTGGGCAACCAAATAAGCACCGCCCCCCCCCAAACCCCCAAACTAGGTCCTTGGCCCTTTCACTCCTGGCTGCCTCAGGTTTTAGCAGCAATCTCATAGCACAGTGTTTTCCCTCCTGTTCTCCAGGGTCTCCCTTCCTGGTTATTGGTGGAGTGGAAGGCGCATTGGGTCTGCAGTCCGAGGGCAAGGGTTCGAATTCTGCCTCTTGGTACTTATTAAGTTGTATAATCTTGGACAAGTCACTTTCCTTTAAGGGTTGGGAACAAGTTTCTTTATTCAATCAGGGGGTTGTACTAAATGAGCTCTCACTGGCCTTCTGGCTCTAAATTCTACAATCTAATGATCTATCTTGTGGTCCCAAATACCCTACACAGGTTTGCCCAATCCCTGGCTTTAGCTTGCCATCTGGGCAAGGGTGGGGATGAGAGGCTGAGAGCTGCCCCAGGCCACTGCTGCAACCCCTGCCTCATTCCATCTTCCTCATCATGCCTGAGGCTGGCATGGGGTGAGGGACACCCACAGCTTGGCTGAGTGAGACTGGGTTGGTCTAGGTTCCTTCCTCTGGATACTAATAATAACAAGACTAATAACAGCTAATGTCACCGTAGTGCATCAAGGCTTACAAAGAACTTTCCTCATAATAACCCTATGAGCTAGGCATTGAGAGTAGTCCTTTTCCCACTTCATTGGTGAGGAAACTGAGGCTCAGATGTGAATCCCCCCCATGACTGGTCATACAGCTCAAAAGGGTTGGGACTAGGATTCAAACCCAGGCCTCCTGACGAAAGTCCAGTGTTTTTCTTATTCCATCCTATTGCTTCTAGGTACCAGATGCACAAGGGCTCCCCGAATTGGGAGGTGGTGGCCCCCACCTATGGGCCCTTCCCTTCCTAAAACACCAGCATATTCTCCTTTCAAAGGCAGTCTGGATGTAGGTGGGTAGAGTTCTCAGAAGGAGCTGGGTATTCTAATCCCTGCCTGGGTGGCACACTCACCCTAGACCTGACCCTATGGGGCGGGGGGGGGTGGGATAACTAATAACTATGGTGATAATGATGAAAATAAAAGCTAACATTCCTATAGCCCTTTAAGGCTAGCTTGTAGTGGAAACAGTTTTGCCCTTTTTCCCATAGGACTCTGTGGTTGTCTTTCTCTAGCTCACTATACAGCTGGTAAGTGGCAGAGACCCCAGTCTGAACCTTCCTGGCAATTAGGCTAGCCCTGTGTCTACATCTGGCCAGTTGTTCCCCCGACCTCCAAGAGTGCAGAGAGACCTGGAACATGGAAACTGGGTAGTGGGTGGCTGATGAGCCCCAAAGGGGAGACAGAAGGGAGCTGACCCGCGTTTTCCACCCCAGACCAGGTTCTCCACTCCCCTGCTCCCAGCTCCCTCCCAGGCCCTCTCAACTCTTACCTGTGCCTGATAAATCCCCCCTGGATCCCTTGGTCCTAATCCCACAAAGGGACGGTTTGCAGGGGGCGTGCTGGGCGCAGAGTAGGCTGCGGGAAGGAGAGAGACCAAGAGCCCATTAGTGGGGGTGTGAGGCGGGGAGCCGCTCTCAAGGCCACTGAAGCCCAGCGTTCTCTCTCTCTCTCTCTCTCTCTCTCTCCTGTTGCTGGGGAGCCAGCTGCCCACCCCCAGCAGTACCTAGGATCTCAGTCTCCCCAGGCTCAGAGCCTAAATTTGGACCATTTTATCTGGTGGCATAGTGAGATCCCAGACTTTGACACAGAACTTATCCAAAGGGATACCACCCCCACACCCAAAAAAGTCCTCAACATGTTCCCAGTATGTGTGTTGGGGGGGAGGTTGGGAAGGGAGGGGGGAAACCACTTGCCATAGCGCCACCACGTGGGGCATGCTGGCATAGCAATCATTTCTCTCCACCTCCCTATCCATCTAGGGGACCTCCTAGGTCAGTGAATGAGAAGAGGGAGGGAGAGGATAAAAATTTCATAATTCATAACTACTTGTGAATTATTCAGCTGCTTCCCTTGCCCACCCATCTCCCTTACCCCTCCCCTTCTGATGCTTGGACCTGCATCCCTCTCTGGGCTCTATGAATAATTGAGTGCATTTTATTTATTAATTTTCCTCTATGCAAGTGCATAGGGATGGGTGTGTGTTTGCATCCACACATATATTTTAATATAGGCGATTAAATTTCATCGGTGAGTAAATAATTCACTCCCGGATGCTGCCCAGGGAGGCCAGCCTCAGACAGGCTGGGACCAGAGGTTGGTGGGACAGATTGTGGGGGTCAAGGTATTGGAAGAGGATGTCTGAGAGCCGGGGTGGGGGGGGGGAGAGCTGACACTAGGGCTTTTGTTAAGTCTGAGTAGAGCCAGGATGGGGCTGGGTAAGGAGGAGTAAGAGGCAGCCTGGCAAAGTGGAAAGAATGATGGAGGCACAAGAGCTCGGGTCCAGCCCCACTTCTGCCATATAAGTGCTGCATCACCTTGGGCAAGCCATAGCCCTTCTCTGGGCCTCAGATCCTTCTTTTGTATTGCGGAGTTGGGAACTAGAATGTCTCCAGGCCCCAGCTCTCCAATTCTGCGCTGTACAGCCTACTAGCATCCTTCCCTCCCTCCCAGTGCTAACAGTCTGTCCTAAGGTCCCTCCCGGTCCTGTGTTCCGAGTTCTCTGCCAGCTCTGACATTTGGTGGTCCTTTCCAATGCCAAGATTCTCTGCCAGTTTCTGCCTCTGTCTAAGTGGGAGGCAGTGCTGGACTGGGAGTCAGGAGCCCTGGGCTTGCTTTCTGATTCTGCCTCTAAAATTTGAGAGGCCTCATCTGCTTCTCCATGCTCTATTGAAGCCATACTAGATTGATTGATCCCATCCTAGGGAGAGCCCAACACAGAAAATAAAGGCTCCTTTCCTTTGTCCTACGGATGAGGGGAGTGATGGGAAGCAAGGAGACGGGAAGCTTCCCAGGGGGTTGGTTACAGGGCCATAGATGCTTAATGTTCTGCTGTGTGTGTGTGTGTGTGTGTGTGTGTGTGTGTGTGTGGTGGGGTGGTGGTTAGGTGGGGGGAGGGTGTGTGAGCAGGGGGCACGGTTCATTTGGAGCTGGTTGACCTTTCATTTCATTAGTTCTTGATTGAGAGTGTCACAGGAAGCCCCCAGGGGAGTTTGGGGGAGTGGGATGGGATCTGGGAAAGGAGATTGGACACAGAAAGCAAAGAGGGAGAGGAGGCCTATGTGGAGGAAAGAGGTGACCAGAGAGTCCTGAATATACAGACTGGGCAGGGGCATGGGGTAGATTAGTGGAGACAGAGCTGGAAGGGACCAGAGAACACAGAACATGAGACAGCACAATGAAACTGCAAGAGATTTTAGGGGATAGAACACAGACAAAACATGGAACATGAGCCGACCTGAGAACACAGAACACAGAATGCCAGAGACAGAACAGAGGCCATCCAATGGAGAACTGGAAAGGTCCTGAGTAACTGCCTAGTCCAAACCCCTGATTGGACAGGTGGAGAGAACTGAGGCCCAGAGAAGGGAAGCCCAAAGCTCGCCCAAGTGTGTCCCACAAAGGCGTGGACACACGGAGCATGTTGGTGGCAGAGCGAGGACCAGAAGTCTAGCTCCTGGGCAACACTGGCCCTCACACCACTGGCCTCCTCTGGCCTCGCCGTTCCCTCTCTCAGAGATGCCAGGATGCCCTCTTCCCTGCTTACCTCAGCCCTTGGGGTTGTAGGGAAAGGAGGGAAATCAATTGCAGTGGTGTTTGTGACGGAGACGCTCGGCACCAACGGGGCTGAGACCCACCAAGCTCATCCTGCCTGAGTGCCTGGCCACTGGAAGGGGCCTACTGACCAGCAGCCTCTGCCGGCTGCTCTCTGGCATGACTGTGACCAGGGGCAGAGGGCTGAGCTGTCGGGGGAAGGGGGGGTGCCCGGCTGCGCTGCGCTGCCCACCCCGCCCCGGGCACCGCTTCCCTCACGCTTACTGGGCGAAGTCGGCGATGTGGTTCCTCCCTCGGAAGTTGTGGTGGTAGATTTGGTGTCAGGGGAGAGAGCCAGCCGGGGCATGCCTGGGGGCGGTGGTGGTGCCAGCATCTGGGTGGAAAGGTAGTGACTGGGCATTTTGACTTGACCACTTCCATTTAACTGGGGGGAACAGAGAGACAAAGTGGTTAGGGGGGAAGGCAGGGGAGCCCGGGGGGAAGGGCGGCAGGAGTCACACGGGCCTTGGCCCGCCTCCCCCCAGGTGCCCGGGGCTGTCCCCCTCCACCTCCTGCTGCTGGCACTGACCATCCAAGGCATTGCCCTCGTTTGGTGTCTGTAGGCTTACTCAGTCCTGTGCCTTCACTTCACTGCCTGCCTGAGTGTCCTAGGCCTTGAGTTCTCTTTGGGAGGTGCCCAGGGCCAGTGGGGACGGTGGCAGGGCAGGGAAGGGAACTCGGGCATTATGAGTTTAGTGGGTCTCAGAAGGAATTCCCCCTCAACGTCACAGAGACACTGCTTTATGGGGTGTTTTCACAAGGTATAAAAAACTGAGGGCAGGGCTGAGGAGTTCAGGGGCAAGAAGAAGGTTGAACAACTGGTGGGCAGTTCTCTCTCTTTCCTCAAACTACAGCTACTAATACAACCATTCCCATTTCTCTCTGGTATTTGATGGTCACAACATGATTCTTGTGTGAGCCTCACAACAGCCCTATGAGGTAGGCAAGCAGGCAATGATTATCATCCACACAGTACAGAAGAGACAATTGACTTTCAGAGATGTTAAGTGACTTGTCCAATGTCACACAATCGGTGTCAGAATGGGGACTGTCTTAACCCAGGCCTTCCACTCTTAAGACCAATGCTTTTCCTGCTGCACCATGCCGGGGGGGTGGGGCCCAGATGGTGGCTCCTTCAAACAGCCCCGTGCTTCCTCTCTCCTTCATGTTCTCTCCATTCCTCCCTCCCCACCACTCTCACCCCTCTGCTCCTTACCGGTCCTGGCTGCTGATTGGATGGGTCACAGGCCAAGGAGACGAGATCTTTGAGGGGGTCCTGGGGGTTGAGATGAGGCGGGTATCGGATGGCAGTGTGGGGAAAGTAGGTGGAGGCCGTCTGGGGTATAATGGAGGTGGTTGGGAAATGCAGCGTGGAGGAGGGGTGAGGGCTCCGGGCGATACCTGCGGAGAGAGGGACGGGCCCTCAGTGCTGGCTCCAGGGAGACACTAGCCAACCTTTCCACTGTAGACTCGAAAAGGACAACCCCAACCTGAAGTAGGAACCTTGTCTATCAAGGCCTGGACAAGCCGTCACCCAGCCTCTGCTTAAACGTTTCCAGCTGTGGGGAGTTCACTCACTGTCTCTCAGGACACTGCCAGGCAGCTCGGATTATTAGGGACTTCCTTCTTGACAATGAGCAGAATTTGGCTTTGATGGAACTGCTAGTCAGCTGGTCAAGCATATAGAACCCCATATACCAGGTAGGTCAGGTGTGATGTGGGTCTTAAGGACAAAGTAGAACATGTGGCTTTTGTGAGCCACAGAATACTAGACTGGATGAATCCCAGCATTCAGAACCGGAAAGGACCCATAGGGAGTGTCCAGTCCAACTCCTTCCCTTGACAAATGAGGACAATGAGGCCCAGGTAAGTGACCGCTAGAGTCACACACACATACACACACACACATATGGGTGGTAAGTGACAGAACCAGAATTCAAATGCAGGTCCTTGGATTCTAGCTACAACCCTCTTTCCACCACATTCCATTGCCTCTCATGAGTTATGGGTCTGATTTCAAGGGATGGGGAAAAGTGGACTGGGCAGAGACAGAAGAGATCCCAACCTCTTCTTTTGACAGATGGAGAAACTTCCACCTTCAGGAGGGATCTGAGTCAGGTGACAGGAAGGGCCATCCTCATGACCCATGAAGGAGTGGAGACCCAGGGATTGGTTGGAGGTTCTTACATCTCACTTAGAGAATAAGGAGAAATGGCGATGGCCTGCTAGGAATGGCTTGAGCACTGTCATGCCCGAGGCAGAAAGCAGGAGATGACCTTTCTAGGGTGGGAGGCCCTGGCCAATTCTGGTGATGGGGGGAGGCTGGAGCTTGGGTTTTGGTTCCACTATGTTTAGTGGAATCTTTAAGGTTATCTAAGTCTGAAGAGCTGGAGGCCCCCCGGTACTTTAGCTTCCACAGGCCAAGCCAAGGCCTTTGGGGTGCACCTTCTTACCGCTGTGCACAGCGATGACAGGCCGGTGATGTTGGGTGTAGCTGGAGAGGCGGGGTGAGTCCTGAGGCGATGGGCTATTGAAGGGGGACTTGTCCATCTCAGTCTTCTTCACTGTGGGTGAGATCCCTGTGAGGGGGAAGTTAGAGATTGTCATTTCAATGGCTATGGATTTGGGAAGTGATGTGGCTGGGAATGTCTGTGGGAGGCCTTGGCCTTTGAGGTTCTGCACACCTGCCTGCTTTCCATCCATCTTGCCTTTCACAAGCATTAAGTGCCCACTATGCTTGTCGTGCACAATGTGGAAGGGGGGCTGGCTTTGGTGTAAAGGCGGACCTGGCCTCAAGGTCTGCCCGGACACATACTAGCTGTGTAATCATGGGCTAATCACTGGGTGTCTCAGTGCCCCCAGACCACTCTTTGACACTCTACGATACAGATGTGTGCTAAGCTACACACGTTCCACACCAAGAATTTCCTACCAATGGGATTCCAAGAACAGGACCCCCCCCCCCAAACAAAACAAAAACAAAAACAAAAAAACCCAACTAATCACCATGCTAGGTACTCTGTGTGTGCTGAAAATACAAAGACAAAAATGAAACTTTGATCCCTGTACTCACAGAGTTTATATTCCACTGGGAGTAGGGGTAAGGAGGGGGATACAATGTCTAATTGGATAAATATAATCTAATTTGAGGAGAAAGTGGATACTGACAAGGCCTGGGCTCAAGAAAGGCTTGTGCTAAGGATCCCAAGAGGCAACAAAGAGGAGTGAATTGTTGGGTGTGGTCTCATTCTCACCAGCTAGAGGATAAAGGACTCTGATCATTTATAATCATTAGACTGTAAGCCCCTTGAGGGCAGGGACTGCCTTGTGCCTCCTTTTGTACAGTTCCTGGCACATAAAAGGTGTTTAATAAAGACTGATTGATTGATTGAAGTTGGATAAGATGATCTCTTAGGTCTCTTCCAGCTTCCAGACCTGAGCTCTAGCATTCTTCTAACTTTCCTTCACAGTCCTAGCGGTCTGAGTTCTGCTCCTTCCTCGTCATGTGACTTCGCTCTCCCAGGCTCAGTTTCTCCATCTACAAAGTAGGGACCAACACTATGTGACCAGCCGGGTGTGATGCACACCAAATGAGACAATGGGTGTGAAGGCAATTTGACAGGATATTAACAGCTGTAACAGTCATCGTTATCATAATGGCTCATGCTTGCTTGCACTCTCTCCCTAACCTTCCCTTCACTACTTCAGCTAAACCAAGGCTTCCCCCACCTCCAGCAGAATCCTGGGAGAGCAGGGGAGAAGGGGGAGGGATGAGGAAAGAGAGTGAGGGCACCGTGTGGATGGGGGAGGGGAGAACATCCTGGAATAGTCCTTGGGCTGCCATCATTGCTACAGGCAGGCTCCGAGGGCCATGTGGCGCTATGGTAATGATGTTAGACCTCACTCAGACACACACTTACAAGGATTTCCTAGAACATCTTGTTTGGGGATTGAAATAGGTATGCTTTAGTGGCTCAGGCCCAGCCCCTGGGGCTGGGATGTTGGCTCTCCGCCTCTGTCCTCAGAACCTAGCCTCTGGACCGTGAGCATTAGGAGGAAGGTGTGGACAAGGGCTGGGGTTCTGTGGGACCGAGACATGACTCTGGAAGTGTGTATGTAGTGGGACAATTATCTTTTCACTCAGTTTAGTCAACAAATAATCGACAAGCACTGATTCAGTGCTTCCTTTGTTGGAGGAACATTTGACAGATGGGGAAATTAAGGTCCAAGCACTATGGTGCAGAGACAGAAGAGTCACTGTGGGCTTAAATCCCACCCCTCCTATTTACTACTCAATCACCCTGCATCCCAATCTTCTCATCTAGAAGAAAAGGGACTGGACAAAAACCCTCTAAAATTCTTTTTAGCTCTAAGCCCACCAGCCTAATAATAATAGTAATAAATGTTGAGGTTTTTATACCTCTGTAGAGTTTGTGAAACACTTTCTTTACATAAACGATCTTGTTGGAGCCTCTGACAATCCAATTAAAAGTGGTTATTATGTATGCTTTATAGAAAAGAAGCAGAGGCTCAGAGAGGCTGTGGTTTGCTGAGGGTCACCCAGTGAATAAAGCAGGATTCAAGAAGTCTGGGGTGAAATCTGAACCCAGATCTTCTTGACTTCAAAGACAATATTCTTCTCTACCATGCCAACCCACCTCTCCATGAACTTATGAACACTGAGGTCAACACCATAGCCTGTCAGAGCCGGCGGGCTTCTCAGACATGTCAGAGCTAGAAGAGACCTTTGAGACTATCTAGTTTATCTCTGTTCATTTTACAAATGGGGAACGTAAGGCCCTGAGAGGGAAAGTTTAGTGTTAGATCTACTCTTGCCCAGAGTAATCTAGCAAATCAGTGTGGGAGCTTCGATTAGAACCCAGTTCTCTAAACCCCTGGTCCAAGACACTTTCTACTACATTGGAATCCCAGGCTCAGTATCAATTTCCCTTATATGCTTGGGGTGGGGAGGGGACAGTCAGGGAAAAAAAAAATGATTCAAAAGGAAGAGCCTGGGGAGGGAAGGAGTTGTAGGGGGATGGGGACCTGGACAGATAAACTCCTAGGCCTGAAATCTTCCCAGGGGAGAAAGGAAATCGCAAGCTAGAGACGAGCAAGCACATGAGGGGGGAGGGGAAAGTATCACTTTAATTAACTTAAGCCCCCTCCTCCCCCTTCTTAATGAACAGCTAGTTGGGGCTGTCTAGACAGGAAGGCTGAAAAGCACACCAGAAAGCAATCCAGCCACAATCATCTCAGACACTCGAGAGGGAGCTGGTTGGGCGAGGGCCGGGAGCTAAGGTTACCAGTCCCTGGGGCTGGGCCGGCAGGGGGAAGAGGAGGATGGATGGGATTTCTATTCCCTCTGCCCAATGGTGACAAATGATCGTAGCACGGAGCTTGGGAGAGAGCAAGTTTAAAAGGACAGCAGCATCCACTGGAGTCAAAGGAAGCCAGAATGCTCAATGCCTGGAGCACTTGTTTCACCTTCTGTGTGAAACGCCGGGCTCAAATTTTAAGGACAGTGGAAACAGATTTAGACCTGGAAGGGACCAAAGAGGGGAGGAAGGACAAGCCTTCTTTTTACAGTTGAGGAAAATGAACCTCAGCTGTGATTTTCCCCAAGGTCTTATGATAGATCGCCCACATTTCAGTCCTCTAACCAAATATACCAAACTCCTTACTCCATCCCAAAGACCCAGCTTTCTCAACATCTCAGATAGAAACAAACACTAAAGCATTTTCTGTCCCATCTGCAGATGACACAAGGCCAGGAGGGATGCTAATGCCAAAGATGGAATGATCAAGACCATAAAACCTTTCCCTCCACAAGGTGAAATTGAACAGAGATAAATAAAGATCCCCAGTTTGGTCTAGAGGAAAGAACATAGGATTTGGGGTTGTTTGCATGTTGGCTACCCCATTAGACTGTGATTTGAGCTCCTTGGGGACCGGACTGTTTGGGGTTGGGTTTTTTTTTTTTGTTTGTTTGTTTTTGCAGGGCAATGAGGGTTAAGTGACTTGCCCAGGGTCACACAGCTAGTAAGTATCGTGTCTGAGGCTGGATTTGAACTCAGGTCCTCCTGAATCCAGGGCGAGAACTTTATCCACTGTGCCACCTAGCTGCCCCAGGGGTTGTTTTTTTTTTTGCCTCTCTTTGTATCCCCAGAGCTTATTACAGTGCCTGGCATACAGTAGGCACTTCACAAATGCTATATGACTGAATCAGAATCCTGGCTCCTTTATTCACAGCCTGTGGGATTTCGGACAAATCAATGAACCTTTCTGGGACTTAGTTTCCTCATCAGAAAAATGAGAGACTTGCACCAGATACCCTCTAAGGTCCCTTCTGAATCTAAGAATCTACCTGAGTTTAAAAAAGAAAAAGAAAAAAGCAAGTTCACAGTTACAGGATATATCTGGCTCAACCAGTAGTTTATGTAAACACCTAGGGGTTTGTTTGATCACAAGCTTAATCTGGGCCAACAGTGCCAAGGAGATCTGTGGCTTCACCTATATAATTCTATTGCCCCGATGTCACATCCCGTCACCTCCAGCCCCTAACTGGAAGACTGTATCCAGGTGTGGGTATCATAACTTAGGAAAACCACTGAAAACTGGATCATGTCCAGAGAAGGGTGACCAGGATGGGGAGGGGACTAAACACTGGCAGATACAAAGATCAGTTGGAGGGACCAGGAATGTTTATCCTGGAAAAGAAAAGCCTTGGGGGACATATGATCAGTGTCTACAGATAACTGAAGGGCTAACATGGGAAAGAGGGAAAAGATTTATTCTGCTTGGCAAACAACAGACAGAACTAAGGGGACAGAAGATCGGCAGGATTGAGGTTTTGGTTCTCAAACTGATGGGGAAAATGTTAATAATGCAGATTAAACTTAAAAGTGAAAAAAACACACACCAAGATTTCAGTTCTCAGTTGAAACCCCTAGAGATTAAGTGACTTGTCCAAGGTCACACAACATAAGTAAGAACTATCAGAGTTGTCTGACAATGGTACCAACTGACCGAAGAGGTTATGAGATTGTTCCTGGGGATGAGGGGATGACCTCACCATAGCAGATCCACAGCTGGAAGGGAACAGAGAGGTCATCTGGCCAATTCCTAGATGGTTAGATGACCATCTTTTGGAGTGTCATTAAAGTGGGTTCCTCCTCAAGGGGGGAGATTGGACAGGATGACCATTGTAGGAGGGCTATTGAGGGAAGAAGCTACCAAAGAGGCAATTCTGGGTAATCTAAAGGAAAGGCAGAAGCCATGAATAGAACATTGAAAGATGAAAAGTCAAGGATGGGACACTACAGGGATGTTACAGAAATAGATGTCATAGATGTGTGGGGGAGATCACTGAAATGACAGAGGGCCTGAGTGGGAAGACCCTACAGATACACAGGAATGGTCCCTCCAGAGATGAGGATGCAGAGAAATGGGACTTCAGAGATGGGAACACTAGAGAAACAGCTGAAGGCCCAAGGAAAGACCCTACAGAGACACACAGAGAGGGGATCTCAGAGACAGGTCTTCCGAGATGGAGCTTCATAGATGTGGAGTTACACAGAAATGGGATTCAGAGATGACTGGGAGAGGGTCCCACAGAAATGGCCTCATCCAGAGTTAGGAGCCTATCAGTGCAGCTATGTGGACCCTATGGAAACTGGGAGGGAGGCAGAGAACTAAGCAGGATGGATTGAATTCAAGAAACATTTTAAAGTTCCTATCCTGTAAAAAAAAAATGTAGTGTGATCCTTTTGGGGATGATACAAAGACAAAAATGAAATCAGTTCTGGCTCTCAAATAGCTTATATAGACAGATAAATATGAGGAGGAAGAGGAAGAGAACGAAAAGACAGAGGATGGAAGGGAGGAAGGTAGGGAGAAAGGCAGAGACAGAGAAAAAGACAGAGAGAGATAAAGAAACAGAGACAGAGAGCAAGGACTGCGGAGATTATGGAAGACTTCCCCAAGGAAGTGACACTTGCTGAGAAGGAAGCTAGGGATTCTTGGAGGTGAAGGTAAGGAAGGGCCACATTTCAGACTTGGGGAATGGACAATTTGTAAGAAGGAACAATCACAGGATTGAAAGGGGGAATGAGGAATGATTACAGTGAGGATATAATCCAAGGCAGGGTTAGGGACGCACTTTCCTCACTTGGCCATAGGGGGACTCCAGCCTGTTTGGGAATGTTTGCATAAGACTACAATTCCCAGAAGCAACTGCTCTCCAAAACCCCGCCCCTATATGCCTTCAGCCGTGACTACCAATCGCAGGAGGCTCAGCGCCCTCTCCAGCCTCCTCTTAAGTGGCGGCGCTGCGCAACCTATCGGGATACGTAGTCCGACTCAAGAAGCTCAAGAAGGCCCTGCTAGCCTGCGGCTCTCTGCCCCACCTACCCCCTTCCATGTCCTCCGTCCAGTTGCGGCTGCTACTCGTCGGGGAGTTGGGTGACGTGTAGTAATCCCCGCCGGGGCTCGTATCCACGTCTTCCTCCAGGGAGCCTGATTTGTGTCGTTTGCTCCTATAGAGGAAAAAAAAATATTTCAAAGTCCAGTTACCCTATGACCTGGAGGGAGGCAAATTGGGGGGGGGGGGCGGGGAGAGGCTACTTTAGTCTAACTCCAGACTTCCGGTTTTGACCGCGGCATCATGGGAATCCTGGAATGTTAGTCTAGGATGGTGGGGGGCTGGGGGTGGGGAGGGAGAGAAGGCTATATCGGTGAGGAAACTAAGGCCCAGAGAAGGGGGAAGGGAGTTGGGACTTGCCTTCCCGGACCCCATATTTCACATATGGGGAAACGTCTAAAGAAGGGGAAGGGACTTGCTTCCATGACATTTTACATATGAGGGAACTGAGCCCCAGAGAGAGAAAGGGACTTGCCTCCCCCCATATTTTACATATGGGGAAACAAGCTCAGGGAGGGGAAAAGATGGGTCTCCCCTACATTTTAAAGGCTCAGAAAGGGAAGGGAAGTGTCTCCCTTCCATTTTACATATGGGGAAACAGGCCCAGGGAAGGGAAGGACTTGCCTCCCCCACATTTTACACATGGGGAAACTGAGGCCAGGGAAGGGAGTTGCCCAAGCCCACACAATGAGCCAGTAGTAACAGCTGGGCTTTTTCCCTAGCCCAAGGCCTAGGGTTCAGAGCAAGACCCCTGTCTTGGGCCCATGCTTTGGAAGGATCCGTTGGATTATGGATTTGGAGCGGTAAGAAACCTTAGAGGCTATCTGATCCAACCCCTCATTTTACAGATAAGGAAACCGAAGCCCAAAGGGGTCAAGTGACGACTTGATGGTCACACAGGTTAAATAGTATGTGGCAGAGTCAGGATTTTCAACAAGGGCCTTTTACACCAAATACGACATTCTTTCCACTGCACCAGTGGAAAAGAATGGAATATCCCTGGGGTGAGGGCACGAAATGGGGAGCCTGTTCTTGCTTTGGGCCCTCATCTCATGTGTGTGTGGCTGCAGGTTTGGGAGCCCATATAAGTTTCCTATAAGAGGAAGAGGGGTGCTGGGTGTGGGTTATCCTAGGTTTCAATTCTTATTTTTTTTTTTCTGGGCAATTGGGGTTAAGTGACTTGCCCATGGTCACACAGCTAGTAAGTGTCAAGTGTCTGAGGCCGGATTTGAACTCAGGTACTCCTGAATCCAGGGCCGGTGCTTTATCCACTGTGCCACCTAGCTGCCCCTCAATTCTTTAATTAAGAATCCAAAATTTTGTCATTATGGACTTTCCTTCCATGGACACCGAGGACAGCCCTTCTGCAGGCCTTAGCAAGCAATTTAATGAGTTTCTGTGGTCAAAAGATACTAATTGCCTAGTGGTAATGAGGCTCTCTGTTCATGAAATTGGTCCTCATACAAGAGAAACATTCTGTGGTTGGGTCCATCCTCAAAGCCCTTCCAGCTTCTGGCATGATAGAACCTGTCGGGAGTTTATGCTCCACTGACATAGTCTTTGAGAGGTAAGTGCCACAATGAGGCACCAGAGGAAGGCATTGGTGAAAGAATAATAAGCAATAAAAAACAAGATCTGTATGTAATCACAGACCCTTGAAGTAATAATAACCCCTCACATCAGCACAAGACACAAATCACTTTCCCATCTATTCCCTTATTTGAATGATAGCACAGTCCCTTGAGGGAGGAAGGGCAGGGATTATACCCATTTTATAGATGAGTAAATTTGAGTCTCAGAAAGTCAATGGACTTACCCAAAGTTATACATGTACCAAGGGGCAGGGCCAGTACTAAAAGCCAGAACTCTTGATTTGCAATTTCTGGGCTCTTTATGTGACATAAAGAACATAGTGGAATTATGGGATATCAGAGCTAGGAGGAATTTTGGAGACCATCTAGTCCAACCTCCTTATTTTACAAAGAAGGAAAATGAAGCTCAGGGAAGACACATAGGAAGATAATGTCAGAGCTGGGTTGATGATAACTATGTATGACTAGATATTAATATGTGATGGCATATTTATATACAAAGCATTTTATGTACAGTATCTTGTTTTGGTCTTTCAACAAGCCTGTGAGATAGATAGCATAGCATCATCATCCTTTTGCAGATAAGATGGCTGTGACTCATAATTGTTAAGTGATTTGTGTGGTGACCCAACTGCTAGTCAATGCCCAAGTTGGGATTTGAACCCAGGTCTCTTGACTTGAATTTGAATGCTGCCTTCCCCTCCGCCCTTCCCCGCTTGCTGCCTTCTACAGTTAGCCAATTTCTTCCTGGCCTACTTGCTAGTCAGGAAGACTTCTCCCTGACAAAGTGCCTGGATTGGAAACATACCCACTGGAGGAGGTGCTGGGCAGTGTTCTTCTCATGCCCGTGCTGGCAGGATTCAGGTCATAGGCCAGGTGCCCTTGTAACTCACCCAGGGAGAAGTTCGGTCCCGTGCCTGTCACCACAGGTGCTGCAAAACCCAACAGAGAGGGGGGTAGGTGAAGTACTGGGGTGCAGGGGAGAGGTATCCCACTTTCCTAAAGAAGCTCCCTGGGAAGCAGGAGCCTGCAGATAGTAGTAACCCGATTTCACAAATAAGGAAACTGAGGTTTTAATGAGCTGTCCAAAGTCCCCAAATGAGATGGCAGCAGAATTAGAAGCCTAATCATTGACTCTTTTGAACTGGAAGGGATCTTTGAGATAATTTCATCAAATCTCCCCATTTCACAGATGAGGAAACTGAAACTGAGAAACGGGAAGTGATTTGCCAGCAGTTCCACAGTAAATCAGGAGCAGAGGCACACTTCAAAACCCAGGACACCTGCTCCCTACAATAGTGTTGTCTCTACTCCATGCTGTTGCCTCCCCCTTGCGTATAGGAACATCGGTTTAGGAGATACAGTTGTTCTCTGAAGATATTTCTATTTATAGGGCGGTAGACAGCAGTTGTTGGAGTTAGACACTTTAGGGACAGACAATGGGACAGGCAGACAGTTGCCATTGAGAAGGGGAGAGGGAAGTGGGCACTGGTCACATTCAAAGCAGGACTCCCCCAGCACCAGTAGGGTTTGAAACAGGGAAGCCCTGGGGTGGGGGAAGAGGGGAAATCTCCCAGTAATAGGAAAGGAAGACTAGCCAGAGGGAGCTTCCCAAGGCCAGGGCAGAGGGCAGCAGCTGACAGGAAAGACACAGCATCTTTGGGGAAGTGGCCAAGTGGGCAGAGCAGTGAAAGCAGTGACATGGGGAAGGAAGGATTTTTGTTGTCAGTGTAAGTTTTATTTTAGCTCAGCTATTTCAGATGTTCCCTGGCCCTTGGGGGGTGAGGCTGTGACCCAAAGGGACCGAGGCGTGCCTTTGATTCCATTCTCACCAAGGGCTGAACTCAATGAAGGCTCAGTCTCCTCTCTCTGAACTTAACTGAGAGGGAATGTGAACCCAGCAATGGAGCCTGGGAATAGACTGAGGCCACTGCTACAGTGTGTGCCCTTGCCCATCACCCCCAGACTTTGTCTTCCATCCCCTAGCTGAGTCTCCAACTCTCCATTGAGCCTCAGTTCCAGCACTGAGCCCACCATAGCCTTCACTGAACCGCTATCTCTCATCGTGCCTGCCTTCCCTCTCACAGACATCCTGCCCTCTCATGGAGTCAGCCAGAACCCACATTGAACCCCTGTTCTCTCATTAAACCTTCATCTCTCACTGAACCCCTGTACTCCCACTGGATCTCCATCCCTTGACTAAGCTCCCACTCCCTAACCAAGCTTCTGTCTCATCACCTAGCTCCATCCCTGCCCTGAATTCTCATCACCTCCAAGTGCCCACATCCCTTCCCTAAGACTACATCCCTATAGTTTGGTTCCCTCACTGAGCTGACTATCCGTCTCACTCAGCTTTCATCTCTTACTGAACCTGTCTCAATCATCCCCCAACCCTTCACTCAACCCCACCCTCCTCTCTGAAAAGTCCTTCCCCAAACCCACACTCTTCCCAAGACCCCCATCCCTTTACTGAGTCCCATGTGTCAGAGTGGGGTCAGGGTACAAATGGGTGCTGGGTACTCACTCCGGGAGACTTGGATGAGCTCGGTGACACTGAAGACCCCAGATGTAACAAAGCTTTCCTGGAAGTCTGTGGTGTCTGTGAAGAAAGAGCAACAAAAGACAATCAGAGGGAGGAAGGTGCCGGGTGGGGTGGGGTGGGGTGGGGTGGGGTGGGGTGGGATAGGAAGCTTCCTGTCCCAGCACCTAGTCCTGTTCATCCTTTTATTCTTGTTTCAAAGAATCCCCAGAGTGCAATGGACTCGAGGTGATAGCCATCTGCCTGCAGCAGCAAGGGCCACATACCTTGGCCAGAAAGGAGCTGCAAAGGACCTTAGAACATAGAACGTTAGAGCTTGTCTAACCCCACCTTTATGTACATTCTGGAAAACTCGGACTGGAAGAAGATGAAGGACTTGTTCAGAGTCACACAAGGAATGAGTGGTGGATCTGGGGTTAGAACTGGGATCTCCTAATGCCTGGTCACCTGCCTTTCCTTCCAGCCTGTGCTCTCTCCCCCAGGCACCGTGTTAAGATCTTGGGTCATACTCCAGGACAGCACTTCCAGAACAATATCTCCATGCATCCTGGGGGGAGGGGGAAATGAAGGTCCCGAGAGATTATGGACCTCCTCCATCATGTAGGCCACCAGGTTAAATCAGGATTAGAACCCACTCCTTTTCCCTCCTTTAACTGATTCCCCTTTCAACTCCACCCCATCCCCAATGGTAAGATGATGGTTTGACTTTTCCAGGGATGTTAGGAGCACATGGAACAGCCCCTCCAAATTCCCTTGGGGGGCTGGTGGGGATGGTAAAACACACCATGCCAACGAGCTCTGGTTGGGTGTAAGGCCCAAGTGCCATCATGGATGGTCAGGGGAGATAGTGGAGGTTTCGTGTGTGTGTGTGTGTGTGTGTGTGTGTGTGTGTGTGTGTGTGTGTGTATGTCCTTCCTCCCCCCCAATTTTCCCCACCAGGGGGCAGCAGTTGCCTGAGTCCCTAAATTTATGCTTTGTCCCAGCATCCCTTAGGCATTGTTGTGGGCACCTCCATTACCACCTGCCGCTGGCCCGATGGCCCTCCTGGAGACAGCCTGTGCTCATCCTTTTTAGATACAGTCTCCTCCCCCTCCCCCACTCCCTTTCACATCTCTAACCCATGATTGTCCCATGGCTCCCCACGATCCTTAACAACATCCTATTTCCTGCTCCCCCAATTCCTTAGGAATGGTCTGTTTTGTCCTCTAACTGTAGGCTTTCCTCAGACTCCTTGAAAGACCCCATCCACTCTCTCCTTCAGCTTTCTCCTCTTTGCAAGGACTCCCCCCCCCCTCCCCCGCCCCTGCCCATTACTCCATCTCTGGTCTTGTTTCTCTGGAGCTTTGGCTTCTGCAGGACATCTCCCTCTGCATGTCCTGGCATCTCCAACTCCTATTATTACCCTCTCTGAAAAGACATTCTTCTTCTTTTAATTTCCTCCATCATCGCCAGTAACAACACTAGTCTCCCAGGGGCCAGGAGACTGAAAGTCCCTGAGCCATTGCCACCGTATGGACACTTCCCTGTCCGTGGTTGTTTGCATGCTCTCTCCCCCCTTAGATTCCGAGCTCCTTGTAGCAGGGCCCATGCTTTGGCCCTTCTTAGAACCCCAGTGCTTAGCATAGTACCTGGTACACAGTAAGCACTTAATAATAGACTTAATAGACTGACTGCCTCTGACCTTTCTTCCTTTTCCTTTATCCTCTTCAGTCCTTTATTCAGTCTGTCTCAGAATTCTGTCCTCTCATTTCTTCCTTCTAAATGTCTCAAAATCGTTCTCTTTCCTTGTCACCATTCCTATGGTCCCCACCCCATCCAGAATACATCACCTAGAATCTGTGAACTTCCTGTGTCACCTCTCTGTCTCTAATCTTTTACTCCACTCCAATCCACACAGATGGGTCCTCCTACAGTTGGTCCCCTTAGTTACCTTCACCCAATATACACCAGACTTAGTACTACTTCCAAAAATACACACTGATCTGAAAGCTTGGAATGACCCCTCCTTTTGTGTTTGTTTGGTTTGTTTGTTTGTTTTCGGAGTAACTGTGTCAGCAGACCCTTCCTTTTCATCTCTCTAAATCATGTCCATCCTTTAGTGCCCCTTCTCCACCAGTAAGCCCTCTCTCATTGTCCTAAACCCGACAGTAGCTTCCTCCTCCTCTGGAATCTTTTTTTTTGGGGGGGTGGTAGCAATGAGGGTTGAGTGACTTGCCCAAGGTCATACAGCTAGTAAGTGCCTGAGGTTGGATTTGAACTCAGGTTCCAGGGCTGGCACTCTATCCACTGCACCACCTAGCTGCCCCTCTGGGGTCTTCTTGTAATAATAACAGCTAGCATTCATATAGTACTTTTTTTTTGTGGGGCAATGGGGGTTAAGTGACTTGCCCAGGGTCACACAGCTAGTAAGTGTCAAGTGTCTGAGGCCGGATTTGAACTCAGGTCCTCCTGAATCCAGGGGCGATGCTTTATCCACTGTGCCACCTAGCTGCCCCCTCATATAGTACTTTTAAGCTTGTAAAGTGTTTCACTATTATTATCTCATTTAATGCTGCCAACATCCTGGGAGGTAGGTACTATTCTTATCCCGAATACACAGGTGAAGAAGCTGAAGCAAAGGTTAAGTGACTTGCCCAGAGTCATAACCCGGAAGTATCTGAGGCAGTCCTCCTGACTCCAGGGCCAGTGCTCCATCCCTCATACTGCCCAGCTGCTGTCCGTACCATCCGGGCTAACAGCCAGGCATCGTAGGATCTCTTTAGCTGGACAGTGAGCTCTGAGCAAGCAGGTCTTCAGTCTCTTGCCCAGAGCAGATCCCTGGGCTACTCGGGTAAATCCTTATTGACTAAGTGACCTAATGCAGGACTTTGTGGTGGTGGAATGTTAGTATGTTCTGTTCTCTCCATGCATTTGCTCAGAGTTGGAAGGGGCCTCAGGGACTATCTCGTCTGGCCCATAAACCTGACCAGGAATCCCTTCTCCAGCTCCGTCACAGCCTCAAAGTGGTCAGCCCGCTCTGCCTGAGGACCTATAATGGGGGGTAGACATTCATGATCCCTGAAGGCAGTCCATTCTGCTGATGGACTGCTCCGATTGTCAGGGAGTTTGGTTTTCTTTTCTTATAGGAAGCCTACGTGTGTCTCTCTCTAACTTCCCTTCGTTGTTCCTCCCTTCTGGGGCCAAACAGAATCAATCTAATTTTTCTCCCTCCCGAAGTCTTTTCCTCTGCAGGCTAAACATTTCCAATTCCTTCAGCTCGTCCCCCAATGGCCTGGTTTCCAGTTCCCTCTTGGGATCAAGGCGGGGGGAGGGGGGGGTGTATCCTTCACTCGATATGCTTGGGATGTCCTCCTTCCGAAAGGGGTCAGGCAAGGCCATAGGCTAGGGTGGGTGTGAGGAGGTATCGGGTCTGGGACTGACTAAGGGAGAAGTGACTAGCGGCCCTCTTCACCCCCCCCCCAAGGCCTGCCAGCAGTTTCCTCTTGGCAGCCTGTCCCCAGCTGTCCCACTGCAACCAAAGCATTTCCCCTCTTACAGCCTACCCAGCCACCAGCTCCCTCCCTCCCTCCTTCCTCTGCCTTGGCCTCTCCCTGGCCCAGGATTTCCTGTTTCTTCAGTGGACAGGCTCTCTCTCTAGGGGACTCCCTGGCTGGGGAGGGAGGGAGTGGGCCTTGACTTCCTCTGCCTGACAGGCTGAGTCCAAGGGGAGTTTCTTTGTGGAGTGGACAAAGGCAGCCAGTAGGAGTAGTGAGATGAGCACTGCACTTGGGGATCAGAATCCCAGATCAGCCAGCCACATGCTACCTGTGTGACCTTGGCCATGTCACTTACCCTCTTGGGGGGCTGTTTCCTCTCCTGTCAAGTGAGAGGGTCGTACTAAATGATTTTTAAGGTTCCTTACAGCTCTGACATTTATGAACCAGAAGTGTGGTGGTTTGGGATTTGTGAGTTATTGCTGGCAGTGGACACTTTGGGTGATGGAGAGAGGGGAGGATTGGGGCCCTGGAACCTCCAACCACAGGGGCTCTGCCAAGCTCCACCCAGGCTTACAGCCAGTGTCTGCTGTGTCTGGAAAGCAAAACCCTAATGAACCTGCCCCTCAACTTCCCACCTGTTCACACCTTTCCTTTAGCATTGTCTGTCTTACCTTTGATCATACACTGTCTTGTGCAGTATTTCTGTTTACTCCCTGAGGGCAGGGGCAAAGGTTTATCTATCTCTATATCTTTCACACTGTCTAATAAATGACTCTGTAAATAATAAGACAGAGAGACCCAGGCTTCATCACTAACCTGGGGGGAGGGTGGTGGAAGGTTGGGGCAGGCCAGGTTCAAATCCCAGAGACTCTAGAGAAGGAAAGGGCAGTTTGTTTTTTTCAACCACAGGGGCCATTAAGAGATATATTTTTTTTTATCATTACAGGATCACAGAATTTAGATAAAACTAGACAGGATGCAAAACAGGAGACTGAGGCATAGGGAGGTAAAATGATTTGCCCAGGGTCACAGAGGTAGTAAATAGCAAAACTGGGAATTTGAACACAGGTCCTCTGCTTCCCAATACATCATAGGTTGGAAGGGCCCTTCAAAGATTACCTAGGAAATCAAGCAAGGCTCAGTGTTAACAAATGCCACGCTTGGGGTTAATACAGCAAATGAGGAGCACCATGTGTCTCGCCCTCTCTCTGCCTCCACTTACCCAGTGTGATGGGCTTGCTGTCTTCTTGGTCAGAGCCCATTCCTGCCCGGGGGCTGCTGCTCTGCTCTGAGTCTGAAATGAGAGGAGACAAGGCATTGAATACTTAAATTTTCAAAGCACTTTTATACCCATGATCTTGTTTGACTTCCACAACAATCTTTCAAGGTAGGCAAAGTGATGTCTATGACTCTATGATCTCTACTGTAAAGATGGGGGGTGGGGAGAGGCATTAATGGATAGAGTGCTGGGCTTGGAATCAGCAAGACCTACATGCAGATTCTACCTGTCAGTCAGTGGAGGTGTGACCCAAGGCAAATCACTGAACCACCATGATTCAGACAACTTTCCAAGGACTTCTGGTTTTAATCTGCTTGGGTGGTGGAGGAGGTCCTCCCACTCTTGCTAAAATCACAGATCCTCCATTTATTTGCATATAGATGAATAAACTGAGGTTTGAGTCAAGTGACTCCCCACAGTCCCACAGATAGTAAGTGAGAGAACAGAGAGTGAAACCCTGATCTCCTGACTTCTGGTCTAGCACACTTTTTAGCATGTCTCTACCAGCTGGCCCCAGTGCTGCCCACATGCTCACCCCATTCCCTTGGCATAGCTTAGGTGCCAACCTCAGGGTTCTGATTCTAGAGGATCATAGATTTAGAGCTGGGAAGCACCCTAGAGACCAGAGGCCCAACCTCTTGTTTTACAGATAAGGAAGCTCCATCAGAGAGAAAACAAGAGACTTGGTCAGGATCACACAGCAGGTAAGGGGGGGACTGGCCTTCCTGATCCCAGCTGGGCACCATCTGGGCATCCCCAGCTTGCCTCCTGTGGTTGACCTCCCTCCAGCCCACCTCTCTTTTCCCTCTGGGGCAGGTATCCTAATGCCCAGTCTGGTCTCTTGGCCTCTTTAGGGGATCTTACCCCATTCTAGATGCCAGACAGGAGCAGGTGGGAAGGTGAGAGCCTGGCCCGCATTGGGGTTGGAGTTGGGACGGTGGACCGCTCTGCCAGAGTTGGTGATGGGGAAAGGCCATCCCCTACCACAGATGGTTAAAAAGTTAATAGCTGGTGAGCAGGCAGGGTCGGAGTGCTGGGCCCGTTGCCATGGTGACAGCCTTACACTAATGGCTCCCTGACGTAATCTGATTTGCTGAGTTAATGGACAGTCTCGGCGGCCTCTCCGGCCCGCCAGAGCTCCCTCTCCTGCCCAGACGGTGATAAATGGGCTCTCTCGCCTCCCCAGCACCCCCAGCCCCCGCCTGCCGGCTGCCCGGAATCAAGGAAGCTCCCAACCTCCGGCCCAGTGGCGCCTTGAACCAGGCCTGGCTTACGCTGAGTCTCCTCCCTCCTCCCTCTTCCATCCTCCTCCTGCTTCCACCCACCCAGAGGGTTCCTGGACCCTGGCAGACACCAGGAATCATAACAACCCCATCGTCTTTATGCTCGAAACTTTACAGCGAGCTTTCCTCTCAGCTGCCCTTTGAGGTAGGTGTTGGCAAGTCTGGCTGTCCCCATTTTACAGATGTGGAAACTGAAACCCATAGAGAGGAAGGGACTTGCCTAAGTTCACACAACTAGGGAGTGGCAGAGCCTGCATTCAAACTCAGGTCTCCTGATTCCGAAGTCTGGAACTCTTTCCACCATGTCCCATGATCCCCCTCAACACCCACCCCTCAAATGCCTGACCTTTGCTGGTGTAGGGAGAGGGTGGCCGATCAATCAGCTGATCAATAGTGCTTCTTAAGCACCTACTATGTGCTGGGTACTTTGCTAGGTGCTGAGAATACAAAGAAAAAAATAGTCCCCACCCTTGAGGAACTAACATTCTGATGAGGAAAACAATAGGCATGAGCACACACATAGACACACACATATATACACATATAAGATAGACAGACAGATACAAACACACACACACACACACACACACACACACACACACACGGCAGGCCAAAAGTCTTAGTCCAATTGTAAGCTTTAATTTAAAGCTTACTTTAAATTCAATCTTATAGCAGCACTTTTAGCATGCCCTCTACAAGTATATTCAGAATATGCCAAGTAAATAAATACAAGGTAAGCTCAGCAGGGAAGCACCAGCAGCTGGCGGGGACGGGGCACATACATGTACACATGGGCAGGAAGGAAGCTCTGAGTCATCCTCCTCTCCCCGGCTCTCTGGTCCAAACATCAACTGTGTGTGTCTCAGGGTAATATAACGATAACTGACGAAACGCAGCAAAGTTTGCAGTGGTTTATGTACGCCATCTCATTTGTTCTTTTTTTTTTTTAATTTTTAATTTTTTTAAAAGTGAGGCAAGTGGGGTTAAGTGACTTGTCCAGGGTCACACAGCTAGCAAGTGTTAAGTGTCTCAGGCCGGATTTGAACTCAGGTCCTCCTGACTCCAGGGCCGGTGCTCTATCCACTGCGCCACCTAGCTGCCCCCATCTCATTTGTTCTTAACACTAACCCTGTGAGGTTAAGTACTGCAGAATATGTTATTATTCCCATTTTACAGATGAAGAGAAACCTACCTATTTGGGACACAGGTGGGGTCTGATTTGTTAGGGGGCTATGGGCACATATTGGGAGTACGCTTGTCCTGATGTGTACCTATATCCATTCAGTACCCATGGAACACACGGATGAATTCACAGACACACAGGACACACTCATACCCAGGCATGTGCACGTGTAAAATGATCAGGTTAAACAAGAAGATACAGAAGGTCAAAAGTGGACGTCTAGTCCAATTTCTGTATTTTATATTTTAGGAAACTGAGGCCCAGAAAGGGGTCGTGACTTATTGACTCGCAGTCATACCAAGCATTAGTGGCAGAGTTTGGAACCCTGGTTTCCTTACTCCCAGCTCCAGGCACTTTGTAGGGAACTATGCAACAGAATGGCGCATAATTGTGGCAAGGATTAGACGTGGTCTCTAAGGTCTCTTCCAAGGCCACATGAGAGAGCTTCCTGTTGCGGAAAGAGCATTGGACAAGTAGCCAGGGTTCTAGATCCAGCTCAGCTATTAACTCATTAGGCAAGTTACTTTCCCCATGTGAGCCTCAAACGCTAAAATGAAAGGGTTGGGCTAGATAATGGCCAATGTATCTTTCAACTGGGAAACTCCATGATTCTAGGATTCTCTTCCAGCTCTTCACATTCTACATTTTAAATTCTTTCTAGTCCCAACATTCTATGTTCCAAGGACCCTTCAAGCTCTGACTTTCCATGAGTCTGTGAGTTAGATAGGTACCTGCTCCCTGATAGGGCACACACCAGCCTACTCTTGCCCTAAGCTTCCAGCTCTCCAGCTCCTGGAGAGTTACCCATAAGCCAATGCAGGGGGACCAGGTCTGTCTTCTTGGTTCCCTCTTCTCCCTAGCCTTGCCCAGCAACTGTGTAACTCCTTATCATGGAATCTCAGCCTTGGTGTCCTCCACTGCACCCTAGTTAACCAGAGGGTGATGGTCACCCCTCAAGCCTCCATCCCACCTTTCCCCCCCAAAATAGGTCACCTCTCTACATTTGGGATTAGGCTGGTCCAGGATATACATCTGCAACCATGAGTGGCCCTTCTCATTTCAGGGGTTCCCATTTCAGGTTCCTTGCTGGACTCTGGCCTCCCCCCTTTAACAATTGTCTGTACCAGCAGCTCTTAGTTGCAGAATTCTCTCTCTCTCTCTCTCTCTCTCTCTCTCTCTCTGTGATCCCCTTGCCTTCATCTTATCTAAAAATAATCCACCTCCTTGGGCCACGAGCAGACGCTGAGCTCAGCATTATTGGTTTCTAGAGCAGCTTGGATCAGAGTCCCAGATCTACTTCCCTTTTCTCAGCCTTCTTCCCTGCTCCAACAAGAGGGAATCTAGATGGGATAAGGGGGTAGCTAGGTCAGTATCACTGGAAGAGAGACCATTCTCTATTTCCTAGCTGAACCAAATGAAGGTATATGGAGTCTCGGCACATCATTTTCTGCATAAATGTCCATTCAACATTCTCTCCTTATCCCAGAGACCCACTCCCAAATGTGTTCAATGTCTTCCTGTGTCAGAATCTTTGGTACAACTGTTCCCTTCTCACAAAATTCCCCTCCCCATGCTCTCCATCACTACCCCTCCACCTCTTGCCCATTTCTTACCCTCCAGGGAGCTGTGATATGATAGAAATAGCACTCCGTTTGGATCAATAGACCTTGTTTGAATCCAAGCTCTGCCACTTCCTAGCTGCGTGACCTTGGTCAAGTCACTTCCATCCACTGAAACTCCATTTTCTCAACAGTAAAATGAAGGGATCTACTAGATGATCTCTAAAGTCCTTTCTAGGACTAACTTTCTGCGAGTCTATGATCTCTACTTGTCTTCTTGGTCCTTCAAGGTCCAGCTCAAATAGTACCTACTACCTGAAGCCTTCCTAGATTGTCCCCAGTGCACAACCTTCCCTCTCTTATGGAGGGTAACTTGGAGGATTGTGAGGGCATTAGAAACAATGCCATTACACAATCAAGTAAGGAATTGAAGAGCTTAACTGGAAGGAGAGAAGACTCAAAGAAGACATTGTCTTCATATTTGTTGTTGTTATTTAGTCCTTTTGGTTGTGTCTGACTGTCTGTGCCCCCATTTGGGGTTTGCTTCGCAAAGATACTGGAGTGATTTGCCATTTCCTATCCCAGCTCATTTTACAAATAAGAAAAATGAGGCAAACCAGGTTAAGTGACTTGCCCAGGGTCACACAGCTGGAAAGTGTCTGGGCCCAGATTTGAACTCAGGAAGATGAATCTTCCTGATTCGAAGCCCAGTGCTTTATCTACTGCACCACCTGGCTGCCCCTGTCTTCAACTATCTGAGGGGGAGTTCTTTATTGATTTCAAGTTTACAAAGTACCTTTACAGGTATTCTCTAATTTTATTCTCAAAACAACCTTGGGAGATAACAATAACTATCATCACCACCACCACCATTAGTATATAGCAGCTTAAGGTTTGCCAAATGTTTTCCCCTCAACAACCCACATGAAGTAGGTTATTTTAGAAGTGAAGGAATTGTGGCATATGAAGAGTAACAAATTGCCCAGAGTCACAAGACACCAAGCTATGGTTCTTTTTTTTTTAAATTAATGAAGTGCTTTATTATTTGGAGGGATGTGCCAATAGAAAAATCCAGGACCAACCCCCCCTTTTTTATTACATATAAGGTATTTTATTTTTTCTGTTACATGTAAAGATAGTTCTCAACTTTTGTTTATACAAGCTTTACAATTTCAGATTTTTCTCCCTCCCTCCCCTTCCTCCCCCCTCCCCTAGACAGCAGGTAATCTGATATAGGTTATATCTATATATCTATATACATATACATATAGATGTATATATATATATCTATACACACACATATATATATACCCATAATAACATTAATCCTATTTCTGCATTAATCCTGTTATAAGAGAAAAAATCAGAGCAGTAATGCAAAACCTCAAAATAGAAAAAAAAACCAACAGCACCCAAAACAAAAGAAATAGTATGGTTCAATCAGCATCTATACTCCACCCAAGCTATGGTTCTAATTCAGTTGCCAAGAAGAATTATCTTTGGACTTGGAAGGAAAGCACAAAAATGGTCAACAGGGATGAAACCCAGTGTAAGTGAGGAAATGATAAGTGAAACACATAGTTGCCCTCGTTGATTTAAAATAATCAGGCATTAATAAACTATATGCTCAAAGCACTGAAAGATAGGATTGCTGAACTGCTATCAGTGACCTTTAAAATACTATGGAGAGTCCCTGGATTCAGGAGGACCTGAGTTCAAATCTGACCTCAGACACTTGACACTTACTAGCTGTGTGACCCTGGGCAAGTCACTTAACCCTCATTGTTCCCCCTCCCCAACAAAAATACTAAGGAGAATGGGAAGGAAGGAAATAAGGGGAATAAGTATTGATTAAGTGCCTACTATGTTCTAGGCACTGTGCTAAGTGCTATACAGATATTATCTCAGTTGATCCTCACAACAACCTTGTAAGGTAGGTGTTATTATGATTCCCATTTTACATTTGAGGAAACTGAGGCAGGCAGAGAGTAAGTGATTTGTCTAGGAGCACAAAGTTAAGTCTGAGGCTGAATTTGAACTCAGTTCTTCCTGACTCTAGACCCAGCATTATTTCCACCTAGCTGAAGGATGGATGAGTGAAAGTTTGGGGGTTTAAAAAATTTTTTTTTAATTTTTTTTTTTTTGGTGAGGCTATTGGGGTTAAGTGACTTGCCCAGGGTCACACAGCTAGTAAGTGTCAAGTGTCTGAGGCTGGATTTGAACTCAGGTACTCCTGAATCCAGGGCTGGTGCTTTATCCACTGTGCCATCTAGCTGCCCCTGGGGGTTTTTTTAATAGAAGAATTTTCAAACTATTAGCCAGTGAGCTTGACTTCAATACCTGGGAAAAGGTATTATTAGAGTAATAGCTTGTGAGCATTTAGAAAGGGAAGCAGTAATCACTAGGAGCTAACATGTCTTCAGAGACACTAGGCCAGGGTTGTGCTATGGACCTAACATATCTGGATTTCAGCAAAGTATTGAATTTGACTCTCAAATGCTATATGCATGGACAAGAAGGAGCTTGAGCTAAGTGATACTATAAGTAGATTGATTCAGAAGTGACTAAATGGCTGGAGTCAAAGAATATCAATTAAGGGTTAATAGCAGCTTGGAGGGAGGCCTGGAAGTGGCATATCCCAGGGATGTGTCCTTGGTCTTGTGTTGTTTAACAATTTTATCATTGACCTAGAAGAAATTATAGGGATTGTATACAATGGATGGAACAGTAGACTTCAAATTAGGAAGATCTCATTAGCTCCCATGGGTTCAATTATCATCTCTATGCAGATTATTTTTTGATTCTTCTTTAGTTGTTTTTTTTCAGTCGTATCTGACTCTTTGTGACCCTTTTTAGGGTTTTCTTGGCAAAGAGACTGGAGTGGTTTGACATTTCCTTCTCCAGCTCATTTTAATTTGGGGGGGGGGCAGGGCAATGAGGGTTAAGTGACTTGCCCAGGATCACACAGTTAGTAAGTGTCAAGTGTCTGAGGCCGGGTTTGAACTCAGGTTCTCCTAAATCCAGGGCCCGTGCTTTATCTACTGCACCACCTCGCTGCCCCCTCTCCAGCTCATTTTATGAGGAAACCAAGGCAAACAGGGTTAAGTGACATGCCCAGGGTCACATAACTAGTAAGTGCCGGGGGCTGGATTTGAACTCAGGTCTTCCTAACTCCAGGCCTGAGTGCTATCTACTATGCCATGAAGCTGCCCCTATGCAGATAATTCCAGACCTATATATCCAGTCCTAACCTCTTTCTTGGTCTCTAGATTCACATAAAAAACTAATTACCTTCTGGACATTTTAAACTGGATGTCCCACAGGCATTTCAAACTCAATCTGTGCAAAACAGAACTTGTCATCTTTTCCTTCCAAACCCCACTCCCTCCTTCTGAACTTCTCTATTACTAATGAGCCCACCACTATCCTCCCAGTTACTCAAGCTCCCAAACTAATTGTCATCCTTGACTCCTCACTCCTACTCCCCCCACATATCCCATCTGTTGCCAAGTCTTATGGGTTCTACCTTACCAACTTTTCTCCAAATGTGAGCCCTTCTCTCCACTCACAGAGCCACCATCTTGGTGTAGGCGCTCATCACCTTAAACCTGGACTATTGCAATGTCCTTTTGATTGATCTCCATGTCCAAAGGGATTTTTAAAAAACGTAGGTCTGACCATGTCACTTCTCTATTTACTAAACTCCAGTGGCTCCCTATTACCTCAAGGATCAAATAGGAAATCCTCTGTTTGGCATTCAAAGCCCTTCACAACCTGGCTCTTTCCTACCTTACCTTTCTAGTCTTCTTACACCTTACACTGCTCCACATATTCTGTGATCCAATTATACTGGCCTTGTTATTTTTGCACAAGACACTCCCTTTCCTGACTCTGCCTTTTCACTGTCTATATCCCATGCCTGGGCTCCTTCTCTCCTTGCGTGTCTCCACCCTTGGCTTTCTTCAATACTCAGCTCAAATCTTACCATTTTCAGGGGGCCTTTACCCTTCTCCTTTCCCACCTCCCCCTCATTCCTTGCTGGTCTCTTCCCTTTGAGATTACATTTCAGTTATTCTGTCTTATGGGGTGACGGGGTTTGATATATTTTCTTCATTAGAATGTGAGCACTTTGAAAATGGGGACTGTCTTTCTGTCTTCTTGGTATGCCCACTGCTTGCCATACAGAAAACCCTTAATAAAAGCTTGTTAATTGCTGGGCTAACCTGAGTGTGAGTTCTGTGCCAGACACTTATTATCCATGGTGATTCTGGGCAAATTGCTTAACCTCTTAGAGAATCAGTTTTGTCATTTGTACAATGGGGGTGTTGGACTTCACGATCTCTGAGGTTCATCCCAATTCTAAATCCTCCAGCTCTCTGATCCCATGGTCCTCTAAAGTCCCTCCTAACTCTAAATCTTATGGCATACTTATAGAATTTGAAGATGACACAAAGTGAAGAGCAAGAGCTAATAAGTCGAATGACAGCACAAAAGTATTTAAACAATGTAGAGCAATGGACTGACGCCAGCAAAATAAAACTTAATTAGAGAAATTTAATGTAAAATTCAGCACTTGGGTTCAAAAAACCATGGGCACAAGTACAGGATGGGGAAATATAACTAGGGTGACTACTTTTGTGAAAAAGACTTGGGGGGGCAGCTAGGTGGTGCAGTTGGTAGAGCACTGGCCCTGGATTCAGGAGGACCTGAGTTCAAGTCCAGCCTCAGACACTTGACACTTACTAGCTGTCTGACCCTGGGCAAGTCACTTAACCCCAATTGCCTCACCAAAAAAAAAAAAAAAAAAAAAAGATTTGGGAATTTTAGTGCAAACATTTGCAGCTGGCTTTCTTGGGAAGGAACCCTGTATACTTAACATATTTTTAAGTTGAATCTATATTATTAACATTTCCTCCATCATTTTCTTTAGTCTACAATGACAACCAACAAAACAATAACTCAAGCCTCATTTGTAGCATTTGTTGATTTCCAAGGTGTAAATGGTCACACTGAAAATTTATCAGTTGGCTCTCAGAGTTGATACAAGATGGCTCCAGCACACTTCTCATATATATGAGCTAAGAGCATGACAGGTTGTATTAATAGAAGCAAAATGTCTAGAGCTAGGGAAGTGATAATACCACTATATTATACCCTGTTGGAGTGTTGTGTTGGGTCTCTAGAATCCAAGTCTAGGGCTTGCTCAGCTATACCCTGTTGTCCTCTGAGGACAACATCCAATACCTCTCAGGTTGGCTAATATGACAGAAAAGGAAAATAACAAATATTGGAGGGGATGTAGGACAATTGGAACATTGTTGATGGAGTTATGAATTGATCGAACCATGCTAGGGAGCTATTTGGAAGGGTATAAAATTATACATTTTACCCAGCAAAACTACTATTAGATATGTATCTAAAAGACATTTTAGAAAAGGAAAAATTCCTATATGTACAAAAATATTTATAGTAGCTCTTTTTGTGGTAGCAAAGAATTAGAAATTGAGGGCATGCCCATTAACTTGGGAATGTATGAACAAGTTGTGGTATAGATTGTGATAGAATACTATTGTGCTATAAGAAATGAGGAGCAGGATACTTTTCAAAAAACCTGGAAAGACTTACACAAACTGATGCAAAGTGAAGTGAGCAGAACCAGGAGAACATTGTACACAGTAAGAGCGGTATCGTAAGGATGATCAACTGTGAGTGACTTAGTTCTCAACAATACAATGATCTTAGACAATCCTGAAGGACCCCATGTTATCTACCTCCAGAGAAAGAACTAATGGAGTCTAAGTGCGGACTGAAGAATGCTTTTTTAAAATGTTCTTTATTTTTCTTGGTGTTTTTCTTGGGGAAGGGTCTGTATTTTCTTTTGTAACATGACTAATATGGAAATGTTTTGCATGACTGCACCTGTATAACCTATATCAAATTGCTTGTCTTCTCATGAAGGAGGAGGGTAGGGAAGGGAGGAGAAAATTTAGAACTCAAAAATTTTTTTAAAATGTTAAAAAAAATTTTTTTTAAGTGAGGCAATTGGGGTTAAGTAACTTGCCCAGGGTCACATAGCTAGTAAGTGTTAAGTGTCTGAGGCCGGATTTGAACTCAGGTACTCCTGAATCCAGGGCCGGTGCTTTATCCACTGCGCCACCTAGCCGCCCCAAAAATTATTTTTACATGTAATAGGAATAAAAGATTTTTTAAAAAAAGTTATACCCTGTCATCTCTCTTAACTGTGACAGTCTAAGCAGCAGGAGAACAGAATGATACTACCACAGCAGGTCCTCAGACCAATGATAGAGAGCTTTATGGTTCATAAGACACTTTGTAGTCTTTGTCTCATCTGATTCCCACAACTCACTTGGAAGATAGGTGGTGAAAGCATCATTATTCCCACTTTATAGATAAGAAAATGCAACTGAGATATCATCCTGCAGATGCAGTGACTTGTCCAAGGTCATATAGCTTGAATGGGCCAGAGCTAAGACACGAGCCTATGCTTTCTGACAACAAGTATTGTCCTTTTTCTATTCCACCTTTAAGTCTTGGCTTCCACAATCTGTACTTTCTCTACCTTTCCAGTCTCAGAAGGGACGACACTGATTCTGTTAACCTCTATACAAAACCTCCACTCCAGCCAAACTTCTTGTTCCTTTTGGGTTTTTTGGGGTTTTTTTTGTGATTTTTTGTGGGGCAATGGGGGTTAAGTGACTTGCCCAGGGTCACATAGCTAGTAAGTGTCAAGTGTCTGAGGCCGGATTTGAACTCAGGTTCTCCTGAATCCAGGGCCGGTGCTTTATCCACTGCGCCACCTAGCTGCCCCCCTAAACTTCTTGTTCCCTAAGCATGGAAAACTCAGTCTCTCTCCTCCACCCCATGTCACCCTCTTCATTCAGGTCAAGTCCACTTTCCTCTAAGAAGCCAACCCTGGCAACTCCAGGCAGGAATTATTGTGTGTTCCCTTTGTGGGGTCCATAGCATGCACTGCCTGTCTTTCCTTGAGAATCTTTTTAAGTCTATGCCTGATTCTTGGGATCAGAAATTTTGAGTTGGAGTGTCAGAGACCATTTTGTCCAATCTCCTCATTTTATAAAGAATGAAAGGAAAGTCCCTTAGGGGGCAGCTAGGTGGCGCAGTGGATAAAGCACCATCTCTGGAGTCAGGAGTACCTGAGTTCAGGTCCGGCCTCAGACACTTGACACTTACTAGCTGTGTGACCATAGGCAAGTCACTTAACCCCCATTGCCCCGCAAAAAAAAAAAAAAAAAAAAAAAAAAAAAAAAAAAAAAAAAGAATGAAAGGAAAGTCCCCAAGAAGTGAAGTAACTTGTCCAAGGTCATACAGATATTAAGTGGCAGTGAGGATTTGCACTCAGGTTGTCTGATTCCCAATCCAGCAGTCATTCTTCTGTTCTTCACGCCTCTGCACAATGGAGGCTCTAAAAGGATGACTAAGGATGAAGTGGCAGAAGCAGAAGCTGAATGAATCTCACTGTGAAAGAATCTGGTTACTGGGCCTGAGAGTTAGAAGGGCTCTCAGAGGGCATTGAATCCAACCCATATTGGGACAGAAATTCCCCATGATATCCCCTAACAAATTCCTGCTTATCCTTGAAGACCTCCAGGGAGGGGACATGGAGTAGTGGAAAATGCTGGAGTTTGGAGACCTGGCTCAGATTTTTCCAGGACCTGTGTGATGTGGACAAATACTGTGATTGCTCTAGGCTTCAGTTTCTTTAGCTATAAAAGGAGGAAGTTGGACTGATGGCACAGTAGACAGAGCCCTGGGTCTGGAGTCAGGAAAACTCATCTTCCTGAGTTCAAATCTGACCTCAAAAACTTATAGCTGTGTGACCCTGGGCAAGTCACTTCACCCTGCTTGCCTCAGTTTCCTCATCTGTAAGATGGGCTAGAGAAGAAATGGCAAACCACTCCAGCATCTCCCCCCACCCTCTGTGGGGCAATGAGGATTAAGTGACTTGCCCAAGGTCACACAGCAAGTGTCAAGTGTCTGTGGCTAGATTTGAACTCAGGTACTCCTGAATCCAGGGTTGGTGCTTTATCCACTATGCTACCTAGCTGCCCCATTTTTTTTGGGGGGGGGTGAGGCAATTGGAGTTAAGTGACTTGCCCGGGGTCCCACAGCTAGTAAGTGTCAAGTGTCTGAGGCTGGATTTGAACTCAGGTCCTCCTGACTCCAGGGTTAGTGCTCTATCCACTGCACCACCTAGCTGTCCTCCACTCCAGTATCTTTGCCAAGAAAACCCCAAATGGGGTCAGACATGACCAAAAAAAAAAAACAAAACACAAAACAAAACAAAGGACTAGATGGCCTCTAAGATCCCTCCAAACTCTAAATCTATAATCTTAAAATTGGGAACCAGTTATGACCTCTCAAGGCATATTCTTCCTTTGTCTGCCCACGCAATCATTTAACAAAACCTTTGTGCCGGAAGCGGAGGGAAGCTAGTTGAAGACAGCTGCCTGACTTTATAGGGGTAAGAGCCTGTTGTTGGCCAGCTCTGATTGGAAGGAAGTTTTCCCCAATACTGAACTGAAATCAGAATTTCCATAACTTCCCCCAATGGCTCTTTATTTTTGCCCTCTAGAGCCGAGTGGCCTAGGTCTGCCATCTCTTCCCCAGGACAGCCTTTCTGGTGTATGATCATCATAACCATGTTTCCCATCACCCTTCTCTTCTCATTTTATTTCCCCTCAAAACGTTTTATCTTCTGAGCTTCCCTTTTACAGTCAAGTACACCACCATCCTCTCAGTTTCCCAGATTTCATAGCTCATCCTCATCAAATCCTTACCCCCGGCTCACCCTACGTATCCATTCGGTTACCAGACAGTATCATTTCTTCCTTCATAACATTCCTTGAGTACATCCTATTCTCTCCATTCACACAGCTATGTGAAACAATGGATCAAGCTCTGTACTTGGAGTGAGGAAGGCCTGAGTTCAAATCCTGCCTCATACATTTACTACTTAACCTCTCTTGCCCTCAGTTTCTTCATCTATAAAATAAGGATGATAATAGCACCCACTTCCCAGGGTTGTTGTGAGGATTAAATGAGTTAACATATAGAGTGCTTCATAAACCTTAAAGCATTATATAAATGCTCACTATTAAGATTATTACTAATTCAGGTCCTAATAACTTCTCCCCTAGATTATTGCAATGGTCTCCAAATTGATCTCCCTGCCTCAACTGTCTCCCTACTCCAATCCAACTTCTACAAGGCTGTCAGAGTGAGCATGGCTCTGAACATGATACCTTCCCCTCCCCTTCAGTAAATTCCTATGGCTCCCTATTACCTCCCAGATCAAATGCAAAGTTCTTTTTTTGATACTTGAAGCTCTTTACAATTTGTCTAATTCTTACTTTCCTGCATCCTACGATCCAACCATATTAACCTACTTGGTTTTCCTCATACACAACACTCCATATCCCATTTCCATGTCTTTGTGCTGGCTGTCTTCCAGGCTCAGAATGTTCTTCCTGCTCACCGCCAACTATTCTTCTCCCTGACTTTCTTCAAGACTCAGCTTAAATCCCACTATTTGCTGTAGGTCCTTCCCAGCTGTCCCAGTAGCTAGTGCCTTCCCCTCCAAAGCAACCTGTATTTATTGTGTATATCACTATTTATTTCCATGTTGTCTCTTCCATCAGAATATAAGCCCTTTGGGGGCAGCTAGATGGCGCAGTGGATAGAGCACTGGCCTTGGAGTCAGGAGTACCTGAGTTCAAATCCGACCTCAGACACTTAACACTTACTAGCTGTGTGACCCTGGGCAAGTCACTTAACCCCAATTGCCTCACTAAAAAAAAAAAAAAAAAGAATATAAGCCCTTTGAGGGCAGGGTTTGATTTTTACTCTGGTGCTTAGCACAATGCCTGGCACACCATGGGTGCTTAATAAATGCAACTTCATTTATTGATTTTTCATGGTAAGCATCACTAGTTCCTCCAACAGACCTGCATGTGACTGGGTTTCCCCAGTTCCTTCCCCATCCCAGTCTTCCTCCTTTTGACATGCTACAGTTTGGCAGTGTCCCTAGTTCAGGAATACCTAGAAGTGAACCTAATATCTCAGCTGTGACCCTCAATTATATTGGAAAAAAACACTGAATCTGAAAATAGAAGACTTTGGCTTGGGATCCTCCTCTGCCATTGGGTGGTATGGTTTTGGGAAAGTCCCGTAACTGCTTTGTGCCTCAGTTTCCTCACCTGTAAAATGAAGATAATGGTCTCTGTGCTACCTACTTCACAGGACTGCTATGAAGATTGAAAGTGATAGTAGATGCTCTTGGTAAAGTACTGTGTAAACCACAGGGTACTATACAAATGTCAGCTATCATTGTTATCATGGGGACAATGGAACCATCATCACCAGCCTTGCTCACTCAAGCCATTGCCTGTCTGGCTCCTGAGGTTCTGGATGATTCCTGTGGAACAAAAGTCAATGCCAATAAAGTTGGCTCAAGCCCTTCAGGTGGCAGCAGGCAACCAGTAACACCTGGCTGAACTAGAGGGTAGGGCAGTGAAGACAAGAAAGGACCGACAATCAGCCTCTCTCTGGGAGACTATCCCAATGGTGTCCAGAATGGGATTGGCCAGAAAACAGGCCAGCTCTGAACAGCTCTGCCCAGAGGTCTCTCCATCTCAGGACTAGCCAAGGGCTGAGAAGTAACCCTTGCCCAAAACCAGCCAGACACGTTCAAAGCTGGGGAGATGCCCAGCCAAGGACTTCCATCCAGTTGGGCTTGAACCAACCTGGGCATGTGGTCTCAGCCCCTCCCTAGCTCCTCCTGTTGCCTAAGGTCCTCTGGCCTCTAGTATATGGGCCCAATTCAGGGCAGGGAATGCTCCAGTGGGCACTAGGCCATGTGACTGGGGGCACTTGGGGCATTTTCCCAGGGAGAATGGGCTGCAAATACTGCCTAGTGGCTTGGCACTATGGGTTCCATCTGGCCTACTTTGGCCTGAGCACTCTAACTCTGACCATACTTCACCATTCCAGATACCAGCCTCCCCTCACTGTGACCATCTTGAAATATGAGTCAGGCCCAGGACAAGCCCTACTTACAAGAGGTATTGTTCTCCAACACTTAAGCTTTTCATTGACTTCAGAGGAACTTGGAGCTGTGGGATAATAGGAAATGGGAACTTCTCTAGAAAGAGAAAATATCAGACCTGGAAAAAGTGCTTTGGAACAAAGACTACTGAAGCTGGAAGGAAGTTTAGAATGTAGAATCATGATGTCAGACCTAGAAGGACTCTTAGAACACAAAAAGTCAGTTCTGGAAAGGGACTTCAGCACCCTCCAATATAGCACTTCCAATTTAAGCTTTCCTTCAGGCTAAGAATGATCAACATTTTGTATCTTGGACTTCTTCAAGCTCTTCAGGATCTTGGGCAGCGGGAATTATGAGACTAGAAAAAGGAAAAAGTTTAGGTGGGTGATAAGGAGAAGGGTACAATTCTTGAAAGGTTTTTAAAAGTGGAGATTTTTGACAGGGAACATTTTTCAGTCTAATAACAATGTGCTATGGAGTTGGCAACATGGAAACCGTGATTGTTCACCCTTCGCTCTGGTGTAAGAGCCCCTTTTACAGCCCCTCTAATACACAGTCATCTAGCTTCTGCTTGGACCTTCAGAGACTGGAGATCTACCATCTCATGAGGCAGCCCATTTCACTGAGGGGAAGTTCTGGTCCTTAGAAAGCTTTTCTTTTCTTTTTTTGCAGGGCATTGAGAGTTAAATGACTTGCCCAGGGTCACACAGCTAGTTAGTGTTAAGTGTCTGAAGCCAGATTTGAACTCAGGTCCTCCTGAATCCAGGGTTGGTGCTTTATACACTGCACCACCTAGCTGCCCCCACTTTTCTTTATAATCAATCAAAATCAGCCTCTCTGGAACTGCTTGGCTTCCTTGAAAACTCAGCTCAAATCCTTCCTTCTACAAGAAGCCTTTGCTGGTATCTTTCCATCCCCTTTTCCCCAAACTCACTGCTAGTGCTTTCCCTTTGACTGTACCTCCAATTATAAACACACACATACATACAAACATACATATACACATACATATGTATTTAAATGTATGTACATATACATGTATGTCTATATACACAATATTTTATATGTGTAAATATATTATTTGTATATAATACAACTATATTTATATACATTATTTACATATCAGATAAATATATAAAACACATATATAACTACATTTTCTTTATAAAGTTTACATGTATGTATATATGTATATGTATACATAGATATGTGTGTGGATGGATAGATAGATAGATATATAGCTGTTTGCATGTTATCTTCCCTGTTAGATTGTGAGCTTCCTGAAGGCAGGAACTGTTTTTGCCTTTCTTTGTATCCCCAGCACTTGACTTCCTACCATTGGAATTACATCAAATAATTCTTCTCCTTCTCAAAAATAATTTGGATAATTATTAGGGTAAAGGGCATCGGAACTATCTATCAGCCTTCCTCCATCTGGACATTAAGCTTCTGTTAATGAAGCCTAAGATTACATGAATCGTTTTGGTTACCACATCACAGTGTTGGTTCACAGCAAGCCTGAGGTCAGTGCAAACCCACAAATCTTTTTTTTTCTTTTAACATGAAGCACTGACTAATCCAGGTGTCCTCTATCCTTCACTTATACAACTGGTATTTCTAATGGATTTAAAAAACCCAACCAAACTCATGTCATTTGTGTCTATGTCATATCTTTCTTCCAGGACACACTGTTCTGAGTTACAGCTTGACCCAGGGGATGATTGGGCTTTTTCTCAGCCTCCATATCTTTCTTACTAAACTGTAAGCTGTGTAAGGGCAGGGACCATGTCTTATTCAAATTTGTGTCCCTTATAGCACTCCATAGGGCCTCATGAATCCTGTCACATAATAGAGGTTTGTGAAATTCCATTGTGTGGATAAATGGATGAATGGGCATAAGAAAGATCACACATGGACAAAACCTATATTCTATCAACCCAGAATTTTGGCTGAGGATGTCAAAGGATATTTGAAGATGACTGAGGGTTAAGCACTAAAGGAAAAGAGGTTTGTTATAGAATCTCAGAATTGGAAAGGACCTCACAGGCTATCTACTTCAACCTCTATCTGTAGAGAAATATATGAGAAGGGAAGTTCACAAGTCAGATTCATTAAGAGGGCTATGGAGACAGTATGGGTCAGAAGTGGGATTGGAACCTGAGTCTTCCTGACTTGATGGCTCTCCAGCCTATGCTAAGTGAAGTGGGTGGGGGGAAGAAACAAAGACGAGAGAGAGAGAGAGAGAGAGAGAGAGAGAGAGAGAGAGAGAGACAGAGAGAGACAGAGAGAGACAGAGAGAGACAGAGAGACAGAGACAGAGCCAGAGACAGAGAGAGGGGGGACAGGGAGCGGGAGAGAGCATTCCTTATAGCAACCCTGTGAGATAGGTGTTATTATTATTCCCATTTTACATAGAAAAAATGGAACAAGAGAAGTTAAGTAAATTTCCCAGGGTCACACAGCTAGTAAGGTCTGAGGTGGCATTTTACCGTGGGCCTTTTCTGTCTTCAGCTTCTGCTCTCTACCCCCTAAGCTAACATGTCTACTTAACCAGATGATTCCTTCGCCAGCCTTTTGACTTCTGAGCAGGCAGGTATCGTCTTTCTTCTTCCTCTGCCTCTTTCTCAGAAAGAACATTTTCCGTGGTTTGCACAAATTGGAACATCTCTGTGTGGTGGACTTGGGTTTGAGGCTAAAAGCTATATAACCAAAGCCACTTTACGTCTCCAAGACTCGATTTCTAACATGGGTGCAATCACCCTTTCACTATCTATGTCAAAGGAGGTGTTGTGAGGGATTCACGTTGTAAACCATATAGCCCTATAGAAATCTTAAGTTCTTATTTTTAGCAAAGCCATTTATTTCCTTTCTCGTATGTTACAGAATGAGAGTCAGGGAGGTATGCAAATTAATGAAAACGATCCCTTTGATTAAATCTGCAGAAGTCTGACAATCTGGGGGACACAGCTTGACCTAGAGGGTGTGATTGGCTGTCCAGAGCCCCTATCCAGGGCGTGACTTGTCCTTCAGCTGAGGGGAAGCTTCTGGGGCCAGGAAATGATGTAGAGGGGAGTGGGGTATTTTTAGCAAATAGTTCTTTGCTCCTTCCCTCCCTTACTCAGCCCCAGGACAGCCTGTACTTTGGAAACAGGGAAATGACCCTCCCAGCAGTGGGGGCACCACAGACACCGTTGTCATGGCTCTCCCAGGCTTTGCCTGGAATGCCCTTCCTCCGTCAGCCTGTCACTCTTCTCTTCCTGAGACATTTCCTGGATTTTCCAACTTTCCCATGAAACATTCCTACATTAACCATAGGAGCTTCTTTTAATAAATCCAAGCAGAGTAGAAAAAGAGCAGTATTGGGGTCAGAGGCGCCGAGTTCTAATCCCATATCTGCCACGTATGGCAGAGCCTGACCACCTGGAGAAGTCATTTAAACTCTTTGGGCCCAACTTCTTCATTTGTAAAATGAGCTGGATGAGCTCTGAGGCTGCTTTGAGCGGTTGATCTATACTGTTGTGCTCCAGAAATGTAAAAATAGTTATTACAAAGACATGTACTGCTTTGAACCCTGCCCCCATTGTCCCACAGCCTGAAAACAAGCTTTTCTTTGACCCGTATGGGATGCATGTTATAGCTAATGCTAGAGAGTTGGCCAATGTCCAACACGGACCAGTTAATATCCAAACCACATGCAAACTCACATACCCGCTAGAATTAAGAACACACCTCACATTTTTCAAGACCAGATTCTTGAAGGTAGGATCATTGAATCACAAAATGTCAGCGCTAAAGAAGACTGGATGAGAGGTCACCCATTCCAAATGTTTCGTTTTGAAGAGGAAGAAAGTAAGACCAGAGATGGGAAGTGCTATTCCCAAGGTTGCACAGAGTCTTGGGGGCAAAGCCAGGACTACAGCCTAGGTCTCCATAGTTTCCATGGTAGAAGGAATACCTGCTCTTACCTGCACTGACTTTTTGCTTTTATTGGGTGTGCTGGCTATTTACTCCTGTACCTCCCCATTGTCCCCCCCCCCCAACCCCAGTTCTCTCTTTTCCTCAGGAACACTGTTTTATGAAGTGCTTTAGGATCTTTGTTGGGTAAGCAGTCTCTGAAGCAAGCTCTTAGCCAGGCCTGACTGCTTTGTCCTTGACACATCTGTCCCTGCTGGGCTACTTCTGGAGAAGCGGCCCGGCTAGGCCTCAGTTCTCTGCCCTATCCAGGCGAGATCCTCTCCTCCCCACCCAGGGTCACTTTCCACAGAGGCAGGATTAATCATGGTGCTAGGGATGCCGCACTCGAGGCCTGCTGACATTGATAAATCACCCACATCTCACTGTACCTCCACTGCCTACACAGTCACATCTTCAAAGAGCCAGTGGGGTGGGTCCAGCCGGCTCCCTTCTGGCCCAGCTCGCTTTGCAGAAATAGACCCATTACCACCTTGCCCATCCCTGACTCCCCTGGGGCTCATATGGCCAAGGGAAGGATTAGCTCCGGGGGAGGCAACTTACTAAAATGGAAAAGGGGCTGGATTTCACTTCAGGATCTTCCTGGGAATCTCAGCTCCATCCCTGGGGTACCTTGGGTACAATCTCTATCAGCCTCAGTTTCCTAATCTATAAAAGGAGGGGGTTGGATCGAATTAATTAATAAAGTTAATAGTTAGCATTTATAGGTCTGCAAAGTACTTTACATATTACAATTTGACTGTAACAATGAGTTAAGTGACTTGTCAGTGGTCATAAGCTTAGCAAATGAGGCAAGATTCAAGCTCAGCAAGTATTTATATAGCACTTTGTGAACTTGTGATGTGGGTGCTATTATTATCCCCATTTTAAAGATCAGAAAATTGTGGCTGAGAGAGAGTAAGAGACTTGCTCAGTCACACACTAGTAAGAATGTGTGGGGCAGTACTTGCATTCAGGTCTTCCTGACTCCAATTCTAGTTCTATTCACTACTGCCTAGGAATTCTGTGATCCTTTGATGATCCCTTAAGTTGAACATGGGACCCTCCTATTTGTTCTAGATTCACCTACTCTCTCAGTGCCTCAGATTCTGTCTGATGACCCCCAAGCCTCTCTACCTGATTAGGGAATTGTTGAGATCAAAAATAAAAAGGAAAGAGCTGAGCTGGGATTCTAAAGACCCGAGTTCAAGTCTCAGTTCAGCCACAACTTTGCTGTGTGACATCCAGCAAGTCCCTTACCCTTTCTGGCTAACCCTAGCACTGTTCCCCCTCCATCCACCTTCATTTCTCTTTTATGTGTTGTCTTCCCCCATTAGAACGTGAGCTACTTGAGGACAAGAGATTGTCTTTCTTTTTGCTTATACTTGCATTCTCGGCACTTAGCACAGTTCCAGGCACATAGTGTGCACTTGATAAATCTCAATCTCTCTCTCTCTCTCTCTCTCTCTCTCTCTCTCTCTCTCTCTCTCTCTCTCTCTCTCTCTCTCTCTCTCTCTCTCTGTCTCTCCCCCCCCCCATAGCAAGCCTTTGTAAAATTAGGAGGTTGGACCAGATCACCTGTGTGGGCTAGAAGCTCAATAGCAGTCAACTGTGTAATAGTTGTTTTTTATTTCCCCAGGACTTCTGATCTCAGCAGTGTGGGGAACTCCCAGTGAGAAAATTCCCTCTACCAGTGCAGTCTACCAGTGGGCAACTACTCTGCTCTTTAGAGTTTTAGCTAAGAGTTGCCCGAGGCCCTTGCTTAGAGTCAGCCTACCTCTTCTTCTTCTTCTTCTTCTTTTTTTTGCAGGGCAATGGGGGTTAAGTGACTTGCCCAGGGTCACACAGCTAGTTAGTGTCAAGTGTCTGAGGCCAGATTTGAACTCAGGTACTCCTGAATCCAGGGCCGGTGCTTTATCCGCTGCGCCACCTAGCCGCCCCGTTAGCCTACCTCTTAAAGATGGGACTTAGCCTTATCTTTTCCTTATCCAAGGTTGCCCCTCAATCCACTGGGCCGTTACCTACACAAGAGTGTGATGAGGTGGCCAAAAGTGCTCACATGCCCTTGGGCTGCATTAGGAGAGAATGGGTGTCCAGAGGAATTGAGATGATAAGCCTGCTGCCCTGTGGCCCCATCATACCACATCTGCAGTACTGGGTTCAGTTCTGGACACAGCATTTTAGGAAGACCAGAGTAGTGAAGGGTCTCAGCATTAGCACAGATGAATGTTGGGTGAAAAAACTTGGGCTGTTTAGCCCAGAGAAGAAAAGACCTTGGGGAACACGATAGCTGCCTTCAAGTACAGTAACAGGGACTAGCCTGCTTGTTTGGTTCCAAGAGGGCACAACCAAGAGTCAGGGATGGAAGTTGCCAAGAGGAAGATTTAGGTTCAATGCAAGGAAAACCTTCTGAACAATTCCAAAAGTGAGATGGGCTGTCTCCAGGGGATAGTGGGCTCTTTCTTGTTGGAGCTTGCCAAGAAAGGCCTGAATGATAGATCACTTGTTGGTAATGTTGTTGTAGGCATTCTTGGGCCAGGTACAGGTTGAACCAGATGGTTTCTTAGGTTGATTCAAACTCTGAGATTCTAGAAGACTCAGAGAGGAGCAGAGAAAAGATCTTATGGGCCCTTTCAGCTTGGACATCTCATGTTTTATGTTCTAAAAATCTCTTCCAGTTCATATATTTTATCTGTTCTATGTTTCGAGCTACCTTCCAGCCCCAAAATTCTGTGTTCTAAGGGCCCTCCCAGCTCTGACATTCTGTGTTCTAAGAGCCCTCCCAGCTCTGACATTCTGTGGTCTAAGGTCCTCCCAGCTCTGACATTCTCTGCTCTAAGATCTCTCCCAGCTCTGACATTCTCTTTTCTAAGATCCCTCCCAGCTCTGACATTCTCTGTTCTAAAATCCCTCCCAGCTCTGATATTTGATGAACCTGAGATCTATCAAGAACTCCTGTCCTTCAGTGGGGAAGAAAAAAGAACTCCTTAACTGAAGTCTTATTAGGAAAAAAAAGTTGGGTGGGTTTTTTTTTTGGTGGGGGTGGTGGTGCCTGAAAGACACATTAGCAAGACCCTATTCCTTGATTACAAGAGTCTCATGTGAAAGAAAGTCAGTTAGTCTGGGTCCTACCTTGTAGATGCAAGCCCTGTGGAAATCACAGAGCCTTGTGAAATTCCAGGATGTTACTACCTCTCACTGGTAGGCACTAATGACTATTATGACTTTCCTTAGTTCAAACAAACAAGTGGTCATTGGAGACAATAGAAATGTAAACAGGACCCCAATTACAAAATGTACTAACAGTTCTTCCCTGTTTACAGATACATTAGCCCCAATTTGTTCTGGAATGGACAGAGCAGCTAAAGTAGTCTGTGTAAGCTCCAGGCAGGTCCATCCTTCCTCAGAAGGGGGATTTAGGATCATGTCTCAAAGCCACACACAGCCCTACCCTGTTACAACCCAGCTTACCCCATGGATTTGGACACACCACAAATCAAATCAGATTGAAGGTTGAATAAACAGTGCTTCTCTAGACCATGGAGCAACTCTGAACTTGTCAGAATCCATCCACTGCTGGGATACACATTTGCTACCATCATTCTACCCATTCATGGCCACTCCTCTGCTCTCAGCTTAGGCCTCGGGTGACCTCAGCAACAGTGTAGTGTAGTGGAACTGGCTTAGTTTGAGTCAATTAGAAGCTGTGTGATCTTGGACAAGTCACAATTTCTCTGAGCCTCGGTTTCTTCGTGTGTAAAGAGGTTACAGTAACATATATCCACAGTAGTTCTGAGATCAAAGGGAATAATGTATATAAAGTTGTTTGTAATGATAAACAGCTACATAAAGATATTATTGTGTGTATGTATGGGGATGGAATTGGGATAATAATAGCACCTACATCCCAAGGTTATGAGACTAAAATGACTTAATATTCGTAAAGCACTTTGCAAACCTTAAAGCACTATATAAATGTTAGGCCTTGTTACTTTTCTTATTCTATGCAAAAACTCAAAGAATTTGAGATTCTGTCAGTTTGGGAACTCCCACCCAATCTCAACCAGTTTATTACTTAATAGATGAATCTACAGAAATTCTTGATTTATATAGGGGAAAGAAACAAGGATTTATTAAGCACCGACTGTATGCCAGGCACTGTGCTAGGAACTCCACAAGTAGCATTTTTTTCTGATTCTCACAGCAACTCTGGGAGGTCAGTATTATTATTAGCCCAATTTTACAGACGAGGAAACCAAGGCAAACAGAGGTTAAGTGACTTGCCCAAGGTCACACTAATAAGTGCTGGAGCCTGGATTTGAACTCAAGTCATTCTGACTCCAGGACCAAGCACTTTAGCTACCTCACTGCTAGAGTTTATTTTTTAAAAAAATAATTTTTTCCAATTGCTTGTAAAAACAATTTTTAACCTTAAAAAAAAATTTTTTTTGAGCTCCAGATTTTCTCCTTCCCTCCCTCTTCTCCCCATCTCATTGAGAAGGCAAGCATTTTGATTCAAATAAGTTATACATTTGCAGTCATACTGCTAGAGTTTAAGTGACTTGCTCAGGGTCACCCAGCTAAGTATCAGAGATAGAATTTGAATCCCAATCTTTTTTTATTTTATTTTATTTTTTTTTTTAGTGAGGCAACTGGGGTTAAAGGACTTGCCCAGGGTCACATAGCTAGTAAGTGTTAAGTGTCTGAAGTCGGATTTGAACTCAGGTACTCCTGAATCCAGGGCTGGTGCTCTATCCACTGTGCCACCTAGCTGCCCCCGAATCCCAATCTTTCTGACCAGTCCATCTCTTTATCTATTATGCCATGCTTCCTCTATTGGGTGCTTCAGCTAACATCCTACTCTAGTGACCCTGGATTCAAAAAAGTTATAATAGCAGAGTACAAATTCTGGAAGGTCCTACTAAGCTGAAAAACCTTTGTATATGGCACCCAGGGAGGACTGTATTGTACATCTGCTTCCCAAAGAGCAGGCCAGATGAGTTCAGAGAAGGTTATCACCAGGCTGGCTTCTAGGGTGATGAATGTTTTTGGCCACAACAACCCATGAAAACCACTTATTAAGGAAAAGAGGAGTCTGCAATTTGCATGGGTAGAAGGGACATTCCACTCTGTCCACCCAACTAAATCAAAGATCCTTGGAATTTTGAAATATGCCATGGCTAATGCCTAACCACTGACTAATTTCCAACATTAACTGGCTAATGTCTTACATTACACACCACCACTCAATGGAACCGGACTAGTGGAAAGCTGACTCTCTATACAAACACTTTCATGTTCATTCCTCTTCTACTTTCTCCACTGATCCCTCTGCTCAAAAATGGCTTTTAGGAAACAAGGGGTATTAATACCCACCCTGGGGGGAAAGACCAGCACAAGCACTGGTTCTGTCACTCAAGACCAATCTTACAGAGGGTTTTCATGATATTGCATAGCTTTTGCATTATATCTGGTTTTATATTTTTGTTGTTGAGTTGTTTCAGTTGTGTCTAACTCTTTGTGACCCCATTTGGGGTTTTCTTGGCAAAGATCCTGGAGTGATTTGCCATTTCCTTCTCCAGCTCATTTTATAGGTAAGGAAACGGAGACAAACAGGGTTAAGTGACTTGCCCAGGGTCACACAGCTAGTAAGAACTCAGGGAGAGGAATCTTCCTGATTCTAGGCCTGGTACTCTATCCACTGTGCCACCCAGCTGCCCCACATATCTTCCCCCATAATATCTCCTCTATATTAACTCTCCTCCATGAGTGTCACAACTCCCAATGAACATTTAAAAACTGAGAAGAGGCAGCTAGGTGGTGCAGTGGATAACGCACCAGCCCTGGACTCAGGAGTACCTAAGTTCAAATCTGGCCTCAGACACTTGACACTTACTGGCTGTGTGACCCTGGGCAAGTCACTTAACCCCAACTGCCTCACCAAAAGAACAAAAAAACAAAAACAAAAAACCTGAGGAGAAGATGCAGTACAATGGAATAAACACTGGGTTTGGAGCTGGTATATGTGGTTTCAAGGCCCACTTCTGCTACTCACTACCTCTTGAACAAGTCTCTGACCCTCTCTGGGTCTCACTGCCTTGCCTGTAAGATGACGAGATTGAACTAGATGCCCCCCCCCCAAGGTTTATTTCAGTGCTAAGTTCTATGATCCCATGATCCTAAGTGAGTTTAAAGGTCTTTGGGTATCCAGAAGAGAAATCATGCTTTTCAGTGACGATTCCTTCTGAACACAGGTTAAACTAGATGCCCATTGACCTTTCTTCCAACTCCCAAATGATATTCATCTGGAATACAGAGGGTGTTAACCAGCTCTCTTCAGCCTTCACTAAAGACTAATGATGCAAAGACCTTGGTTCAGGTAATCATCTAATCTCTATAGGTAGGTTAAGTGCCATGAGGCCTCAAGGATGACCAGGGCTTAATCTGCAGAATAGAATATTCCAGAGAGTTTCTAAGCCACCAAACTCTTTCACTGCCTCATGGTGGTAGGTAATTGTGCACAGGTCAGCAAATGTTGGCAGACTGTAAGTGCTGGAGGTAGGTCCCGCCTAGCTAAAGAGACTCCAACCATAGGTCTAGGGCTGGACTTGCATTTCTAAGCATTTGAGAACCAGTGTTGCTAAGTTTAAAGACCCTTATCAACTAGACTTTTAGCTACTTGGGAATGAATTTTTAAGACAACAGCAGGGAGCAGCTAGGTGGTGCAGTGGATAAAGCACCAGTCATGGATTCAGGAGGATCTGAGTTCAAATCCAGTCTCCAACACCTGAAACTTACTAGCTGTGTGACCCTGGGCAAGCCACTTAACCCTCATTGCCCTGACCCCAAAAAAAGAAAGAAAGAAAATTATTTTAAAAAAAAAGGATGACAGCAACTTACAAATATCATCTCCTAAAATCTAGAAGGACTGTAATCCTCATCACTCGAGAGAGTATTTGCCCTGACAAAATTTCTGCAGGACTGAAGCATTTGATGTTTATATTAGGGCTAGGGAATCTATATAGCCAACTCTAGATAAAAGGGCACTGGGCTGGGAAGCCAGAGACTTGGGTTTTAATCTTAGAGCCATGGCTGACTCTAAGTGTGACCTAAGAGAAGTGACCTTCCCTTTCTTGGCTCTAGTTTCCCCATTTCCCAAGTGGCAGAGCAGAGTCCTATCCAAACACCTCACAGTGCTTCTCTAAGGATCAAAAATGTGGAAGAAAAGACTAGTGGATATAAACAAGTTGTTAAATAGGCATTTGTGGAAATCTCAGTGTCTGAAAGTTATTTTTTTTAAGAGTAGGAGGGATTCTCAATAGGCTGGATTGATTTAGATACAGTCCTGTTCAGAGGCAGGAGGATGGAATAGATGACTTTGGGGAGGAGGGGTCCTGTCTAATCTGGTAATCCTGTTTCGCCCCAGGTCTCTGTCTCTCCTTTGCTCGTTCAGGCTGACCAGATGAACTCCTCTGAGTCTGGACCATACTTTCCATCTTCCTTTTCTCCGCCTGCAGCCTGGGCCCGAGCCAACCTGAATCGGAATCTCTTTCCAAAGAAAAGTTTCTTTTCTTTCCGCCACCCTCCTCCTCCCTCGGGGCCCCCCTTGTGCATTTGGCCTGTGGGTGTTTCGCTTTCTTGGCTATCGGCTTAATGGGGGTGCTGGGTTGGCATTCCTGGCCAGCCCCCCTCTGGGATCACCCAGCCCACTGACACGCTCCTATGGTGCCCTCTCCCTAGAGGAGTGTCCCATTCCTCGCCCCCCCTCCTTCTCCGCCTCCATCATCCCCGCCCTCTCCCTCAAAAACCTCGCCCAAAAAAACTGCTAACGGTGCTAAGTCACAGCTATTTTCGTCTTGGCTTTGTGGGGCGAGGGGGAGACACTGGGTTCCCTGCCTCGCCGTCTCCCTCCAGTCCTCTAGGACTGACGTTTGTCTGTAAGGACTTCTCTTGGAGGGGACAAGATGGTGGGCCTGTAGGAGGTGACTCCTTTTCATTTCTTTCTTTAGCCACCCGTGTACGGTCAGGGTGGCCGGGGAAGGCTGCGAGGCTGGCCGGGGTCAGGCTGGAGAGGCTGGGTAGTGGCAGCACGTGGGCAGGGGGAACGTTCCAGGGGGCAGCTCCCAAGGCCGCGCACGCTGATGAAGTCATCAGCGAGGGCCGATCCAGCGTCAGCCATTTTCTCTTCCCTTCCCCCGTTTCCAATGAGCCTAGCCCTCCGGTCTGGCGGCCATTTTGTGTTCACAAGGAGCTGGCATTGGGCACTGGGAGTGGGTCCCCAGGAAAGGGAGGGGGTGGTAGGGGTAGGGGCGGTCCAGAACTCCTGGTGTGTTGCTCAATGCTTTCCCTCCCTCCTGGCTTCTCTGGAAGGAGTTAAGTTCTCCTTGTGCCAACGGGGTGTTGGCAATGCCAAGTGCCCCGAATAAGATCGACTGTGCTCCGGCACCCACAAAACCTTTGCCGAGCTTTACTCCCTTCTCGTGCCCATGTGCCATCCATGCACAACACCCCCCAAAATACCCTTAAATGAATAAAGTAAAAACACTGAAAAAATACCTCCAGGTGCCCCCTCCCTCCTCTCTCTTCCCCTCTCTCTCTCTCTCTCTCTCTCTCTCTCTCTCTCTCTCTCTCTCTCTCTCTCTCTCTCTCTCTCTCTCTCTCTCCTTCCCTCCCTCCCTCTCTCTCTCTCTCTCTCTCTCTCTGGTGGCCCGCCAGTGTCAAATGTGTTAGCAGCCCGAGACACTCACTCGTGGGGGAATTATTAGAAGCCAGAGGAGGAGAGAGTGCGGGAAGGCAACACACTTTAAATAACTCGCTGTTTACTTTCGAAACAAATTCTTGGCTGGGAGAGCCACTTTCCCCCCCTTCAACCCCCCCTCACTTCCTGGCAGCCATTTCAGGAGCCAAAGGGGAGGAGGAGGCGGGATGGGGAGTAAGGAATGAACCTGGGGTGGGGGGAAACCCAGGAGGACGAACACTGCCAAGGGACTGTGCACACACACACATACACACACACACACATACGCATGGCACAGCGGGCCTGCCTAGGCACATGTATGTGCTCACTCATGGATGAAACAGTTTTCTAGTGGAAGCCATTTTGGTTCTCCTGCGAACCTCCCATTGCCCACCGGAGGAGAGGGCGAGCTTCCGTGCCAGGGGGAGCTCGGTGCCAGCCTAAGGAGAGAGGTGGCAGGCAGCAAGGGAAGGAGAGACCGATTGTTTCCCCTTCCCAATCTCCTGTCTCCTCTTCCCCCCCCCCTTCTTTTTCTCAGGAACACGTCACCAACTTTGGCGGGGAGGACGGGTGATTGGAGAGGGACATGACCGCTGGTTTGTGCCAGGGAAAGATGGTTGGGGGGGGAGTCTGATGGGAGCCTGGCAAGGGGGAAGGAGGAAAGAAAAAACCCTAAAACTGGCTCTGAGATGAGAGAGAACCATCACTGGTAGCAGGAGGAAGAAAGAGACCAGAGCTGGCTCACACACGTGTGCACACACCCATGCACACAACCATACACCTTCCCTTGCTGCTTTGGTGTGGTGGAAGGGAGCTCTGGCCTAGCAGTCAGTGGGAGAACTGAGTACAGTTCTGGATCTGATACTCCACCCCCTGTGTAACCTCAGGTCGATTTCTTTCTCTGCTCCCCTGTTTTCTCTTCTGTAAAATGAGGAGATAGCACTAAATAGTCTTGATTTTTTTTTATTTTATGTTTTTTGGTGGGGCAATGAGGGTTAAGTGACTTGCCCAGGGTCACACAGCTAATAAGTGTCAAGTGTCTGAGGCCAGATTTGAGCTCAAGTCCTCCTGAATCCAGGGCAGGTGCTTTATCCATTGCGCCACCTAGCTGCCCCTAAATAGTCTTGAAATACCCTCCTACACCTAACATCTTAAGAAGTGACTTTGGAGAACTTAGGAGCAGGTTGGGGGAAGAGAACAAGAGCAGAAAGTTGGAGAAGCATGAGGATGTTGTAGGGGGCAGCGAAAGGTTGTCCCAGTTCTGAGTGGCCTGGCCAAGGAACAAGCATTGATTAAGCACTAACTATGTGCCAGATGCTGTCTTCTCACTGTGCTAGGCAGGGGCTTGAAGAGCTTCGAAACTGGATGCTTGGACGCAGGTCACCCAGCAGACAATTCTCTCTCCCTTTGCCTCACACATTTCTCTATCTACATGGCTCAGGGATTCTCCTTCACAGAGGTGTGGCTGGGTCAAACTTCAAACCAGGCCAGGTGTTTATCCTGATGCCAAGCCACAGGTGGGGCAGTGAGGGGCAGGGCAGAGAAACGATCTCCCCACTATTTTCTTATAGGGCTGTCAAGGGATTCTGAGTACCACAGAGATGCCTGGAAGAATAGGGTGAATGAAAAAAAAAAGACCTGGAGTTTGGGTTACTCCAAGATCAAGGGGAGCCAATGACATAACCTAGTAGTCAAGAAAGCTAAAACATCCTGAGGCTTCATGAATTGAAATCTCACATCTCTCAAGTCTAAATGAGAAAGAAGATGGTTCTGCTAGCACCTGACCTATATGGAGGGCCGTGTTTAGTTCTGGACAGCACATTTTCAAGAAGGCATTGACTGACAAGCTGAGGGCTTAGTTAGAAGAGGGCAATGGGGATTTGAAAGAATCAGGGTGATAGGTTGAAGGAATTCCCTTGTTTAACCTGGAGAAGAGGAGCCTTAGAAGCAGGCTAAAGTAGAGGGAGAATGATGATCACAAATAGCTGAAAGATTGTCAAGCTGGAAGAGAGCTTCAACTTGTTTTGTTTGGCCTCACAGGGCAGAACTGAGATAACAGAGGGAAGTTACAAGGAAGTAGATTTGAGCTTGATACAAGGAAGAACATTATACAATCAGAGCTATACAAAAGGGGCACGGGTAGGCAGGTGTGTGTGAAGCTGTCAGGTGACAGAAGGAGATTCCTAACCTAGGGGTAGGGAGAGGAGCGAGAAGGAAGGTTGGACTAGATTCCCCTGGGTTGTCTCCCTGCTCCAAGAGGCTGGGAATCTCTGTCTGTGGTGTGAAAACAGTTACATCATCCCTCAGGGCCTTTCCAATTTTCATTCTGTGGTCCTATGGCCCTCTAGGTCTGTGGGTAGTGGTGGTGGTGGTGGTGGTGGTGGTGGTGGTGGTGGTGTTTGGGGAGTTGGGGTTGGAAGTGGGGTCGGAAGTGAGCAACAATTAGCTGTAGGCCCTGGCATGAAGACAGAAGTACCTAAGTGCCCAAGCATTAGAACAGGTACTGTATACTGGCAACATCATGGCTCCCACCCATGAGATTTTTTTTTTCCTTCTTCTTTGGACTCAGATCTTTCTCTTCCTCAGACTGATTTCCAGTTAAGATTTCCTCTCTGCCCCACTTCAGAGCTGACGTTTTAAGTTCATTTTTTTTTAACATCCTGATCCTTATGAGATTTTCTGAGTCTATCAGTCAACAGTCTCTTCCACAAATACTCATGGGTAGGTGCTTGGGGCAGAGATGATGGGATATGGAAGGACATAAGACAGTTGGACCTCATCTCCCACTGAAGGTAGAAGTCCTGCTCTGAAGTCTCATGTTGGGATGTGACAGTAACCTTGGGCTCCCAAAGAACTTTCCCTATGGGACCATGGCTTCTGACAGACCCCCTCAAGCAGGAAAGACTCCTGGGGAAATCCTGTAACTGGGGAGCATCCACATTGATCACAACTCATAGATCCTTGAAGAACTGATGAAATCTCGTCTCCTCCCCACTCTGAGTTTTGCCCCCTACCTGAAACACTCTCACTCCTCTCCAAATCTAATCAGTATTTAAAGGCCCAGTTCGAATTTGACTTCCTTCCTGGAGCCCACCCTGATCATTCCAGTCATCACTGATCTCTCCTCTTTTAGACATCCTTATCTAGACACTTTTTATCTGGACCACAAGTTTAGCCACTGAGTTACTATAATATCTTGCTGACCCCATAGGTTACTTCTCTGCCAACTCCAGCTTTCCAGAGACCACCCAGGCTGGTTTCCTGGTATCCTAGAGATGGAAAGAAACTTGGGGTCACCTAGCCCAACACTCTCACTTTACAGAGGAGGAGATGAAGGCTGTGGGGGGTGGGAAGGGACTGGTCCAAAGTCACAGTGTGTTCATGGCATGTAATGTCAGAGACTGGATATCCAGAGGGCTAGCCAAGATCGCAGAATTAGAGCTGGAAGGAGACCCAAGGGATCATCTAGTCCAATTTTATCATTTTATAGAGCACAGAGAGGCTAAGTGATTCATCCCAGGTCACACAGGTGTTTGAGTGGCAAAGTGAAGGCTGAAAACCTCCTCCGTTTTTGGTTCCCAAATCCAGTGATCCTTTATCAAGACGACTGCTCAGGTCAGAGTTAGTCTAGATGAATGACAGGTTTCTTCTAGCTCTGAGAGCTTTTGATTCTAGGGTTCTTAATCATAAAATCCAATGACTCCAAGTCTTGTTTCCCCAATCAGACCAAGATTCTTAAAGACTAGGGCTTTGGGGCAGGTAGGAGGCACAGTGGATAGAGCACTGGCCCCGGAGTCAGGAGGACCTCAGTTCAAATCCAGACTCAGACACTAGCTGTGTGACCCTGGTCAAGTCACTTAATCTCGATGACCTCCAAAAAAAATTGGACTAGGATTTTGGTCCTATTACAATACATAATAGTAAGTATGTATTGGTGAGGAGAGAAAGGGGGAAGGGGAGTCTGGATCCTGGAGTTTATCAGTTTGGGTATTTTCTGGCATGGAAACTCAATTCCTCTGTAACTTAGAGGATAATGAAAGGTTAATTGACCTGCCCATGGTCACACAGCTAGTATGTGTCAGAATCTGGACTGGCGTCCTAGTCTCCCTGACTTCAAGGCTGGTCCCTCTATTTACTGTGCCATGCTGTCTGGTCTAGGCACATGGCAAGTGAATAATAAAAGATTTATTGGCATGACTTCCTGGCTCCCAGGATTACTCCAGGTGTCCTGGTTTGCTAATCTGATCCTGATTTAGGAAGGATGCAGAAATGGTGGTTTAAAGGGTGGAGATATGGACATAAAATAGCCAGGAAGAGGGCCCCTCCCTAAGAGTTTAACAAAGGGCAGCTGGGAGCATAAGGCAAGGGGTTGGGACTCCCTGGAAGAATGAAAACAGGAGACACTTCTCATCTTTGGATCCCCAGCACTGCGTAGAGTATATTACACATAGCAGGCCACTTAATAAATGTTTATGGAGTTTATTGAGCACAACAATGAGACCTCTCTGGGGCTCGATTTCCCTATCTGCAAAATGGATGTGTTGAACTTAAGGATCTCTAAGGGTCTTTACAACTCAGGTATTTGATGATCAGTGAATCCATCCATTGATCAACATTCATTTAAGAGCCTACTATGTATCAGTCACTGTTCTAGGCACTGGGGATCTGGCTTCTTACAGTTGTGAATTGATCACGTTACATACAATAAATCAAAGACAAGAGATGTTAGAAAGAGAAGATGAGGGCAGCTAGGTGGCACAGTAGATAAAGCACCAACCCTGGAATCAGGAGGGCCTGAGTTCAAATCCGGCCTCAGACACTTGACACTTACTAGCTGTGTGACCCTGGGCAAGTCACTTAACCCTCACTGCCCCACCTCTACCCCTCCAAAAAAAGAAAGAAAGAAAGAAAGAAAGAAAGAAAGAAAGAAAGAAAGAAAGGAAGGAAGGAAGAAAAAGAAAAAAGAAAGAGAAGATGAATACACTGAAGAAACAGACAGATAGACAGTTGAGGAAAACATGGTAATTTAGGTATTGATGAGCATATCTCACCAGTGAGATAGCTTGAGTGGAACAGACTGATATACCAGTCACCTAAGATCCTGTCTTCCTAGTCTTGGACTCTGGCAGTTGCATAGGAGAATCAACCCCACCTTCTATGAGACCTAAGCCCTTCCAAACAAAGATCTTTGATGTTTCCTCTGCATATATATCCTGCATCTGGGTGGAGCCAAGGAGTTGGGAACACAGAATCAGTCAGTTTTAGAGTGTGAGGGACTTAGATATCCCATACCAACTTCTCACTTGACTGATGGAGAAACAGACCCCAGAAGGCAGGAGTGATTTGCCCAGTACAAGAGATAGGATTAGGACCTGGGTTGCAGCTCTTTCCATTTTCCATTGTGAAGTTCTTCTCTTAGGCTCATAGGAACATAGATTTAGAGCTAGAAGAGACCTTAGAGATCATCTGGTCCAATTCCCTTCTTCTACAAATTAAGAAACTGAAGCCAGAGAAGTGACTTGTCCAAGGTCACACTGGGAGTGAAAGAATGGAATTTAAACCCAAGTCCTCTGACTCCAAAGCTAGCTTCCTTTCTACTACCTCCTCCTTCCTCTGGTAACTCTCACTCTCCATTCCTTGGCAAACCCCCTTGGAGAGATCTTTGTATTTGGCTCTTCCCTGGAGGTCTTAAGACACTCCTTTTGCCTGCTCCTAATATTTTCTCCACCTCCATTTGGCAACCTACCAAAGATCATCTCCATTCCCCTGCCTTCATGTCAGATGCCCATATTGACCCCTGGCTCCCAGCCCACGAAGATCAGGAATTACCTGGTATTTATCCTACAGTGGGGCTTCATCTAGGTGACACAGTGGTAGATAGAGTGCTAGACCTGAGGTTAGGAAAACCCGAGTTCAAATCCAGCCCTAGACACATACTAGCTGCATGACCCTTAATCTCCATCTTCCTCAGTTTCTTCATTTATAAGATGGAGATAATAATAGCACCTGTCTCAGGGTTGTCATGAGGATCAAAAGAGGTATTTGTAAAGCATCTCGTAAATCTTAAAGAGCTATAGAAGTACTAGTATTATTGTTATTATTACTATTTCACCTGGAGCGTTAGGAACTCTGAGGCCCACTGAAGAAGGCTAAGAATGCAGCCATTCTTTTCTGTTTTATCACGGCTGCTTCCTCCTGGGAGGCCCAGGGGAGAGACGATCTGTGACTTCTGCACTGGGATCCTCCTTGCTTCACAAAGGCTCATTCGCCTCTCTCCTCTAACAATCCAAGAGAGCCCATGTGAGAGGGGTGCACTGAGCATGCTCCATGGGTTTTAACAGGTCTTCCCAAAGGAAGGGCCAGGGTGAGGAAGAGCACCCCATGTAGGCCCCGTGTTCCAAATGGGGGGAGGAGGGCATTATGAAAAAACAGCCTCTCTGGGGTACCTGGCCCGCTACCCCTCCTCCTCCTGTGCTCTTCTCCCTCACACACACAATGGCCCAGGAACATGCAAATGTACACTGACTCCTCAAAAGCAAAGACATGAGACCTGCCTCCAGGAAGCCGGCCTGGATGAATGGTGCAGATGGGCTCAGTGGTATAGACACTGCCTCCCAAGCACCCCCACTGCCATTTCTCCCCTCATTCCTGTCCCAGCTGATGAATCCTTCACCCAGAGGTACAGGAACATGGGAGGTATAGAAGATAGCTCTACTGAGGTAGTGAGATATTTGTAGTCAGAGGACTTGTCTTTGAGTCCTGGCTTCCATTTATTTACTCACTGTGTAAATAAATCCCTGGGCAAATAATCACTTCCCATTCCCCCTGGCCTCAGTCTCCTTATCTGTAAAATGGAGACAATATTACTTTCGCTATCTGACTCCCAGAGCCCAAACCAGTACAGAACACAGTAAACTTTAAAGCCCTACAGAAAACTGAAGTGTTATTACCCAGCCCCTCCCACATTTTGCTCCTCTACCAAACCTGCACAGTGATCCCTCCTCCCCTTCAGAAACCAGGGCTCTCTGGGAAGTTTTCAACCTTGCCTCTGGAGCCCACTGCCCAGGCAGGAATCCAGAGGGGCCCATCGATCTCCTGGCAATCAATTCCACTGCAATGCAGAGCTGAGGCAGTGGGGAGGGCCTTCTACCACCAAAGCATCTGGAACCTCTGGCTTCTGCAGCCACCCCAGGCCTCATTCTAACTCCTCCCACACACCAAGACCCAGGGCCTACAAAAGGCTACCAGTCCTTATTCTGGACAATTGGCCTACCTTCTGGAGCCTGGACAGGCTCCCCTTTCAGAAGATGTCCTTGACACCCTCTTTCTGAATAAGACTATCCTACCCATACTCCCCCAACCTACTTTGCCCCATTAAGAAGCTCATTAGACAAAGAGAAAACAGAATCTTGGACCCATAGACTCCTGGAACAGCCGGAACTGCTTCTGTAAAATTAGGCTCCTCCCTTCTACCCCATCTCTCCCTAGGACTCCTCCGACCAGTTATTGGGGGGAAAGCAGGGGTAGGATGAAGGAGGAAGAAGACCTGAATTCTACTCCTTGGCTCACCGGGTGACCCTGGACAATCAACGATCACTCAATACACATTTATTAAGCAAATACTATGTGGTAGGCACTGGACCAAGGGTTGGCTGTTGTGTAGCCTTGGACAAGTTACTTTCCTTTCCCAGTATCTCAATTTCCTCATCAGTAAAATTTGGAGATCACATTGACTGGTCTCTAAGGTCCTTTCCAACTTGAAAATCCTATGATCTTATTGCCTGAGACCCCTCTCTGAGCCTTGGCTTCCCTGTCCAGAGTATTTTAATGCATAATCCCCAAACCCCCTCTCAACTCTAAGACTTTGTGAGAGTCATTTTAGCATTGCAGATAGATTGCTAGGCTTGAGTTTGAACACCATAATCATTAGCTATATGACCATGGGCAAGTCAGTTAAGTTCTCCGAGTCTCAGTTTTATCATCTGTAAAATGGAGATAACAATACCTACCTCACAGAGTTGTTGTGGGGCTCAGATTAGATAAGGATTTTGTAAATTTTAAAATGCTTTATAAATGTTTGTTGTTATTATAGTTAGTTTAGGATTCCCTGATCTCTTTGCTGTCAGTTCCACCCTTGGGGAATCTGTTCCTTTAAGAGCCTCCTCCCTGGCTGGGGATGGTCCAGGCTGCCCTTATATAACCCCCGGCCCAGCTGGCCTTGTGTAACCACCTCTTATATAATGATTCCCCAGAAACAGCCTTGTCTGTCCTGCCTGTCAATCCCTGACCAACCTGTCCCTGTCTGTCTGGCCCAGATTGGGGGGGGGGGTGTCAGTGAGGGGTGATGGCAGTGGGAAGGGCCTGAACCATGGAGGGGCTAGGGAGGGTGGTGGGGAGGAGGCAGAGAGGGAAGGGCAGGGAAAAGCCTGCAGGGTTCTGTATTGGAATCCAGCCCAGCTCAAAGGCTGGGAGTTGGGTGTGGCTCTGGCTCTGTGGATCCGTTGCCGGAGATTCTCAGTTGGGGGAGGAGTGGGGTACAGAAACAGGAGAGCTCAGGCCTCCAAAGAGTTTTTAGGATCAGTCATGGGAACCTTAGTATCACGGAAGTGCCGAATCTTCGACCCATAAAACCTTAGAATCTGAGGCTCAAAGCATCTTAGAATCACATTACCACAGAATTTGAGGGTCTCAGTCTCAGAATATTAGGATTCTAGAATCACAGCTTGTTAGCATCTGTGTACTTTGGAATTTGAAGATCACAACAAAAATGTAGCACCATAGACTGGAGGAATCTGAGAACTTCAGAACCTTAGAATCCTAGGACCATAAAATCCTAGGTTCTACAAGCAGAGATTCCTAGAATCATGCAGTCAAAGAACCTGAGATCCAAGAAGCAGGGAATCTCAGAACTCTAACATCTGAGAATCTAAGATTCTAAGAACTTTGGACCTTGAGAAGGACAAGATTAGAATTTGAGAACCATAAAACTTCAGAATACTAAATCATAAAGCCAGCCATCTCGTTCACAATCTAGAACCCTGTAATACATTTTAGAATCATATAGCCATAGACTCACTTGGAATCACAAACACTTAGAATAATCCAAACACAGAACCTTAGGCTACAGAACCACAGATGCTTAGAGTCTGCCATCATAGAATCAATCATATGCCCATGGAATCTTACAAGAATAGAACCTTAGAAACAACTTTACCATGAAATCTTAGGACCTAAGAGATTGAGGGTCTCAGAGTCAGTCTTAGAACCCTAGATGCAAATCCTAGAATTATAAAATCAACCAGCCATAGGATTGTGGGATCATGCAATCATCGAATTTTAGGATTGCAGAAACTTAGAATCTCAAAGCCATGATCTGACAACCAATAAATGCTTAGAATTGTGCAGTCCTAGAGTCTTGGGATTCTAGAAACTTACACTCTTAAAATCATAGATGAGTAGTAGAATCAGGGAATGTTGGAGTTGCTAAGGAATGTGTATTCCATAGTCCTACATTCAATTACTTGTTATCCCTCAAACAGATACTGCACTTTCACCTTTGCCTGGGCTGCCTTCCCATCTTCAGCTGTTAGCATCCTAGCCATCTTTCAAGTCCCAACTCAAATACCACCTCCTCCATGAAGCCTTCTCTGATGTCTCCCTACCCCCAACTGGAAATTATTTCCTCATCATGTGATCTTAATATTACATCATGTTCTTCATTTATTCTAGATGACACAGTGATTAGAGCACTGGACCTGGACCTGGAGTCAGGAAGACCTGAGTCCAAATCCTGCTTCAGACACTCAATGGCTATGTGAACCTGGGCAAGTCACTTAACCTGTTTGACTTAGTTTCTCCATCTATAAAACAGTGATAATAATAGCACCTACCTACTAGGGTTGTTGTGGGGATAAAATAAAATAATATTTGTAAAATATTTTGTAAAACAAAGCCTTATATAAATGCTATTATTATTGTTACTATTATTAGAAAATTTAATGGGGAATTGTGGCTCAAAGTATAAGTACTCTGGGGATCACTGAAGAGATTAGGGTTAGTTACAGGAGACTGCATGGAGGTGCTGGTCTGTTTGCTAAGCCCAATCAAGGAATGGGCTGGGGCTCTTTTGCATTTAAGACAGAAGTGGGGAGAGTGCTGTTATTTGAGCCTGAGAATCTCTTTTCTCCAGGCTTGGGCCTTGAAGAGAGGAGATATGTGGAACAGGCTGGTAAGGAATGACCAGATCTTATTACAGTACATCCTTCTCCCACCCACAAAGCATGGGCATTCATCTCCTTAACTCTCTGTCCTGAGACCTCTCCCTCCATCTCTCAACACTTTCACTATTGGTGATAAAGTCACCACTAGTGGTTCTCCAAGCAGATGACTCCCAAATCCATATCCAGCCCTAGTCTCTCTCCTGAACTCCAATTTCATCTTTTTTCCCCCTTTTTTTCCCAGTTTCATCTTACAAACTCTCTCCACTTGTATGTTCTATCTCAAATTCACTGTGTCCAAAACAGAACTGATTATATTTTACCCAAAACCTATTGTTTCTCCCAACTTCTCTATTTCTATTGAAGTTTTCACCATCTTTCCTATTACCCAGGTTCACAACCTTGGAATCATCCCTGGCTTTTCCTCTCCTACACCTCTCATCACCAATCAGTTTGCCAAGTCTCTCACATCTATTTCCTTCTCTCCATTCACCTAGCCTCTACCCTAGAGTTTGGGCCCTCATTACCTATCACCTAGATTATTTTTTTAAGTCATAAAAGTATTTTATTATTTTCCAGTTACATGTAAAGATAGTTTTCAACATTTGTCTTCATAAGATTTTTAGTTTCAAAATTCTCTCCATCCCTCCCTTCCCTCTCCCCTCCCCAAGACAGAAAGAAATCTGATATAGGTTATATATGTACAATCACATTAAACATATTTCTGCATTAGTCATGTTGTCTCACCTGGATTATTATAATAGCCTCCTAATTGGTTTTCATGCTCCCAGTTCATCCTCTATTCATTTATAAAAGTGATATTCCAAAACCCCACATGTCACTCTCCTACTCCAAAATCTTCAGTGGCTCCCTATGGCCTCTGGATAAATACCAAATCTTCAGCCTGACATTTAAAGCCCTCCATGACTGGCTTCCACCCACCTTTTCAGCCTTCTTTCCTTTTTACTCCCCTTTATATCTCAAACACACACCACAGCCAGCCTATGCCCTTCCAGTTGAACTAGCCTGCTAGCCGTTTCCCATCTTTGGAATGCATCCCCTCCCCCTACTTCCTAGAATCTCTATTGTTACTCCAAAGATAGCAGAGGGGGCACCTCCAACAGGCTGTTCCTGATTCTCCTCCTTAGCCTTCTCTTTCTCTGGAGATGACTGTATGTTCTCTTGTATCTACATAACCATGTGCAAGTGATATCCCGCAGTAGACTGGGAAGCACTGGGAAGCTCTGGGAGGCAGGACTCGTCCCTTTTGTCATTGTATCCTCAGTGCTAAGTATATTAGGTGTTTAATGCTTAGCCAGTTGAATTGAACAGAACCTTAAAGGCATGTGGTTTAAACCCAGGACTGTTGTTTCTTGGTCTGTGGTCCAGGCTCCTCATCTAAATAAAAGACCCCTGGAGTTCAATGAGTGGCCAGGAACTCGTGTCCAAATAAGAGAGATGTTAAAGGTGGGCAATCCCTCATTCCCCCTCTCCTTGGCTGTGTGTGCTGGGAAGGGGTAGGAGGAGCCCAAAGGGACTTAGAGATTCTCCACTTTAGGGGCTCCCTCTGTGCGTGCCCCTGCCGCCAGGGTGGGAGAAAAGCCAAGGGCCCCAGGCCTTTCCTTTCCCTTCCCTAGCCCGGGCCAGGCCTGGGAGGCGACAGCCGGAGGAGGTCCCGGACCCCTTCAGGCAGCTAGGGGGTGGGGTGCGGCGGCCCCTTTAAGGGAGGCGGGGCAGGGGCGGGGGCGGTCGCTGTCCTCAGGTGACCCGATGGAAAAGCCGGGAGGGGAGGGAAGGAAAGGGGAGGAGAGGGAAGGGGAGGGAGCAGGGGGAGGGGGAAGCTGGCTGGCAGTGGCTGGGGGCGGGGCGGGGCACGGATCCCGCTCTTCCCCCATGGATGCGGCTCGGGTGGTGGCAGAAAGAGCCCTTGTTCACCGCCGCCGCCGCCGCCTTGTTCCTGACCTACATTCCTCCCCATCCCCCAGTGCGCCCAGCCCGGTCGGACCGGGCAGAGCGGGGCAGGGGGCGGTGGGAGTCTGGACGAGATGCCCACCATCCATTCGGACCCTCCGGGTTCCGGGGAGACAGAGAAAGAACCACACAGAGAGACCGAGAGAGAGGGACAGACACACAGCGACACAGCCAGAGAGTGAGAGGGACACTCAGGGAGACACAGAGACACCCAAGGAGAGGGACAGAGACAGAGATAGTGTGGGAAAGGGACACAAAGAGAGACACCCAGAGAGATAGTGGGCGCACAGAAAGACAGAGACGGGGCAGAGACAGAGGCAGAGACGGGAAGGGAGAGGGATATACAAGGAGATGCTGCAGGATACCGACACAGAGCTAATAGATGCTTGCTGTTGGCTGACAGACAATGAGACAGTCAGGGAGAGACAGGGAGACATCATTGGAGAAAGAGACTCGAAAAGAGACAGGGAAGGGTAGGGACACAGAGAAAGAGTGAAAGAAACAGGGAAGGAAAAGGGAACAGAGCACTGGAAAGAGATATTGAAGTGGACAGACTGAGAGAGAGACAGACAGACACAGAGCCAGAGAGATCTCCAGGGGGAGAGAGACATCCAAAGAGAGACAGACAGAATGGGGAAAAATTAAAAAAAAAAAAACCGAGAAAGAGAAAGACACAGAGATAAGAGAGACACAGTGAAATGGAGAGACGGCAGAGAAACTGGAGAAACAGATATCCAAGCAGAAAGAGAGAGAAAAAGAAGAGAAAACTGAGAGATGGAGACAATGAGGGAGGGATGCACACACGGGACAGGGGCAGTGAGGGATGGAGAGACAGACAGCAGAGCAGGGGCACAAAGAGAGACACACTGGAGCAAAGACAAACAGAACTAAGGGAAAAAATAGACGCTGGAGAGAGGAGGTGGGAAAGAATAGGAGGTTGGCCCAGGAACTATTAATAGAATTTAAAGTAGAGGATATGCCAGGTAGGACTAGGATCTAGCCGGCCTGAAATCCCATCTCGAGACTCTCTGGGGTTAGCAACTTGCCCAGATCCCCTCCCAATTGGTAGCTCCACTCTCCCATCCCCCTTGGTAATCGGAGGAAAAGGAAATCTAGGTCACCACCCTGGCAGCAGCCCACAGCTGTGGATGTGGATGTGGTGGTGGAGGAGGGGGAGGGCTTCAGGGTCTCCTCTAGCCATGCCTATCCATTCTCCACTCCCCTTTTCCTCTACCTAAGGAAAGAGGCCCCCACCTGTCAGCCTCCTGGTTCTAAGCCTCCTTCATAGTTCATTTGGCACTAGGGGAAAGGGACTCTGGGTTCCTTGGTGGAGGAAGAGAGGAAAGAGATAGATCAACACTTTCTTCTCCCTTCTCCTTCTGCCCTCTTGCCCTCTCTCCTCTCCTCCACCCTTTCCTGGTGCCCAGGGTAGCCTTAGCAGCAGCAGAAGACAAGGGACAGAGCTTCCATTGCCTCGTGCCAGCCCTCACCAGAGCCAGGGAAGCCCATTTCAAGCAGATTGGGCAGGAGCTGAGAGCTAGGACATCCCTAATTGGCCAAGCAGGCCCTTGGGAGGGCACCAGCTGTTTATTACAGCCAAATGCAGGAGGGCCGTCAGATCAATCAGTGCCCATTGTCCTAGAGGATTCCCAAACCCAGATGTACACACAGACACATCCATATGAACATGGAGAGATATTCATACCCAGACAAACATAAAACAGCCTCAAACATCCTCCTATGCCCAGATACACCCACCCAAATACACTGCCCCCCCAATTCTTACAGACACATCCCCATATAAAAATAGGTGCACAGGTGCCTTCTCTGGCTCCCCTCGAACCTCATCTCTGTCTTAGTCTTTGTCTCTCCCCCCTCCCTGGCTTCAGTTCCTCTTCCTGGGCATGCTTTCCTTGCCACCAGCCATGCCATCTGCCTGCTCTGGCACCAGACTTTCCTGGCCCCTCCTGCATCCTGCCTCTTTGTAGGACATTTCAGTTCACTCACTGGACTCAGGCCTGGGGACTTGTCCACCCCTGGGCAAAGCCAGCCTGGACAACTAGGTGCCAGCTCCCCCTGGCTCAGCAAGGAGGCAGGAGGGCTGGGCTCACTGTCCACTTTAATTGCTTTAATTGGGTCTTTAATTGTTTCCAGTGGGACCCTGGTTTGGTCCCATAAGGAAATAATCTTAGAACCACATAAGTTCATACTTAGATTAGAACTGGGAAGGACCTTATAATATAGAACATCAAAGCTGAAAGAGAGTTTAGAGATCATTAGGTCACCCCCCCCCCAAAAAAAACCCAGTCATTTTACAAAGGGCAAAACCGACCTCAGATGAGGGGAGTGATTTATCCAAGATCATATAGTGGATCACTAAAAGAACCAGGACCCAAATCTAGGTCTCCTGGCTCCAAGTGCAATGGGAACTTCATTCCCTGGTGATGCTTTGTTTTGTTTTGTTCTCTTATCCTGGGACCCTACTCTCATCCTCCTTTTCTCTTTTTCTTTTTCTAAGTTCTCTTTCCCCTAATGGTCCAGAAAATTCCCATACAATCTGCAAAACACTCTTTTTCTGGAGCTTGTACCTATAGGCAGTAGTAATATGTGTGTGGGGGTAGGGGTGGGGGGGTGCATTTAAAACTTGGAATCAGCAGACCTTGGTTCCAATTCTTACCTTGGGTAAATCACCTCTTCTGGTCTTCATTTTCCTCATCTGTCAAATGGTAGTGAGGGAGGAGGAGGGGAAGACTTTAGAACAGATGATCCCTATGGTCACTCTCAACTCTAATATCCTATGATCTGCCATTCATACCTGCTGCTCAGCATTCCAGAACCAGTCCCAAGAACCTACCACACTAGAACAATTCCTTGAAACCATACATTCTAGATCAGATATTACTATCCTGGGGTTGCTGGACCCCCAAGCTACCTGTGGATAGATTTCGGGGAATCTGTGAGCTTCTTTTCAAAGTTATTTGGATAACCATATTTCAATATAATTGCTTTCCTTTGTGATCCTATATATCCATTTACAAACATCATGCTGAGAAGTGCTCCATAGACTTCCCCAGACTGACTGCCAAAGGGCTCCAGGACCCAGACAAGGTGAAGAAGCCCTGCTCTGCATGAACATGCAGAGTGGTGCAGCAGGAACTAGACTTTAGGACCAGTGGTGTGAGGCCGGTACACTTGCTGTTCTTTTTTTTTTTTTTTTTGCAGGGAAATGGGGGTTAAGTGATTTGCCCAGGGTCACACAGCTAGTAAGTGTCAAGTGTCTGAGGCTGGATTTGAACTCAGGTCCTCCTGAATCCAGGGCCAGTGCTTTATCCACTATGCCACCTAGCTGCCCCACACTTGCTGTTCTAGACCACATCTGCCTGAAGAAGGGGGACTCACTCTTCAAACATCTTCGGGGTATCGAGTATGTCCTCCCTAAGTCTTCTCTTCCCCATGATAAACATCCTCAGATGCTTCAACTCATCTCGGTAAAGCCTAGTTTCCAGGGCCTTCCCCATCCTGGCTGTCTTCGTCTGGATGGGCTCCAAGTTGTCAACGTCCTTCCTAAAATGGGGCATGCAGGGTTGCTCACAATCTCCAAATGTGGTCTGACCAGGACATAGTGAAACTACTGCTTCCCTGCTTGTGGACCCTTTGCTTCCAGAAAAACAGCCTCAAACTGAATGCAATCTTTGGGCTGCCATTCCACACAGATGACTCATCTTCCACTTGTGAGCCACGCTAAAGCCTTCAGATCATTTCCTGTGTAATCTGCTGCCCAGGCATGTCTCCCTCACCCTCCCTTGGGTGGTTGATTTTTTGAACCCAAGTGTAGGGCTTTTACATTGCACTTTACTAGATTTCCTCTTATTAGATTTGGACCATTGTTCGGGATGCCACATAGCTAGCAAGGGACAGAAGTAGGAGTGAAACCCAAGGGGACAGATTTTAGCCCTCAACTGCCCTCTGTCTCCCATGGGTGAGTCTGGTTTCCCCAACTAGACTATGAGAATCTGAGGGCTGAGAATAGATATTCAATTTCTCTACCCCTGTCCCCAAAGGGTAGGGAACACAGTGGCTCTTACCTGCTAAGCTCTCTATGAAAGTTTGGCTGGCTGACTGAAAGGCCAAGAATGAAGGTGCTTCTGGGGAGCACATAGGTAAGGCTATTAAGGGTGAAGAAGGAGCCAGGGGCTGTCAGCTAAGGAGACATAACCAGGTATGGAGGGGAAGTCGTGAAAATAGGCCCTGTCCTACCCAGGACTTAACCTCTCAATCCTCTCTAGTGGATCTATATTTAAAAGTGAGGTGCAATGCACTCTAGACCAAGAGGCAAGACACCTGGATTATAGGCTTCTCTCTCTCTCTCTCTCTCTCTCTCTCTCTCTCTCTCTCTCTCTCACACACACACACACACACACACACACACACACACACACACACACACACACAGAGTGACCTTGGACAAGTCACTTCCCTTCCTCTGAGCCTCAGTTCCCTGCTCTGTAAAATGTGGGGATTAGATTAGTTTTGTGGGGACCTTCCAGTGCTAAGAATATAAATTTCCTCTCAATAGTGGGCAATAATCCAAAGTAAGGGATAGAAGGGAAGGGGAGTGGGAGGCAAAGGAAAGAATGTTCCAGCTGCCCCTCCCCTGCTCAGCCCCCAACCCCTTGGAGCCCTCAATTACCTTGGGCACCAGGCCAGAATGGCAGCTACAAACCCATTATCGGGCAGGGGGCATGCCAAAGTGGGGTGGAGGCCAAGGGAGGGGGAGAGACAGGGAAGCAGGCAAAAAGGACAGGTGGGAGCTGCTGAGCCTATTTAGCCAGACCCCATTCTGAGGCTCAGGAGTGTCCCCTTTCCATCCCCCACCCACCCAGGAGAGGCTGATGCTGAAGGAGTAACAGCAGGGAGGCCTGGGATTAGGGACAGAGGGAGGGGGTAATGTTAGGGAGGGAGGGAACAGGACCCAGGTTTCCATTTCTGCAAATATGTATTTGGATTTATTCAAGTATGCTTTTGCCTCCTTCTCTGTCTTTCTGTCTCTTTTTCTCTCTGACTGTCTCTCTGTCTTTGTTTCTGTCTCTGTCTCTCTGTCTCTATTTCTCTCTCAGTGTTTTCCACCCCTTTCTGAAGAGACTATAAGACTCAGCTCACTTATTCCTAGTCTCTGGAGTGGCTCAACACCCTGAAAATGTACACATAGTGGTGACCCACATCTTTGAACACATGTACACACACACACTCACTCACTCACAAATATATAAACCACACTTGGAGAGACAACCAGAATCCCAGAAAGCTAGAGCTAGCAGGAGGCTTAGAGATCACTGAATATAACTAGGGTTGTTTGTGTGCACATGCGCATACACACACACGTGCTCAAAAATAGACATTCCCCCAATCCCCACACCTGGCTCCAGAGCTCTCAGCAGTACCCAGCTGGGGAGTCAAGGAAAACTAAACTGTTGGTGTGCTCTGTGATTTCTCCTTCTCTGGGCCTCAGCATCCTCAGCAATGAGATGGGTCAAGTCCCATGGGCCCTCCCCAGCCCACCTAGGGGCAACAGGAAGAAAGCTGCTTAGAGCTATAGAAAGCTTGATGATTGATGTCATCATTAATAATCATAACTGTTATTTGCTATGAAACTATCCCATCTCTCCCCATCAGGTACTTCATATATTTCCCCCAGACAATCTCTCAGTAGGATCTTGACAACACCTGGAAGGGAAATTGTATTCCTTGCTTCCAGTTTCTCTCCTCTGCGACCCAACTTCCACACCAACACCAAGGTAAACCACTAGTCTGACAAGGTCACTCCCTCACTAAAGAAAGCTCAATGTTTCCCTATTGCCTCTAAACTAAAAACGAACTCTTCAATGTGGCTTTCCAGCGGAAATTCATGTTACTCCCCTTCTCATACTCTTTGCTCCAGTCCTTGGAATTAGCCATATATCTCCTGCCTACTTGGAAATCACTCCCATCTCATCTTCAACTGTGAGAATCCCTACTCTCATTGAAAGTTCATCTCTGAGGAGCCTTTCCAGATCCCTTGAATTGATCTAAAATGTCTCTTCTTCAAAATAACATGGATATGCTTATTTGTGACTTACTTGTTTCTATGTTGTATTCCCCATCACCCATTCCCAGGAGTATGAATGTAAGCTCTTTGAGGGTAAGAACTGGGCTTTCATTTTGTCTTTGTATCTCCAGCATCTAGCACTATCATTGTATACTGTAGACACAAGGCATTGTACACACCAGACAGCATCATTAATGCTAACTGGAATGTACTGGATTTGGAAGGGGAGTGGAGATGTGACCTCCACCTGATAGATGAGAAAATTGAAGCCCAAAGAAGGGAGGTGTTTTGTGCAAGGTCACAGTACTAGTCATGGGTAGAGCTGGAACTAGAACCCAGATTCCCCAAGGACTCCCCAGAGACTCTTTCCTTGTATCATGCTGCCACCCTATAAAGGTGATAGGGGCACTGGGGGAAGAAGCAGATGTCCTTGTCTGCTAGCCTGACCTCAGCCACAGTTGGGGTATGGCTCGGGGGACCATCTAGTCCAGTATCCCACCCTATGTAGCAATTCCCTTCATAGTCTTCAGAGGCAGGAAGGGGTGGGCCATCTAGCCTTTGCTTGAATATCTATCTTATTGGGCTGTTCTGATTTTTAAGACATTCCTCCTTAGATTTGGGTTAGGCCCAAAGTTCAGGCTTCACGATACGGAATGTGTCTAGAATGAAGGAGATCATGGTCCCTCTGTGACTGGAGCTCTCTGGTCAGCTACCATTCCAAGTACTGTGTCCAGTCCTATAAGGAGGGGACTGGAAACCAGACCACTGAAGGACTGGTTGAGGGGACCAGGGAGGTTTGGCCTGGAAAAGAGAAGATGAAGGGGGAAACGATGGGCATCTTCAAATACTTCGTGGCTGTAGAAGGAAGGAGATCTGTGCTGAGTAATTTCTTTCAGGGCTCAGCTCAAATCCTCTCTTCTGCAAGAAGCTTTTCCCATCTTCCCCTCTGAGATCATCTCTAGCTCATTGTGCGTTAGCTCGTTTGGGCACAGTTCTTTGCATGTTTTCTCCCCCATTATACTGTGAGTCCCTTGAGAGCAGAGATTGGTTTTTGCCCTTCGTTGCATCCACAGCACTTAGTGCCTAGCACACAGTAGGTGCTTAAGAAATGCATGTTGGGGCGGCTAGGTGGCGCAGTGGATAAAGCACTGGCCCTGGATTCAGGAGTTCCTGAGTTCAAATCCGGCCTCAAAACACTTGACACTTACTAGCTGTGTGACCTTGGGCAAGTCACTTAACCCCCATTGCCCCACAAAAAAAAAAAGAAAAGAAAGAAAAAAGAAATGCACATTGACTTAACTTAGCCCCCAAAGAGGCAGTTGAGAAAGTCAGGGAAGTTACTCAGAAACAGTTTGACACCCGATGTAAGAATTTGTAAAAATTCCAACAATTAGAATTGCCTAGAAATAAAATGGACTACTTTCAGGAGATTCAATCCCCATCCCTGAGGGTTCTCAGAGTCTGGAACACTGTGTGAATGAAACCCTCATGCATTTCTCAGTTGGCATCCAGCCATTAAGGGACGAAGTGTGGTACAGTGGGGAGGGTGTTGGATTTGGAGAGAGAAGACCCAGGTTCAAATCCTGACTGCTGTGTATTACCTGTGTGTCCTTGGGCACATAACCTCTCTGAGGGTAAGTTCTTCATCTGTAAAAAGAGGGCATTGACCCAGATGTCTGGTAGGGTCCCTTCCAACTCCAGATCTATAGAATCCTAGGATTCTTGGTCTCTTGGTGAGCTCCCATCCCCCTGAGCCTTCCCTATTGGGAAGGCAGTCAGTTTGTCTTTGAGCCTTGAGGCCAGTACCCATTCTGTCCCTAGACAGAAGGGAGCCTGGATGTCCCTTCCCAGCCTTCATCCCATGGCTAGTACCATAGCTTCCCCCCACCCCCTCAAATCGAGTGGCTCCCCAGTCACTAACCTCCCCTCCCAATCCCTCAGTGATGGCTCTCTTCAAAGAAAGCCACAGGTCAACCAATGGAAGGTGGAAGGCCTCTTTCTCTTCCATCTCTCTCACTTCCACAGACTCAGTGCCTCCCGCCCCCAACACCCTGCTCTCTATAAATAAGTAATGGCAGCAGTGTCTGAGACGGCCGCTCCGTATAAACAAACCTCACAGAGAAGCAATGTTCCCATCACAGACAGCAGATCCATTTGTCATAGGACCCAGCCAGAACGCCAGCTACCCTGGGCTCAGGCTCCAGCCCCTGAATTGCCTGGCGTCTCCGGCCAAAGGGAAGTTCCGCTCCTCCCTATCACTGCTGCTGCCCCGATGGGGCTGGGGGCTGGGGAGATGGATTGGGAGGGGGGAGCTGGCTTTCTTTAAAAGATGGGCGGCAACCTCTCCCTACTCCTCAGTGTCCTCACCTCCGACATTTTAAAGATGGGGTCCCTAAGACCAAGAGAGGTCAAACAGCTTGTCTAACCAGGTTCACACAGTAGAATGCAGGATTTGAATTCAGATTTCTGGCTTTTCAGCCCTGGGCTCTGAACTCCTATGCTAATGATAACAACAACCACCAATATTATTAGAGTTGACAATGTGTTTTAAGCACATTTCATCTCTCTCTAACCTTGTGAGGTAGAAATCTTATTATTCCCCTTTTATAGAAAAGGAAACTGAGGTACAGAGTCCCACAACTATTATGGCAAAAGAAGGATTTAAACCTTGGTCTTCACACTCTTGAGGCAGCTAGGTGACTCAATGGATAGAGTACTGGGCCTGGAGTCAGGAAGACCAGAGTTCAAATCTGACCTTAGACACTTACTAGCTGTGACCCTGGGCCAGTCACTTAACCTCTGCCTCAATTTCCTCAACTATAAATAGGGATAATAATAGCACCTACCTCCTGGGGTTGTTGTGAAAAACAAATGAGATAATGTTTGAAAAAGCACTGAAGCACAATGCCTGGTACATAGTAGATGCTTAATAAATGCTTATTCTGTCCTTATGTCTCTGGATTTTCACTAGGCCATAGCTGGTTCCCAGAATTAACAGCTGATATCTAGACAGTATTCTATAGTAACAAAGCACTTCTGCAGCCATTATCTCCTTCAGAATAGAGAATGATAGGTATGGTTACTATTATTATCTTCATTTCACAGATGAAGAAACTGAAACCACCCAAAGGGGTAAGTGACATATCTAGGGTGACAAGCATTGGGCTCAGGACTGGAACCCAGGGAGGATTCTAATATTTCCCAGAAAGAGAGGGAAGAAACAAAAGAGGCACAGACCCAGGACTCCAGGGCTATGTATGATCCATGGCTCCTTGATGTCTGAACGGATAAACCGCATAGTGTGATGATGGTAAGAGCACATGGTTCAGGTCCTGGCTCTGCCACTTAATAGCTGTTTGACTTTGAGCAAGTCTCTGCTCTCTGAGCCTCAGTTTTTAACTCTATAAAATGGGTAAAATATAACTCTCACTGTCTATCTCATAAGGCTACTGAGGACAAAATGAGGTAACGTGTTAATACACTGAATCAATAGGAGTTATTATTATTCTGTTCCATGAAGATTCCTTGGTTTTCCCACATTTTTGCTCCCCATTCTCAGACAGAACCTGGGACTCAGCTCACCAGGAGGAGTCTTATGGGGAACCAGAGATAGAAAAAAGCCAGTAACCATGATGTAGAAATGGCAGAGCCCCTTTACCACCATTCCTAGCCCCTCCCAGCTTCTTCTGTCAGCCTCCATAGGCTGCTGCTGCTTCTGTTCTGGGCCACAATCTCCCCATCTCTTCACCCCACCTTTAGATAAGAGACCAAACAGAGCCTGTTGAGGCCCACAACTAAACTGGAGTTAGAGTCAGAGGAGATGGTGGCCAACGGCTCCAGAGGCTGACACACCCACAGATGCACACAAACCCTCACTCATTCGATCATTCATGAACAAATATTTACTAAGCACCTACTATGCTCAGTCTCTGACAGATACAAACTAGAGGGATCCCTGGCCTCAGGAAGCATGCATTGTATTGGGTCATTAGACACCTACACATATTGCTGTAATCCACAGTGTTGTCAGAGGAGTCTCTCACTAGCTGTATTGGCATCGGGCAAATCTCTTAACCTCTCTAGGCCTCAGTTTCCTAATCTGTAAAATGGGGAAAGTTGTACCAGATGACCCAGAGCTCTCTTTAAGTTCTAGATCTATGATCTCATGATCCCAAGTGCATTAGAGAGGTGCAGAAGATGTTAGGTCAGGTTCAAGGGGGAAGGCCATGCCTAACTGAGGGACAGGATTAGGGTATGCTATGTAGAGCATTTGATATGGGCTTTAAAAGATGGATAGGAAAAAGAAGAATAAAAAAGATGGATAGGCAAAGAAGGGGAGGGAGGGCGTCCCAGGGAAGAATATGGTGAGTCAAGGTACAGAGACAAGAGAGCACAGGATAGAGAACTGTCCAGTAAATCTAAAGTACCTAAAGTACCTGGAGGGGAACACTATGAGATAAGGCTGGAAAGATACAGTGACATCATACCATGGAAGCCCTTCAGTGTTAGGTAAAGAGGTTTGGACTTTACTTGGGAGCCACAGAAGATTTTTTTGAACAGAGGAATGACATGACTAGATCTATACTTAAGTAAGGTTACTGTGGCATCAATAGGAAGAATTGATTGGTGGGGGGAGTGGAGGCAGGAAGACTTGTTAAGAGGATATTGCAATGGTCCAGAGGGTAGTAATGAGGGTGGGTAATAAGGTGGCAGTCATAGGACTAGAGAAGAGGAGGCAATTGTGAGAAATTGTGGAGGGGAAATTGGCCAGACTCACTAACTGCTCTATGTGACAGATGAAGGAGCTTAATGACATGAAACCTTTGTTGAATGGTGATGCCAAAGGAAGAAATAATGAAGTCAGGAGGATAAGCGGGTAGAGTGGGAAGGATAAGGACCCATTTTGTTTTTTAACTTGTTGCTTTTGAGGGGCTAATGGGACATTCAGGTGGAGATGTCCTGTTGGTGGTTGGAGATGAAAGTCAAGCGCTCAGAAGAGAGATTAGGCCTTGAGTTAACTGATTTAGGAGTCAACAGCATAAAGATTGGAGGTGACATTGAAAGAATGAATGAGATGTAGAAGGGGGAGAGAGAAGAGAAGAGAGCTAAAGATAGAGTTTGGAGTAACTTATTAAGGGATCAAGAATATGAAGAGAAGCCAGTAAAGGAAACAGAGGAGTGATTTACCAAAAAAATATTGCAGTGTCTCTTAAAAAGTATCCAACAGGAGGAAGTGTCCAGGAGTGCCAGAAATTTTGGAGAGGTCAAGGAGGATGAGAGCTGAAAAAAGGGGTGTAGTGGATAGAGTACTGGTCCTGGAGTCAGGAGTACCTGAGTTCAATCTGGCTTCAGACACCTACTAGCTGTATGACCCTGGACAAGTCACTTAACCCTATTTGCCTTAGTTTTCTCATCTGTAAAATGAACTGAAGAAGGAAATGGCAAACCACTCTAGTATCTTTGCCAAGAAAATACCAAATGGGGGTCACTAAGAGTCAGACATGAATGAACGACTAAACAACAACAATTTGGCAATCAGGTCATTGGTGAATTTTGAGAAAGCAGTTTCAGTAGTGGTTGGGAAGAAAGTCAAATTACAGGAGGTTGAAGAAAGCAATTTGTGAGTAAGTGGAGACAACAGGTATATTCTTTTTTTTTTTCCAATAAATTCAGCAGTGATAAAGAGGAGAGAGATGGGACAGGACTCAAAAACCAAGGTGAGGGTTTGGCTTTTTTGTTTTTAAAGATTTGAGAAGTTGATTGTGTCATATAACCCTCGTACATGCAAACACCTATTGTCACAAAAGGAATCACATACATGTGTATACACAGAAGCAGATAGCAGCATACTGCTAGATTTTGCGTTGGAGACCTGGATTCAAATTCTCATAGTACTTTGAGGTTTGCAAAGCACTTTACAATTATTAATATCCTTTAATACCCACAACCACCCTGTGAAATAGATGCTATTATTATCCTCATTTTATAGATGGGAAAACTGAGGCAGATATTAAATGACTTGTACAGGGTCACACAGTTATTAAGTATCTGAGGCCAAATTTGAACTTGGGCCTTCCTGACTCCAAGTCCAATGTTCTATTCACTTGGCTACCTAGCTAAATATTCCCTTTGTGATACAGGGCTTGGCCTAAATGGCTTCCAATCTCTTCTAGATCTAAATCAATGAACCCGTGACTTTACACAGATAAAGAAAAATATTCTTACACAAAAATATAGACAAAGATACACAAACATACTTTAATAGTACAAAGACAATCATACTCTTCCACAAATAGACACATATAATAAAAGAAATATGTTCTGACACAGATATACGACACATTCGTATACATACACGAACATACAAACATTCATACAAACATCAATACATGTTGTCCACAGATTGACAAGGACATTTACTCTTACAAATGCACACACACAGACACACAGACACACAGACATATGTACCACCACCTCTTTCAGTTCCATGGCTCATCTTGTCATGATGAAAAGAGTAAAGAACTGGGTTTAAATCTCAACTCCAGTTGGGTGACCACAGACTCACAGACGCAGAACTGGAAGGTACCATAGAATCTATCCATTCCAACCCTTACCTGAGCAGGAATCCCCCTTTCCCCTTCACGATATCCTTGAAAACTGGTCATCTACCGTTAACTTGAAAACCTCCAGTGGAGGGAAAGCCATTATATCATCTCTCTGCGCCTCAGTTTCCTCTTCTGTAAAAACAAGGCTAATAATCCCAGGCCTATAGACCCCCTGGGGCCATGAGAAGACTCAGAGGAAAGAGGGAATGGGTGTGAATGCTTGGAATTGTAGAGTAGTATATAAATAAATGTTAGATCTTTTGCACTACCCTAGAGAGGGTGTGTATATGTGTGTGTGTGAGAGTGTGTGTCTGCCTGCCTGCCTATGTTTTTGTTTGGGAGACAATCACGGCTATCCCTTGGCGAGGCCTGAAGCCACTGCAGCCAAGAGCTTGGGCTCCTCCCAGGCCCCTCTAGTCTGGGCCTTTTCCCACACCAAACACTAGGCCTAGGGAAGACCGAGACACTCAAGGTCACTGGCAGATTGATTCAGGAAGTTTCCTTGCTCTCCAGACCAGACCACAGCCAGTGGTTCCAACACATAACAGCAGAAACAGGAAACAGTCAGGGATAAGGGGTGCTCAGTCAATCTAGGCAGTGGGGGCAGACTGGGGAAAGGGAACCAAGGTTGCCTTTTTCCTTGGCCGAGGACCCTCCTCTTAGCCACCCAATGTAGGAAGTTGCCCTGTCTGATAAACTGGGGAAAGTTTGAGATTCAAAAGACCCCGACGGATCTGAGGCCTGACCTTGCCGCTGACCTGCTGTGAGACCTTGTACAAGGTCTCAGTTTCCACATCTGTAAAAGGGGGAGGACTTTAGATGGATCTTAGATGACTTCTTCCCTTCATTTTACAAATGAGAAAACTGAAGCCCAGAGAGGGTGAGTGACAGCCCTAGGGTTTAAATCCATAGTGTCGGAGGTGGGATTTGAACCTGGGTTTGTAGACTTTAAAGTTGGTGCTCTCCTTCTTTGATTCTAGAAGGGATTCTATGCTATAAATAATAGCTAATGGCTCTCACTAGTTCACATAGAATTATTCCCATTTTACCAATAATAAAACTAAAACTAAGAGCCCTGCCCACCGTCACCCAGTGAGCAAGTGGCACCAAAGCCAGGACTAGAAGACAATGCTCTGACAATTCACCCCCCCCATGCTGCTTCCTTTTCTCTTGTCCTGTACCAAGCTTTGTGGCATAGATCCCATGGAGGCAAGGACATAACACCCCCTATATGTGTTCCCTGTCACCTGGCCTGTGGCTTTTCCTCCCAGGCTCAATCTCCAGCTCTGCCTCCCCAGTCTTCATCCCCAACCCTGTTGGGAGACTCAAACAATTATCCACAGCTGGTACTCATCCCTGACTCAGGCCAGCCCCTGTGGGCTCCTCCAGTGCATCCTCCCCACCCCCCAAATCATCCTCATGGCTCTAGCCTCCTGATACAGCCATTCTGGGGGAGCAACCCCACCCCCTTCTCATCCTCCCACCCGACTGCCCGCTTGGGAGTCTGGCATAGACAGAGACAGAAGGCAGAATGGGCACAGGAGGCTGGGCACAGTGTGCTGGGCAGATGGAGGCCATCTGGCTGCGCTGGCAGCCGGCTGACGGGAGGCAGATGCGGCTGAGCCCAGTGCTGGCACCCCCTCCTACCTACCCCTCCCCCCTGCCGCCGCTGCTGGCATCTCTCAGGGTTTGGATTTCTCAGGGAAGGCCTGTGGGGGGAAGGGAAGAGGTTAAGAGCCAGCTAGCAGGCAGGCTCTCTCTCCCTCTTCCTCTCCCTCTCCCTCTCCCTCTCTCTCTCTCTCTCTCTCTCTCTCTCTCTCTCTCTCCTCTCTCTCCCCCTCCTCAGCCCCCACTTCCCGTCAGCCCAGACACATCTGGAGTTCAAGTTCAGGGGCAGACCTCTTGTCCCTGTAGGCTGGGCCAGGGCTCCTGGCTAAGGACTGAGTTTTGTGTTTGCTGGGGTTAGCCTGGCCTCCCCACACCTCTTACTCTCCCCAGGGTTCCCTAGCTAGGCAGGGTAGGAAGCCTGCTCTAGAGGAGTCGAGGTATGGGATTTCATATTCCCCTCCCCCTTCCCCCCCATACTTACCTCATAGCACTCCCTGCCACCTTCTTAGAACAGCCCCCAACACATACTTCACCCCCCTCCTTGGACTCACCACATGCAGAGGCCCTGCTTGTACTCTCTTCAGAACCTGAAACACCCCTACATCGAAACCCCCAAACATCCTGCCCCAACTTCTCAACGTGGCCAGTAACTCACCTTTTCACACATGTCTATATCAGTATATTTCTCCCTCTTTCTCACATGCAAACACAAACAAACTACGCAAGGGAAATCATTGTACACACCCATCCCCCGCAGCCCCTTAATAGTAACAGAAGTTCACTAAGTATTGAGAGGCAGGCTAGAAACGAAGTGGAATTCTGGAAAGAAGGGGAAAGAAGGCTGAATTCTGAACCAAAGGACCCTGGATTCAAAGCCCCACTCTTCCTCTTGGTACCTATGTGACTTTAAGAAAGACATTTGACTTCCTTGGTCTCTGCTTTCTTCATCTACAAAAGGAGGGGTCAGACTAGATGACCCCAGGGGGCAGCTAGGTGGCGCTGTGGATAAAACACCAACCCTGGATTCAGGAGGACCTGAGTTCAAATCTGGCTTCAGACACTTGACACGTACTAGCTGTGTGACCCTGGGCAAGTCACTTAACCCCCATTGCCCCACCAAAACAAAAAAACAACAGACTAGATGACCCACAAACCCACACAGGCCACCCAGTATACCCTCAGATACACACAGCCAGCATTTCCACACTACACGTGGTTAGGGCGGAAAGAAGCTTTAAAGATGATCTGTTCTGACTTTCTCATTTTACAAATGGGGAAACTGATGCCCAGAGAGAAAAAGAGACTTGCCCAAGGAATATAATTTGTTAGTGACTGAGCCAGGCCTTGAACCTGGGTTGGTCGACTTGGAGTTTCAAGGCTTTTTCCATAGATGATGCTGCCATCAACCCTAACAGGACCCAGATGTAGATCCGGCTTGTCTTATCTCTCTGCCTGTCTGTCAGCCTGATCCTCCTCTGTAAAAGGAGGGAACTAGACCAGATGAGTTCTCTAAGGTCCCTCAGAGCTTGCAAATCCTCTGACCCCGTGATCTCTATTTATTTACGGTCATATCTGTGATTTTACTTATCTCTTCTACCTGCCTCTGGGTGTCTACCTGAGTGTCCCACCTCCATACGTTTATACTGGCCGTCCCCCATGCCTAGAATCATCTCCCTCCTCACCCTCACCTCCTGGATTTTCCTGATATGTCTCTTAGTAGTTCCTTTCATCTGAAATGACCTTCCTTCTACCTTGTATAGATCTTCTGTGCACATAAGTTATTCACACATTGTCTCCCCTATAAGAACACAAGCTCTCTGAGGGCAAGGACAAAGCTTTTGCCTTTTTTTGTACCCTATGTACCACATGTATAGTGCTTAGCACAGAGTAAGCACTTAATAAATAAATTCTTGTTCACTGACTGAACCTCTTTACAACCATGTCTTCCCTTGTCCATTTGCCTGTCTTTGCTGGGCTGCTGCCTTTCCATCATCATTCATTCATTCAAGAAATAGCTACTATACAGATGCCTATTCTAAATAGAGCTGCTTCTAGACTCTTGGGAGTTAGGGGGAGACTCAAAAATAAACTGGCCTTTGCCTGCAGGGAGTCTACAGTTTATTAGGGTGATGAGACAAGGACCCAGAACTACTCATCTATCAATCTATCCATCCAACCATCCAACAAATATTTATTAAGTATCTACATTGTGTGTGAATATGTGATTTCACTTCCAGGTGAGGGAACTCCCTGTACCAATGCAAGTCAGCACCTCCGCTACATCTTATCATCTTGGAGAGTTTCCCAGAGCAGAAATTCTTAAAGTTTTGGGTCTCAGGATCTCTTTATACTCTTAAAAAAGTATTGACAACTCCCCTTCCCCCTTTTCTTTATGTAGGTTATATCTTTAGATATTTACCCCTGGGGCAGCTAGGTGGTGCAGTGGATAAAGCACCGGTGGCCCTGGATTCAGGAGGACCTGAGTTCAAATCTGGCCTCAGACACTTGACACTTACTAGCTGTGTGACCCTGGGCAAGTCGCTTAACCCCCATTGCCCTGCAAAAAAAAAAAAGAAAGAAAGAAAGAAAGAAAAGAAAAAGAAAAAGAATGATTTTAGATATTTACCCCATTGGAAATCAAAACATCTTAATATTATCATGAAAATAGCGTAGACCTTACTGTTGCCCTGAAAGAGTCTCAGAGACGCCCAGAGTTCCTCGTACCATCCTTCAAGAACAGATGGCCTACAGCCCTGAAGTGCTTAAGTGACTTGCCAGGATCACATAGTCAATAGGTCTCGGTGTTTAACTCCAGTTCTTACTGGAGTTTGAGGTTAACTCTCTATTCACTACTCCACACACTGGGGAAAGGAAGAGTGAAAATGTCCCTGCCTTGAGAGAACTATACAAGGCAGGGTGTGAAAAGGGCCAGAGGAAAGTAAGTGTTGGGGTGGGGAGAATGGAATGCTGGGGTTAGGGGAGGAGATAGGATCAGGGAAGGCTTCCTGCAAGAGGGAGCATCTGATCTGCACCTTGAAGGATGGGGATGGCCTCTCACTTGCTTCAGCCCCTGCCTGACTCCCCACCACTCTCGGCAAAGCTGCCTAGTCAGCAAGACGGTGAAGGGAAATTGAGCTGCCCTGATGCAGTGGCAGGCGTGAGCTTGTGCGAGTATGTGTGTGTGTGAACGTGGGAGTGTGTGCTTGCTCTGGTGCACCACCCCCTCCCCCTCGGCTCCGGAGGTCGGTCCCAGCACATCGATCGGGAGAAATTGATTACCATTACACCGCAAGGGTTTTGACTTTCATCAGCGACCTCCCCGCCCGCCCCAGGAGCCAGGAAGCCACAGAAACGTCTACCACAACCCCTCTACGACTCAGTCTTCAGCTGAACCCCTTCTCCTGGCCCACCCCGGAGCCAGATGGACTGACGTTTCCAAGGCTCCCTCCCCCAGCTCTGGGGAAAGGAACGGGATAGTGGTGCGGCCAGCTCCCAGTAGGCACAGACTTCCCCTCCTGATGTCTGAACTTCCCCAGTCCCTTCTCCCCAGCTCCACCCTCCCCCCTGCCCCGTGTGGTTTAGTGGAATGAGCAGCCACTCTGAAGCCAGAGGTCTTGCGTTCAAATTCTGCCTCTGAACCTGCTGCCTGTGTGATCTTAGGCAAGTCACCTAACCTCTGTCCACCTCAGTTTCCTCATATGTAAAATGAGGGAGATATTGGAGTGACCTCTGAGGTTCCTTCCAGTTGCACACCCACGATGGGCTTCACGGTCTGCCTCCAGGCAGGTCCCATCCGGCTAAGGGCTCTGTTCTTCCCAAGTGGCACTTTCCTACCTCATTGAGTTGTCCTGCAGAAAGAATATTGTGGCAGCAATCATCTTACTGGGCACTGAGCAGAGGCCCACTTTGCCTGAAGGCTTCTTTAAATCCCCACACAGCCATAGGAGGTGGGTAGGGAGGGCAAATATTCTTTTTCTTTCTTTCAGGTATGGAAACTGACGCTCACACACTTACCCATGGTCACATGCACAGCCACTAAATTGTCTCAGATCTGGCTCTTCAGGCACTGAAAGGTCATTTAGTCCAGGCCCCTGATTTTATAGATGAGGCAACAGAGGCCCAGAGATGCTAAGCATTTTGGGTCACATGGGCAGTAAAGGTCAGATCTGAGATTTTAACTCCGGTCTCCAAACCCAGCACTCTTCCCACTCTCCCCAGACTGTCTCAAGTCAAGCTAGGGTCTCACCCTCCTCCAAGGCAAACTTTCCCCCCATTACACCTCCCCCCTTATGGAAATGTGAACTAGGATCAGAATTATTCCTCAGACTCTGAGCCCAAGCAAAAGAGCAACGAGCAAAGTGAGTGGAGTGAGTGGCTCCCATCCCCCAAGCTAGGGTTCTCCTAGGCTTCTTAGCACAATCCTTCTTTAATAGTTTACAATTACATCTGTAAAGGGCCCTTTCCCAACCAAGATCTCTTTTGATCTCTTCGACCACAGCCTCCTGAGGCAGCCTGGTATTATCACCCCCCCCCCAAATAAACAGAAGAGGAAACTGAGGCTCATACATAGGAAGTGTTTTACCCACCTACCTGTTCCTGCTAAATCAAACACAACATTACAATTCCCCTGCCTTTATACCTTTGCTCAAGTGGTTCCCCGCCCCCCATATGCAATGTCCCTCCTTTTTCTTTCTTCCTTCCTTCCTTCCATTTCCTTCCTCCCTCTCTTCCTTCTCTTCCTCCCTCCCTCCTTTCCTTGCTTTTCCTCTCTTCCCCTTCCTTCTTTTTCTCCCTCCCTCCTTTCCTTCCTTTTTACTCCCCTCTTCCTTAGCTTTCTTTAAAGCTCAGTTAGGCATTACCTCTTTTTTGTTTGTTTGTTTGTTTTTGCGGGGCAATGGGGGTTAAGTGACTTGCCCAGGGTCACACAGCTAGTAAGTGTTAAGTGTATGAGGCCGAATTTGAACTCAGGCCCTCCTGAATCCAGGGCCGGTGCTTTATCCACTGCTCCACCTAGCTGCCCCTTAGGCATTACCTCTTGCACGGGACCTTTTTCAATAACTCCCACCCCTTTACCATTCTTTCCTTTTTTAAATCACTTTGAACATCTTTTTCCTGCCCTGTGTATGTGTTGGATCCTCTGCCGAAGAATGCAAGCTCTGTGAGGACATCCCCAGCATGTTGTATACTGTCTTACACAAGCTAATGCTCATTCAATTGCTATGCACATAATAAATGTTCACTCATTTGAATTTGATTCTCTAAGGTCTCATAGGGAGTCAGAGGCAGAGCTAGAAATTCCATCTTCTCCCCTGTGCCCCCCTTCTAAGGGTTCCTGATGAGTGACCTCTTTCTCATGTGGCAGGTAGGGTTAGGGGTCCAGGGAATGCCAGAATGGTGTGGGAAGAGAGCCCTGGATAGGGAGACAGGAGATCGGGCTTCCGTCCTGGCTGAATCACTGACTTAGGTGTGTGACTTTAGGAGAAGCCTTTTGTCCCTGTTGAACCTCAGTCTCCCCATTTGTAAGATGAGCTGATCAGACTGATTGGCAGGGTTCTTCCCAAGCCTCTGCCTTCCATGTTCAGAAGGACCTCCCATGTCTATTTCTCTAGGATCTCAGGGCCCTTCTAGGTCTAACATTGGCTCATTTAAGTAGAAATTACTAGACAAATGCAAGCGATCATTGTATTGATTATTATCTATCATGTCTTATTGCCCAGACCCTATATCCAATCCTACCACCAGTCTCCCTGTCTTATTAGCACAGAGGTAGCTTACCCCCACCCCCACCAACCCTCAAGAAGCAGACGAGGGTGGGGGCTGCAGTGGGCAGAGGGAGGAAGCCTCTGGGCTTGGCCCAGTCCTCCCCCTTCTCCTACCATCAATCATGAAACTGAGGAGAGCGGTAACAGCCAGAACCCAGCCCTTATTAATGCCAGATGCCCTGAGAGGTGGCTAGGTTCCTCCCCACCCTCCCCCCCAACCCATCCACCCTTCCCTTACTTCTTTGAGAGGCAGCTCGATGTAGCTAAAGGAGCTCTGGCTTGGGAACCAGGCTGCCTCGTTTCTAGTCCCAGCTTTGACACTGACTCACCATGTGACTTTGGGCGGCTTACGTCACCTCCCTGGGCCTCTGCTCGGTGCCCAGTAAAATGAGAGCACTTGACTAGGTGGTCTTGAGGGTGCCTTCCAGCTCAGACGGCTTCTGTTTAAAAGAATGTTCTCATTCTGACTAGGGTGCCCATCCTAGCTCTCATGTTTTACTGTTATTATCATGATTATTATTATTAGTGTTTAGTATGGTACCTGGCACATAGTAGGTGCTTAGTAGATGTTTACTGACTGAGTGACATCCTGGGCCATAGGGTGTCTGGATGTCTTCTGCCCCATATCCCTCTCCACAAAGCAAAAGCTAGGGCGGGCAGTGTGCCCACACTATTTTGCAAGAGAAATTGAGGATGGGACTCAAGTAAACAGCCCTGGGGTGCTCGAAGAATTTGCTAGAATAGGGCAATAAGAATCAGAGGAGAGAACTTTGAGGTAGATGGGCTCGTCAGGACTATTAAGTCGGAATTAAATCCTTGTCACTTTACAAATGAGTAAATAGAGGAACAGAGAGAGAATGAGAGTTGACCAATTTGGGCCAGAAGCAGGACTAGAACCCAGGTCTTCTGATACTCACTCAGACCAGAGTTCTTAACCATTGTACACCATGTTTCTTCTTACCAGAAGGAAAAGGAAAAGAAAGAAGGAAGGGAGGAGGGAGGGAGAAGAGTGGGGGCACACTCGGGAAGAGTGGAGACCCAAGAGAGGCCTCTTGGGAGACCAGGAATAGGGTAAGGGCTAAGGGCCCCCAGGCTCCAGCAGCAGGGGAGGGAGCAGGGAGCTGGGGAGCTGGGGAGCGGGGGAGCGGCCGGCTGGGAAATTGTGCTGACACCAGCAAAAAACTCTCTTCAAAATTTTATCAGCTCAGCTCTGAGGTTGGTGTCTCCTGTATGTAAGGGGGAGGGGGGAAGAAGGGAGGGAAGGATGCAAGCAGGAGCTGCCAGAGACAAGTTCCAGATTGATAAAGTGGGGAAACAACGGAGGCTGCATCTTAACAAGCCCTTGGCCTTCTCAGCCACTCTAGCTAGGCCTCTCCCCTAATCCTCCCCCTCCACCTAGACCCAATAACCCTTTGGTGGCAGGAATAGGCCCCCTCCTCCGTCCTCTGTTCCAAATCACCCCACCCCTACCCCAAAGCCCCCTACTCATCCTCCTGCCTCCATAGAGGAGTATTCAATCTGGGGCCTAGGCTGAGCTTCCACCCTCTACCCAGGCCAGGGACCTGCCCTTTCTCCAGCTCAGCTTTCTTAGTAAAATGTGGGCTAAAAACACTTGTCCTGAACATCTCATGAGTCTGTGGCCAACAAATGCATCCTGGAGGGGACAGCTAGGTGGCACAGCAGATAAAGCGCTAACCTGAGTTCAAATCCGGCCTCAGACACTTGACACTTACTAGCTGTGTGATCCTGGGCAAGTCACTTAACCCTCATTGCCCTGCCCCCCCCCCAAAAGGCATCCTGGAAACCCAAACACTCAATAGAAGTGGGGGGCTCTTCTTAATGACCACATTTGCCAAGTTCTGTTCTGGGGAATTCTGCCACAGCCCAGGGTGAAGAGAAGAAAGGGTTTGGCTCACTTATTCAAATTTGAACCCAGAGCCTTCCCTGAGGGAACAACTTGCAGCTCCAGGCCCCAGAGTCCAACCTGGTGGCAGTAGTGGAAGGTGTGTTTAGGGAGGGAGAGGAGACTTTCAGAGGAACTCCAAACATGCCCAACTGTGGGAACTGGGAAGGAAGGCAAGAGGTCTGGGTTGGGAGTCAGAACACCTGCCTTCCAGGCCTGGTTTTGTCATTAACTTGCTGTGTGACCTTGGGCAAGTCCCTTCTTGGGGGTGGCAGGGCCTCAGTTTTCCAACATATGAAATGAAAGAGTCTGATGCAGTGGTCTTGAGTTCATGGTATAATAGAGCCACAAGAGACTTAAGTGAGTCTTAGAGATGGGCAGTGCCCACCGTCACAAAGGGAGGCAGAAGCAGAGACAAAGCTAGGTCTAAAACATAGGCCTTCAGACACCTAGTCCTAGGGCGTTTTCAGCTCTAACATTGTATTTATTTTCTGTTTCAGAGTAAATTATGTACTGACCAATCTAATCAGTATCCATTCTCCTCCCCTTTCCATTTCTCTTGCCCAGACTTTCAGACTAATTTTTTCCAAAATCCAGTTCTGGTCAAATATTTCCCCTGCTCTAATACCTTCCATGGCTCCCACCATCCACAGGAGAAATACTCAGCTCCACAATCTGGTATTCAAATCTCCCCTAATCTAAAAATACCATCTACTTCAGTCAAACTGGTCTCCACCTCTTGAAAGCCACAAGTTTGGGACTGCTTCTGAGCATCATCAACTCTTCCAGGTTGACTTGGGATGGAAAGATAAGAGGTAGGGAAAGATCTATTTTAGGGAAGGGGATTCATTCCATTCAATTCAATAAACATTTATTAAGTGGCCACCATCACTCCTTGGGAGACTCAGACCAGCTGGAAGTTTTGTTATCTTTCAAATCTCAATCTGTCCTACTGAAAGAAAAGATCCACTGCTCTGTCGTCAGTTAGGGTAGACACAGGACACAGCTACCTTTGACCCCCCACAGAGGGTCTCTTCTCAATGCCTTGGGGCTTTGGATCTGGTCACTCCAGTTTCTGGTTGAGCCTTCCTTCCCAGAAAATATCTCCTCTTTTAAAATTCAGTATCTTCCTGTCAGTTTAGCTTGCTGAAAATTCCCCTCATAAAAACAATCTCAGCCGCAATGAATAATATACCCTCTCCTCTCCCCACCCTGTGGCTCCCCAGGGCATTTAGTCTGTGGCCCTATCCCAGACACCTTGTGCAAAGCCCACTTGCCTTGCAGCCTGGTCTACCTTAAACAGTTCCCCAGCCTCCTTAACAGCTGGTCTGCTCAGCTTAGGGAAAGTGACAAGCTAAGGTCTTATCACCCAGAGTATTTACAGCCCAGAGTTTGTTACCAATTAGACACATCAGGTGACTGGGAAGCCTGGACCCAGACACTGGGGGGTGGGGGTGGGGGTAGGTCAAGGTCAGGGAAGCGTGGGAGGAGGGGAGGAGGCTGAGGGCTTCCAGGCAAGCAGACACAGCCGGGATCTATCTCTGGGCTGACAGAGATCTCAAAGCACAAAGGGCCCCCTCCTCACGCCCTTCTCCCTACCCTCCTCTTCCCCCTCCTCTCTATTTCTGCTTCTGAAAGGCTGTATGATTTAGTGGGAAGGGTTTGGGACTAGACCTCAGAGACTTGGGTTTGACTCTGACACTTTTACTAGCTCTGTTATCAAAGGTCAGTCACGACTTCCCCTGAGTCTCAGTTTCTCATTATGAAAAATCAGAAGAATAACACATTGCCTAACTCATAGGATGGAAAGTGCTTTGTCAACCTTAAAATACAAAAGAAAGAGGAGTTATTACTTGGGGGCTCTCCTCTTCTCAAATATCTGCTCCCCACACCCAGAAACAAATGCAGGGCCTTTGTAAAGGACCTCTTTTATAGGTGGCTAGACAAGTAGATGTCTCTTTCCCAAAATACACTCATCATTGTCGCACCACCTCTCCTTTCTCCGGCACCACCAAAGTTGTCAGCCTGGATCGAGCACTCTTTTCCTCTGGCCTGCCACTTTTTGAAAAAATGGCCACGGCAGCTGTGGCATCAGAACAGTCAGAGCGAGCTGTGGGGCAGAGTCGGGAGTGTCATGTCCCACAAAAAGGGGGTTTTCTCTCCTTTCTTTAGTATGGCCTCTCACAGATTTAGAACTGGAAGAGAACTTAGAGGTCAGTAAGCCAAACCCCCTCATTTTACAGATAAAGAAACTGAGGCAGAGGTTAAGTGACTTGTCCAAGGTCACCCAGGTAGTAGAAGAGGTAGGATTCAAACCCAGGTCCTCTAACTACTGAACTCTAACTCTCTCTCTCTTTCTTCCCATCCCCCCTTTTCTTTCAGAGTCATTTCTCCATCCTTTTTCTCTCTCCCGTTTAAAAATCACTCTCTCCACTTCCTTCTTCCTCTCCCTTCTAACCTCAATTCTTCTCTCCCTGTTTTATACATCCTTCCTTGCCTGCCTGTATTCCTACTTCTGTCCCCAATTGAATAAATGAAAGCCTGGGATCTGAAGTGAATTCTAATGTCTAACTCTGGTCTAGACTTTGGTCTGGTGTGTGTGTGTGCCCCTACCCATAGCTCCTTCTCTGAAAGCAATCTTGAGGAGTATCTAATTCTACTTGTCATCAGAAGATAAGGCAGATAGGAGTGTCTGTATACTCATCCCCCAGTTCTGTGTTGGTGTCTAGATCATGTTTGATGGGTGTCTATATGTTGGGGATGCATTTTCACCCAACACATCTGGCCCTTGTGTGCCTTTGTGAGCAGATGGGGGTGAGGGAGCCAGATCTGGGTGAGGTCTATGTGGCTGGGGAGTCATTGGGTATAGGTACATATCCTCTAGCCAACATCTTCTCCTTCTGCCCTGTGTGATGTGAGGGTTCTCCTGATTTTTCAAAAGCTATACAAGTAAAAGGCCAACCCTGAAAGGTTCTGAGGAAGCTTCGTGAGTGGTTCTGACCATAGAGTGTGTGTCCATCTCCAGAGAACCAGTCCCACGAAGTGTAGAGAACTCACCAGATTAACTGAGGATATGCAAGTGATGAGAAGGGGCAAGTACGAATTATTAGGCCACAATAACTCTCAAAGACCACCTCCTAAATCCTCCAGAGGCTTGTCTTCAGTCAATGACAGGGGTGGGGTGAGGGGAATAAATCATTTTCTTTTTTTCTTTTCTTTTAATCTATCATTTTCAGAAGCACAGATCCTTGATATATTGACATGTGAGTACATTTATGTTTGTCCATGGGCTTGGCATTCGTGGCCTGCTACTATCTGACTCACCCTCCCTCCTTTCCCCCTGCTCCCCTGCATACCCAGCTTCATTGTAGCCTAGACTCTCCATTTCCAGCCTCCAGGTCTTTGCTTTGTACCTTCCCCTCTCCTAATCTCCCTTGATGAGAATTCTACACACCCACCGAGGTCTCACTCAAACATCATGCACTCTTGGAAGCCTTCTTGGATCTTCTTCCTCAGAGCACATTCTGTCTATAGCTCCTCATAGAGCTTTGGGAACACAGAACATGGAGCCTTAAGAACAGCTAAAACCAAGCCTCTTATAAATAAGGACACAGAGAGCCAGAGAGGAAAGGACTTGTCCAAGGCCACATGGGAAGTTCGCAGTAGAACCTGGATGTTTACCTCCTGGTGATGGTAATTGAGAGCAGCTAGCATTTGGATAGCACTTTAAGGTTTACAAAGTCCTTTACGTATGTAAAATGTTTTTTTTCATTTGATCCTTCCAACAACCCTGAGAGGTAGGTACTATTATTAGCCCCATTTTATAGATGAGGACTGGGCAGCTGGGTGGCACAGTGGATAGAATCCCAAGCCTGAGGTCAGGAAGACTCCTCTTTCTGAGTTCAAATCCAGCCTCAGACACTTCTAGCTGTGTGACCCTGGGAAAGTCACTTAGCCCTGTTTGCTTCAATTTCCTCATCTGTAAGATAAGCTGGAGAAGAAATGGCAAACCACTCCGGTATCTTTGCCAAGAAAACCCCAAAGGAGGTCACAGAGAGTCAGACGTGACTGAAAAAAACTGAACAACACAGATGAGGAAACTGAGGCTGAGAAAAGTTGTTATCTCTCCAGAGTCTCACAGCTAGTAAGTGGCTGAGCTAGGATTTGAACTTAGCTCCCTCTGATTTTAACTCTTGCAACCTACGCACTATACCAGGGTTTCTTCAACTTTTTATACTTGTGACCCCTTTTTGCCTGAGAAATTTTTAAACAACCCCGGATATATAGGTATATAAAATGCATAACCTTTTACTGTTGCCAATTTTTTGCGACCCCCCCCCCATATTCAGTTACACGACCCCATATGGGGTCATGACTCCTAGTTTGAGAAGCTTTGCCTTATACCCCCCAGGTACCCTGGTTCTTTCCACAATACTATGTCGCTTCTGGCTACATGGCTACATAGCTTCTGGGGCCTCAGACTTCTCCCTCCAGCTCCTGGGACCTGGAAGTCAATTCCAAGATTCAAGGAAATGTATCTTTCTTCCATTTCCCTTCCCTTCGGGTCTTGCTATTCCTGACCCTGTTAAGCCTCCATCTGTCTCCCTTGAGGAGGTGTCTTTTCTCTGGCTGATGAAGGAAAGAAGGGAAATCCGTTGTTCCCTTTTGCCCATTGTCCAAACTCTAGGAGGATTCCTGGGGCACAGAAGAGTCAGAAGAAACTCGGGGGACCCTCTACTCTCTTCCCTTGTTCCTCTTCTCTACCAGATCCTTCTCAAAGTTTCCCTTCTCCTAGAAACTGCCCCATCTTCACCCTGATCTACCTGGTCTACTCACTCAATCCCATCAGCATGTAGAGCTAACTCTGTTGGGTCCATCCCCTATTGACCTTGGTCTCATGTCTTGTATGTCCTTGCTGTGTGGCGCTATAATGAATATGGAGTAATTGGGGAATATTTTCTCCCTGGATACCAGAGTCACCAGCAGTGAGCACACACTTCCCAAGTGTCCGTTAACCTTCCACTTGGCCTCACAATCCTTCCCCATGGTCCATATTGCGGCAAGGCAGGACTTGCCCGGGCTGTTCCCCTTCTCCACAGCGGGCATCCCTCTCCTGGGGCCCTCCCTTCTCCCCAACTTCCCTGGGGGCAAGGGCCAGAATCTCTGGGGGATGAGCAGGTCTGACCATGAAACTCCCCCTGATGAGTAACCTCCAAAGCTCCCTATCACCTTCAGAATGAAAACTAAAAACCTGTTCGCCTTCCTTGGAAAGTCCTCCCTAACCTGTCCCCTTCCCATCCTTCAGGTCCTCTTACACCTTCCTCCTCTCCACCTTCTCTTTGATCCATGACATTGGCCTTTCTTGCTATTCCTCACACAGGACTCCCCTGCCCAACTTCTGATTTTATTCCTTTTCATTGTGCCTCATGTCTGGAATCATTCCCTCCTCATCTTCACCTCCTAGCTTCTTTCAGGTGCAGGTAAATCCCCACTTTCTTTAAGAAGTCATTCCTGATCCCCCTTAATGCCAGGACCTTCCCTCTCAGACAAACGCCTTTATCCTGCAGAGATTTTGTTTGTTCCTAGTTATTTGCATCTTATCTGCTCCTCTTCCCCCCAACCAACTCGACTGTGAACTGCTCCAGTGCCGGGGCTGCATTTGCCTTTCTTTGTAACCCAAACACTTAGCACAATGTCTGGTAGACAGGAGGCACTAAAAAAATGCTGGTTAATTTGAATGAGCTACTCCTTTTCCTACAGAAACTGTTGTCTTCTCTGCTCTGCAAATGAATTTGTCTTAGCTGCAGTAATTCCTGGTTACAGTTCTCATGTTTGTACTGGCTCCACTCTAAGATCAGAGGCTCCCTGAAGGCAAACTCCATTTCCGTTTAAACTGAGAATTCCTGTAAGGAAGGGCAGTGGCTCTCCCTCGGGCCTGCCTTGACATCATAGGCCTGGGTAAAGTCCTAGGCTCTTCTCCCAATGCTGATGAAGCTTTGTTCCCCAACACACACTCACGCACACACACACACTCACGCACACGCACGCACACACACTCACACGCACACACACTCACACGCACACTCGCGCACACTCGCGCATGCATGCACAGCGCAAGTGACCGAGATGCCGCAGGTAGATCTTTGCTGAGTGTTCCCTACCTCTCTCTCTGATGAAATAGGCCAGGTACAAGTCGAGCTCCTTCACTGAGACACTGATGTGATGGGGCTGGACACAAAGCACAGGGTGGCCACACTGGGCGGCTTTGACCAGCCGCTCCCCATCGGTGCTCTCCAGGGGGATGCCCTTGAAGAGGATGACCATGACCAGGTCGAGCCGCCACACCTTGTCGGCCTGGCGCAGGCAGTCGATTCTCCTCATCTTGCCCTTCTGGTCAGGGTTCGAGAGGACGCATCCCGGAGGCTTCTTGCCTGTGATGGCTAGGACGAAGTCCTCTCGGCACTCGGGCCGGATGTCCTTGCGCAGCTTGGCCAGGAGCCGGGACGCCCACTTCTGCTTGACCTCGGGCTTCTCCCCGAGCAGCTCATCCTTCACCGCCCGCTCCTCGTCCTTCGTCATGCGCTTCTCATGCTTCTTGAAGTATTTGCGTTTCCGAGCCTGCAAGTTGAACCAAGTGTAGGCGAAGGCTCGAACGTGGGGCAGCAAGGCCTCGATGAACGGGTGGAACTCATCCTAGAAGTCAGAGAACACAGAACATCAGCGCTGGAATGGTTCTTGGTACAGGGAACACAGAAGGTCAGAAATGGGAAGGCCTTTAGAACATAGAACACAGAACATCACAACTGTAGGGGATGAACATAGAACACAGAATGTCAGTGCCGAAAGGGCACTGAGAACATAGAATACAGAACACTGGACCTGGAAGAGATCTTAGACCATGGAATGTCAGAAGGAAAAGAGACTTTTAAAAGTAGAAGACAGAACGCTAGAGCTGTAAAAAAAAAAAAAAAATCAAATCAATCTCCTCATTTCAGAGTTGGAGAAACTGAGACCCAGGGGGAAAAAATAACTTATACAAAGCAAGTTAGGAACACCATGGAAACTCAAACCCAGGTAGGTCTACTGATACTCAGTTCAGGGCTCTTGCGATTAAGTAAAGTGCTTTAAAAACCCTAATTGTTAGTCACTGATACCACCATCACCACCACTACCACTACTACTACCACTGCCACCACCATTACCACCACCATCACTACCACCACCACTACTACTACCACTGCCACCACCATTACCACCACCATCACTACCACCACCACTACCGCCACCACCACTTCCACCAACACCTAACAACTACATCAAGCTTCCTCACTCCTTAAGGAGGAGGGGTCATGTGGGAGGAGCAATAAGCCCAGGAATTAGCTGGGTGCCTAAGACCTTGTTGGGGGATTGACCCTGGACCCAGGTAGAATGAAGAATTTCTATCATGGATCTCCTATGTATGTTGCTTTCATTCCTCCTCCCCATCTCACTTCCCTGCCTCCCTCTCATTTTTTGATTTAATAATAATTTATTAAGCAGTACCTACCATGTGCAAGGCACTAAACTAGGTGATAGCGTGTTGTTTTTTTTAAAAAAAGATAAAAGACATAGTCCCTGCCCACAAGGAGTTCAAATGTAATCAAGTTAGTCAACAAATTCAAATTCAAATTCAACATTGATTAAGATACTACTTTGTGTGGAGGTCAAAGACAAAAAGAAAGATCCCATATACACCAAAAGTAACAGCAAAAAGCTGGAAGTAAAAAAGTAGATTCCATCAATTAGGGAATGACTAAGGAAATTGGGAGACATAAATGTAATGGAATATTATAACAAATATGAAGAATTCTGAGAAGCATAGGAAAATATACAAATGGATGCAAAGTTAAGTAAGCAGAATCAGGAAAACATCAAACATAATGACTACATAAATTTAAGTAACCACAACAATAAAACCCTGAAACTGGATACTATGTAATAATTATAACCGAGAAGTTTGGACAGAGAAGAGTTGGGAAAACATGGCTCTCTCCCTTCATTACAAAGCTGGGGGATTATGGGTATGGAATATTGCATATATTGTCACACTCAGTCCCATAGTTTTTCAGTGCTACTTTTTTTTTCTCTTTTTTCTCTTCCTCTTTTTTTTATTCTTTGTTACAAATGATGGCTTCCTGGTTAGGGGAGGGAGAGGGATATAGGATGTAGAAACAAAAACATCAATAAAAATAAGAAAATTTTTGAAAGAAAAAATACTACTATATGCAAGACACCATGCCTTGGACTTGGTTATAAATTTGAAGATCTGGGGGAAAGGAATTGATTTTCTAGGACACTTTAGGCCTAAACAAGCAGTGAAGCTCAGTCTGGTAGATTGCTTGACTCTGACAACCCACTTAGGGTAGTCTAAGTCTGGAAGGCCATAAGTTTCTAGAAAAGGTAGAGGTCCACTTGAGAGGAAAATGGAGTCTTGACTCTTTATGAGTTTGGATATAAAAGGTTTGTTGTTGTCATTGTTGTTGTTTCGATCAATATAAAGATCTATCCTGTATATACAATGTCTTGTTAGCCTGAAGGCTTGCATGAGAGTTGAGAAACCCTTTCTATGTTTTTGTGAAAACATAGACCTAAGTCAAATTCTGATGTTCCCAAGGAAAACTTCTATTAGGGGCACAAACCAATGAGTACAGTTACTGACAAATTCTCCAAACTGAACCTGATTTGTGGAAAATCATATCAATGGTTCTGGGCAATGGACTACACAAATATAAAAAATGAAAGAACCCCCCGCCTTCAAGTTTCTTATGTTGGAGATAGGAGGATATGACATATACACACATAACTGTAATTAATCCAAGGTAGATTGTGATGGAGGCAGAGGAGACCCAGACAAAATGTTCTAAGAAAATTTGGAGGGGAAAGAGGGCTCTTCAGGAAACAGGCTTCATGGAAAAAGTAGCCCTGAATTGAGCCTTAAAATAGAAGAGAAGAGTCTGAGAGGTAGAGTTGGAGTGTATTTCATGGCAGGGGGTACGGCCTGAGCAAATACAATGAGGGGGGAGACAGCCAAACCTATTCACGGAATGATTAATAGCCCAATTTGGCTTGGTCTTGAATTGTGTAAAGGGAAGTAATAAGAAATAAGGATGAAAAGGTAAGTTGCAGTCAGACTGTGTAAGGCCTTAAATGCCAGGGCAAAAAGTTTAGCTTTCTATCATAAAAACAACTTTACAACTGAAGGTTATGAAAATCATTCATTTCTTCAATAAATTAACATTTCTTCAGCCAACTGTCCATGCAAAGAACTGTTATGAGATTCACATAATAGAATGTATACCAAACATTTCACAAACCTGGATGCACTATATAAATATTCTCTATTACTATTGTTATTATTATTATTATCATTATTGTAGTAGGGATGGGGACTTAAATTATTGGGATATCTGTTGGAACTCTTTCTGCCAGCAGCAGAGCAACTAATTATTTCTTGGAATTCCTTAATGATAATTTTACCCTTCAAAAAAGTGGCAATATTGACAAGGGACCCTAATTCTATTCAGGAACTGATTCTCAGTAACAAGAAAGAACTAGTTGCCATAGTAGAAATGATGGAAACCTTTGGGAAGGTGACTACTCCATCCTAGAAGGAAAGGCTAGGCACCTATATTCTAACATTTCATAGTGAGAAAGGACCTCATGCTGTTTGACATTCATCTGAACGGGTTTCTTCCCCCCACCCTGAGGGTCCCAGAAGAGTGGGCATCCAAGCTGGGGAGCCAGTCATGGTAGCAACATGCCTGTGGTCCCTGCTGCTGGGGAGGCTGAAGCTAATGGACTGCTTGAGCTCAGGGGTTCTGAGCTGCAGCAGAGCTGCAGCTGATTATGTGAACTGGGTACCACTAGGCTGATTATGGAGGGACAAACCAATCTACATTGGAAACAGAGCTGTTCAAAGCTTCTGTGCTGACCAGTGATGAGGTGACTGACCTTGAGTGTTATCTGGGTATCCTCCAGTCTGGGTTAGATAAAGAGACCCTCTTGGGCAGCTAGGTGACACGGTGGATGAAGCACTGGCCCTGGATTCAGTAGAACCTTAGTTCAAATCCAGCCTCAGACACTTGACACTTACTAGCTGTGTGACCTTGGGCAAGTCACTTAACCCTTATTGCCCCACAAAAAAAAAAGCTAAAGAGACACTCCACTGCCACCTCCCCCAATGAGTGGTCATTTGCCCTCTGACAAACACATTAGGTGAAGTTAGGACCTATTATCTCTCAAAGCAGCACCTTTGGAAATCTACATCGCTATAGCATCAATTGTTGAAGTTTTTGTTGCTGTTATCATTGTTACACATTTATAGGGAACTTTACAATTTTCGGTCTTTTATATACATAATCTCAAGGCTCTTTTAAAGAATTTGCTGAAGTAAGCAGGTGATACAGGTATTATTATGAGATGAGGAAAGTGAAGATCAGAGAGATTAAGTGATTTGCCCAGGGTCACACAGCTAATAAGCACCAGGGGCAACACTTGAACCTGGATCTCTTGACTCCAAATCCTATCTCTCTAATGAGTTCTTCCTTCCAACAAGCCTAGATTTACCTCTCTACAACAACCACCCATTGCTCCTACCTCTCCCCTCTGGACAGTCAGAAGGCCTGCTTTCAAAGACTAGTTCTGCTACTTATTCCCCAAGCATTTCACCTCTGTTGTCTCAGTTTCATCATCTATAAAATGAGGGGGTTGGACCAGGAGTCTTTACAAAGAGGGAAATAGCACTCAGGACAGAGTTTCCTACTTTTGACAGAATTAAACTCAATCTTTATCCCAGGAAATCACTGGGATACAGCTTAGACCTAAAGAATTTCCCTTCCATGCCCCAAAAGGGCATCTGTTCCAACCTCCCTTGACATGTAGAAATCCGTTCTATAGAAACTCTGATAGGGTCAATTTCTACTTGGCATTCAAGGCCTCCCACCCCCCAAGTCTGGAGTCACCCTACCTTCTCTCAGGGAACTCTCTATCAGGTTGATGGTGGCGGTAGTGTGGTAAGACCCAGGTAATCACTGCACAAGGCAGATTGGGGAAACAGAGCTTGAAATTGATTCCAAGACTCTTCTGAAGGCAAGATTATTTTTGGATGAAGGAATCCTAGGAGGCTTTCTGAAAGAGGTGAGGTCTCTTTTTTTCTTAATAATAATAATAGCACTTATAAGCACTTTAAGGTTTGCAAAGCTCTGTCCACCAACTGGGATTTGAAGAATAGGATTTCAACTGGCCTGGGAAGAAAATGGGGGGTGGGGGGGAGGACAGCATTCCAGCCAGGGAGTATTTCAAGTCTGGAAACCCTGGGTTTGAATTCTACCCCCCAACACTTACTAATTAGAGCCGGCATTTATATAGCACTTTAAAGGTTAACAAAGTGCTTTACATATATTGTCTCATCTGATTCTGACAGCAGTTCTGGGAGGCAGGTGCTATTATTATCTTCATTTTTGCAGATGAGGAAATTAAAACTTAGAGATGTGGAAGTGACTTACCCAGGGTCACATAGCTAACAAGTGTCTGAGGAAGAATTCCAACTCACATCTTTGTGACTCCAAGACTAGCACTCTATCCACTAGGCCACTAAGATGCCTCATAACTTACAGATTATGTGGGCATGAGTAAATCACTTCAATTCTCTGAGCCTCAGTGATTTGTTTTGTTTTTTTTTTTAATCTGTAAAATGGGAATAGTAATAGTACCCATAATACCTATCTCATAGGCCTGTGGAAGTCAGCAGAGATAATATATGCAAAGTGCTTATATAAATGGTAATCACTAGATTGTCTAGCTCTGAGGGTGGAACTAGAAAATTTTCCAGCCTGCTTGGAGTAGAGAGGATGTATAAGAAAAGCAAGGGGAGATGAGGTTGGAGGCAGACCTTAGAGCATCTTGAATACCAAGCTGGAAGAGTTTATAGAATAGGATAGCAAGGAAAGATTACTGGATATGGAATAAGAAAATTGGGTTTAAATATCCTCTGCTTGGGGGCAGCTAGGTAGTGCAGTGGATAAAACACTGGCCCTGGATTCAGGAGGACCTGAGTTCAAATCTGGGCTCAGATACTTGACGCTTACTAGCTGTGTGACCCTGTGACCTCATTGCCCCGAAAAATTTTTTTTTTAAAATAAAACTAATAAATATCCTCCAATAATTACCTGTGTAACCTTCAGAAAGTCATTTCACTCCTCTGAGACTCAGTTCCCTCCCCTGTAGAATTAAGGCACTAGACTAGATGACATCTGAGAACCCTACCTTTTCTTTTCTTTCTTTCTTTCTTTCTTTTTTTGGTGGGGCAATGAGGGTTAAGTGACTTGCCCAGGGTCACACAGCTAGTAAGTGTCATGTGTCTGTGGCCAAATTTGAACTCAGGTCCTAAACCCAGGGCTGGTGCTTTATCCACTGCACCACCTAGCTGCCCCAACCCTACCTTTTCTAAATCTCATGATCTTACTTCCGTCTCTAAATCCTATGAGCTTAAGACTTTCTCCCATGGGACGTAAAACAGTTTGGGGCTTTGGTTAGGTTACTTTGTTACCCTGAACAGGAGGGAAGCGAAGGGTAGAGACTGGAGACAGAGAGGCTGGTACAATAGTCCAAGAGAGAGGGAAAGGATGAAGGTGAGGCTAGGATGTAGGAATTCTGGGGGGCTGATTTGTCAGTCGTGGGAAAGGGCATAATACTGGGATTCAGTAAATGTGAGATTCTCAGACCAGCTTTGTCACCATGTGGCCTTGGGGAAGTCCCTTCCTTTCTATGCTTCTCAGTTTCCTTATCTGTAAAATGAGATGTTTGAGTAAGAGGAATTCTCAAGTCCTTCCCAGCACAGACATTCCCTGTTCTAAGGACTCGCCCACTTCTGATATTCTGGATTCCAAGGGACCTCCGGCTCTGACATTCTAGGTTCTATAAACTACTGAAGAGATAAAATAGACAGAATTTGCTAACTGAAGAATCTGGCTCCTGGTGTGCTTCCAGATTAGAAGGAAAAGAGAAATTTACACATAGAAAGAACCAATCCAGTCTGTATGGAATGAAGATCAGATAGGGTGATGGAGGCAGAGATGGTTCTGTGCTGGTGTGGACAAGGAAAATGCGTAGGATTTGAGATATGGATGGGGACAGCTAGGTGGCACAGTAGATAGAACACTGGCTCTAGATTCAGGAGGACCTGAGTTCAAGTCCAGTCTCAGACACTTGACACTTACTAGCTGTGTGACCCTGGGCAAGTCACTTAACCCCCATTGCCCTACAAAAAAAAAAAAGATATAGATGATATGAATATGTGGGGGAACAGGGGAGAAGAGAGGGGAAAAAAAGCAAGGCCAAACAAATCCTCTGTGTACAACTCAGATGGACCTAGAGTGGGGTTTTCCTCAGCCCCAGGTGAGTCCCTCAGTTCCTTTGCCCCAGGCCCTGACTCAGAATTAATTCTGGGTCCCTCTCCCTAGCCCCCAACAAGTGCTGCTTTCTGAGATCCAGGAGATAGCAGGCCCGGGAGATTTTCAGATGCCTTTAGGTAAGTGGAAGCAGGAGCCAAAATGGAGCCATCCCGGGAAGTTCCCAATGCCCTCACCAGCCTACCCACCCACCCAGCTCCTCAGTAGAAGAGCTAGTTCTGTCACTGATTTACTCCAGGGAAATTGAAACCCTGGTGGGGATCCCTGGGGAAAATGAGGTTCCAGTGGGAACATTAGACCCTGGTAGAAACTGAGGCCTCAGATGCGTAGGGAAGCTGACTGAGGTCAAGAACACTTCTCAGGGTTTTCTCAGCAGCGTAAAGCCTGGATATATAAAATCAAAATCTTCATTTTCGGCTCAGAGGATTTAAAGCTGTAAGGCATCTTAGGGAGAACTTGGCTCAACCTTCCCCATTTTGTTCTTATTTGTCTTAATAAATTTTATTGCTATCTTTTGTTTTTACATAACCAAGCTAGCTTTCCTCCTCTCCCTTCCCAGAGAGCCATTCCTTATAATAAAGACTTTTTTGTTTTTGTTTTTGTTTTTGCGGGGCAATGGGGGTTAAGTGACTTGCTCAGGGTCACACAGCTAGTAAGTGTCAAGTGTCTGAGGCCGAATTTGAACTCAGGTACTCCTGAATCCACTGCACCACCTAGCCGCCCCAAGACTTTTTTTTTAAAAGAAGAAAAGTGGGAAAAAAAAAACCCAACCCAACCCAACAAAACTGATTGATACATGAAAAAAAAATTAACATTATATTCAATGTTCCACACCTGCAGAAACCTCTACCTCCTACCCCCATTTTACAGATGAAAAGACTGAGGCACAGAGAGATTTTTTTCCCCCCAAATATCACATAAGTTGTTAAATACAGAGTTGAGATACAAATCCAGATCCCTTAGAATCCAAATCCTATCTTCTTCCCACTAGACTGCCTGCAGAATCACTATGAGTCAGAACTGAAAGGACCCTTCAGAGATCAACCGGCCTAACTCTCCTATTTTACAGATGAGAAAACTGAGGGCCCAGAGAAAGAGAAGTGACTTGTTCAAGGTCACGTAGCTAACATGAGGCAAAGCTCTGTGTCCAGCTATGGAAGACTGAGGGCTGCTCTGCCCAAAGCTGTCTCTCCTCCTCTGTTCCCTGGCTCAATGGCTCCACTGTCTTCCTGGTCAGTTCCCCAGGCTGCCAGCCTAGCAGTCGGGACTTGTCCCAAGCACCCCGAGCATCAGCCCATCGGGATCTCCTCTTCATAGCCTAAGCTCTAGCTCACAGTCTAGGACTTCTTTCTCTTTTGTCCTCCCCTGATCTCCCAAAGCTTCCGGCATCTCAGCCAGGCTGGGCCCAGGGCCCAGGCTCAGGGCCCAGGCTGGGACTGTCTCCTCTCTTTCTCTCTGTCTCTGTCTCTCTGTCTCTCTCTCCCCTCCGCCCCAGGCAGGGTGCAGCCCACAGGAGGCTTCTTCCTTTCTCTTAGGGCCTTCTCAGTCAATGTATTAACCCACCCTTCCTTTTCTAGTTGTTCATTCTCTCCACGTGGCTGAAAGGCCAGACCTCCTGGGAGTCAGGGAGGGGTAGTGGTATGAGAGGGTACACAGATTTCGTCCCCATCAATTTTCCCCCAAATAGAGAAGTTCTTAATATAGCCTCAGGCCTCCCTCACCACCCCCTTTCTCTTTGGTGCAGCTGGGCTAGGCCAGTGGGGGAGGAAGATAGGCTTGGGGCTCTGGGCACCAGGGATGGGGAGGGCAGCAGAGTGCCCATGTGGGATATGCTCCCCGCTGCCTGGATTCCCCACGAGTGTAAGTTACTGCTCTTGGGGCCTGGGGTGGGGGAGAGCCAAAGATGAGCCACTTGAAGTAATGCAGGGATGAGAAATGTTCCCTTTCTCTGACTCCCCAGCCCCTCTTGCCATTCTCCAGGCCTTAAATAAAACCATCCCTATGCCCACCCCACAACCCCCAATGCTGCTACCCGTCCTCTTGTCTGGGTCTTAGCAATGAGAGCTGGAAGGGACACCACAGCTCTTGTCCAATTCTCTTGCTTTACAGAGAAGGAAACATACCAAGAGAAGTAAGTGATTTGCCTCAGGCCATAGTGAGTAAGTGACATGGAGGGCAGGAATACAGGTCACCTGACTTCCAATCCTTTGGGGCTTCACAACTGCCTTTCCTGGAGGACTCAACCAAGAGGTACAAGTCCATTGCCCCATCCCTCGCTCTCAGCCTTGAACACCAGGAAAGGGAACAGAGGAGATCTCTGAACTCTAAGTCCATGATCCTGGGATCCCTGGAGAAATCACAGGATTAAAGCATTTAGAACTGAGAAGGGAGCTCTTAGGTGGGTGGCAAAGGGGTAATAATAATAATGACAATAATTAATAGTTATATATGCCTTTAAGGTCTGCCTAAAGCACTCAGGAGTTATTTCATCTGATCCTCACAGCAACCCTGTGCTATTATTATCCCCAATTAACAGATAAGGAAACTGAGGATCGCACCGTTAGGAAGTGTCTGAGGTAGGATTTGAACTGAGTTCTTCCAGACTATGAGCAGCTAGCCAGTGGGCAATGCAGCTTCCCTCCCCCCCCCCCCAAGAAGCAGAGGACTGGACAAGGTGACTTTGCCATCAGACCCAGGCAGAAAAGACAGGCCCGTGCCAAGAACTCTGAATAGTGTGGCAGGTGGAAGAAGGGCGGTTTAAGCTCTCATCGTCCTAAAGTCAAGTGGGGACAAGCACACTGGAGAAGGTGGGGGGACTCGAGAAAGAAAATCTTGGAGGGCTCCAGACTTGCTGGAGCCCAGCGGAGGTCTCTACCAGCTCTCAACTTCTATGGAGGCTGACTTTATGAGCCTCTTTTAAAGAAGATAAGGAAAGGGGGAGGGGAGAGATAGTCATAGAATCCTGGGGGCAAGAAGGGAGCTTAAGGACCCCCGAGCACAGTCCTCTCATTGGACAGAGACAGTTAAGGAAGCAATTGGGCCCAGGTCACATAAGCAGTCTGGGGCAAGGCTGGGAAATATAATCCGGTCCAAGGGTTCTCTCCACTGGATCCCACTGCTCCTCTCAGTGGTGAATTACTGCCCCTCTTCCCAACTCTAGGCCAACTTTAAGGACCCCCCTTCCCTCATCTGTCTCCTCCTAGCCACCTCCCCCCTCCTCTCCCTACCTTCCCCTTTCCCCAACAGCTTTCCCCCTTCCTCCCAACAGGGAATGCAAATCTACTGTAAGCAGGATCCTCCCACACTGGGGGCTCCTGAGGCATAGCCAATGGAGAGAGCAGGGGGAAATTGGGAGTCAGAAGACCTGAGTTTGAATTCCAGTTCTGTTTTCCCCAACAGGCAGCCCTGAGAAGAGGGAGACACAGACGGTTGGAGCTGGGAGAGAACCTTAGAATATTTCACTTTAGAGATAAGGCCCAGAGAGGGGAAAGGACCAGGATGAAAGCCCAGCTCTGAGGTGGGGAGGGGAGGAGGGAAGGGGACATTGAGACAGCCACATGGCACTGTGGGTAGAGCGCCAAATCAGGCATCAGGAAGATCCCAGCCAAGTTCCCATCCAGCCTCAGTTTCTTCATCTTTAAAATGAGACAGTTGCATTCATGGGCCTCTAATAGTGCCTCCTGCTCTAAATCTACCATCCTATATACAGTGTTTCTTCGATGGTCCCAGTAGCATTCTCGCGAGCCTTAGGAAAGTTAAGGAACTTGGCCTGACTCACACAGCTGAGTATTCGAGCCAGAATAAGCCCCTGTGGTGGATGGTCCACTGCTTCTATCTGATGATTTGGGTTCAGGGCTTCAAGGTCAGGACTGGAGAAGGAATGGCCATGGTTTACACAAAAGCAGGGATGTCCAGGCCTGTGGATAGGGTTTCCCAGGCTGAGATGACTACTCCCTTCTCATCTTTCCTTTCAACTCTCCCTACTGCCCACCTCAGTGAGGAGAAAACTGAGGCACAGAAGTGGTGAGAGGAGGTGCTTCAATGCTGGGCTGGCCTGATCGATGGAATTGCAGTGTTCTAGGCCTGAGCAGGGGAGGAGGTGACGCTTATTCCTGATAAGAATTCCCTGACATCAGGTGGCATTAAGCACAAGTCTCTTATCTCCCCCCACACACACCAGGACATTGATAAGATACGGAATTTGCTCATGGTGGGATGGTGTCACTGCCAAGCCAGAAAAACGTAGGTCAGGGGTGGGTCTCAGGACACAAGCAAAGGGGCTGTTTGGATGTTCTGAGATTACTGTTTGTCTACGTAAGAGCCTTCATGATCCTGTCTAATTGAGTTTCCACCTCCCTCCTGCTGCTGCTGCTGTTCAGTCTGCCCAACTCTTTGTGACCCCATTTGGGGTTTTCTTGGCAAAGATACTAGGATGGTTTGCCATTTCCTACTCCAGCTCATTTTACAGATGAGGAAAGTGAGGCAAACAGGGTGAAGTGACTGCCCAGGGTCACATGAGCTAAGTGTCTGAGGTAGGATTTGAACTCATGAAGACGAATCTTCCTGATTCCAAGCCCAGTGCTCTATCTGTCCCTACATGGAGTCATCAACCCCTCCACTGAGCCTCCATCGCACTCAGAGAGTTCTTCTCTCCTGAGCCCCCGTCCCCCTAACTAACCCTGCATTTCTTCATGAAGCTTATCAGAGAGCGTAACACATAGTAAGTGCTTTATATATATACTTGTTGGCATCTTGACTGAGTTCTCCTGTCTCATTTATTAGGTATCTGTCCCCTCAATGAAGGCCCATTCTCCAGTCTATGGTCATGTTTGCCATGCTCTTGGCTGAGTTCTAAGGTATGACTGGGAGCCTAGGCTCATGGGAGAAGAAGCCAGGGCAGCTTAAGACTGTGAGCCTTGGGGTTGAGGAGGAGGGGCTGGGGCACTGAGTATTTCCTCTGCCTCCCCCCCCCACCTTCCTTGGGGCCTCTAGCCTGGCACTGGCTCTCCAGGAACAAGGCTGGAGGACGCACTGGTGAGGGGCCAGGCCCTGGGGGAGGCCTAGCGTCAGCGGTGACCCATTCTGGCACTCACCAAAGAAAGACAAACAAAGGGCAGGATAACTGGTCCACACGTCTCAGGCCCCACCCCCTCCCCTTTCCTGTCCCATGGGAGGTCAGGTCAGGTGAGAGGAGAAGAGAGGCAGGCTCTGGAATTCACCTCTCCCTCCTCGGAGGTAGCTGGGAAAGGAAGTTAGGTAGACTCTGAAGCCAGAAACTTGAAAAGAGAAAAAGGCCCGATTCCTTCCCCCGCCTTCCTCCCCATAGAGATGGAAGGAAGACTGGGCACTCCTACCAACAGGCTGTGTGACCTTGGGCAGATCACTTCTGGCTCTCAGTTTCTGCCAACTGAGTGGCTGTTGGCCAAGACGAACTTGAAGCTTCTCTCCACCCTTGCCATGATCTGGTCTATGCTCTAAGAGCCCTCTCAGCAGCGACATTCTGAGTTAGGGGCTGATACTTTGTGTTCTGCCATTTTGGGGGTGGGATGGGGAGAGGGCAGCTTGGATGAGAGGGGCAGGGATGACGGGAGAGCTGTCTTCCAAGTGTTTGGAGGGCAGCACATGGAAGAAGGATCTGGCTGGTTGGGCTGGGCTCCAGGGGGCAGAGGCAGACAGAAGTCCTAGGGAGGTAGAGGAGGAAAACTTCCTAAATGATCCAGAGCTATTAGAACGTGGGAAAAGGCTGCCCCGGGAGGGGGTGGGCTCAAGCCTCTTGTGTGGCCTCTCCTTTGGGGTTGTTGGAAAGGGGTTTTTTGTGTAGGTATGGGCTGGACTAGGCGACTTCTGAGGTTCCTTCCCATTCTGGCCTCCCAGGCCCTGTGCCCATGACACAAGACAGGATTGAGCACCCCTGACATTTGCTTTGACTCCTCCCGGTGCAAAGGGAAAGCTTACTTAAGCAGGTGATCCAGAAGGAGGGGACAACTGTGTTCCTTGCAGCGGAATACTCCAGTGGTCGGGATGGTGGAGAGGCAATGTCTCCCCCTCTAGAATGCTTCCCAGGTCTCCTCCAAATCCCTTCCACACATCTGAATTCCAACTAAGAATTCAGGCACCTCCTGTTTCCTATGCATCTGACTCAAGTCACCACTGTCTGATGTCTAAGACAGGAAAATCCAGACCCAATTTGGGGGCTGGAAGCCTCCTCCACTCCTCCACCTCCCATAGGGCAGTAGAGGTTGGGGGGTGTAGGTGGGGGGGCAGCCAAGTGTGTGTCTCCCAGCAGGTTTGTAACTAGCCCCTAGTTTGAAACTCCTTGGTAGCTGAGACAGAGTGTACAGCACAGAGAAAAAAAATCCCTGAACTGGGATTTGAGAAACCAGATTCCTAGTCATTCAAGGGGGAGGGAATGTGGCCAATCCACTTTTTTTTTTTTTTGCGGGGGCAATGGGGGTTAAGTGACTTGTCCAGGGTCGCATAGGTAGTAAATGTCAAGTGTCTGAGGCTAGCTTTGAACTCAGGTCCTCCTGAATCCAGGGTCAGTGCTTTATCCACTGCACTACCTAGCTGCCCCCGCCAATCCACTTCTTGTCTCTGGGTTCTCCAACTCTAAAAGATGGGGTTTAGATTACATTATCGTTAAGGTCCCTTCCATCTCAAAAACCCCATGAAAGGAAGGAGCCTATTCAGCATCCTTAGGATGGATGCCCCCCAAATATAGAAGTCTATGTGACTCCCAGGCAGCATTTATTAAGTTCACCTGAAGGGATTTGGGAATTATCTGTCGTTTGGGGTTTTTTGATGTCACCACTTCTGGGGCTGGGGGCTAGAGGGTGAATCAAGGCCTAATTATAGGAAAGCCCTCTCCTCCCCTTTGCATTGGACACCACGTGTGTGTATAAGGGCTGGGGGGGGGTTGAGGGGAGCTGGGGTGGGGGGACTGTAGAAAGCCACAGCCAGGATTAAAAATTCCCCATGGAGAACCCACAAAGCAGAGGGAGAGAGTTGGCTGAGAGTTCTAATTAAGGAGGAATGCAGGGGGTGGGGGAGGGTCTGGAAGCCACCATGGAAACAGGATTCTTTGGTGTGTGAGATCCTTGCCTAGGCGGGATTTTAAAGGGAACCTCATACCAGACACAGACCCACTTGTGTGACCTTGGGCCAATCTCTAGGCCTCACTTTCCTCATCTCTAAAGTTAAGAGGTGGAATGAGATGGTTGGTCTATAAGGTTCCTCAGCCTCCTGACATTCCATTGTTCTAGATGCCTTCTAGCCTAACATTCTATGGTCTCAGGTCCCTTCCAGCACTCATATTTGGGTTTCTACGTTCTCAGACTAATTTCTCCTACAGCATTCTAGGATGATATGGTTTCCCTATATCCCCCCACTCCCAGCTCCAGTCCCAAACTTCCAATTGCAAGCTAGACATTTCCACCTGGATGTCCCATAAGCATCACAAACTCAATATATCCAAAACTGAATTAATTTTCTTTCCCCTTAAACTTATCCCTCGTCCTAACTTTCTGATTTCTGACAAGGGTAACGTTGCTCTTACCCCCAAGAAGCCTTTTTTCCACTGAGATGCCACTCGGATTCTCATCACCTCTTGTCTGAACTATTATAGTGAATTCTTAATTGGTCTCCCTGTCTCTAATCTCTCCAATCCATCATCCGCATAGCTGCCAAATTGATATTTCTAAAGCAGGGGCCTGACCATGTCAGTGCTCTGAAACTTCCAGTGGCTCCCTACTACCTCTGGAATATAATACAATTTCTCCTGTTTAGCAAACCCTTCCCAGTTTAGCCCCAGCCCATTTTTCCAGGCTTAGACACCCAGTCTTGGATCTAGCCAAGCTGGCCTGTTAGCTTTTAGCCCTACAAAGTCATTTCATCTCCTACCTCCAGATCTTGGCACAGTCTGTCTGCCTCTACCTTATTCCCAAATTCCCCCCCTTCCTTACTTCCATCTCTAGGAACCCCTGGTTCCTTTCGAAGCTCAACCCAAGTACCCTTACCTTTAACCTTTAAGAACCCTTTCTTGATTCTCACAGTTTATTAGTCTTGACTCTGTCTCACGTCACTCCCTCCCCCAAATACTGTATCTATTTTGTATATCTCCTGTATTTGAAAGGCAAAGTGTTGTAGTAGGAACCAAGAAGCGCTGAGTTCAAATCCTGACTCTGATGCCATACCGCTTTCCTGTGGGATTCTGGGTAAATCATTTCATGTCTAAGTGCTCTAGACCAGGACTTCTTAAACTTTTTCCACTCATGATCCCTTTTGCCCAAGAATTTTTTACATGACCCCAGGCATATAAGTATTTAAAATAGCTTCACATAACCCTTTACTGTTGCCAATTTTTTTTGTGACCCCCACATTCAGTTATGCAACCTCATATTGGATCTCTACCCACAGTTTAAGAAGCTAGGCTCTAGACAGTTCTCCAAAACTCTAAATTACAGAGAAGGTGATGACTTGAATTGGTAGAGGGACGTGCTTCTACCAATAAAATCCCGGGTCCAGTCTTTAATCCTGTGGCCTTTGTTTCTAACTTGATGTGTCTCCTCAACAGTGATGTTCCCCCTTTGTATTAGTATCCCCAGCAATGAGCTCAGCACCTGGGACGTAGGTGCTTAATAAATGCTTGTTGATTGAGTTATTCCTTGTTCCCAGCCGACAAGGAGAAGGAGGAGGTGGCAGGATTAGAGACAGTAATATTTTGACTGTTCACCCAAAGTCTGCCCAGAAGGGTTGGTCCACTGGAGCTTGGCAAGATGGGAAAGTTCCTGCAAAAGCCAGGAAAGAGGGCAAAGGGGGATGGAGCACTCGGGTGTTTAGGGTGGGACTTTGTCAGGATTGGTGGTTCCCTGTGAGAGGTATTGGGGAGGGGGAAATTCAACTCTTCACCATGGGCTCATTGACTCGGGCTGCAGGCTAGTCTAGACGAAGAGCAAGGCAAATTGGGCAAGATTGATCAGTCACACCAAATTGAAATAGCCATGGGGTGGTGCGAAGAGGAGGGAGGGAAGTAGGCTAGCCCTGGGCCCTCACACTCCACTTACCAACCTGGCCTTCCTAATTTGCCTTCCATTCTGCATGAATTTGCAGGCTTCTTTCTAAACCAAATCATCAGAGGGTTTGAATGGTTTGGATTGAGGAAGGGGCCGAGGGGGCGGGAAGGGGTAGAGAGCCTGTGTCCTGCATATCAGAAGAATGATTCCCCGCTCCCCCACCCCCAACAGCATTTAGAGACGGAGCTGAATCTGAACAGGGCTTAGAGAACTGACTAGGAAGTGCTAATCCTGCCTCCCAGTCAAGCCTCTAAAGCCCTAGGGCCAGTATCTGGGTGTCTCAGACACACAGGTGGGGCCACCTTCCTCACCCCCACCCCCACCTACTAGATCCCTGCCCCATCTCCTCTGGGGTTCAGTTTGAATTGGAACAGAGTGGCCCCTCCCTCCTCCTCCTCCTCCTTCTCCTCCCCCACTCTCCCCCCTCCCCCCAGGCCCTAGCCTCCCTGGCAGCTGTGTTTGGCTCAGGCTGGGGAAATAAACCGCCTTCCAACCGGCTGGGCCAGGGGCGGATGTGGGACTGCAGTCCCGGGTCCCACTGTTCCAAGGTCAACAGTTTGGACTAGTTCTCCCCAAGTCTCAGCCCAGGATTCCTGGTCTCTGTCCTGGGCACTTCCCTAGATCATCGGGGGCTAGGAGCCTTCTAGGATGGTGGCAAGTGGGATGTCAGTGATTCAACAGAGAACTTAAAAAGGGAATCATTGCCTAGATCTCAGCCTCAGTTTACTCATCGGTAAATTGGGAAAGGAATGGATCCGTACCACGTACCCGTGGGGCTGGACACTGTAAAATGCCCTTTATACCTTAGGAGTCAGCCAGTCAGACCACATTGATTGAGCGGCTATTAGGTGTCAGGCACTGTTCTAAGCACCAGAGATACAAAGAAAGGCCCAAGACAGTCCTTGCTCTCAATGAGCTCACAGTCAACGTGCAAAGAGAGACAATATGCAAACAACAACGTACACACAAGACATATATAGAATGACTTGGGAGTCATCTCAGAGGAAAGGCACCAAGATCAAGGAAGACTAGGAAAGGCTTTTTGGAGAAGGTAGAGATTTAGCTGAGACTTTAGGAAAGCTGAGAGATGGAGATAAGGAGTGAAAATGGTCCAGGTAACTAGGAGTTCTTGTTCTCATCATCGTCATCATCAAGGGACCCATGGGGTCCCCCCACCCCTGGCACCTAGGTGGTGCTGTGGGTAGAGTGCTTGAGCCTGAAGTCAGGAATACTCTTCTTCCTGAGTTCAAATCTGGCCTCAGACCTGTGACCTTGGGCAAGTCATTTAACCCTATTTGCCTTAGTTTCCTCATCTGTAAAATGAGCCAGGAAAGGAAATGGCAAACCACTCCCAGTATAGAATCTCTGCCAAGAAAACCCCAAATAGGGTTACAAAGAGTTGGGCACGACTGAAAAACAAATGAACAACATACGAGGCACCCAAATTCTTTGGAGGTTGGGAAGAACCCAACTGTTCCAGCTCTTATGTTTGGGCTTCTATGTTTTCAGACCATTTTCTGCTATGGGATTGTAGGATGAAATGATTTTGCTGTACCTCCTCAACCCCCAGGTTCCAGTCCCAAATTTCCAGTTGTACCTCAAAGTCAACATGTCCAAAACCGATCTCATTTTCTTTTCCCCTTAAATTTATCCCTCCTCCCAATTTTCCTGTTTCTGGCAAGGTTAATACCAACCTTCTCAAACTGCAAACCTAGAAGATGACTATTGCCCCTCCCAACCTACCAGCTTCCTGGCTTCTCAACCTCCTACCTAAAAGGCCGGAGGGGAGGCTGAAGATCCCGCCTTAATTCAAAGCTGGAGGCCCATCCCACTTCCAGCCTCAAAGCTGCTCCTCAGTGGGAATAAGAGACTGTGGATAGCTCACTGCAGCCTATGCCTCTGCTGGGATCTCTTCCAAGGACTTGGGCAGATTAAATTGTGAAATGAGGCACTTTGATATACAAAAGATGGTAATCCATTAGCTAGATAAGAATGGTACCTTTTCAACCTTCTCCCAGGATTCCATTCCCTCTACAAAGGATTCAGTTTTCAAAGAGCTACATCCTTTCTCAAAGAGTTTCATCCTTTTTGCAAAGGATACCATTCTCTTCCCTAGGATTCCATCCTCTGCAAAGGATTCTAAAGGTTCTCAAAGGGATACTGCCACTGTTCTCAAATACAGTCATTCTCCAAGGATTCCATCTTTTCTCACATGATTCCACCATCCCCGAAACAGATTCTACCCTTCTTCTTCTCAGTAGATGTTTGTTGAACTGAATTGGTTCCACCCTCTCTCCAAGGACTTCCATTCCCTCTGTTTAGCACAGATCAAGTCTGGTCTCCTCTCAGTCTCTCCAACCCAAAGGGTGGGGAATAGTGTTGGGGGTGGAGCCCTTGGACAGAGCTCGGGGTAGAACAAGTCATGAGGGGGAAGGAAGCCCTGACCACAGCAAGGTGGTGTAAGGTGATGCCAGGAGTCTGAACTTCCAGAGTACAGTGCAACGCCCCACATCACCCCACACTTCTGAGGGGTGGACTCCCAAAACAGGAGCATAAGGGTATGGGTCAGGAAAGTTTAGAACTGCTCCCACCCTTAGTTTTCCCCATAATCATAGGATTGGCAGTGATCAGGGAAGCCTAGGCACAGTCCTGGCTCTGATAGTGACTTCTTTGTGTGAACTTGGGCAAGTCACTTCCCTCTTTAAGGCCTCAGTTTCCCCATCTGTGAAATAAAGGGGTTGGACTAGATCATCTTGCTGGGCCCTTCCACCTTTGAGATCTTAGGTTTCTCTGGGTGTGTTTAGTAGGTATATGTATGAGTGAAGGTGTAAACGTGAGCCTTTGGTTCAGTATATGTGAATACGTGTGTGCAGAGATGTCTGTGTGTAGGAGGGGGTTAATGTGTATGTTTATATATGGGGTTGGGTTAGGAGACTTTGTGTGTGTGTGTGTGTGTGTGTGTGTGTGTGTGTGTGTGTGTGTGTGTTAGAAAGAGGGGTGGTTAGTGTACATGTGCCAAATTACCAGGCTCCCAACCTCCACACAGAGGGAGAGTCAGAGGAGAAGGTTAAAGGGAAGCAGCTTTTCGGATCCGTTTGATGCAAGGCAGGAGGCTCAGGGCTTCACGTGACCTGGGGTGATAGAGAACAGAATGCTGACTCGGCCAGAATGCCCACCGTGATTTACTAGGCTAACACTGAGCATGGGCAGCAGCAGCAACGCCAGGGTTGGGCTCTGGGACTGTCCCTGCCTGGAAGGAGAAGACCAGGACTATTTCACCCTCTCTTCCCCAGTCCCCCCTTTGGGACTGGCCCAGGCATGTGCATACCAGCTCTGTAAGGACACAAAGGCTGTGGGAGTGCCCCCCCCCCCCACCAAGCAATAGCATTGTCTTTTTAACTCGGGCCTGGCTTTTCTCCCTATTGACCAATACAAGTCTCTAGGGTTATTAGGCTAGATTTTCTCAGTCATGCAATTAGCCATTTTTCCTGTTTCACAGTCCCAGACTGAGTCCTTGTTCTCCTGCCCTGACCCTAGCCCCAGACTAGCCCCCCCCAATCCTGATTCCAGACTGAGCCTTGACTCTGATCTAACATTTAACCTCTAACCCCAACCCCAAACTGAAACCTTGACTGAAGACTGCCCCCACATAAGCACCTGCCCTTGATCAAGAACCTGAGAGTCATTTTCACTATTTAGGATCAAGGAAGGCCACCCCCAGGGTAGGAGATACAGTAGAGAATAAGAGATGGTTGCTACACTGTATCACAGAATCACAGTATCTAAGAGTGAAAAGGAACCTCAGAGGGTAACCCAGGTCAGTCCTTTTGTCTGGTGCTGTCTGGGGACCAGTTATACCCTGAATCTCCATCCTCAATTCAAATTCCTTGGCTAAACAGGGGGGAAACAGAGGGAAATCCACCCCTACTTTTCTGAAAAGGGGATCATGGGGAGTGTCCATGGACATGATACACTTTCCCCACTTCCCAGTTTTCCCTGTCAGAATCAAGATCTGAGGTGAGGAACACAGAATCCAGGGTTAAAAGGAGAAAGAACTGGTTTTTCTATGTTGCCCACCATCCAGTGCTCGAGAGAGAAGGGAAGATTCTGGGATATCTTGTTCTTGACCATAGAAAGCTTGAGGGTGGGGGATGGGGGCACTAAGGCATGGGAGGGGATTTTTTTTTTTAGTGAGGCAATTGGGGTTAAGTGACTTGCCCAGGGTCACACAGCTAGTAAGTGTTAAGTGTCTGAGGCTGGATTTGAACTCAGGTCCTCCTGACTCCAGGGCCGGTGCTCTAGCCACTGCGCCACCTAGCCACCCCTAGGGAGGGGATGTTTGCAAGGGCAGTAGGGTTGAATTCTTTGGGATGGTTGGGGAATAATAAATAACTGGCTTATAGTGTGACCTGATTGTTAACCATCATCACTTGAATGAAGCCTTGCAGTGTGCAAGGGCCCTCAAACTCTTAGGGGACTGGGGAGGAGTAATGAATATTGCTCCTCCCTTGGGTAAGTGACACTGTGTGTAGTCACTGGACTTCAGTTTCAGGGTTGGAGGTGAGAAAATAAAATGGGAGAAAAGAGACTGGATCATATGGGATCAAAGGTCCCTTCCAGTTTGGATAGTCTAGGAGTCTGAGCCCATGCATACGGAGGCCTAGACTCTCAGGCTCTCTGAGTGGGAAGAGACCTCAGGAAAGTAGCTAATCTTAGACCATCCTGAGCAGAAACCCCCTTGATGACACCCACCACAAGGGGTTATCCAGCCTCTGCCTGAGGAACTCCAGGCTGCCTCCCAAGGCAGCTCATTCTACTTTTGGACAGCTCTTATTGTGAGGAAATTCTTTCTAATATCCAGCCAAAATCTGCCTCCCTGCAATTTCCCTCGCTGGGGCCCAGCAGGACCAATTTAATCCCTCTTTCACATGACAACCCTTCAGACGAATGCAAACAGTGATGAGCTCCTCCTCAAGATCTTTCCTTTTCCAGACTAAACAGGACACAGAGTTTAGGGGAGGCTTCCCCCTTTCCCCCTTGAGCCTCAGGTATGGGAGAGACCAAGTTGGAGGGTAGAAGGGGGAGTAGGGAAAAGGTTCTAAAGCCTTATGTGTTGGAGGAACAGGATGGGATGGGAGGAGGTGCTAGGGCTGTCCCTGGATGGCCACTGAGTGGGCTCCTGGGGAAATCTAATGAGGCCAACCAACATCAAAGGCAGCCCGAGGTGTTGGGAAGACACAGGCCTAGTTCTCCTGGAGGAATGGAGAGATAGCAGCCTCAGGCATCAGGTGGGAGGTGGAGAAGGGAGCCACCTCCTCCCAGGCTTGAGTCCTCCCAGGGATGAGGGATCTCAGTGCTCTGTGTATTTGTACATTATGAAGTTCCTCCAATTCATCAGAGCATAGCTGTCTGGGTCTGGAAGGGTGTTCCCCATCAGTGCTAGGTGGAGTCACCCATTACTGAGGGAGCAGTCTCCTACTCTGGGGATCCAACCTGCCAGTGTTTGTTGGACAGACCGAGCCCAAACGTGGCACAACACACCTCACAGCACTACTAAATTTCCTACGGACAGACATTGGACCTTAGCTAAAATGCTAAAATATATGCTGCCACACCCCCACCCCTCCTTCCCATGGGAATTACCTAACAATCAAATGAATACATGAAACCTTAGGGAAAAGGAAAGGGGAGCACCAGGAATTGGGAAGGGGTAGGAGGAAAAAGAAAATGCTAAGAGGCTGAGAAGGACACAGCTTGAGTGCCTCTCCCCAGCACCTTAAAAAGGAGGGAAGGAAGCCATGCCATGGGGTGGGGTGGCAGAAGGGGATTCCTTGGGGACGGGATCCAAGAAAGACTTGTTCCCCAGTCATAATGAGGACGATGGTGTTGATAATGGCGATAGCTAGCATTTACATAGCACTTCAAGGTTTGGAAAGCATTTTACAAATAGTATCTCATTTTATCCTCACCACAACCCTGGAAGATAGGTGGTATTATTATGATGATCTCCACCTTGCAAATGAGGAAACTGAGGCAGGCAAAGGTTAAATGATTCACCTATGGTCCCACAGGTACTAAGCATTTGAGACAGGATTTGCATTTAGATCTTCCTGATTCCAAGTCCAACACTCTTACCAATTTTGCCATCTTAGAGGAGGAATATTCTGTGGGGGACTTGGCCAAGAGGATGCTTGTTTGGTTGGAAAAAAGACTAATCTTATAGGGCAGGGAAAAAGAGAAAAGCTCTTTAATGGTGAGAAGGAAGAGGGAATTAAAAAAAAAAAAGAGGATCCCATCCCCCAGTGAGGCCCAGCTAACCATCCTAGCTCCCACTTCTCCTTGGTATCATTCTGGGCCAGAGAAGCCAAGCAGGAAACTCCAGGCCAAGTCGGATTTGGACCCAAAGACAGAATAACGTGGCGGTCTTGGGTGGGTGGAGCAGTGGCTGGGTTGGGCGATGGGCTTGGCCCTAGGCCCTGGGCCCTAGACCCCGCCAGCTCCCCCCCTCATCCCAGCCCCAGCCACGATTCATGGAAGTAATATAGCAGCTCTCCAAATAGTTCCTCTTAAGAGTAACAGTTTAAAAATAATATCTGAGTCCAGTCAACTACAATTCCCAGAATCCTCTGGGACCTATGGCTAAAAGCCCTTAAGGAGCCATATTCATCAGCCCCCAGATCTCAGGGCCTCGGTCCACCCCCCCCCCCACCTGGAGGAGGAATGGCGGTGGGGAGTAGTGCCCTGGGGAAGCTGGCACAGCCCTGAGCCGGAAGCTGTGCCCAGCTCCTGCCTCTCTCACCTACAGAGCTTGCCAGCCTGACATTCCCCCCTCCCCAAACCTTCCCCTTGGCGGTCTCTTCTCTCCCAAACATATCCGGGTTCAGGGATTGTATTAAAAGGGGATCTATTTTGGGTCGGGCACAGGTTTTAAAATTAGACCACACACCGAGCCCCAGGGAGAAGAAAGACAAGGGAAAATAGCTTCCGCTCAACTCAGCTCAGTTCCAGGTTGAGGGAAGAGCCCAGGCCCAGGAATCCACAGACCTGGGTTCTAGTACAACCTCTCCCACTTGCTACCAATATGATCTAGGCAATTCCCTTCTTATTTGGGGAGCCTCAGTTTACCCATCTGTTAAACTTGGTGGTGGTGGTGGGGGGTCTCAACTCTAAAGCTCTTGACTTTTCTAGATCTTGGTTTCCTTAATTGTAAAATGAAGTTTTTGGACTAGTTCTGTGTGTGTGTTGGGGGGGGGGTGGTGTTTAGCAGGCTCTGGGAGCAATTCAAGGTCCCCTAGTTGGTGGCAGGAGAAAGGCTTCCTAAATAGGAGAGTTGGGACTTTCTCTTTTCCCTAACTGTATTCTAATCTTTGGGTTCCTAAACCAGAGGGTTTCCTGTGAGTAGGAGAGGGACATCTGTCCCCTGTACCCCCCTCTTTCCCCTCCCTTGGCTCTCAGAGGCCCCAGATTCCAAATTCCACACATACACAATCACCCAGGGTGTGGTCCATGCCACAACAGCTGCTTGGAGCTGAGTTGAGGAAAGACCCCCCCCCCCCCCCCCCCGACTAATCCCAACAGGAGACAGTGCAAAGATCTTGACCCCTAGGCCTCTTGTCCATTGTCCTAACTCCTTTTTGGATGCCCTTGATTCGGCAGGGGTTGAAAGCAGAGGTAGGAATTAGGACCTCTATTCTATCTCTGAAGAGTTTCTGAACCCTCATCCCTAAGGAAATGCCAACCAATCTTTTGTCTGGCCAGTACTACCTTTGAGCAGAGCTGAGCTAAAACAATGTTTCTCTCCTGAAACCCGGCTACGGCAAATTCCTCAGGATTCATCCCAACTGTATCTCATTGAGCAAGGAGGGATGGCTAAACTCTAGATGAGGATTTCTGATAGCTCAACATAACATGAACATAGCACAGAACTTAGAAGTCAGTGAAGCCAACCTAATCACAACAACATCATGATAGTTAACATTTCTAGAGTGCAAACTATGTGCCAGGCACTTTAACCATTATCTCATTTGATCCTCACAACCCTGGGAGGTAGCACTATTATTATCCCCATCTTACAGATACAACACTGAGGCAAACAGAGTTTAAGTGATTTGCCAAGGGTCACATAAGAAACCCTGTGTCTAAGGCTGGATTTGAACTCAAGTTTTTCTGATTCCAGGCCTAACACTCTATCCATGGTGCCACCTAGCTATCCCATAACCACTTTACAAATGGATGAAATATCAGAGAAAGGAATGACAGGATTAGAACTCAAAGCTCTTGAAGGGCAGGGTATAGATGAAGAGCAAGGCTCGCCTCTCCAATTAACCCAGAATCCTTCCCCTCCATACCTATTACCACCATTACTCCCCCTCTCTGTTTCCCATACCATCCAACCTACCCAGTTCAGATGATCCTTATCTCAGAAAACCTTTAAAAAAATCACTTTTCCTTAGGTTCCCCTCCCCCAGACGAGTGCTTTAATGCTGGCTACAGGAGGCAGGAAACCAGAGAAAAGTCCTTCAGCAGAAAGCGCCCATGAAGCCAGCGTTACCCTTCCTCACCTCCACCTAGCTTTCTGGCTTCGGTTTTTCTTGCAGGATCAGCTCAGTTCCTGTGGGGGTCCCTTTCATGTCCTTGCTTTCTCCTTATTCAAATCATCTTGTAGCATACATGGTACACTTGATCTGTGTATACATTTGAATTCTCCAACAGAATCTAAGCTCTTTGAAGACAGGGGCTGGGTTTTTGTTTCGTCTTTGTCCATTCCGCCTGACACAGTGCCTTGTATATGGAAGGTGGGCTATATAGGGTTGGATTCCTACCTCCCAACATCTTTCCACATCTACAGCTCCATTTGATTCCCATAAACCCCTGGCGTGGAAGGTTAGGATCAGGATGGGCATAATGTAATGCCCATAAGAACAATTTTGAATGCCCAGAGAAGAAATGTACATTGCCATAAATTACATAGTGGACTAGGGGATGACACGGGATCAGAACCTGGGACTCCTGACCCCCAGTCCAACCATCTCTCCCATTTACCGACCAGATTGGTGGTGCTTTTGGAAGGGATCTCAAGAGTTTCACCTAGTCCAAGCCATACCTGGGTAGGAATACAGTAAGATAAATGGTCATTCAACCTTAATTGAAGACCCTCAGGGATGGGGAACTCACTGTCACTCAGAATCACGGAATTTCAGTAAGTTGGAAGGCACCTCAGAGATGATTTAATCCCATTCCAAGCAGCCCCTTCCACTTGGAGGGGGATTTCCTCTTCCCCAGATACCCCAGTTGGCACATGATTACTAGGATCATATGACTCATTTGTGTGTCAATTTCCAACACTATACTTGTCAGTTACATAGTTGGGTCCATTATTTACTCTTCACACAACCCAGTGAGGCATGTAAGGAGGCTAAGGTATTTATTTACATCTGAGGGAACTGAGGCACACAAAAGTCACCCTGTTAATCAATGGTAGATCTGGAATTAGAAATGGGGGGGGGTGTCTCCTAATTCCCTGGGTTCTTTTTGTCACCTTCATAGGGATTAGGGCAAATTTGGCTGGGCACAGTTCAGGGAATGAGAAGAGGTGTTCAGTCTATTGCTGAGGGCAGAGAAGAGTTTAAAATCTTAGCTCTGGGCCTTGGGTTCCCTTGGCCTGCCTGGGCAGGGAGGGCTGAGGGGCTTGGAGGGAGAAAAGGACCTCCAATTGGGAATGTATGTTAGGTCTTGAATTGGGGAGTGGACAGATTAATGACCAATAGTTAGTAAAGTATACTATGAGGTATAGGTATATATGGAGGACTGGATGAGGTCTGGAGTCTGCCTCTCCTCTAACAAAGTAGGGGAAACCTACCTGGCTTGCTACTTTCCAGCTCATGGGGGTCAAGGATAGAGGAGGAATAAAGAGAGTGCCTGATGGGCACCTTCCTTGTGCCAGGCCCTCTGGCCCACTCCTTGGGCCCTGGGGGTATTACACAATGTCTCCTCCTCTGCTCTGGGGAGACTTGGGATCTGGGCCATAGGAGTGAAGGGAAAGAGAGGTAGCCCCTCTCATGGGGTGGGTTCTTCTGGACCTTTGGGAAGCAAATGGAAAGGAGACTCAGAGAAGGGGATAATTCTAAGAATGCCTTATATTCGCTCTCAATTCCCTTCCCAGGCTTTCATTTGAGTTTCCCTATATCCCTGGAAAGTAAGCAGGACGGGGATGATTCTCTCTCCATTTTACAGCAGAGGAAACTGAGGCTTAGAGTGGGAAAATGACTTGCCCAAGGTCAATACAGAGCCAGAACAGAAATAGAGATCTGCTCTCGGCACAGGGCTATGTTTCCATTGCACCATAGAGGAAACCCAGGTCAGGAAAGAATAGACATAGGGAGTCAGGTGGGGGTGGGGTAGAGGGGAGACCATAGGGTCTGAGTTCTCTGTCCTGCGACAGGGAGGTCTTCCCGCCTCAGTCTGTGGGGAGAAGAGGAGAGGAATGACTACCTTTCATGTGAAGGGGAGTGGGGGCAGACGATGGTTCGGTAAAGGGGCTTGGGGGGGGGGAGGGGGGGCTGGGAGCTAGAGCAGTCTAAGACTCTGGAGGTGGGAGGGGGAGGAGGAAAGCAACCCAGCCTGGCTGCAGGGAGGGAGCGGGAAGCAGAGCCGCGGCCGCCGCCTCTGCAGTGCCTGCGGAAGCCCACGGCCCGGGACACCGCAGGGAGGGGGCCCAGCAAGCTGGCGAGACACGGGGGAGCCCTGGCCACGGAAAACCGAGACTCTTTGAGGAGCGGCGCCCAAGTCACAGAAGCAGGGCAACCCGGGGGAGGGGAAGCTGTTCCAACTCTCCCGGAGGGTGGGCCGAGGGTCCCAGGAGGGAACGGGCGGCGCCGCAAGGGTTAACGGGCGCCGGCCGCCGGCCGCTGATCAATAATTGAAAATCCAGAATGGATGCGGGCGATAAGAAGCCGCGCTCGATCGAGGGGGAGGGGGAGGAGGCTAGGACGGAGAGCCCACAGGACCTCCCTCCCCCTCCCCCCGTCCCCCTTGGACACACACAGCAGCTGCCCCCCCCCCGCCCTCCCCCGTCCGGAGGGGGTGGGGGTGGCTGCCCGCGCCCAGCTATCTCGGTCTGGGCCCCCTTCCAAGGAGGGGGAGGGGGGCTGCAGCGCGTTACCGGCGGGGAGAAGCCGAACGAACCCCCTCCCCCGGTATAACGCGGCGCTCAGGAGCGCTCGGCCCCCAAACTTCGCGGCTCCGGAGCCGCTGCAACTTTGCGCACTCTGCCAAGGCGCCCAGCCCGCCTGCCCCCTCCCCTTCTCTTTCCCCCCCGCATTACTCTGCCGCCCCCATCCCCCAGCCTCTTCCCAGCGCACGTGCGCTGAGCCCCCCTCCTCCTCCCAAAGCCCCGCGCGCTCCCAGGCCCCCCGCGAGAGAGGGAGGGGGACCCCGCAGCCGTCTACCCTCCCCAAAAGGATTTAGAGGTCCCAGTTCAAACAGTGCCCCCAGTTCGGGCTGACAATACAGAAGCCCTCCCAGAGGACTCCCCCCCCCATTTAACCTGGCCCCGGAAAATCGGGGCCCTAGGGTGGGGGTGGGGGGGCGGGGAGCTGGCAGCCGTGGCCCCGGCAGCCGCAGGAGACGACGAAATCCCGCCTTTTTGTGTGTGTGTGTGTTTTTCTCGCCCCTTCTCCCTGCAACTGGAAAACTATTTTTGCAGGGACGAGGTAGAGGAAGGGGGAGGGGGGCCAAGTCGGGACTGCCTTACCTGGGTCAGGCACAGCGGGGACGAATACATGCCGAGCGGGCCTGGGAGGCTCCCGGGTTCGCAGGGGAGAAAACACCGCGGCTCCAAAGTTACTGAGTCATATGTTCACCCCCACCCCCCCACCCCCCACCCCGCCTCGGTCTCGCTCCCCGTCTCTGTCCTTCTCCCGGTCTCTGGGTCTCTTCTCTCTTTGTCTCTCTCCTCTTGCTGTCTCTTTCCTCTCTCTGTCTCTGTCTCTTCTCTGTCTCCCTCTCCTCTCAGTCTCTCTCCTCCTCCTCCACCTCCTTTCTCTCTCTCTCTCTCTCTCTCTCTCTCTCTCTCTCTATACTCTCTCTATCTCTCTCTCTCTCTCTCTCTCTCTCTCTCTCTCTCTCTCTCTCTCTCTCTCTCTCTCTCTCTCTCTCTCTCTCCCTCCCTCCCTCTCTCTCCCTCCCTCTCCCTCTCTCTCTCTCCCTCTCTCTCCCTCTTTCTTGGCTCAGGATCTCGGAAATCTCAGTCCTCCCTCCCTCCCCCCAATTTTTTTTAAACACGAACCACCCACTTTCCAACATCCAACTTTCAAAGAAACGCGGAAAAAGCCGAGAGAGCCTGAGAGGAGGAAACCGTAACTCGCCTCCCCCCACCCCAACCTCCCCTCCCCTCCCTGGACTAAGGAACAACGCTTAATAATAATTAGTAATAATTATTACTGATGATGAGCAGGAATAAGAGACCTTGGCTAGGGTCAGCAGCGGGGAGGGAGCGAGGGCTAGAAAGGGGTCGAATCTGGAGGGGGAAACCAAACCTTAACAATCCAGTTACCCCCTCCCCAAGCAGGTGTGGAGGTTTGAAATGTTGCTTTAAATAAAGGAGGGGCAGTGTTGGTTCACCCCCACCCCTTCCCCCAGCTCTTTGCTCTCTGCTAGGGGAGTCAGCCCGGGTTGGAATAATTGGGGATTGGTGGGGGGAGGTGCGGCAAAAAAAAAAAAAAAGGAATGTAAAAATAAAAGGCTGGAAAATTCTGAAACCCTATTGAAAACTGTGGATGGGGAAAGACTAGTGGACCCAGGGCACCCCCTTTGCTCAGGAGAAGTTCCCACATCTCTGGCCCAGGAATGAGAAGTGGATTGCTCCAGCGATTGGAAGCCCCTACCCTCCTCCAGCTCTAGAAAATGCAGTTTCCCAGAGTGGGAGGGGTGGTGGTTGAGGGACTTGGGGGGGGGGAGATTGAAGGACATCTCTGAGTCAGGGAGTGCCCAGAACACCTGCCCCTTCACCCCAGCCAAAGTCTCATTCCTTCCACCCCCTCCCCCACTAAAACCCCACACCTGTAGCTAACTGGGACAGAATCCTGGAATTGAGAATTGGGGGATATGGTTCCCTCAGACTCATGAACAGGAACATGGATCTCCTCAAATATCGAGCCTCAGCAAAGTTGGCCTCTCTCCTAGTTCTCACAGGCAAACGGGGTATACACACATATGCATATATGTATATATGTATACACATAATGTATACATAAGTTTGTGCCACTTCGCCTTCGGGACAGCCCTAGAAGGGACGGAGGCAGGGCAGGGATATTGGTGTATATATTTGACCGATGGGAAAACAGAAGGCTTGGAGGTTTATAGGTGACTTGGTCAAGGTCCCAAGTTGGTGACAGCTAGGAACCAAACCCCGATTTTTTTCTGACTTCAAGTATAGTGCTTTTCCTAGGCAATACACTGAACACACTGCTTCCAGTTCAGGAAAATTTGAAATCAGCAACTGTTTATTAAGTGACTATTGTGTGAAAGGAAGGGGGGGGGGCGGCAGCAGGATACAAATTTAAATAAAATTTCGTTCCAGGTCTCAAATCCCTCATAGTCTATACAGCTCATCCCCCTGGAGCAACTGTCTTCACAAAAATTGGAAGCTCAACTCCAGCAGAAGGACTAAGCACTACCATGGAAATAAATTCACAGACACAGTCACATGTACAGATGTCATATATATTTATACAAGCAGCGAATCATGCACATATACCCAGACACATATGTGAATAATCAACATGCAAATTCTCTGTTTATCCCTATTCATATACAAACACACAGCATCGTCATTATAGTAGCTTATATTCTACACTTACATGTCCCAGGGGCGTCTCAAACTCAATATGTCCCAAACCACTTGGTATCTTCCCCTCAATCTTACCCCACCTGACTTTTCAGAGGATTCCATAGGATTTTAGGACCTTAGAGATCATATAGGCCAACCCCCTTATTTTTCAAATGAGACTCAGAGATTATATGATTTTATGGCCATATAAATAGGAGCAGAGCTGGGATTCGAACCCAGGTATTATTTCCACTAGGTAGATCTCTGATCATGGATGGCATCCTAGTCTCTCAGGATAGAAATTTGAGAATCATCTCTGGTTCTTTCCTTCCCAAAATTCAGTCAATTACCAAGTCCTAGACAGTCTACCAGTTCACAACCTGTCCTCTCCACTCACTGCTAGAACCCAGAATAGACTCGACTCTTCCTCAGAAAAATATTGTGAGCCTCAAATAGAGCTTTAAAAACTTAGAAAACTTCAAAGCGATAGATCTATGCAAATGATTATTATTACTATTATTATGATGATTACTACTACTATTAGTCTCATCCATGCTTACCCGGACTATTGCAATATTCTCTTAACTAGCTTCCTCAACACTGGACTCTCCTCCATTCCTCCCCCTCTTCCCCCAGTCATCTTCCCAAAGGCTAGTTTTGATCATAATTATATTCCTCCCCTCTTTTGACACTATCAATGGCTCCTAGTTGCCTACAGGGGAAAGTCCAAATTCTGTAGCCTGGAGGTCTAGGCCCACCATAGGTTCATGCCAACCTACTACCTTTATCTCCTTTGGGGAGGGGGAGGATGTACTCTCCACTTTGGACAAACTGGACTCCTCATCATCCGTTCTCCCTGCTTTTGCCTTCTCTTCCCTCACACCACAGCCCTAGCTCCATCTGTTGAAAAATTCCCATACTTCGTATAAAACTCAAATGCCACCACTTCCAGGCAGTATTATCTGATTGTACCCCCCCCATCGGTACCTCCCATTGTACCCGTTACATTTTGCCTTGTAGTATAATTATATGTAAGTGATTTATTTCCTCTGTTAGACTCTGAGCCCTCCTTAGGGCCCCGAACTCCTATTGTTTCTTCCTTAAATCCTCAGTTCGTAGTAGATGAATAATCAATGGTAGTTGAATGAGCAAACAATAATAAAAGTTGGCATTTCTATAGCGTCTTGACAAAGCACTTTCCTCACTGCAAGGTAGGTAGCCTAAATACCGTCATTCCCTTTTTCCGCTGAGGAAATCTAAATCAGAGATGGGAATTGGCAGCCCAAGGTCACACAGCTATAGTTTAACCCTAGAATGATTCGCCACTTTCCGAAAATAGAGAAACGGAGGTTCGCCCTGAGAAGTTCCCTATTTTGCAGCGGTCAAGTAGCTTGCAATGGGACTGGAACCCAGGACTCCGAATTTCACGACCAGTATGGGAGAAAGCTACACTGACTGGTCTCTCTTCTAAGCTGGAGACCACTGCATCAGCTTCTAGTCCGCTAAAAGGGAGGGCGAGGGACGCGAGGGGTCGGTTTTACTCCAGTAGCTTTAGGCTACCCAAGTGAGGAACAGTCCACAACACCCCACCAAGCCTTTTGTGGTTTTAGGCACACAAGAACACAACCTACTCGTACACACACGTATATGTGTATGCATCATGCATGTATGTACGTACATATGTATATTACATCAGCAAACGGCCCACCCCCCAGGTCAAATTCACACTATCTCCCACAATCTGCTCTGGGTTGCTCCACCTGAAAGTGACAACACTTCTCCCGCTCTCCCCCGCCCCCCTTCCCCCAGCAGCCTAGGAACCTAGGTCCTTGTCGTCTGTGGCTTAGGAAGGGGAGGGTCTATCTCTGTTTTGATATATTACCCACCCCCCACCCCTTTTTTGCCCACCTCAGATAGATGCTGCTGCTGCTGAAAAACTTTTCTGACCCGTCCTTGGCCTGTCCTTCCCCATGAAAGGGCAGAGGAAAAGAGTCAAAACCCAAATGGCCTTTGGTGTTTAGTTATATGTGCGTTTTCGTCTGTATGTGTGGGTAGGTATATGTGCATGCGTGCGTGCATTTATATATTTAGGGGAGTACATAAAAACGAGTGGCCAGGAGGCAGACACTTGGGGATTTTCCCTGGAGATTTTCCTTTCTGCCCCAACTGTATGCAGAACTTGAAACAAACACAACTGGGCAGGGGCAATATCTGGGGCTGAGTACGGGCAGAGAAGAGGGGGGCAGGGGTAGGGGTCGGGAGTGAGGTAGGGGTCGGGAGTGAGGTAGGGGCAGGATCAAGGGCTGGGGCTGGATCAGAATCTGGGACAGGGAAGAGACTAAGGTAAAGGCCTGGGCAGATACTGGGACTGGGACTGGAAGCAAGGTCCGGTGCTAGGACTGGGGCTGAAGCAGGAGCTAAGGCAAAGGATGAATCAGAGGCCAAAGCTGAGGGAAAGGCAGAGGCTAGGAGGTGGTTGGGAGGTGGATCTGAGGCAGGGGCTGGGAATGGACCGAGGGCTAATTCTGGGGCAGAGGCTGGTGCGGGGACTGGCTGGCAGGAACGCTATAGGCAGGCCAGTCGCCCGGATATAATGCTCTGTGGGAACCCCGAACTGTGGGCTCTGATCACCTCTCCCCAGCTCTCCTCGCCAGCCCGCTGCGGAATCCAGTCGCAGTTGGCAGATGTAAACACCTTAGGCCTCCGCATGTGTGAGGCAGCGAGGGAACCCAGAACGGCTTCTGGAGTCTGATTGGTGACCGTAGACACACGGGTACGCTGCTAGCAGAAGGCCAGTTTTCCCTACACGTGGGCACCCCAGGCCTCGGGATGTGAGCCCCAGGCCCTAACAGCAAGCATGTCCCCCCTCATGCTCCAGGTCGTAGTCCATGCGCTCATATAACCCTCATCCCTAGAGAAACGGCGCTGCTGTCTGGCCTCCTTTTTCCCCTGGGAGAAATGACGGTCTCATCGTTCTCTTTCCACACACTCCAAAACGATAGCGAGCGGGAAGACACACCTTTGCTCACCCCGCGACGTAGGACCGTGGCCTACCGTGGTTGTAGAAGACTGGGAGGGCAAATTAGGAGAAGATAAGGTAGATGAAAAGGAGGGGAAAGGGCGGTGAGAATAAAGGAGATGGGAAGAGAGGAACGTACGAAGACAGAACAGGAGAAAAGAGACAAAATAGAGGAAATGAGAGGAAGAGTATCTGGGGAAGATAGTAGCGAAGTGGAGAAAAAAGAGGAAAGATTGGAGGAGAGGAGAGAGATGAGGGAAAGTGGAGAGAAGGGAAGAGGAGAGAAAGGGAGAAAAGTGGAAAGGAGAAAGGAGAAAAGTAGAGAAAAAAGGGAAAAGTGGGGGAAAGAGGGGGCAGTGAGGAAGAGATGAGAAAAGGGGAGAAAGGGAAGAGAGGAGAGAAAAGAAAGAAGGAAGAGGAAGAATGATGGAAGAAAGGAAGGGATGAAAAGCTGAATGGCAATTGAGTGGTGGGGGTGGGGGGAGGCGACGGGATGCACTGGGATTTCAGACTGGGGAGAGGGAAAGCGAGGGGGACAGATGGGGCCCAGGAGCCCCCTTCTACCCTCAGGACTCCCGTAGACTCTGAGTTCGTAGAGGAGGAAGCCCCCAGACCCTAAGAGAGGGATGATTCTGATGCTAGGGGCTACCCCTCAAGTTGCAGAGTCTAAGTGAACTTTGCTGAAGATGGGGCTCCCTGGAACTTTGGGGAGTCCACGCTGTCCCGGGGGGACAGGCTGGATACGGGGCAGTTCCGCCGCCCCCCTTTTCTTTTCCCCTCCCCCTGCCGGGCCAGGCTCGGGGCCGCGCGTGGGGAGGAGAGGCGAGGGGAGGGGAGGGGAGGAGAGGAGAAGCGAGGGGAGGGGAGGAGCAGCTCGGCGAGCTGGCGTCTGCGGATGGAGCGTGGAGCGCCCTCCCGGGCCTGGGCGGGGGGGGGGGGGTAGGCGGAGAAGAACGCCCCGGGGAGGCCACAAGGGGTGGGTGATAGGCCGGGGGGGGGCCCTAGGGGCAGGGGGCACCCCAGCTCCAGTAGCTGGAGGCCCCGCAGGCCCCGGACGCACTTCCCCCTCCCCTCTCCCTCCCCTTGCTTTCCTTTCAAGTTCAAGTCGGTTCGGGGCTGCGGTCCTTCTCCGCCCCCTTCCACAGCGGCCATTTTCCGCTACATCCACCCTCTCCTGCCTGCGGTGTGGGCTTGGGGGGCTGCGGCGGCTCCCCCCGCCCAGCTCCCCTCCCCTTTTTTTCCCTCCCCTCTTCTCTTATCCCCTCCCCTCCCTCTCCTCTTCCTCGCTGCTAGCTCCTGGGGCTGACCTCCCCTCCCCCTCTCCCGCGGCCCGCGCCCCCAGCGTTTGGGTGAAGCCCCCTCCCCTTCTCCTTGGATGGAGCGGTCCCCGGCATCTTCTTGGGGGGAAACACTTCCCCCAGCCCCGACCCTGTCCTGCTCTGCCCCCGGCTCATACACCAAATCTAACTCCGACACACCGCCACCGCCCTGTCTTTTCCCTTCTCCGTGATGTGGGGGCAGCAGGCAGGCTACAGGGAACCACGGGGGGGGGGGAGAGATACTAGTGGACACCCCCATCCGACCCCCTGCCTTGGCTCCTGTTCTACCCCCAGGCGGACGCAGGGGAGCCCCTCCTTAGACCTCCTAACGCACCCCCCAGTCTCCAAACATTGGACATCCCCCCCCCAACATTCTACCCCCTCCCTCAGACAATCAAACTTTTGATCAGAGCTAGGGAAAAAAAAGTCCGGCGAAAACGAAAGTGTCGTGAAACCTACCATAGTCCCCGGATCCGGCCGGCGCCGAGCAAGTAGCAGTCCCGGCAAAAGGGGGGGGGAGGGAGGGGGGAGAGAAACTCCACGCCCCCCCTCCGGAAAACAGAACACCCAACACCCCCCAACGGAGGGACCTCCCCTCGGCCCTCCCCCCGCCCTCCTTCCCCCCCCCCCCCAATTCCGTGTCCCCGGGGTTGGAGTTGCTAGCTCAGTGTTTAATCATCTCGGGCGATTTCCTTCTAGGACCCGGGTTGCAGTGTGAGCCGATCCACCTTCGCGATTTTACAAAAAAAAAAAAAAAAAGATGAAAAAAAAAAAAGCAGCGCGAGGAGAGAGACAGAAACCATGAGAGACACATGTAGAAATAGAAACAGAGAGACAGACAGAGGTGAGGAGATAGAGAATCAGAAGAGGCAGAATAGGAGAGAGAAAGAGGGAGAGGGCAGAAGTGAGGGAGACACAGACGCAGACAGACTCAGAAGAAAGGAATGAGAGGAAATCAGACAGGTCAGAGAGAGCACAAGAGGGAAAGAAATGGGGGGTTTGAGGGGGACACAGAAAGACAAAAAGGGAGGCAGAGAGAGGAGGGGAGAAGGCAAGAAAAGAACCTGACCGAGAGATGAGGAGAGCGACAGAACCGAAAGAGAAGAGAGGAAGACATAGATTGAGAGAGAAATTAGAGCGAGAGATGAGACAGAATGAAGACCACTGAAAAGGATTGGGGGAGAAACAGATGTGAGGAAGGAGACTGAGGGGAAGCACAAGAGGGGAAGGAGTGAAGAGGAGAGGAGAGCGAAAGAGAAGGCACAGGTGGAAGGGTCCAAGAGGGCCCAGGGGCTCTCTTCCTGAGTGCAGGGTACGGGGAGAATGAGAGATAAATGCTTAGAGTGTGGGACGGAGGCAGATGGAAATATCAAGTTATTATTATTATTATTATTAACATCACTAATAATAATAACCACCAATGATATAATACCACTAACGAAGGTGTGGGAGGTGGCTCAGAGCAGCCCGGGGCCTGCGCCCCCTGAGCCCCGGCCTTGCGCTTCCCTCGGGCCGGGAGGTTGCGGGAACGGGCCCAGCCCGCTCTGGGGCAGCGGGGTCTCTGCTGTCCTGACCCTAGGGAAAGGCTGGAAAGCTGCCGGTGGCCCAGATCCGAGCCGGTAAGCTCGGGCTTGGAACCTGGGAGCCGGCCCCTTGCTCTCGCAGCCCCTCCCCTTCCTCGGCTCTCTCCTCCCCCGGCCACCGCCTCTTCCTCTCTCACTCTTTCCCTCTGCCCGGTCCCTCTGTCCCTCTCCGTTGTATGTATGTATGTATGTATGTATGTATGTATGTATGTATGTATGTATGTATGTATGTATGTATGCGAGGGGAAGGGGGTGTCTGCCTTCTTCTCGCGCTGTTTGTTGGTTCGTCTCTTCCCTTTTTAACCTCGTATCAGTCTCTCTTCTCCCCATCCCTCTTCTGCAGGAAGGACTAAAGGGGCCAGGGCTGGGCCTGGGGCAGGGCCAGGGCTTGAGCTGAGGTCGGTAGGTCTGTCGGGATCGATAGAGGAGAATCCAACAAGGCTCTGACAACTGGGAAGAGGGGATTGTGCTGAGGTTCGTTGCGGGGGCAAAGTCCGTTACAGCTGTGGCCTTCAGGGATCGAAAGGGTAGAGGAGAGGAGGGAGAAGGCGGTGGAAGGAGCATCCTTCCTCCTTCCTCTCCACCCCGCTCCCCGCCCGGCCCAGTTCACTAGGGGAAATGGGAAGTTCGTGAGGGGACCGAGGGGCTAGAGTAGATGTTGGGGGGGTCTGAAATCTGGGGACTAAGGGAGGAGAGGTAGACAGATTCCTCTTCGGCTCCCCTGCCTTTCCCCGGTGCTTGGCCCTTTAAATTCGAGCCCTAGCCAGGATGTCAGGGATGGGGGGGGGGGGAAGGGGAGCCAGAGGGACCACAAGCCCTCTGAGGTCGGGAGAGAAAGAAATGAGATGGGCAGTATCGGCCAGGATTGAGATCAGGGCCAGCCCCGGTTTGTTGGAGTGAAAGGCTGGAGGTTTGTGGCTTAGGGAAGGGGAGATGTGACGACTACAAGAGATCATCTGCTTGCCTTGGTCTGTTTTCCCGCGTGTGTGTGTGTGTGTGTGTGTGTGTGTGTGTGTGTGAGAGAGAGAGAGAGAGAGAGAGAGAGAGAGAGAGAGAGAGAGAGAGAGAGAGAGAGAGAGAGAGAGCACGCACTCGTTTATAGGTGTGTGTTTAGGTTATGTCTGTGTCTGGTTAGTTATGTGTGAGTGGTGGGGTGTGTTACTTTGTATGCCTATGGATCGATTTATTTTGTTTGTGTGTGCCTATGTGTTTATGGCTATGCCTGGCGCCTTTGTATTTCGGGGTTTGTATTGGTTTCAGTGTGCTCATCTGTGTGCCTGGATGTATTGTGATGTAGATAGCCAAGGGCTAACTGATGTGTGCTGTGTCTGCCTGTTTACTTCTATTAAATTCTCACATTCCTCTGCCCATCTCCCACCTCCCCCCCCATACAAGGCAAACCCCAATCTACTCTCTGCTTTCCCCACTTGTACCCCTGCTTTTCTGGCTTTAAGACTCTGCATCTGCATCCTTGATAGATTCTGATGGGACTTTCTTCATCTTTAACCAATAAGGGTTAACTAAGGGGCAGACAGAGAGAGATCCTTCTCCCCCCTCCATTTTGCAGGCTCATCCCTAATCTCTGATCCCTAATCTCTCTATATCTACTGAGTCCAGCCCTGATCATCCCCTAAAAAAGGCTCCTTTTGGAAGAGAGGTGAAGGATGTCCCTGTTCCAGAAGTATAAGGACTGAGGTCAGGTGGGACACTAGGTACTTTGGCCCATGGATAGGCATATTGGAGATCTTATGGGACCTGGAGGGACTTTGGAGATCAAAACTTTTCAATCCCCTCTCTCTCTTTTTTTTTTTTTTAAGTGAGGCATTTGGGGTTAAGTGACTTGCCAGGGTCACACAGCTAGTAAGTGTTAAATGTCTGAGGCCAGATTTGAACTCAGGTCCTCTTGACTCCAGGGCCGGTGCTCTATCCACTGTGCCACCTAGCTGCCCCAATCTTCTCATTTTAAAGAGGAGGGAGATGAGTCCCAGAGAGGTTGGATAGCAAAATAGAAATAGCTTTTGAAGCTGAGAGAAATAGGGATGGGGACCAGGAGTCTGGGTCAGGGGTTAGGGGGAGGGATTGGACAGTGATGAGGGGAATCTGGACTGGGTGTATCGTTGGGGCTACTATATGGAGAAAGGCAAATGGGCTAAGGATAGTAGGAGATCATTGGATATAAGGCTCAGAGGGGGCATAAAGATTATCTAGGCTTTCCCATCTCATTTTTCATTTCCCCTCACTGTACAGATGTACATAGTGAACAAGAAACTGGATTAGGAAACAACCAAGAACCTTCTGGTACTGCCTGGCTGTTCCAGGTACCCTTTGCTTAGCCCTCTGGCCCTCAACTTTCTATGGAGTTCAGGATTTCCTAACCTATTGTCCTCCATTGTTAGAAGCACCTCCTCAGAATGGTTTGGTGTTTTTTTTTTAAATCGCAATGAAAGGAAATGTTAGATTTCAGCTAGAAGTTAGTGAAAACAAAAGATGTATTTTTTTCCTAACTTTATGGACCCTCTGGTTTCTATCCACAGGAACCTCTCCCCCCTTTCCCCCAGGTTAAGAACCCATGGTATTTTTGGTGGACAATAACTACTGAGTCATTTCAGTTTTGACCCCATTTGGGGTTTCTTGGCAAAGATTCTGGAATGGTTTGCCATTTCCTTCTCCAGCTCATTTTACAGATGAGGAACTGAGGCAAACAGAGTTAAGTGATTTGCCCAGGGTCACACAGCTATTAAGTGTCTGAAGACAGATTTGAACTCAGGTCCCTCCTGATTCCAAGCCCAGTGACCAACTTGGACACCTAGCTGACCCCTCACAGATCCTTACATGCACTTGAAGGTTTGCAAAGCATTTTGTATATGTTAACTCATTTGATCCTTCCACCAACCCTGGGAGTGAGGAGTTATTATTAACTCTATGTTACAGATTAGGAAACTGATGAGGCCGACTGAAGTTAAGTAACTTGCCTAGGGTCATATAGTTAGTGTCTGAAGCAGGGTTTGAACTCAGGTTGCCCTGGCTTAGAGTCCAGGCCAAAGGGTGCAGCCTAGAGCAGAGAATGATTTCCCTTTCTCTCCTTTCATTCCATCTCCAAAGGCTTCTCAACATCTGAAGAGACCCAGCAAGCACCCATGAAACTCTAACCTCAGGGGCTCTGGAAAGATGCTCAGAACTGCTCATCTGACTTGGGAAGAAGGGGGTGGGGGCAGAGGACAGAGGTGATTGTTATAGTTCTTCCAAAGCAGCCACAGACACAAGATAGCAGCCTAAACCATAACATAGTGTCTCCTCCTCCCGTTTTCTAGATCTCTGCATCCCTCTGTCTGTCTTCTCTCCTCCCTTTAGACTCTAGGTCTGCCTTTCTTCCTATCTCTGCCTCTTTTCTCTTTGCCTCCTCCATTGCTGCCTTTTTAAAAATCACACCTTTTCCCCAGTTTCCCCTGTCCCTAGCCTACTTGTCAAAGCTAGGTGGTGAATTGGATACAGTGCTGGACTTGGAGCCAGAAGATCTAATTCCCCATCTGACCCTTTACTAGCTGTGTGACCCTAGCCAAGTCACTTAACCTCTCAGTTTCTTCATTTGTAAAATGGAGATAATAGCACCTATCTTACAGGGTTGTTGTGAAGTTCAAAAAAGTTAACATAGGAAGAGCCCCTTGCAAACCTTAATGCCATATATGCAAATGCTAATTTATCGCCTTTGATTCTCTCATTTTTTGTTTTAGGGGATGTACTCAGTGTCCCAGACAACCCCCCCCATCCCATGCTAATGCTCTCTCTAGCCTTATTTCACCTGTTACCTACAAACTGCATTCCCCTTCCCCAATAAAATGTAAACTCCTTGAAGTCAGTCAGTTTCCTGTCCCCAGGCCTAGGAAAAAGCCTTGTACCCAGTAGGCATTTAATGAATGTTGAATCTATTTGCCTTTGTTGAATGAACACTCTTAGTAGCCCCCAACTCCTACTCTGTGATGGGGGGGTGGGGTGGGAAATGATCTTGTTTGGGAGCAAAGATCCAATCTCTTCCCCTGCCTCCCATTTAGCTCCTGATGTGGAGCAACAATACAACATTTCAATAACAAAGAATATCTCTCATATTTGGATTCATTTAAAGTTTTCAAATCACTTTCCCATTTATTATTGCATTTGATCCACCAGACAGACTTATGAGGGAGGCAGGACAGGAATAATAAATCAGCCCCACTCTACAGATCAGGAAACTGAGACAAAGAGGGAAGAACTGATATGCCCAAGATTACATAGCGTCACTGCCAGAAAAGGACTAGACTCCAGGTCCCCTGTCTACTCCTGTCTCAGAGTGATTTCCATTGTATTACATTGCCTCCAGTACCTAGCCTGTTCTAGGCAGGTCTACACTGGTTCATTTATATGGAAAATTAAGCTAAAGACTCTATTGTTGCCCAGGGAAAGAGTGTTGGTTTCCACCCCAAAGCAGAACAGAAGATTTTATGTAGCACCCAGAAATAGGGATAATACTTGGATATTTTCAGAGATTATCAGTGTAGCTATTCTCTCCATGATTGCAGATTGCTGCCTTCTCATCCTGTGCCCTGTTTGGGTAATAGCCAAGTTACTCTGAGTAGTATAAATGTCCATTGGATGTCACTTAGAAGTCCCTACCTCAATGCCAATTATATGGGAGAGTCAGGTCACTTTTGGATACTTTTGATGTTTTGGACCTGACCTCCTGAGGATTTAGAACCCTAGGGAAAGTGCAGAAGCAGGAGAAAGGGCAGAGGGAGAGAGTGGGCAGCGACTGCCTGGTGCCTAGTGTCTGACTCACTTTCTTTTTCCATAAATATAAGCATGATTCAGCTCCTCGGGGCTGGTCAGTTAGCTAGGATCCCTGGGGATCCCCCAGTGCCCTCTTCCCACCAGCCAGCAATACCTAATTGTCTCCAAGGAGTAGGTGGGCAGTTAAAGGACCAGGAAGAGGTCAGGCAATTTGCTACAAGTAAAATCCGGGCCATCAGGATTCCCCAGAATCCTGTGTTCATCTTAATATATAACTGTCTATGAATGTAGGTATGAGGTCTGTCTGTACATGTGTCCATATGTGTGTGTCTATATATGAATCTTTTTTTTTAGGCCTGTATGCCCATGTCTATACTTGTGGGTATGCTTGTGTCATTGAATATATGTGGGTTGCCCAAGGCTAAACCTTCCCTCTGTTGAGAGAAGGAACAAGGGACTGTGGCTTTGTAGGAGATAAGAGACATACAGAATCAAAGTTCTCCCTTTTCCTGGCCTTGTCTCTGATATACCTAGGGAATCTGGAGAGGTGTATGTAGGGAGGATAGGAAACATCCCTGGAAGGTCTTGGTACAAATGCCCGGTAGACCCTGCCTAGGGTGGGGGAGAAGAGGGGCAGCCAACCCCTGGATCCCTATATGTACTTTCAGTTCACAACCTCCAACTCATTCTTGAATTTCCCCCTCCTTAAATCCCCCCATATCCAGTCAGTTGTCAGACTTTCCTGATTATACCTCCACAGCATCACCCTCACCCATCCCTCTCCTTGACTTACAACACAATCACCTTAGCTCAGTGCCCTGGCATCTCTCACTTGGACTCCTGCAATAACTCCTGTCCTAGGTTCTCCCCTCTCCAATCCATCCTCCCCACAGCTACCAAAGGGATCTTCCTAAAGCAAAGCACAGGTCCAACCATGCCAAAGCTCCAGTGACTCTCTACTGTTCAGCTGTTAAAACACCAATTCTTCTGCCTGCCATTCAAAGCTCTTTACAACTCAGCCCCAGCCTACCTTTCCAGGTTCAGTCCATATTACTCTTCTTCACCCTTTGCTCCAGCCCCTTACTGGCCCCCTCCATATAATATTCATCTCCTGCTTCCATACCTTTGCCCAAGCTGTTCCCCACACCTGGAATGCCCTCTCTTCTTACCTTACTTCATCTTCTTGGCATCCCTAGCTTTCTTTAAGGCTTCACTCAAGTGCAGCCTCCTACATCCTTCAGTATCCTTTCAGCAGCTAGTGCCTCTCTCCACCCCAATTACTTTTTGTTTACGTTGTACATATTTTGTTTGTATTTATATGTGTACATGTTCCCTCTCCCCACAATAAAATGTAAGTTTTTGGAGGATGAGGACAGTTTTATTTTTGTCATTGTGTTCTCAGACCCAAGCAGAGTACTGGCTATACTGTAGGTGCTTCATAAATTCTTGTTGATGGATTGTCTCATTTCTCCCCACTGGTGGTTCTGTCCTGGGCCCTCTTCTTCTTATATATTCTTTCAGTTATTGATCACATTTCCCATGGATTCAATTATTACCTCTATGCTAATGATCCTAAAAATATTTATTCAGTTGTGTCCAATTCTTTATGACCCCATTTGGGGTTTTCTTGGCAAAATATTGGAGTGGCTTGCCATTTCTGTCTCCAGCTCATCTTACAGATGAGGAATTGAGCAAACAAGGTTAAGTGACTTTCCCAGGGTCACACAGCTAATACCTGTCTGAGGCCAGATTTGAACACATGAAGGGGAGTCTTTCTGATTCCAACCCCAGTGCTGTATCCACTGTACCACCTAGCTGCCCAAAATAGACTTATCCAGCCCTACACTCTTTGCAGACCTCCAGCCTTCCATCTCCAGCTGCCTATTGGGCAGCTCCAACTGGATGTCCTATAAATATCTTAAATTCAACATGTTGAAACTGAACTCATTGTCTTTCCCCCTAAACCTTTCCCTTTTCCTTCCCTGTTACTGTCAAGGGTACCACAATCTTCCCAGTTACCCAGGTTTGAAACCTAGGTAAAATCCTGAACTCTTCATCCTCCCCTCTCTGCCATATTCAATTTGGTTGCCACGTCCTGTCAATTTTACCTTTGTAACATCTCTGAGACATGCCCACTTCTCCCCTTTGACACTGCCAGCAGCCTGGTTAGGACCCTCATCACTTTGCACCCAGACTATTACAATCGCCTATTGGGTGCTCTGTCCCTGCTCCAGTCCATCTTCCGCTCTCAGCGCCCTTCCTAAAACACTGGTCTGACCATATCATGTCCCACCCAACCCATACACTCCAGTGTCTCCTTATAACCTTCAAGATCAAATATAAAATCCTCTGTTTGGAGTTCATCGCCTGTCCCTCCAGCATCTTTCCAAACTTCTCACACCTTATGCCCCCAGCCTGGCCTCTTTGCTGTTCCTCCCACAAGACAATCCATCTCTTGACTCCAAGCATGTCCTCTGGCTGTCTCCCCCGCCCCTTTTACCTTCACCTCCTGACCTCTCCCAGGTTTCCTTCAAGCCCCAGCTAAAACCCCATATTTTACAGGATACCTTTCCTGATCCCCCTTAATTCTAATGCCCTCCCTTTGTTGCTTATCTCTATTTTATCCTGTTATATAGTTTGTTTGCAAATAGTTATCTGCATGCTTTCTCCCCCATTAGAGTCTGAAAGCCTCCAGAGAAGGGACTATCTTTTGCCCTACTTTGCATCCCCATCCTTTAGCATGGTGCCTGGCATATAGTATCCACTTAATAAATGTTTATTGACGGACTCACTGGTGGCCTACACAGTATTAAATCACCAGAAGCAGACCCTGACTGATCTCCTATTCCCCAGGGGAAAAAAGCAACAGGGTACAAGGCAAAGGACTATGGGCCAGAAATCTGGCTGGCTCTGCCACGGATTTAAAGTCTATCCCTAACCTTCTCTGAGCCTCATAAAATGAGGGGTTGGGGGTGGGGACTGCATGGTATCTTTAAGCTTTGACCTTTGATTCTATGAGCATCCCTGGATCTGAGGTGGAGGTGGAGGGGGAGGGGAAGAACCCTTTAGTTGCCCTGGGTTATTTGGGTTCATCCTATAGAAATAAACCTCTGAACAAGCAGATGCAGCAGCCTTGTTATGGGGCACCTGACCCCAATTAGCTTCCTTGACACTGTTCTGAGGAATGCCTATCTTTTCCTCTCCACCTGACCAACTCCTACTCTTCTTTCAGAGTTGAGCTCAAGTCTTACCTTTTGAAGCCTTCCCTGATGCATCCCCCATAGCCATTAATTAGTGACTTCTCTTCCTTTATGTCCCTCCAGCCCTGACTGAACTGATTTAGTAGTTTTGTATTATATTCTGGTTATTTCCTGGGCGAGAGGTTTGCCTCCCTAACCAGACTGCACCCCAAGGCTGGGCCCACAGTGAGGTGGGCTCAGTAAAGACTTATTGACCAACTGAGCTCCCATTTAAAGGGTCCTGGGTTGGGAGGGGGAAAGAGACCGGAAAGATGGAAGAGGCTGTTCCCAGTGAGCATGCCCTACTTGTGGGCACCACTCATAGGCTAACAAGGGAATGAGGTACATGCATAATAATTATAATACAATATAAAATTTGATAAATTAATAAGAAAGGTACAAAGCTGTTACTGCGTGATATTTGAAAACTGAAAGATTTTTCCTGACTAGGGAGTGGGGTGGAGATTAAAGAAGTTATCCTGGAATAGGCAGTGTTTGAATGGGGCCTCAAAGGATGGACATAGTACCCAAAGGCAGACCTGGAAGTGGAGGAGTGAATTCCAAGTAGAGAGAGCAAAAGCATAAACTGAGTCATGGAGGCAGGACAACCTGGTATATAACCTGGCACAATCCTAAGGTTGGACTGTCTTTTTTGTGGGTGAGGAACTCCATTTCTACTATCTCTTTTGCCCTCCCTCACACTGACCCATCATGACAGGAGAGGGGAAGGGGCCTAGTCCACTCATGGTATAGGACAAGTAGTGGCTGAATCATGCCAAGGTGAGTTGAGTGGTGGGGTGGAAGAGGTACAAGTAGTCTTTCCTTATTTCCCTATTGCAATGCCCTGAGGCTAAATACCACCACTTGCCCCTCTCCCCCAAACCCCACCCAACCAAACTCACCTTGTTCCACTGTAGAACTAAATGCTTAAAACCATCTCTTAAATCTATACCAAACATATCCTCCATTTATTCTATCCTCTGATCCTCACAACACTCCCCAGGATGTGGATAGGGATTCATTTCCTCATTTGACAGATGGGGAAACTGAGGTCCAGTAGGGAGGGACTGACTCAAGATATGGTTCCCAGAATCCCTGAATCCTGGTTCAGGCTTTCTCCCAATATACTCTGCTCTAAACTCCAGGCCCTTAGCTCACTCTAAGATAAACCACAACATTTACTAGCCTACAGCTTGGTGTGATTTTTTTTAACCACACAATTACAAGGCAGGCTTTCAATAGGCAGAGATGAGAGAAGATGCTGGAGAAAGACATTCTTGTAGTAAGGAATATCTTGGGGAAAGGCTAGGCGTGTTAGAGGGAAAGGGAGTTATCTAGTCAGGCTGGAGAGAAGGGGTTTAGATAAATTGGAGAGAAAGACCAAGGCCAGTCAATGGAGGGCCTCTAATGCCAGGTTCTGTGGCCCCTCCCTTCCCTTCTGTTTTTTCTTTCCTTCACTTCCCTGGCCTCAGTTTTATTTTAATTTGATTTTTTGGCAAAATGGTGGTGTTAATGTTACTTAAGTCTCCCCTCTCCCCTCCCCATGATGGCTATCCCTATTCAAATTCCATTCACTAGAAAGAATGAGTTTGTGAGTTTAACAGTCTGAGAGGGTCCTGGCTCTGGATCCAGATCTGGGCCAGGATTGGAGGCCTACCATTCCCCATCACTCCCTCATCAATGCCAAGAGCTCTCTCCTGCTTTTAATTCTGAGGGAGAAACCTCTCCCTGATCATGGGGGAAAGAATGAATGCTCAGTGGCTGTCGGCCCAGACCCTCCCTTCACCCCCCCCCACCCCAGCCCAGCTCAGCCTAGTTCAGCTTTGCCAAGGGGATAATAAAGGTCATCAGCTAAACCCGCAGCCAGAATAAGAATGGGAGGAGGACCCAGCTCAGGGACTAGACACTTCCGACCACCTCGGCTTTTATGCTTTTATGTTCTCTGCCTCTCATCCCTGAAGGTAAGCTGCAGAAAGCAGGTGGGGAATCCTGGACCCCTCCACTGAGCAGTCCCCACCCCCACTTCACCAAAAGGACATCTGTTCATAATTGAAGAGGCTGGAGCTCCCAGGGTTTAATTTGCAAATGGTCTTAGAATTAACGGGAAGAGCCCCTAGCCAATCAGCCCCTCCTCCCCTTAAAGAACCAAAAAGGTGTATCTGGGCTTCCCAGAGAGTGGGGCTGAAGGACTAACCCCTCTGAATTTTTGTACCCATGTGGCAGAGTGGAAAAAATGAAATTGGAGTTGGCCAAGACTTCAGAAGCCACCCAGGCCAACCTGCATCTGAGCAAGAATTTTCTTGAGGACACACAGTGCAAATGGTTGGTCATCCAGAGTCTGCCTCAAGACCTCCAGGGAGGAGGACTCCACTGCCTCCAGAGACAGCCCATTCCCCATGGGAGAGCTGTAATGGCAAGGAAGTTCCCTCAAGCCTGCAATTGGCCTCTGCTACTACATTGTCTTCTCATTGCTTCTAGTTCTGCCCCCAGGGGGCCAAAGCCCAAGCCTAATTCCTCTTCCATCTGACAGTCTTTCAGATACTTAAAGATGTAGCTTTCTTGTCTCAACTAACTCTTCTTCTTCCTGGGCTAAACATTCCTGGATTCACATATGGCATGGGCTTCTCGTTACCCTCTTTTGGATGTTCTCCAACTTATAATGGCTTTCCTAAAATGCCACAATTGAACACAATACTCTATATATAGTCTGACCAAGGAGACAGCAGGATATAATCTCCCCAGTCCTGGATATGATTCCTCTCTAAATGCTGTGCAGATTACATTAACTCTTCTGATTGCCCCATCACACTGTTTATACTCTTAATTACTACTGATACTGTGATCCACTGAGGCCTCCAGATCCTTTTCAGACAAACTGCTATTTACCCAAGACTCCCCTATTTTCACTTGTGAAACTGATTTTCTGAACAACAAAAATATGACTTTACATCTGTCCCTATCACATTTCATCTTATTAGATTTAGTCAGTCCAAAGTTCTAGTTTGTTGGGGTCTTTTCAGCTCCTGACTAGGTTTGAAGTCAGCTGACCTGTGTTTGTATCCTGGCTCTGATCAATACACTACCATCATCATTGTTAGCATTTTTATACTGCTTTAAGTTTTGCAAAGTGCTTTACATGTTATCTCATTTGGCCTTCATGACAACCCTGGAAATTAGGTGTTATCTTCTTCTTCTTCTTCCTCTTCTACTTTGTCATTATCTTCATCTTCATCATCATCTTCTTCTTCCTCAGGCAGCTAGATGCATCAGTAGATAGAGCACTTGGTTTGGAATCAGAAACATCCATCTTCCTGAATTCAAATCTGGCCTCAGACACTTATTAGTTGTGTGACCCTGGACAAGTCACTTAACCCTGTTTACCTCAGTTTCCTCATCTGTAAAATGAGCTGGAGAAGGAAATGGCAAACCACTTCAATATCTTTGTCAAGAAGACCCCAAATGGGGTCATGAAGAATCTGAAACAACTCAATAACAAAAATTATCTCCATTTTACAGATGAGGAAACTGAGGCAGAGAAGTGAAGTAACTTGCCTAGGATCATACAGCTGGTATCTGAGGAAGGGTTTGAACTCAGGTCTTCCTTATGCCAAGCCCAGCTTCTTTAAGATTGCTTTCCTCGGGGCAGCTAGGTGGCGCAGTGGACAAAGCACCAGTCCTGGATTCAGGAGGACCTGAGTTCAAATCCAACCTCAGACACTTGACAATTACTAGCTGTGTGACCTTGGGCAAGTCACTTAACCCTCATTGCCCTGCCCCCCCCCAAATCCACATGAAGATTGCTTTCCTCATCTCTAAAATGGGGGCAATAGTACATGCATTAACTGCCTCACAGGGTTGTTGGGAGGACAGACACTTTGTAAAGAGCTATAGATTTAGGATTATCATCATATTCATCTCCTGGGAAGACAAAATTAGGATCTGGGATATATAGCTACTTCCTATAATCAATTGCTGGTGCTAAATTGTATTACTACTGACAACGTGTAATAAACAGAGGACTCCCAAACCTTTTCTTTAAACATAAAGGCCTGCTCCCTCCTCCTCTCTCCCTTTCATTTCCTTCTATGAGAGAGAAAAATGACTCTGTTGCAGAAGGCAACTCTGGAAAGAAGAGAAGTTAAATTGGGGAGCATGATTAAAAATGATCTAACTGGAAGCTGCCTTTCTCTTAAGACCTATATAAAACTTGCCATTTACAATCTTCCTCTGGCATTTGCTAGTTACTATGGAAGCAACATTGATGCCTTTTGCGGGGAGGGGGTGGGGGGGTGGGGGGGTTTGGAAGGGGTGAAGGTGGGATGTCCAGCTGAAACAATTTTTAATTATTGAAATTCCTAGCCAGGAAACACAAGAGAGATGACTGGGGATTCCCAAAGGACTATTAATCTTTACTTCTTTCTTCCTTCTCAACTTTTGAGAATCCAAGGATCTCAGAGTTGGAAGAGATCCCAGAAAGCCTCTGCCTCCAGGTAACTTTCACTCACTAGTCCTAGATCTACTGTCCTCTGATGTCAAGAGAAGCTAGTTTGTTTCCCCTTCCTCAGGAGAGCTTCTCAGGTATTGAAATAAACTAATCAGCCCCTCTCTCAGCCCCAAGGTTTCTTTTCTCCGAATTAAGCTTTCAAACTTCCTTCACACCAGTCCTCATGTTCTGATTTTGAGTCTCCCTCTACCATTCTCTATTTTTCCTGTGAGTTGCCAAATTTTGCCCTGAAGTATCAAACACACCTTTTTGGAAACCCACTATCTCTTTCTTTTCTTTTCCTTTCTCGCTCTCGCTCTCGCTCTTTTCCTTCCTTCCTTTCCTTCTTTTCTTTTCTTTCCTCCCTCCCTTTTTTCTTCTTTCCTTTCTTCTCATAAGCAATTATTCTACTAGTATAAAGAACTGCTGGTGAAGAAACTCCATCTACTCAAACAAGTGAAGAATGACTTGCCCCGGGTCACAGAGCCAGTACAGGTCAGAGAAGGGACTTGAACCCACATTTTTCTGACTCCAGAGCCAGCTCTCCACCCATGATGTTGCTTTGGGAGCCTTTGCATCATCAGTCTAGTCCTTGAAGGTTTAGAAATAATTTGCCTTATGAAAACCTGTAAGGTAGGAAGTACAATCATTATTATCCTTGATGTTGGTGGTTGTTTTTTTTTTCACATGACCTGAGATTTCACTGGTATAGGGAAATCCTAGTAATGAAACTCTCTCTACTAATGCAGCCTGGCACCTACTCAAATTTTTAGTCTTGGAGAGTTGCCTATGGCAATGAGAGTTTAGGTGACTTGCCCAAGGTCATATAGTCACTGTGTGTCAGAGGCAAGATTTGAATTCAGATCTTCCTGCCTCTGAGACCAGCTCTTTATCAACTAGGGTATATTGCTCCTTTCCATTTAAACTCAGGTCTTCTGATTTCAAGTCCAGATCTCTTAGTCTAAGTGTGTGTGTGTGTGTGTGTGTGTGTGTGATTAGGTTGGAGAGGAAGTCTAGACAGGGAATACTGAAAAGTATCTACAGACCTTTGTAGACAGCCAAGTCTATCTTCCTGAGTTCAGTGACTCCCCACTACCTCCATGATAATATGTAAATTCCTTTATTTGTCATTTAAGGCCCTTTAGGATTCAGTTCTACCCAATTTTATCTTATCTATTCTAGCCTTATTTTATAGAACTCCCCTTCCCATATTCCCTATACTTGATCCCTGTGGATCTTTCCTGGTCTTCTCCAATCTGTTTTCATTCATTAAGCTCATCCTCTATGCTTGGAAAGCACCCTCATCTCTGCCTGTGGAAATCCTTCTCCTTCTTTAAGGCCTAGCTTGAGTGTCCCCTTGTGCATGAAGCCTTCATCAATTCTCCTACCTGAAAGAGATCTCCTCTTCTAATTTTACATAGTATTTTGGACCTCAAGTCTTCCCTTCTTCCATTTTCCTCTGCATCATAGTTATTTGTGCACATAATTAGATAGAAGGCTCCCCATCACCCTTGTGTTGAGCACAAAGCCTCACCAGGAGCAAATGCTCCATGAAGGACTGCTTGAATGGATGAACACTCCCCTCAATTTCCAAAGATCTTTTCTATCCATTCTCTGTTCATCCTCATGAAATCTCAGTGAGGGAAGCAGGCATTACTATTATTGTAATATTATAATACATTATTATTATTATTATAGTTTTATACATGAGGAAACTTGAGCCCAGAGAGGAAGAGACAGACTGGCTTTGGCTCACCCAAGAGACAAACCCGGATCTTCTGACACTATGTGCACAGATTTTTCCATAATATTGTTTTCAAGTTCCTTTATCACATATTAGCTGTATTACCTTGGACGAGTCACTTCTTTTTTTCTGGTTCTCATCTTGTTCATATTTGAAATGAAAGTCCTCATTAGATGGGTTCTAAGGGCCTTTTCAACTCTGATTTTCTTTTATTCTATAATTCAAAATCTATTCCCCCTCCTACTCCCCTTTCCCTCAGGCTGTCCTTTAGTGATTTCTTTACCCAGCAAGAGAACCCTGGGAGACTGATTTGAACTAGGCGAGTATGTCAATCAAGGGTTCTTAACCTTTTTTGTATTGGACCCCTTCGGCAGACTAGTGAAATCCATGGGTGCCTCTGCAGAATAATATTTTGAAATATATAATAAATGACTGGGATTATGAAGGAAACCAGTTATATTGAAGCACAATTATCTTTGTATATTTATATTAAATGATAGCTAGATGGAAATTATACATTTGTATTTTATATATATTTATTTTAACATATATTAAAAAAAACAAACCCAAGTCCATGGACTCCAGATTAAGAACTCCTGAAGGGGGCAGCTAGGTGGCGAAGTGGATAAAGCACCGGCCCTGGAGTCAGGAGTACCTGAGTTCAAATCCAGCCTCAGACACATAGCACTTACTAGCTGTGTGACCCTGGGCAAGTCACTTAACCCCAATTGCCTCACTAAAAAAATAAATAGATCAAAAAAAGAACTCCTGAAGAGGGAGGGGAAAGTCCTCATCCCTGGTGAATTCCTCCATCTGGCCCTAACATCTCTCTCCAGCCTCATCTTTCTCTGCATCCTTATAGGTTCCCCGATTCTGTCAAGCCAGGATCCTCCTGGTCTCCTTTCCTTCCCTTCCCTTTGCAGTATGGCATGTGGGCCTGCCTACGTGCCCATACACAGATCCACTCCTATCTCCAGCCCCACCTAGAATACTCAATGCCCTTTTCTACATCTGCCCAGCCTCCACACAGCCTCTTAAGCCCTTAGGGGTTCAAAACTCCTCCTGCCCCCAGACTCTGGACTCGGTACCATTCCCTTGGGAGTCTCCATTCAACCTTGCCCCTAATAGATCCATGGGCATGCATCTTGTCTCCGTGCCCAGCCTCGGAACTCTCCCAAGGCAGGATGAGTTGTAGGTGCTCAGTTAATACTCTTGAATTAAACCTAAGAGACAATGCAGAGTGGCTGAAACAGCCGGGAGTCAGGAGATCTGGGTTCTGGGCCTGCTTCTGCCATTGACGTGATATGCAATCTTGGGCAGATTACCAATGCCTGGCACATAGTAGGCACGATCTAAGTGGTAGTTTTATTATTATTTTGTGTTCTGAGATCCTCTGTTCAGTCCTGACATTTGTATGCTCCAAGACACCCTCCTTCTAGCTCTAGCATTCCTTGTTCTAAAGTTTTTTCCAGCCTGGGCCTTTTTATGTTCTAAGACCCGCCTTCCAGTTCTCATGCTCTAGGTTTTATGTTTAAAAGTCTCTTCAGGGTTTATGGTCTTTTTTTTTTTTTTTTTTTTTGCAGGGCAATGGGGGTTAAGTGACTTGCCCAGGGTCACACAGCTAGTAAGTGTCAAGTGTTTGAGGCTGGATTTGAACTCAGGTACTCCTGAATCCAGGGCTGGTGCTTTATCCACTATGCCACCTAGCTGCCCCTATGGTCTATTTTTGATCTTCCAGAAGCTTTCTAGCTCTGGCATTCTCTGTTCTGTCTGCCTCCTCTGACATTTTGGGTCCTAAAGTCCCTTTTAGCGTTGCATTGACGTTCTGGATTTTGTTCTCCAAGTCCATTCCAGCTCTGATGTTCCATGTTCCTAAATCCCTTTCACCTCTGACATTCAGACAGCCTCTAGGAGGGATGTTCTCAGCTGACATCCTGAATTCTAAGGGTGCTCTCAGCTCTGATAGCCAATGTTCTGGGCTCTAAAACTGCTAGTTCTAGTTCTAGTTCTGACACGCCATGCCCTAGATCCTACAGTCTCTTCCAACTCTGGCATATTATGTGTTTATGTTTCAAGGGTCCTTCCAGCTTTGACACCCTCTGGTCCTATGATTTGCAGACTAATTTTCATCAGTGAAAAGCCATAATTCTCATTAACATCCCCCCAGGATCCCTGGAGAACCAATTAAATCGTTTGTTTTACTGTTTTACTCCCAGGACCTAACGACCCGATGTTTACCTCTGGGGCCCCCAGCTCTGTGGGTTTCCCAGTGGATGGGGGCAGAGAGAGAAGATGGGAACCCCCAGGGAAGGAGGTGGGGTTGGGCATTGGTGTCTATCCCCTTCTAGACCTGGCTTAGCTGGGACAGGGAAGGTGTTTTGGAGGAAAGGGGTCCCTCAGGAGAACTTCCAACTGTTACTGACTTAGCCTCTGGGAGTGAGGTACCTGGAGTTCACCAGAGGCCAGGGCACTGGGGAGAGGTCCACAAAAAGACACCAAAGCAGTCCTATACCCCCTCTCTGCAAAACTGGGGCTCTTAGTTGAGTCTCCAGTGGTTGGGAACAAGTTTCAGTGAACCATCCCCACTCTTCAACCTGCTGCCCCCTGGGTCAACCTGGGGTCGAGGGGCAGGACTCAGGCTGGGACAAGTCAACTAACTTGCTACATGACTTCAAGCCAATTATTTCCCTTCTCTGAGCCTCAGTTTCATTCCTTGTAAAATGGGGATAATAAACACCTGGTCTACCAACCTTATAGGGCTGGTGTGAGGATCAAAGGAGATAATGGATATGAAAGTGTTCTGGGGAGTCATAAAGTGTTAGAGTTGAACAGAACGGGAGAGTCTTAGCTTCCTACATCGCCAAGACTAGCCTACTAATTTTACAGGAAATTGAGAAGAGAAAGGACATGCCCAAAGACAGGCAGTGGCAGAGTTAAGAGTAGGGCTTAGCTCTTTGTTATTTTGTTTGGCTTGGCATTTTTTGTTTTCCCACTTGGTAGTGAAGGGTTAAATCCTTGGGCCTGGGGTGGAGGTGAGGGATGGGGATGGGGATGGGGATGGGGATGGGGATGGGGATGAGGAGGAGGAAGTGGAAGTTTGGTGGAACAGCTAGTGCTTATTTGGGGCTAGGAATGACTCTTAACCCCCAACAGCATCACTGCTTTATCAGCCTTCTCCACCCTCACCTCTTCTTTTGCCTCTGCTGGAGCCCTGGTGCCCCTGAGGGGTTAACAAGGCAGGCAGCTGTGCCAGGCCCGCCCGTTGGCGAGAACGGGTTTGGCAGCACCGCTCATCCATTCAGCCGATGCCAGGGCCCAGGCTGGCTGGTTGCCCGTTCCGGCTCTCTCTCCCACGAAGCCCGGCTGTGCCCTGATTGCGGCTGCCCTGGCTCAACTCCCAGCCCGCCGGGCGGTGCCCGCTACCACACCAAATGTTTTCCTTTCTGGAGAACGGGCTGGAGAAGGCCAGGAGGCCCTGGCAAAGGGAGGGCATATCTGACCTCCTGCCAGGGAGATGGCAATGGCCTCCCATCGGCACCTCATCCACAGTTAAAATCTCTCCTTCCTCCCACTCCATTCCATCCTGTCCAAGATACCCAATTCAGCTCTCCAGAAGCCAGCTCTGGGCACCTCTCAGCCCCCACATTCCGTGGCTCTCCCCCAGATTAAGTGCCATCTCCTCAGCCTGGCATTTGAGGTTCTCCAAGATCTGATCTCACCCTCCCTTACCAGACTCATCTCCCTCTAAACTCCTCCAAACTAAACAGGCCTCCTATTCCCATACAGGCCTGGCTCATTCCTACTCCTGGGCCTTTCCTTTGCTCTCATACCGTCTTCTCACCTGGAGCACAATTCACACACACACAGGTTCACCTCAGTAACCCCAAGAACCCCCTTCATCCTTGAAGGCAGCGTGACTTATTAACCTGGGGTCTGTAAACTTAGTTTTTTAAAGAATATTTTGCTAACTATTTCGATAGAAATGGTTTCCTTTGTAATCCTATATGTTTTATTTTGTGCATTTAGCAACATGATTCCAAGAAGGGGCTCGTAGGCTTCATCAGACTGACTGCCAAAGAGGTCCAGGATCCCCCCAAAGTTAAGAAACCGAGCTCTAAGGCCTAAAGAGTCTGCCTCAACACACAAGGGTCATTCCAATTCTCCCAACACAGTGCTGTAGTGGCCACTAAGCCTGACTCTGCCCCATTGCTCATCGCTGTCCACCTGGCAGCTCTCCTGCTCTTCATCATGGACTCCAGAAACTCGTCATCCCGCAGGATGACATCAGCACTGAAACTCACTCCTCCTCAGAATCCCCTGCCACTGGGGAGGGTAGGGGGTGGATAGGGGAGAGCTCCTCCCAGATCCTCTGTTTAAGGAGGGAGCCCAGGGCAGCCATTCCAAGGCATCATTTTCCACCCAGATGCTCTCCTGGGTTTCACCATGCTGCCCCTTCCTCTTTCCCCTCTTCCTCAGTGTCTCTTTATGTGTTATCTTGGACCGTGAGCTCTTTGAAGGCAGGGGCTGTCTTATATTTTCCTTTGCACCCCTATCACTTAGCACAATGCCTGACAGAGATAGATGTTGGATTTGGCTCAAGAGAGTATTCTGCCTAACTCTTACGCATCATCTAAGCCCCATTGCTGGCTGTCTCTTGAATACCCTCTCTCTTCCCCTCTGTCTCTTAGGATCCATAGTGGACTTTGAGACTCAGCTCAAATCCTTCCTTCCAGTGGGGGCCTTTTCTGGTCCTTCCCCACCCCAACTGCAAGATCCTTCCCCAAGGCTACCTTCCATCTATTCCATATATAATTTCAATCAACAAACATACCTTGTATGTGCCCAGTTATTTACATGTTGTCTCCCCCATTACACTATAGTTGCTCATGGCCAGGGACTGTTTTTGCCTTTCTTTGTACCCCTAGCACTTAGCACAATGCCTGGCAGATAGAGGTTGGATTTGGCTTAAGACAGTATTCTGAAACAAACAAACAAACAAAAAGACAGTATTCCGTCTAACTCTAATACACCATCTCTAAACCATTCTCTGTTACCTTTTCCCCCTTTGACTTTGAGCTATATACATTCCATAGCTGCCTGTGGCCATTTTCCTCTCTCTTTTGCTTCATGTACTTTCTAGGGTCTTGTATATAGTGATATTTTAAAATCCATTTAAAATAGTACAAAAAAGAAATACAGGCTACCAAAACCCAGAGGAATTGTTCACATTCATTAATAATCAGAGAGAGAAGCAGCTGTCACCTCATCAATCTCTGTCAGGGTCAATTCAACTCTGACTGCTACAATTCACTCTTCATTACAGAATGGCAGGAATACCGCCCCCCCCCCCCCCCGCTCCCCCCATATCACCAGGGATACCTTTATTCTCTTTCCTTCCCTCTTTGCCTACTGCCTGCAGCCAGGGCCTTCCAAAACCCATCCCAACTGAGCTTGGAGGAAATGGGAATTGCCAATTCTATTCCTTCCCACATGGTAGAAGACCACCATGTTGTTTCTAATCCCTGTAGAATGACAACTGAAGGACCCCAGGTCCCTGCCATGTGAGCCTTGACTATACCCAATCTTTCCATCTGCCCTGTAACTGTACTGTTTTTTTTCCTCTTTTCCACCTCTTCAGATGGTATTTTTATTTTTCTCATTTTAGATATAGAAGGGTAACATATATATATATATATATACATACATATATACATAACGATATATTACATGAATCATATTAATAGAGTATATAATCTATATTACAAGTTCTCTGATCATGAATCCAAATGTACCAACACATTCCCATAATCTTTCACTCCCCTGAGTCCCCATTCCTTTTATTCTTCCTTTTTTTTTTTTTAGCCAAGAATGATGTACATATTCAGCCTCTTAAGTCAATAATCAGCTACAAGCAGTGGAGCTCAGGTGTCTAATATACACCAAAATAATTGGCATACCACACTAGAAGCAATTAAAATCCAAATCTTGAGTTGAAAGTTTTTGAGAAAGATACCATTTATGCAGAACAGATATTTACTCACCTTAACAAAGGTAAAGCAGGATAATAACTGTTTATCAAGTTTAGTGTGTAAAATGGAGCACATGTAATCATACTTTAATGGTCAGTGGAGCTCAGGTATCTGACACTTATTGAATGGAATGTAATATCAATTCCATGACTATACTAAAGTATACAGAACCATGTCATATCAGAGAGTATAGGATTATTGTACGAAGACTACTATGGGCATCTAATAAATGCTTAATAATATACTTCAAGCACCCATAATTTCATCTGTTTAGGTATTCCCTCTACTTGCATAGATCACAATCTTTGTCCACTCCTTGATCTATTTCTCAAGTTTAGCACTAGATGACCAAAATTCTAGCCAGGAGAGTGAGCAGGAATAAGGAGTTAAAAACAAGATGCCACAGTGGAAGACCTAGGAAAACATGAGAGCTCTGGAAGCTTGGGGCACTAGGGCACTAGTTAGTTGGAGAAACATACAAAATAATGGAAGTGGGATGGTTCCATATGTAGGTGTAACTGTACTGTTTTATGTGCTGCTGTTTTCTCCTAGTCTAAGAGTGAGCTCCCTGAGACCAGGGACTATACCCAGTGTGTAACACAGGGCTTGGCACATAGTAGGTGCTTAATAAATGCTTTTCCCATTGGTTCAAGCACTTAGTAAATGCTTACTGACTGACTGAAGTTTGGACTAAATAATCTGGGGAGCTGGGGTGGGGGAAGGTGGAGCTTTTGAGGCATTTGGATGGCTCAGTGGATAGAATGATGAGTCAGAGAGACCTGTGTTCAGATCCAGCCTCAGATACTTACTAGCTTGTGACCCTAGGCAAGTCATTTCAACCTCTGTCTGCCTCAGTTTCCTCAACTGTAAAATTCATATAATAATAGCATCTACCTCCCAGGGTTATTATGAAAATCAAATGAGATAATATTTATAAAGCATTTAACATAGTGACCTGACACATAATAGGCACTTAAATGCTTGGTCCATTCCCCTTCCCCTTCCCCTTCCTAGCTCCAAATCTCATCTCATCAACTCCTAAATTGTAAACACCTGGATCCCACTTAAGTCTTTTTGGGGGGGGGGGCAGGGCAATGAGGGTTAAGTGACTTGCCCAAGGTCATACAGCTAGTAAGTGTCAAGTGTCTGAGGCTGGATTTGAACTCAGGTCCTTTTGAATCCAGGGCTGGTGCTTTATCCACTGTGCCACCTAGCTGCCCCCCACTTAAGTCTTAATCATTTGCTATTATTGACAAATCACTTCCTTGGGTGGGTGGGTGGGTGCTCTATTCCCAACTAGATGGTTGGTGGGTGGTGCTACCCTCACCAGGCCTCAATCTGCTCTGTGGTGGCTTACCTGTGTGCTTGAGTGCAGGCCTGCATGAGGAAGTCTATGACTGAAGAAGTCAGTCCCAGAACTGCCTGAATCTGGGTTCAAGTCTCCACTCTGATACTTTATGAGTTGTCCAGGATACCTTAGAGGAAACAGTGCTGGACTCCTGGTCAGAAAAGCTGATCTTTGGGCCCTCTGGGCCTGAATGTGGGGGGCACAAAAATTTAGCAGTAAATGTTGGGTTTGTACCTATTTTCTATACCTATATACCGGGGCCGCGTAAAATTGCTCTGGCAAGAAGGGGTCATGAGTGGAAAAGGTTTAAGAAGCCCTAGACGAGATGACGTCAAACATCTCTCCCACCTCTAGATCTCTTATCCTTTGATATTAGAACAAATGTCAATGATGCCAAATGAGATTGAGATCATGGTATTAGACCCTCAGTTCCAGGGCAGAGTGTGGCATTCAGTGTTTGGTTCCGACCAGACAATAGTTGGAGTGACTTGGGTCTGCCGGGAGTTGGAACCATGATTTGGGGGGAGTCCTGCTAAAAACCTGGAATCTAGGAAGGTTCCACCCTCTGCCAGGTTAGGTTCTGGGTTTTCTAAAACTGTTCTCTTTATACCCCAAGGACAGATTGAATAGGTGCCGCCTGGGCATGCCCTCCCAGTTGGGATTTTGCAACCCAGGGTGGCATTGGCATGCCTTGGGCTCCACCCACCACTCCACCATTTCTTGCAACCTTGACTTAAAGGTGGGGAGGGTGGGAGGAAACTTTGGGTTGCTTCTGCCAGCATGGGAGCCCATTCTGCTTAAAGTTGGTGTAGGGAGATCCCCGTTGGGCAGGTGCCAGATTAAGCATTGTGGAGAAGAGGAGCTGTGAAGTAATTCTTACTCACAAATACAATGGTAATATTGGGGAGACTGAAGGATTGTGGGAGTAGACGTCAGAAGACAGAGATACATTCATTGCAAGGTCAGCCTATTGCAGATTTCACACAAAGATATGTTCTCCTCCCCATATGTTTTGCAGATGAGTTGGGACTGTGGTTCAATGAGGAGCATGGGAGCTCAGTGAGTGAGGGAATGGGGCTGAAGTGAGGAGGATAAGGGCCCCATTAGAGGGAATGAATGTAAAGCTACCTGCAGTAATAAGGGACAGAAGCAGCAATAGGAGGTGCTAGGGAAAGAGAAATGTCCATATCCAGTGTCTTTGCACTGGCTGTTCCCCATTCCTGGAATGTTTTTCCTTACTTCTACCTCTTGGTGTATCTGATTTCCTCCAAATTCCACCCCCTGCACCAATACTGTCTTCACTCAGATTACTCTCTCTCTATTTTTTTTTTTTTTGGTGAGGCAATTGGGGTTAAGTGACTTGCCCAAGGTCACACAGCTAGTAAGTGTTAAGTGTCTGAGGCCGGATTTGGACTCAGGTCCTCCTGAATCCAGGGCCAGTGCTCTATCCATTGTGCCACCTAGCTGTCCCCTTCAGATTACTCTCCATTTGCTGTTGTCTGGTTGTTTCAGTCTTATCTTTGTGACCCCGTTTGGGGTTTTCTTGGCAAAGATACTGGAGGGGGTTGCCATTTCCTTCTCCAGTTCATTTTGCAGATGAGGAAACTGAGGCAAACAGGGTGAAGTGACTTAGGTAGGGTCACAAAGCTAGGAGGTATCTGAGGCTGGATTTGAACTCAGGGAGATAAGTCTTCCTAACTCCAGGCCCAGATCTGCTGCCCACCCTGCACATAGTAGTGAGTGTTTAATAAATGCTTGTTGACTGGCTGACAGGCCTATCCCAGGGGTGCTAAGTTGTATAGCCCAGGATCCTGATAGAGGGAAGGCTGCAGAACCACAGCCAATGAGGCCTTGTTTTGCCCAAGGCTTTTCAAGTCGGCCTCCGATGAGGCTTCTGCTGGAGTGCTCTTGTTGCCCCCTCGCACTTGAGCAGGAGGGGGAGGAATGGAAGAGATTGTTGGCGGGTCCAGTGGCAAGATATACATCAGGACAAGTGGAGATGGCCCTGGGTGTCTTAAGGCAATTAGGGTTCAGTGACTTGCCCAGGGTCACACAGCCAGTAAGTGGCTAGGGTGAGATTTGAACTCAGGTCTTCCCAACTTCAGGACCAGTACTCTATCCACTGTACCACCTAGCTGTCCTTAATGGAAGAGGTACAGAGTAGCAGAGGACAATGGAAAGAGCCCAGGACCCAAGGGCTGGGGATTTGGGTTTTCTTTCTTCTTTAGTTGCATTAAAACCTCACGAAATTCAATACTTATTAAGCACCGCCTGTGTGCTGGGTCCTAGGATTGTCAATGGAGAGGTTGTGAGGGTGGGTGGTGGGGGATGGTCATTCCTAACCAGGAGACAGGGAATCAGGAGAGGCCTCCTAGAAGAGGCAGCAAATCACTTCCACTCTGTGAGCCTCATTTTCCCCACCTGTAAAAGTCAAGGATCATAGGGGGCAGCTAGGTGGTGAAGTGGATAGAGCACCGGCCTTGGATTTAGGAGAACCTGAGTTCAAACCCTGCCTCAGACACTTGACACTTACTAGCTGTGTGACCCTGGGCAAGTCACTTAACTTTCAATGCCCCGCAAAAAAAAAAAAAAAAAGAAAAAGTCAAAGTCAAGGATCATGGATTTTGAACTCAAAGGAAGCTCACAGGCTATCTAGCTCAACCTCCTCATTTTTACAGATGAAGAAACTGAGGCTGAGAAAAGTGAAGTAACTTGCTCAAGAGTCTCACAGCTAGGAAGTATGAGTCAGGGCTTTGAATTTCCTAGTTTTAGCTCCAGCCACTATGCTATGCCGCCTCACACATGAGGAAATTAGTCTCAGATAGTCTCTTAGGCACCTTCCAGCTCTGATGATCTATTTTCTAAGGTCCCTTCTAGCCTTGAACTTCCATGATTAAATACATTTCTGCCGTAGCTAATGAGAAGGCAGGAAGAGTGTTTAAGTCCAGGAGGCATACAACTAGCATTTATATCTCTCTGTTGGAGCCCAGCACGGGTCCACTATGTATGTAGGAGCTGTTCAAGTCAACAAATATTAGGCGCCTACTACGGGTAAGGCACCATGCTAGGTCCCGGGGACGGATAGAGAAGACACAGATCCAGTGCTCAAGGAAGTTATAAACTAATGGGGTGGGGGAGAAAGCAAAGATACAAAGGAGACTGAGATAAGTACAAAGGAGAAGAGATCCAGGCCAAGTGCTCCAAGCATTTTGAGGGGGGATCACTTTCACTTGTGGGAGGGGCTGGGGGAAAGGGAGGGTCAGAAAAGACTTAAGTCTGTCCCTTTTGCTGGTTCCTCAGTCTCCTCCTACCCCTTAAACATGGGGTTCCCCTAAGGTTCTGTCCTTGGCCCCCCTTTTCTGACATCTCCACACTCTTTTCCTTGGTGATCAACCCCATTCTCGGGGCTGGGATGATCACCTCTCTGCAGATGCTGCCCCAGTCTGCAGCCCCCTCCCCAAACCTCCCCTATGTGCTCCAGTCTCCATTTTCCCCAACTGCCTCCTGTGCTTCTCCAGCCCAGCCTGCTGGCACCTTCAACTCAACTTGTCTCAAACTGAACCCATTATCTCTGCTCACTCGACCTGCCCCTCCCCCCTAACTTCTCTATTTCTGTTAATGGCACTGCCGTCCTCCCAGCCTCCCAGGCTCCTAACCTTGGAGTTATCTTTGACTCTTTCCTCTCCCTCACCGCACAAATCCAATTAGTTGCCAAGTCCTGTCATTTTTACCTCTGCAATATCTCTTCCAGCCAGCCCCTCCTCTTCATTCTCCCTGCAGCCATGCTAGTATCCTTGTACGCTAGTATCCTTGCCTAGATTATTATGAAGAGCCTCCAGACACGTTTTCCTACCCCAAGTCTGTCTTCTTTCCAATCCATCTTCCCTATTGCTTGACCAAGCAACATTTCCAGGACACAGCTAGGACCATGTCACTCCTCGCCTCAAATGTTGTCAGTGGCTCCCCAGTGCCTACTGAATAAAGCGTGAACCTCTCACTTTGGAATTCAAGATTTTTTTTTTTGTCATCAGGCTCACCCCTACCTTTCTAGTCTTATCTCTTCTTACTCCCAGCTCAGGTTTTCTACATTCCCAGCAGACTTGGACTCCTATTTGTCCTATTCTTGTCCTGATTTCTTGTGTCTTCTTGCCTTCGCTCATGCTGACACCCATGCCTGGAATAGACTTCAACTCTCATTCTACCTCTCACCTCCATCTCTACATATTTTTTTTTTTAGGGCAATGAGGGTTAAGTGACTTGCCCAGGGTCACACGGCCAGTGTCTCAGGCCAGATTTTAACTCAGGTCCTCCTGAATCCAGTGCCAGTGCTTTATCCACTGTGACACCTAGCTGCCCCGCCCCCCACATATTCTTTCAATGCTCAATTCAGATGCCATTTCCACCATGAAACCTTTCTTAGAACCCACCCTTCCCTCCCCTGAACATAATGCTTTCCCATTCCTTAAATTTCCCATCACATTTTGGAATATGGCTGTACCCATTTCACTCTCACTTATATCATGGTTATTTGTCTACCTCCCCCTTGTTCCCATTAAATAGTAAGATGCCTGAGATCAAGACTCCTGATCTCTAATTTCTGTAATCCCAGTTTTAGCACAGTGCCTTGCCCCTTATGAACACTTAACAAATTCTTGTTGAATTGTATTGCAATTGAACCTTGAAGGAAAGAGCATCAGCAGACAGAGATGAGAGTTGGGGATACGGAGAGGAGGGGATAGGAGGGGTGGGAGAAGAAGGAGGGGAGGGGAGTCTGTTCCAGTCATGGGAGAATGATCTGAGCAAAGGCTCAGAGAGTGGATAGGAGAGGATGAGAGAACAGGGATAGAATAGAGTCCAGCATATGGCTGGAATGTGAAATATGCAAGAGAGTGGTTTGAGATAAAGTTGGAAAGGTGGGTAAGATGGAGCCAGGTTGTAGAGAGCATTGAATGCTAGGGTTAGGAATATTTCTATTCTCTCTCTGTCTGTCTCTGTCTGTCTCCATCTACACACATATGTGTATAAGCACACATGTATATGAATGTAAATACACACATGTGCATACACATATATATTATTTCTTTCATTCTTGAAGAGGACCAAAATGACATCACTATCTTAGAGTCAAGTTACAGTGTGTTGACTGGCTGATCAGACCAATATGAGCTCAGAAGGCTCTACCACAGGTCGGGCACAAATAGTCCATTATACACACACACACACACACACACACACACACACACACACACACACACACAGTCCTACAGTCAGTGTGGTTTTCAAGAAGGGTAATGACATAGCAAAAACTAACATTTAGAGGTTTAAAAACCGATTTCCTCACAATAGCCCTATGAGGTTGGTATGAATACCCCCACCCCCACCCCGTCATTTCCTGCCCCCCCCCATTATTTCAGACGAAGAACCTGAGGATAAGTCATGATGTCCAAGCTATGGTCAGACAACTAGTAATTGTCACAGAGGTAATTCAAACCCAAGGCTCGTGACTCCAAAGCCCAGCTTCCCTCCGCAGCACTGGCTGACCTCTCCATCAGTTTGTACAGGGTGGACGGAGTCAGGGAGACGAGGAAGCAGGCTAGCATACTATTTGAGGCAGGAAGAGATGAAAGACTAAAGTGTGGGGGGTGGGGGAGCTGCAGGAGGAGCAGAGGGCAGGCCAGATACAAGAACTCTTGCAGACTTAGGAATGACAGGACTTGGCAACTGATTAGATGTGAAGAGTGAGGGAGGAGGTCAGTCCTAGACCCTAGCCCAGGGTGACTGTGAACTTGAACAAGTCTTTCCCTATCTCTGGTTCTCAGTTTTCCCCATCTACAGAATAAAAGGGCTGAACAGGAGGTTTCCTGGTGGCAAGATTCCAGGCTTGCAGCCCCATGCTGGGCACTGTGTGCAATCATGCCCTCCTCTCCAGGGCTCAATGCTGACTGCATCCGTGGGTAGCCTCACTCACACCTCTTCCCCCTTGCTGGAATCCCCTCCCCCTAGTCTCAGTGGGTCTGAGGGAGAGATGCTGGCCCTGGGCCAGGAGGAATCACTGCAGAGGAAGGGGGAGGGGACTCCCCCATCCCCCCTTGGCCCAATGCTCCCCCTTCCCCCTCCTCACTGCTGCAGCAGTCGGTGCGCAGGGGCAGGGCGTGGGGCTTGGAGCCGATCGATGGCTGGAGGGGGGGAGTGCAGGGGGGGGGAGCTGCTGACTCTGCAGAAAGCTGGGCTCAGCCTGTCGCCGGGAATGCAGCGACTGCTCATGGTTATTAATCTCTCACCATGGCCTGTGGAGTGTAAGGATGTATGTGTGTAAGTGTGAGTGTGTGTGAGTATATCTGAGTGTACGTGTGTATATATCTGGGGAAGGGTCCGTGTGAGTGTGTAGCTGCTGGATGTGTGTGAATCTACATTTGTGTTCCCATATGTAGCTCTGTGTGTGTGTGTGGTTTGGACACACATGGTGTCCACATACACATGCTCCCCATCAGGGTTACCTAATGGGCACAAGAGAATCCTGGGGGCCAGAAGCTCTGGACTTGAGAATGCCACAACAAAGACTTAGAACGTAGAACCCAGAACTTAGAACCCAGAACCCAGAAGGTCCTGTCTAGTAGGGGCTATCGAGTAGACCATAGAATGTTAAGAGTCCCAGACTCTCTGAGTGGGACAGCTCACCCCACTTTGGGGCAGGCCTCATTATTGGGAAAGTTTTCCTTCTAGCCAAGGGAATTGAGCTCTCTGGAGCCCCTCTCCCCCACAATTCATTGCTACTCCCTCTGCCCTCTGAGGCTAAGCAGAGAACAAATCTAATCTGGCTTCAAGACGCTCACGTTCCACCTCTTGCTAGTGCCTTTTCCCTCGGATGCCCTCCCTTTTACATCTTACAAGTCTTGTATGTACAAAGCTGTTTGCATGTCATCTCCCCCATTAGAATGTGACCTGGTTGAGGGAGGGGACCGGGTTTCGGCCTTCCTTTGTCACCTTGGTACTTAGTACAGTGACTGGCCCAGAGCATTTTTCTCCACTCCAGGCTAAGCATCCTTAGCTCGGTCAGTCCATCCATGTATGGCCTGTTCTCCAGTCCTCTCTCCATCCTGGTCAGCCTTGGGATGGACTCCACTTTCTCAATGTCCTTAAATGAGACAGCAAGGACTGAAGACAATGGTCCAGATGGGATCTAACCAGCCCATTTGGTGCTAGCATTTCTTACCTTCATCCTGGATGCTATGTCTTTCCTCTGTGTGTGTGTGTGTGAGGCAATTGGGGTTAAGTGAATTGCTCAGGGTCACACAGCTAGTAAGTGTCAAGTGTCTGAAGCCACACTTGAACTCAGATCCTCCTGATTCCAGGGCCCTTGCTCTATCCACTGCGCCACCTAGCTGCCCCTTGTTATGTCTTTCTTTCTTTCTTTCTTTCTTTCTTTCTTTCTTTCTTTCTTTCTTTCTTTCTTTCTTTCTTTCTTTCTTTCTTTCTTTTTTTTTTTGTGGGGCAATGGGGGTTAAGTGACTTGCCCAGGGTCACACAGCTAGTAAGTGTCAAGTGTCTGAGGCCGGATTTGAACTCAGGTCCTCCTGAATCCAGGGCCGGTGCTTTATCCACTGCGCCACCTAGCCGCCCCTATGTCTTTCTTAAAAGAGTCTACCATTGTGAGGCTTTGTGACTGGCAGGTCACTTTGTTGATTTATACCAAGCTTGCAGACTACTAAAATCCCTAAATTTTTATTCACAAAAACTTCTGTCCAGCTGGGACTTCAGCCATGTATTTGGACAATTGGATTTTTCAACCTGAGGGTAGGTCTTTAAATTTATCCCTATAGAAGAGGTTCAAGAGAGGTTAGTTGACTTGCTCACAGTCATACATCTTCCAGGTACTGCAGTGAGTGCTCTAGGCTTGTCTGACCTTAAGGAGTGCTCAGTGCAGCATGGGAGATAAGATGCAGGGATGTAATACAGAGCAAAATGTGGTCATCACCTAAGGCGTGTTCTAACAGAGTGCTTTCCAGGCTCAGGGGAAGAAAATATTGCTTCTTTTTTTTTTTTTTTTTTTTTTTTTTGGTGAGGCAATTGGGGTTAAGTGACTTGCCCAGGATCACACAGCTAGTAAGTGTTAACTGTCTAAGGCCAGATTTGAACTCAGGTCCTCCTGAATCCAGGGCCGGTGCTCTATCCCCTGCGCCACCTAGCTGCCCTGATATTGCTTTATATATATATATATTTTTTTCTGGGGGGGGGGTGTTGAGGCAACTGGGGTTAAGTGACTTCTTGCCCAGGGTCACACAGCCAGTAAGTGTCAAGTGTCTGAGGCCGCATTTGAACTCAGGTCTTCCTGACTCCAGGGCCCATGCTCTATCCACTGTGCCACCTAGCTGCCCCGAGTCCTTAATATTTGATCTCAGCCCACCTGCTTGATACCAGGACCTTCCCCTCCCCCCCAAACTCTCCAGGACTCAGGGAAAGGAAAGCTAAATTCTCCCTATGCAAGTCACCCCACACATGTGCCCAGCTTTCCAGGGAAGGGGTGGGGGAAGATCGGACTAAGTTCAATTCAACCAATTTAATTCAGACCACTCCAATAAGCATTTATTAAGGGCCCATTCTGTGTAAGGCACTGAGTTAGGTGCTGGGGTTCCAAAAACAAAACTAAACACAGTCCCACCCCACACAGAGAAGACATGTAAGCTGGGTATAAATACTTGTCATTTGAGGAGGGAAAGAACTGTTGATCACAGTTCAGAGGGATCAAGGAAGGCTTTCTGCAGGAGGTGGTCCCTGGGCTGAGCTTGGAATGCAGCCAGGTATTCTTCAAGGGAAGGGAGGAGGGGAGATATTGCCAGGGCTAGGGGGACAGCCTGTGCAAATGTGGAAGATGGTATGCCCTGTATGGGAACAGACACAGACCTTTTTGTATAGAACATAGAGTGTAGGTAGGGGTTCACATTTTCTCCTAGAGGTACCAGGGATCTGCTAGAGCTTTGTAATCAGGGAAGAAGCCTGGCTAGACCTGTGGTTTAGGAAGATCATTCCTGCTGTATGCCAGCCAATGAGAGCCAGGCACACGTGTCCAGTGGCTCCTTCCAACTGTCCTGATACCCTCTTTGTCCAGCAGGTCACACCTATGACGCTTGGAAGTCTGCTAGGGATGGGCTCAGCTTTGCTCTGGGGACGTCGGCAGGCAGACCAGAACAACCAAAACCTGATGTCCTTTTGGGGATGGCCCAGCATCCACCCGACTCCTGACACAAAAGGCCCTGGGAGGACAAACTTTAGGGAATGTCCCCCTGGCACCACTCCTGACCACAGGGCTCAGAAGGCACCAAGGTACTCCCAAGTCCCCATTTTTCCCTGGTAATCTGCCCCAGTGTCCAGGTCCCCAGAGAATTTCCTGCCTCTACTCCAACTTGGGTATGCATCCAGTTCTGTATACATCTTGAGAATCTGTGGTTGACTTTTAAATCCTCATACCTCACACCTTTTCTACTTATAATAATAACAACTACTAGCATTTACACATTTGATTCCTCACAATAGTCCAGGAAGGTGCTATTATTATCCCCATTTTTTTTTTTTTGCAGGGCAATGAGGGTTAAGTGACTTGCCCAGGGTCACACAGCTAGTAAGTGTCAAGTGTTTTGAGGCCGGATTTGAACTCAGGTCATCCTGAATCCAGGGCCCATGCTCTATCTACTGTACCACCTAGCTGCCATTTTACAGAGTAGGACACTGAGGCAGTGGGACACTAAGTGGCTTGCCCAAGGTTACCCAGCTACTATCTGAGACCACATTTGACTTCAGGTCTTCCTGACTCCAGGACCAGCACTCAGTCTATTGTGTTACTGACCCGCTTCCCTCAAGAGATGGAGGGCAGTAGAGCACAGGAGAGCATAAATACATGGAGGAATTATTGTTATGGGGAGCAAGGAGACAGGATCTAATCTCAATCTTGACACGAGCCAACTGTGATTTTAAGTAATTCACTTCCCCTCTGAGCATCTCCATGATCCTATCTGAAAAATAGCAATAGGTGGGTAGGACAGACTAAAAGATCTACAAACTCATTCCAGGTTGGATATTCTATGTTCTAAACCACTTCTAGCCCTGACAGTCTAGATAGTCAATAGCCCAGATCTTGTTATTTCTATCTCACGTGAATCTCTCACATCTTTACCCTTCTCCCAGGGCAACCACTTAAGTTCAAGCCCTCATCATCTCTTGGCTGGACTACTGTAACAGCTTCCTAATTGATCTCTCTGCCTCAGGTCTTTCCCTCTCTAACTTATCCTCCATCTAACTACAAAAGTGATTAAAAAAAAAAAAGTGTGAGACTGACCATGTCACTTCCCTACTCAATAAACACGAATGGCTCCCTGTTACCTCCAAGATCCAATGTAAACTTTTCTGTTTGGAATTTTTAAAAAGCCTTTCAAAACCTGGCCCCAACCTACCTTGCTAGCTTTATTGCACAAATCTCCCCTCCATGCTCCTATGGTCCTGTCAAAACACTTGGGTTCCTTCAAGGCTTGGCTCATGCCACTTTCCTTATGAAATCTTTGTTTTCCTCTAGTTGCTGGCGACCCCTATCACCTTGTATTTGTTTTGTATCTACCTACATGTGTATGTTTCCCCGCTCCCAGCCCCAAGCTTCTTGAGGGCAGGGATATTTAAAATTTTGTTTTTGTATTTCCACCTGCTTGGGAACAGAGTTAAGTGCTTAATGAGTACTTGGTGATTGATTAGTCAAGGTCCTAAGGCCCCTGCTAGCTCTCACACTCTGTATTATAAGGTCCCTTTAATTTCTGATATTATTTATTCTAGTGCTGACATTCTGGGTTTTTTTTGGTGAGGCAATGAGGGTTAAGTGACTTGCCCAGGGTCACACAGCTAGTAAGTGTCAAGTGTCTGAGGTTGGATTTGAACTCAGGTTCAAATATAGATCTCTATACGTCTCCATCTTCTTCATCTTCTCCAAGTTGATTTCTTGAACCCAGGTGTAAGATTTTACATTTATTTCTTTTAAATTTCATTTTATTGGATTAAACCTTTTGGATCCTGATGCCGTTGACCCAGGTTTTAGCTATCCTTCTTAGTCTGAGGTCGGTTGCTAATTTGAAAAGAATACCATTTTTTCCTTCAACCAAATTACTGGTAAAAATGCAGAGAGCCAAATACAGATCCACAGGACACTCCTCCACTGGACACCTCCCTCTAAGTTGACATGTAAGCATTAAAACCAGTTCCTGATTCTGCCCACTCAACCAGTTCCTAATTCATCCAACTGTATCATCCAGCCCACATCCTTACCAGGAAAATAGAATATAGAAAATAGAATGAGATACTTGATCAAACTCTTTGCTAAAGCATAGGTCAACAATATCTACAGCATTGCTTTTATTGACTCGTTTAGTAACCATGTCAAAAAAAAAAAGGAAATATGATTAGTCTGACATGATCAGTTCTGGATATGATGTGATCACTGCTTCCTTTTCTACATGCTTACTAACCCTCTCTTTAATAATATGCTGGAAAACTTTCACAAGAATCCAAGTCATGGCCTCAGACACTTGATACTTACTAGCTGTGCGACCCTGGGCAAGTCACTTAACCTTCATTGCCACCCCCCCCCAAAAAGACAGCCAATCCTACCTCCAAACTACCAGCCTTTTTTGTTGTCCTTGGCTTTCTTCCCCAATTTTAGGACTCTTAACATCGTCCTTATAGTCCCAAGGCATGCTTTTGCCTTCAAAGCTCTGCTCTTGTTCCTATGTTCTGTAGATCTCTTTTAAATACCTAAGCTACTTGCAGGGATTTTATTTGTTTGACTATGTATATTTGTTACAAGGATTTGGGGATTTATTTCCTTCTTTTTCCAATGGGGGAAGTGGGAGAAAGAAAAAAATAGATTTTTGTTAACTGAAAAAAATTTAATTAAAAAATTTAGGCTGATGAGTTCTCTGTGCATCCACATTTTATGTTCCAAGGGTCTTCCCAATTCGGGCCTCCCCTTCACATACTAGGCCTTCCCTTTAGTGCCTAGGAAACTCAGGGCTGGGAACTCAGAGGTTGAAGGTAATGACTTGTTGAGTGAATCAACTTCCTTTCTGTAGGTTTGGTGGTACTTCCCAGTAAATAAAAATCTGGAGCAATGGTTTCTACTTGGCTTTTGATCTCTGACCTCTGTCAAGGACTCAAAGCCAAGGTGGAGGGGCATACTAAGATCACATTGTTCTGGGCTCCAGAGATAATGTACATAATTATAATAATCATCCCTTATAGGTGTATTTAACACAACCTTCCTTAGAGGTAGTTAGAATGAGGATTATTATCCCCATTTTATGGAGGAGTAAAACTGAGGTCCAAAGATTGGAAACAGCTTTTCCAAAGATATGTATGTGTGTGTGTGTGTGTGTGTGTGTGTGTGTGTATATATATATATATACATATATATACATATATATACACACATATATATATACATATATATATACATATATATATATATATATATATAGTTAGTGGCAGAATTGTGTCCAGAATCCAGGTGGCCTGATTCATTACTCAGGTTTCATCCCACTTCACCAGACCAAGGTTGGGGGACTAAGCAGTCTCCTGGTGAAAATAGATTTCAAGGTTCCAAGGAGCCAGCAACCTAGCAAGAGGGAATTTGAATCCCTCCATCTTCCACTCATTGCTTTGTTTTTGACTTTTTGGGACCACAAACTGCCCAAGTTCAGAGATGCTTTTCACCAGTTCCCCAGGGTGATGGATTTTTCAGCCTAGATGAAGGCTGAGATCTGAGTTGATGGAAGGCCACCCACTTTACTGAAACCACAGGTTGAACTTGACCTACAAAGAACAAAATTATCCAAATTCCAATAGCAATTTGGGGTTTACAAAGTGCTTCTCTCCCAATCATCTGTGAACTAGGGAGTCTCCATTTTACAGAGGAAGAAACTGAGGCTCAGAAAGCTAATTGGTGTCATCATTTTCAAGACTGAAGCTACTACCTTTTTTTTTTGGCAGGCAATGAGGGTTAAGTGACTTGCCCAGGGTCACACAGCTAGTAAGTGTCAAGTGACCGAGGCCAAATTTGAACTCAGGTTCTCCTCAATCCAGGGTCCATGCTTTATCCACTGCATCACCTAGCTGCCCCTGTTACTACCTTTTAAGGTAGGGGGCTCAGTAGCCAGAGAGGAACGGGAGGGATCCTGGTACCTGTTGATATAACAACAGAGGATCAGGACCAAATGTGTATGGAGATGAAGATGAGTTGGTGGGCTCCAGAGAACCATAAGTTATTGGAAACTTGTTTTTAACCTTTTGTGTTAATGGAGTTCTAGACCACATTGAAACCTGGTGAAGCCTACAGACTCCCCAGCATCATGTTTTTAAATGAACAAAATCAAATACATAGGATTACAATGGAAACCAATCCTATTGAAATATGGTTATCAAAATAAAACAAACACACACCCTGTGTGTACCGCAGGTTAAGAACCCCTGGGGGAGGGGGCAGCTAGGTGGCACAGTGGATAAAGCACCGGCCCTGGATTCAGGAGTACCTGAGTTCAAATCCAGCCTCAGACACTTGACATTTACTAGCTGTGTGACCGTGGGCAAGTCACTTAACCCTCATTGCCCCGCAAAAAAAAATTAATAAAAGAACCCCTGGGGGAGAACCTCGGCCTTTACAGGATGCTCTTCAGGGACAGAAAAGTCAGTCCTAGGTTCCTATAAGCAGAAATGGACCTTTGAGACAATCAGGTTCAAACTTTTCATTTTACTGAGAGGGAAACTGAGACCCATGTCTGGGGGGAGTGACTTGTCCAAAGACACGTGGTAAATTAGTCTAATCACCAGGACTAAAACCCAGGCTCCTTATACTCTGGCTCTTTCTTATGTATCTTGTTGGCAAGAGGAAGGCCAAAACTCCTTTTTGTGGAAGGAAGCTGTGAAGCATCCATTCTACACACCCTTGCCCTCATCTCCCTCACTGATTCCCCCCCCCCCCCGCCCCAATCCCTAGATAGTAGGAGGCCAGGATGGTGAAGTCTAGGTGTCTGTGAGGAGGTGGGGGGGGGAGATCATGGAGAAGGCGGGAACCTGGGTCTGATACTAAAGGTGGATTGGTAACCGCAGGAAGTCAGTTATAAAGCAGAGTGATACGTTGGCTCCTTTAATTTCCGGCCACGGCAGCCGGGTTATGTAAAGGCAGGCAGGCAGGCAGGCAGGCAGGCGGGGGAGGGAGGGAGAGTGGGCAAGAACTGGCAGTGCCCATCCTAAGAGAGGGTCATTTAGAGGGGATGGCTGGGGTGGCCCCATCTTCAGGCTTAATTCAGTGGGGAAAAGGGGAAAGAAGCAGAGAGGCTGTGTGTGTGTGTGTGTGTGTGTGTGTGTGTGTGTGTGTGTGTGTGTATGGGGGCAAGGGGAGTTCCCAGTACCAGGACACAGGACAGATGCTCAGATTATACCTCCAGCCCCAAACAGGACAGAAGAGCTGTAAATAACCCAAACCTGATATGCATTGCCCTTGGCAAGAAATTATGGTATTTTTCCTAAAGACAAAACCTCTCAGTCCTTCCAGGCTGACAGGGAGGTGGATGGATAGGGAGGAGGTGGTTAAAATTAATTTGTGTGCTGTAAGACTGAGTCCTTCACCCTATCTGGGCCTCAGTTTTCTCCCATGAAAATCGAAAGACTTGGACCAGATGATCTCTAAGGGGCCTCCCCACTCTGACATTCTATGGTCTCTGTCCTTTCCACCTCTGACATTCTATGTTTGAAGGTCCCTTCTGGTTCTGACATTCCATATTCTAGGGGCTAATACCCTATGGCCTTACCATTCTGGGCCTGGGGAGGCTGTGCTGTTCATTAGGCACAGAGGAAAGGTGTCTGGCTGCAGGCACCTGCTGCTCTTCTGAAGGGCATCTCGTGATTAGGCTCCAGCTGGATAGATGATTCTTGTTCCCTGGGAGGTGGTGGGGAGGAGGGAGGAGGGGGACTAGGAGATGCCAGGATTGGCGCCTGGTGCCCAGGCACCAACCTAGAACCACCTCCCACCTCTGGCCCTTAGTGTCCTGTGTGCAGGTTTCAGGTTGGAAAGGGCCCCTTCTGAGCTGTCCTGTGCCAGGGCACATGATCAAAGGGGCACCGCAGACTGAGTGGAGACGATCTGGCAGGGGGCGGAGGAAGTGGGAGGAATGGAGCAGAGCGTCCAGGGGCTTGGGCCATGGCTGTTCTCTCCCCCTGGGACAGGATACCCTAGGGGTGACTTCTGGGACAAAGTGAGAGGGAGGTAGAGCCCACAGTTGGAATGTGGCAAAGCCAAAAGACTCTCCTGACTTGGGAGTCAGGGGGCGTGGATACTTTTTAGCCAAAGGTGGGAACCTGAGCAAATCACCTCCCCTCTCTTGGCCTCAGTTTCCTTTCTGGTTTTCCAGATGCTATGATTCAGTGATTCCTTTCCAGGCTCTACACAGATAATAATAGTAATATTACCCGCTTTAGGATGTTCACAAGAAAGTGGTGTGGTTTTTTTTCAGCCTAAAAGTGCTGTAGAAATGGGAGCTATTATCCCTGGGAGTCTGTGCATGTGGCGGGGGTGGGGGGTGATGATGTACCCAACAGCACCCCTTCCAAGATTAAGGGGCCTAGAAGAAGTTGAAGGCCTCAGCCTTCATTCACAAAGCTGGGAGTAAGAAGGGGAACCTGCTTCCCCCCTCCCCCTTCTAGTGTTTTAAGAAGGACTAGGGCGGGAAAACTAGGGAAAGAGGGCAGAAGTTCCCTCCCCAAGAAAGGGGGGTGGGAGGGAGACAGGAACTCCAGGGTCCTGGCCTAACTTCCCCTCTCCTTCTTCTGATTCCCATTGGAAGGTTGATTGATTAAAAGGAAAGAGCGAGAGAAAATAGAGAGAGTATTAGATAAACAGAGGAGGAAAGTTGGCTTATATAATCACGGGTACAGTTTGTACTTAACTCTGCACGGATTAAGAGTTGGCATTCAGGAGAGATCATTTCACAGGCTGCTGCTGGGCGGAGCAGGGAGGGCTCCGCTTCCCTCCCCCTCCTCCAGCCTAGCCAGCTGGCTCTCCTTGCCACCTTGCTCTCAGAACCCCATTCTCTTGCCTCCAGGTCCACCCCCCCAAACTCCCAGGCCTATCAACCGGGCACTTTCCCGCCAGCCCATGTCTCTCTGAGCTACGCCTTCACAGGGCACTTTGGCAGGGGTCCTACCCTGTCATTGGGGATCAGGAAGTCACATGCCTGGACACCCCCTCCACCTTTCAGCAGGTTCCAGGTCTCAGTTTTCTCTAGGTCAGAGGTGGAGAGGAAGGCTTCCCCCTCACCCTTCTCCCCCGACCTCCCAGGCAGCAGGAGAAGCTTAATGACAGGTTATCCGGTGCTTGGAGATCCCCAGAAAAGAAGGCCAAGCAGAGCCTGGCCCGCTGGCCAGGGTGACTCAGAAGTCCTGGAAACTTCCCCAGGCAAAACCAGAACCCAAACCTCCTGCCGGGCTGCCTGGAGAGCTGCATGCACTGAGCTGGCGAACCCGGCTGGAAAGCGAAAGAAGAACCTGAGAATATCAGGGTTTGGATTGGTCCTGGGTCCATCGAATGCCAAAGCTGAACGGACCCTTAGGAGGTCAAACACACGGGCTGAGGTTAAAGCGTGGAGAGACCTTAGAACAAAGAACAGAATATCAGAGATGAAGGAACATAGAACGGAGAACGTTAGAGTTAGAAGAGACCTTTGGACCTAGAGCAGAGAATGTCAGAGTAGGGAGTGCCCTTAGAACACAAAGTTTGAGCTGGAAGGAGTTTTAGGGCCCATCTGGCACAAAGATTCTTAACCTTTTCATTTGTGTCATGGACTCCTTTAAGCAGTCCGGGGAAACCCACAGACTCCTCAGAATCATGTTTTTAAATGTGTAAAATACATAGGATTACAAAGGAAACCGATTATATCCAAATAGAATGATCAAAACAGTTTTGTTTTTTAAAGTGATGGCCTCCCTGAAGCAATGCCACCTTAGGGGAGGTGGGCTCATAGATCCCAGCTTAAGAACCACCAACCCGGTCCAACTTTCTCATTTTACAGATGTGAAGGGACTTGTCCTAAATCACAGTGAATTGGGGACAAAGCCAGGGCCAGCACCCCCAATTTCTTGACTCTTTTCATTGCTCTTTTGACCACATTTTGATTTCTTCTAGTTCATCTCCTGGGTATCCCTCAGCTGCTGGGCTGCTCAGAGAGGAAAGATGGAGCCCATGGCGAACAGAGATGTGTTGGCGGGAAGCGACCATGTGAGGTTGGCGCAGCTGTTGTTGAGGCGGTGCCCTCGCCTGGGAGAGAAACGATGGTGGGGGGAGGTGTGGAACTTTGGCCTCCTTGATTGCCAAGTTGGCACCTGCCCCTGCCTAAGGACATGGTGGTGTAACTGGGCAGGGCCCTACATGCCACTGGGACGCTGTGGCAAATGCCTGCAGGATGGGCACCAGGTGGGGCCTCCCAGAGAGCAAAGGAGTGAGTTGAGAGAGTGCCTCCTAGGCACAATCCTGAGTTTTCAGGGCGGGAAGCAGAGATGGGCACATTTTGGGCAGTGCCTGTTGGTTGGCATAACAAGAGCTGCTGGGGGGTGGTGCTAGGGATAGGCTGATAGTCCTGGGAGGGAGAAAAGAGGGGAGTGAGAGGGTGCCACTGGGTTAAAGGGGGGGGAAGAGCCTGGGCTTGTGAATGGGGAAGGCACTGAGGGAGGGGGAGGGGAGATGTGGGTGGGGGGTGGGTAGGATGGGGGAGGTGGCTCAGTCAGGAGGATGAGTTATTTTTTCCTGTCATGGCTCATCCAACTGCGGTATATGGGGGAAAGTTCAGGGCCCCAGCAGCCAGAACAATATAAACATCACCACCGGATTCCCAGGTCTGCAGTGGTGCTGCCCCAAGCCTGGCCACTGGACCGTGGGTGCTGACTGCCACCTGCTGGTTTCCTGAAGCCCTGAAACCTACCTCCAGACTCAAAATGAAGTTGGAAAATCTTTCCTGATCCCAGATGGTGCCTTGGCCTGGGCCATGCCCTGAGACTCTGACATCCAACAGATGCCTAAACTAGGCAAGAGAGCACAGAGAGCTCGCCCTTTAGCTAGAGACACCTCAGCTAAGACTCCAAACACAGATAGCCCTGAATAGCTTATAAAGTGCCTTTCCTTTTTTTTGGCGGGGCAATGAAGGTTAAGTGACTTGCCCAGGGTCACACAGCTAGTAAGTGTCAAGTGTCTGAGGTCGGTTTTGAACTCAGGTTCTCCCAAATCCAGGGCTGGTGCTTTATCCACTGCGTCACCTAGCTGCCCCATAAAGTGCCTTTCTTACAACAACCCTGAGAGGAAGGTGGTGCCAGTATGATTGTGCCCATTTTAATGATGAGGAAATTGACTCCCAGACAGATGACTTTTCTCCTTTGATGTTCAAACAGCTAATAAGTATATGAACCCTGGTTTGACCTTGCCTGCTAACTCTGGACCTTCCAGTCATATTGTGCTTTACTCCACTAATAAGGGGCTTGCATTGGCTAGCTTGACTACAGTAGAGAACTCTTTCTGAAGAATGGCAAGAGAGGAGGCTGATGAGGGACAGACTGGACTCTTGTTGGGTTGTGGATATCTCATTCTATCCTTGCTTCAACTTTGCATTTGTCCCTGCTGAATTTCATTTGATTATATTTCTAGAGAGGGGAAACCAAGTGGTCATTTTGGGGCGTCTAATTTTAGAGGGTCAGACTAAAGCAGCCAGAACAGGGTAAGCAAGATAGGGAAATTTCAGAGGTATAGGTACAGGCAGCACATTCCATTGGCATATGCATCCAGGGAATTTTTTTCTAGGCACATGTTTCTAGGCTTACGTTTTTTGGCTCATAAATGACATGATTTTTAGTTCATCAAGCAAATGAAAGAGAAGGCAGTTAGTTAGCTCAGTGGATACAGTGTTGAGTTCAGATCTGGCCTCAGATACTTCCTAGCTGTGTCATCTTTGGCAAGTCACTTAACTTTCTGTTTGCCTTATCCACTGGAGAAAGAAAAGGCAAACCACTCATCTTTGCCAAGAAAACCTCATGGATGGTAATAGGGTTCTTAGGGTCATAAAGAGTTGGACACAACCGAATGAATGAACAACAAAACAACGAAAAAAGGAAAGAGAATAAAACTTAACAAAACTTATTTTTAAAATTAACTCAATCTTCTAAAAATACAAGTGAAAAATAATAAGATCCAAAATGCCATTTTTGGAGGGAGGTATTAGGGTGTGTCTGGGTTGAGTAAACACACCCTGTTCACAAACCTATGATAAATATCATTGAGCTTTATTGAGATGGATATCATGACTGGAATATATCTATGAAAGGCTATAATACTCAAAGCAAAAAAAGATAATAGATCAATGGAATTGCATTCTATATTAAGAAAATACACTTATGAGAGGCAATCTAAAAGCTGGAGAAAGGAAGCATGATAGAGAACATCTGAGTGAGGATAAATGGAAGGAGAAACACAAGTGATATTATCACCAGTTATACTAGAGATCTCCTTAACAAAAGAATGAGATGAGGAAACATTTCAAACATGGCATGGGGGCTTCAAGTATCTAGACAGATTCAGGAACTCTTTGTGCCCAAAGTAAAGCAGCTGGTGAATTCTTGACTTTTTAAAAATTATTTTTTATTTTATTTTTTGCAGGGCAATGAGGGTTAAGTGACTTGCCCAGGGTCACACAGCTAGTAAATGTCAAGTGTCTGAGGCTGGATTTTAACTCAGATCCTCCTGAATCCAGGGCCGATACTCTATCCACTGCACCACCTAGCTGCCCCAGCTGATGAATTCTTGACTTTTAAAAATGAACATTTCACTCTTTAAAAGGTGAAAACAATGGGGGAACTGATATTCTGGAATTGATTCTCACCAACAAAGACGCTCATGCCTAGGTTTCCTCCATCATCCTTCTCTAACTACCACGTCTAGTCTCCTGAAGAATCCTAGAAGTCACTCAAATGGACTAACTAGGTTCACTAGAAATGTTATCTAATCTCAACTGGACCCTCACTGCTGTGTGACCATTTTATTTTTTCCTATGTTTTTATTCTTTCCTAACTGATGATCCCTCCAATAGTTGCTCCAAACCTTCTATTCTCTCCTCAAACCTTCTCCAACTGACCCTGCTCCCCTACTCTCAGCAGAAGACCTCACCTCCTGTTTTACTGATAAAATGAAGTTTCTCTTTTTCCCCAATCTCATACCACAGACACCCTCAATATTGTTCCCTACTCTCTCCTTATTTGATCCAGTCCATGATGGTGCTAGCTTTTTATTTTTTCTTTTCTTTTCTTTCTTTCTTTCTTTTTTTTTTTTGCAGGGCAATGGGGGTTAAGTGACTTGCCCAGGGTCACACAGCTAGTAAGTGTCAAGTGTCTGAGGCCAGATTTGAACTCAGGTCCTCCTGAATCCAGGGCTGGTGCTTTATTCACTGCGCCACCTAGCTGCCCCCTAGCATTTTCTCCTAACCAAGTCCAACTTTGGCTTGTTCCCTTGACACTATCCCCTCCTGTCTCCTCAAGTACTTGCCCTTTTGATCATCCCCCTTATTCTAGTCTTCAATGTCTCCATTCTCCCCTGCCCACAGATATATCTAGGTCTCCCATGTCCTTAAAAAACACCTCTTCATTGGATCTTGCCATCCACTTGAGCTATCATTTCATTTTTTTTCTCTTTTGGTGAGGCAATTGGGGTTAAGTGACTTGCCCAGGGTCACACAGCTAGCAAGTTGTCAAGTGTCTGAGGTCGGATTTGAACTCAGGTTCTCCTGACTCCAGGGCTGGTCCTCCAATCACTGCGCCACCTAGCTGCCCCACAGAGCTTTCATTTCATACCTTTCCTTTCTTTCACAGCCAAATTCCGAAAAGTCATCAATACTAATTTTCTTCCTACTAACTACTCAGTCCCTTGCAACCTGTCTTCTGACCTCATCAGTCAACCAAAATGGTTTGCTCCGAAATTACTCTGAAATGACTGAGAATCTGATGGCTTTTTTTCAGCCAGAATCCTTTAAAAACAAATCTCTGAAACATTTGGTATTGTTGACCAGCCCCTTCTCCTGGATAGTCTCTTCCTCCTAGGTTTTCATGATACTGCTTTCTCCTGGTTCTCCTCCTACCTGCCTGACCACGCCTTCTTATTCTCTTTTTCTAGATTATCATCCATGTCCCACCCATTGACTGTGAGCATCCCCATAAACTCATTACTGGGCCTTCTCCTCTCTTGGTGATCTTATAAACTCACATGGGTTAAGTTATCATCTCTATGCAGATAACTCTATCTTACCACCTCTAGTCATTCTCCTTGAGTTCTAATTTCAATTCACCAACCTCCCACCAAATATCTCCAAATGGAGACCTTTATTGTATCCAAAAGAGGGCTCATTATATTTCTGTCCCCTCCACCACCACCCCGCCCCAAACCCACTGGTCTTTTACATTTTCACATTTCTGTTGAGAGTACCACCATCTTTCTAGTCATTCAGGTTCATAATTTCAACATCATCAATTATCAAATGAGAGAATATCTGTATAGCACTTTGTAAAATTTGAAGTGCTATACAAATGCTAGTTATTATCATTATCCTCAATTCTTCCCTCTCTTATACCTGATTCATAGCCAATCAGTTACCAAGACTTATAGATTCTATGTACACAACAGATCTCCTATCCTCCCCTTCTTTCCACCCTTCTCTTCTCTAGACTATTTATTTATATATTTTTAGTTTTTTTTTTTGTGGGGCAATGAGGGTTAAGTGACTTGCCCATAGTCACACAGCTAGCGTCAAGTGTCTGAGGCCAGATTTGAACTCAGGTCCTCCTGAATCCAGGGCCAGTGCTTTATCCACTGAGCCACCTAGCTGCCCCCACTTCTCTAGACTATTTCAGCAGCCTCCTCACTGGATTCCTAGCTGCCACCTTCTCCCTTTTCCAGTCTATCCTCTATTTAGTTGCTAAAATCACCTTCCAAAAGCACAGGTCTTGGGGGCAGCTAGGTGGCACAGTGGATAGAGCACTGGCCCTGGAGTCAGGAGTACCGGAGTTCAAATCCAGCCTCAGACACTTAACACTTACTAGCTGTGTGACCCTGGGCAAGTCACTTAACCCCAATTGCCTCACTTTAAAACAAAACAAAACAAAACACAGGTCTCCTGAAGAATATATAGTGACTCTCTCTCACCCATAGAATAAAATGCAAGGTTCTCTGTTGGACATTTAGTCTTTTACAATCTGGCTTTAGTTTATCTTGCCAGGATTATTTCATGCTCCTTTTCAAATGCTAAATATTCCAATGAAACAGGTCTATTATGCTGTTTTCTAAACTTGGCTTTCTGTCTCCCACCTATGCCTTCACATAGCTATTCCCTATGTTTGGAAAGCACATTTCTCTCACATCTGTCTCTTGGAATCCCTAACTTCTTTCAAGGCTTATCTGGTCACCTTCTATAGAAAGCTCTTCCAGAACCCCTTGGTTGTCATTGCTTCTGCTCTTCTCAAATTATCATGCATAAACTTATCTGTTTACATACTCAGGAAAATAAATATAAGGCCTTTGAAGACAATGACGGGTTGTTTTGTTTGTTTGTTGTTGTTTGTTTGTTTTTGTCTTTATGTCCCCAGTACCTAGGACAGCACTTTGTACCATAGTAGGTACTTGTTGGATTGGATCAGAGGTATCTGATGCCGTGAAAATGATGAAAACCTTGGGGAGAAGTGAGTATTTCACCTTAGCATTTGTGCTAGAATAGAATAGAGGTCTCGGGCATAATCTAATGTGTACCCGAGATTTGGAGGGAAAGTATTTCGTTTACTTATTTATTTATTTTAGCTAGAGACAAAGATCAAAGAAAAGAGAAGACTGCTGATCCAAGGCGGATGGAATGATAAGACCATGAAGGGAAGGCCAAACTACTCAGCTCTAATTTTACTCGTTTTCTCTTCCAAGGAGAACGATCTATGGACTAGAAAAGAATGAAAAAAAAATGATTAATAGGGAGTTGTTATCCAAAATAAATAGGGAGATAACTAAGATAGTATTTAGTTGTCCTTGACAGATACGAATCACTCGGCTGAGCTGAAGTATCTCAGAATACTGAAAGAAGCAGCACACTTACTTGGTAAGGCACTGTTAGAGAGCTCTGAAAGATGGACAAGTGAAGGGGAGGTGATAGAGGATTGGAAAGGGCCAGATGTTATATCATAGTTTTAAGGGAAGAAAATAGATCCTTACAGCCACTAAGCCTGACTTTGATTCCTGGACACATTATAGAAGGTACTATTGAAGAGCTGCTATTTTAATCCTCTTTTTTTGCAGGACAATGGAGGTTAAGTGACTTGCCCAGGGTCACACAGCTAGTAAGTGTCAAGTGTCTGAGGCTGGATTTGAACTCAGGTACTCCTGAATCCAGGGCCGGTGCTTTATCCACTGTACCACCTAGCTGCCTCCTGAAGAGCTACTATTAGTGGTTCAATGTCAACTTGGAAGTAGATCTCCAGTGTATCTATGCTTGATCCTGTGATGTTTAACATTTTTATCAATGACTTGGGAAATCAATTAATCAACTATAATTATTAAGCACCTATTATGTGTCAGGCACTATCCTAGACCCTGGGGATACAAATCTAAGAATAAAATCTTCCCTCCTGTCAAGGAGCTTACTTTTTTTTTGTGGGGAAATGGGGGTTAAGTGACTTGCCCAGGGTCACGCAGCTAGTAAGTGTCAAGTGTCTGAGGCCAGATTTGAACTCAGGTCCTCCTGAATCCAGAGCAGGTGCTTTATCCACTGTACCACCTAGCTGCTCCCAAGGAGCTTACATTGAATGCAAACAAGTACACACATGTGTATATACACATATGTACATATTTATAAGTATACATATATTTATATGTATATGTGTGTATTCACACATATGTATATGTGCATGCACATATAGATGTGTTTGTGTATTGAGAGAATAAACAGAAAAGAAATAAAAAGGAATAAAGGCAATTAAAAATGAACAAAAGGCAGATGGTTGGGGAGAGAGGGAAATAATAGCAGTTGGAAGTAGGGATCAGAAAAGGCTTCATGTAGAAGGTGATACCTCAGCTATGTCTTGAATGAAGAGAGGAATTCTATGAGGCTTAGATAAGGAGGTAATATATTCCAAGTATGGGGAATAGCTAGTGAAAAGGTAGAATGATGGGAGATAGAATACTCTGTGTAAAGGACAAAAAGAAGGCAAGTCTGGCTGTGTCTTAGAGTACAGAAGTGGGATGGATGTCCAGTGTGGCTGGAAAAAGATGTTGGGGCCAGGTTGTAAAGGGCTTTAGAAGCTAAACAGAAACATTTATGTTTTATCCTAGAAATAATAGAGAGCCCGTGAAGTTGATTAAGTAGCAGGCTCACATAGTCAGATCACCACTTGAGGAAGGTTACTTTGGCAGCTGTGGATGGATTGGAGCAGGGAGAGATTTGAGATGGGGGAAGTTCTTGCAATAATTTAAGCAAATGATGATGAGGGTCTGAACTAAAATGGTGGATGTATCAGTACAGAGAAGAGGTCTGATGCTAGACATGTTGTAAAGGTAGAAAAAGTAAGATTTAGCCACTGATGAGATATGTGGGGTGAAGAGGACAGAGGAGTGAAAGATTATGAACTTAAGAGACTGGAAGAAGGGTGGTGCTTTTGACAGAAACAGACAAGTTTGGAAGGGGAAATGGGGTTTTGGAGAAATAAGGAATGTTTTGTTTTTGACATGTTGAATTTGAGATGTCAATAACACATCCAGTTTGAAATGTCCAACAGGCAATTGGTGATAAAAGACTGAAACTCAGGGGAGAGATTGGTATTATGTGTGTATGTATATATTATGATATGTGTACAAATACACATATAGACATTTATACATCTGTGAGCCATCTGAATAAAGCTGTCAATGTCATGGGGGCTTATGAGGTCAACAAGAGAGAGTGTCACAAGAGAAAAAAAAGGACTCAGGGCAGAGCCTTGGGGAACACCTACAGTGAAAGGAGGGATCTGGTTAATGAGCCTGCAATGCTGAATGAGAAGCCTTGATGAAAATGGGAGGAGAGTCAGGAGAGAGCAGCATCACAAAATCTTAGAGAGGGTAGAAACTGTGGCAGTTATAATAGGCAGGTCAGGTAGGATGAGGTCTGAGAAAAGATCATCAGATTTGGTCATGAAGAGACCATTGATAAATTTGGAGTTTAGTGGAGGGATGAGGGTAGAAGTCAGACTGCAGAGTATTGAGGACTGAAATGAGTAGAGAAACTCAAAATTTTAAATAAAAATGTTTAATTAAAAAATATGAACCAATCAGTGTTGATTTTCACCCTCAGGAACACCACTTTTTCCAAATCTATTTAAGCATTCAATATTCTCCAGGGGAGATATTTTGGTTTCTGAGAGGAACCACTGACCTCAATTTCTTGATTATCTACAGGTCATTTTTTTTTTTTTTTTGGTGAGGCAATTGGGGCTAAGTGACTTGCCCAGGGTCACACAGCTAGTAAGTGTTAAGTGTCTGAGGCCGGATTTGAACTCAGGAACTCCTGAATCCAGGGCTGGTGCTTTATCCACTGTGCCACCTAGCCGCCCCCAGCAGGTCATTTTTAATAAATTGATTATTAATTATCCAGAAAAAAGAAATGAGTAGAGAAGAAGTGAAGACAATGAATGTAGATAACTTTTTTCCCCAGGAGTTTGGCTGATAAAGGAAGGAGAGATATAGATTAGGATGAGGGCATGGTAGAGATTAGTGAAGGGGTTTGGTTTATTTATTTATTTTTTTAGGATGGTGGAGACATAGGCATTTTGAAGCCCCTAGGAAAAGAATCGATAGATGGAGATAGGTTGACAATTTGAAGGGGAGAGGCAATGATTGAGGATGAAATCTGCTGGGGAAGGGGAGGAAGAATGGGACCAAATGCATGTGTATAAGAGTTGGTCTTAGCAAGGAACAGGACCTGGCAGAAAGGAGGACAGACTGAGTAGAAGGGGAGACAAGGAAACTCAGTTTAAATGGTCCCAATTTTCTCAGTAAAATAAAAGGCACAAGAGGCACAATCCTCAGCTGGGGGAGAGGCGGATGAGGTAGGCTTAAGTTTGGAATAACTTTTGCAGAAGGTGATACAGGGAATAAAATAAGATAGAATAGAGGGGTTCCCTTGTTGCAGTGAGGGTCAGTTGAACTGGAATAATGTGAGTTCATAGTGTACCCCATCAGCCAGATTTTATGATTTACCCCAGATCTGTTTATTGGCACATGGGTAGGAACAGAGGAGGTAGATGGTGGGAGTAATCCGGAGCTGGAGTCTGGCAAACAATGAAAAAGTATAGATGGCATGTTAAGAAAATTTGCAGACTATATGAAGCTGGGAGAGATAGCTAACATACAGAATAAATATGACTGGAATGAAAAAAGTCTCAATAGGCTAGAACACTGGTCTGAACCCTAATAAGATGAAATCTAATAGGGATGTAATGATTGGAATGATGCCACCTGCTGGAGACTTACTGTAGAGGAGCTCCACCCATGATGAAGGTCTTTGAGGGCAAGAACATACTCTTTTCTTTGGCGTCAGGAAGTGACGTTTGCTAGTGGGAGGAAGAAGGGGGAGCCTGTCACTCTGACTCGCTCTCTTTCTTGAGGACTCCAGTGGAGAAGGGAGCTAGAAATGCGCTCTCCCTTTAATAGATAGATAAATGTAGGCCTTTCTCTCTCTCTTTACCAAAATCTTATTCTCCTTAATAAATGCTTAAAAGTCTAACTCTTGCTAAAGCTTATCATTTATTGGCGACCACTCATTAGATATTTTAGACAGAATAGCTAGAATTTTAGACCTATAGGGATAAATGTCAAGTCTTACATTTGGGTTCAAAAAATCAACCTCACAAGTAACAGATGGGAGTAGGATAGCTAGACAGCAGTCTGTCTAAAAATAATATGGACAATTTGAATGTGTTGTAAGCTGAATTTAAGCCAACAATGTGAGCTGGCAGCTAAGAAAGCTAATGTAATCATAGCCTACCATGGGAGGCATGGTGTTCAGAACTAGGGAGGGGATAGTATCCCTGGATTCTTCCCTGGTCTGACCATATTGGGAGCACTACATTCAGTTCTAGGCACACCATTTTAGGAAAGACATTGATAAGCCAGAGAGAGAAAGAGTTCAGAGAAGGACAACCACAGTGGCAGAGGGCCTTGAGTTCATTCCATATCCAGACCACTGAGGAAGATGAGAGACCTTTGACCTAGGGAAGAGAAGACTCAGGTGGGACATGATACTTGTCTTCAAGCATTTGAAGAGTTGACATGAAGAAGGATTAAGTCCTTTCGGCCCTAGAGGATAGAATCAGGAATAATGGGTAGCAGTAGCATAAAGGCAGATATTGACTTTAAGTAAGAAAAACAGCCTAACAAAGAGAGCTATCCCAAAGTGCAGTGGGTTACCTGAGAAGGTAAGTGGGTTCTACCTCACGGGAGATCTTCAGGTAGAGGCTGAATGACCACTAGTTGGCTATGCTGTACAGGGAATTCCTATACAGGTAGTACAGGGTTAAGCTGGAGAGCCTTTGAGGTCCCCTTCAACCAGATTCTGAATTCTGTTACTTCAAAAGGTTCTGAGAAAAGATGGAGAGAATTCTGAGGCCTAAAATTCTACAGGAAGTCAGCCCGACAAGAATAAGAAGACTTCAAAAATGAAATTCTACCACTACAAAGAGAAACATTTATGTTGAGGAAGAAAGAGGGATGTTATTTGAAGGAATGTATTGGTGGAGCACCGGACCCTTAGTCAGGAGGACCAAATCTAGCCTCAGACATTTACCAGATCTATAATCCTAGATAAGTCAACTTCTGTCTGTTTCAGTTTTGTCACCTGTAAAATGGGAATAAATAATAGCACCTACCTCCCAGTGTTGGGAGAATAAAATGAAATAACATATATAAAACATTTTGCAAATCACAAAGCAGCACTACATAAATACAATTGATTGATGATGATGTAAACAAAACCATTAGCAATGTACATATTATACCAGCAAGAGCAGGTAAGAGGATGAATATTAGAAAAGGAGTATGTCAGTCCTGTAAATTTTTTTTTAAAGTTCAGTATGAGCTGAAGACAGTAATGAATGGTAAGGATACCAAAGAGAGTCTCTGTATTGATGTTAGGGGCAAGAGGAAGATCAAAGAAAGAACAGAATCGCTTCATGGGATAGATGAGATAAATGGTAATGGATGGTGAACAGAAGATAGAACCACTCAGCTTTTTTTTTTAAACTTCCTAATGATTTCTCACCTGGAAAGATCAGAACAATAATGGCCATTAGGAAGCTGATACCCAAGTAAGGAGATGGTAAGAAAGAACCTAACTACCTTTGAGTCCTTCATATCACATGGCCCAGATGAACTACATCTCAGGGTACAGAAGAATAAAGGTGTGTGTATGCTGTGCTAGTGTCAGTGATCTCTCTGAAAGATTATGGAGAGGAAACATTGCTGGAGGGGCTATGGGAAAACAGTCACATTTATTCACAGCATGTGGAGCTGTGAAATGTATAAACTATTTTGGAAAACAATTTTGAATTATCAAAAAATATACTAAATTGCTCCTTCCTTTTGACCCAGAGATTTTGCTACTGGGGCTATATTCCAAAGAGGTTATTGACTGCAAGAAAAGATTCTTATAAATAAAAGTGTTCACAGCAGTATTCTTCACAATAATAAAAAGCTGGAAGCAAAATAGGTACCCACTGATTGGGGAACAACTCAACAAATTATATTATGTGAAGGTAATGGAATAGTGCTTCATTATAAGGAATGATGAATGTGAAGAATTCAGAGAAACATGGGAATACTTGCATGAAGTGATGTGGAACAAGAAAGCAGAGCTAAAAGAGGAATAAACACAGCAACCGAAACAATGGGAATAAAGTCAACAGATGAAGCAACAAAATTCTGGTCAAATACAATAGTCATTGTTAGTACCATAATGCCAAGATGAAAGGACACATTGCTGATTTCTGTTAATAATTGATAATCTGTTTTGTTCTGTCTTTTGTAGAGGGGTTTGTTTTAGGTATGTGCTGAGGGAAATCTGCTATGCCAAAACTAAAACGCATATTCCCAAAATGTTTTTAAAGAAAGATCATGAAGAATAAGGGAAACACTTCAGAGAAAGGGCTATGTTGTGATATTGACCTTGATTTCTGTCAAAATAATGAATAAAGGGAATGTCTGTTAACATTTGGGAAAGGGAAACTGTGTTCTCTAAGAGCCATCAACCAAGAATGGTTGAGGATGGGTGCTGTCACTAGTCTTTAGATTGAATGAAGCAAAGAGATACAGTTTTTGTAGATTTCATCAGGCAATTGACAACATTCTTTGGCACTATCCTTAGGGTTAGGATGGAGAGATGTGGGTTAGACAACATAACAGATGGATTCAGAACTCGTTGCTGATTTGATGTCCATTTGGAGGAAAGCTCTAATATTGTGCTCCAAGGGATCTCTGGTTGGCCCTGAACCGTTTAACATTTTTTGTCAATGTCTTAGATAAAGATGTGGAGAAATCTGCATGTCATACAAAAACTAGGAGGGATAACAAATGTGTTAGTTGAAAAAAGCCAGGATTCAAAACAGTTTCAACAGATTAAAAGGATGGGCCAAATCTAATTTTAAAATTTGATAGGAATGAATATAAAGCCCTTCTGTTGGGCTTTTAAAAATCTCTCTCAAGTATGAGATGGAGTATTAGCTACATAACATGGGAGACAGATTGGTATGATTAAAAAGATGACTGGTTCAAACCCCAGCTCTGCCATGACATACCTGTGTGACCTTGGACAAGTCATTTCACCTCTTGGGGCCTCAGCATCCTTATCTTCAAGTTGAGGGTGTAGGACCACGGTATCTCTGGGGTCTCTTCTAGCTCTAAATTCAGGTTGTAAGAGACCAAACCTGGAGCATATTGTGATCAGTTCTGGGTGCCATATTCTAGGCAGAACATTTATAAGTATGAGGATCTCTGGATAAGGGCAGTGAGGATAATGAAGGGCCTTGAGATTGAACTTGCTGTCTAAGAACCACCTGAAGGAACTGGAGAAGGTTAGCTTGAGAAAACAACACCTGGGAAGCACATAAATTCGATCTTTGGGTACTTGAAAGGTTACCACATGGAAAAAGGATTAGGCTGATTCCTTTTGACCCTTGTAGGTGAATTAGAAGCAATGGGTGGGAATTGCAGAGAGGCATCATCCCTCTAAATAGACAGGAAAATTTCCTAACAATTAGAGCTACTACAAAGTAGAATGAGATGTCTTGGAATAGAGTGGATTCTCCTTTTCTGGAGGTCTTCAAGCTGAGGCCATATGTCAGGTATGTTGCCCTGGTGACTACTCTTCAGGTACAGGGTAAATCAGATGCTCACCGAGGTCTCTTCTAGCTCCAAGACTCCTTTTTTTTCCCTATGATAAAATGGGGCATCAGACAGGGCAATTTTCTATCGAAAGGCTGAAGTGTGCCACTACCCAAAACTCCAGTCCTGCTAAGACCCAGGATCAAATCTTGCCCAGAAGGAAAGAACAGCCTTCCGTCTGACCATAGATCCTGACTTCTGGTGGAAGCAGAAGAAAAGATCTCAACCTAGCCTCCGGAGACAAGACGTTATGGATGTCAGTGTTTCCCTCCTCCCTATTGCATCAGGGGGAGCCCTGGAGAACGTGCGACAGATAGATAAGAGCAGATCTCCAGCACAGGGCAAGGAGAGGAAGATCTGACAAGAGCCGAGGATAGAGATTCCTCTGGTCCTATACTGCCCTCTGTCACATCCCAGGAGTATCACTGCTCCAGTCTGTCAGCCCACCCCAAGTTAAAGTCAGAGAATGGCAGAGCTGGGAGGGACCATGATGTTCTTTGTTCTAAGGGTCCTTCTAGCTTGGACATTTCATGTGCCCCCTCCCCCAAACCCTCCAAACTCTAAACTTTTACATTTAAATAAAAATAAAATTTTATAATTTTAATCATTAAAAAAAATTTAGACTGGGGAAACCGAGAGGGGAAATGACTCACCTATAAGGTTCTGACAGAGTGAGGTCAGGAACAAAGCCAGAACTAGAAGCCAGGTGTCCTGATTCTTAGGTCAAAACTCCGCCTTTCCCCATAGTCCCTTTTCTCTGGGTCATATAGGATCAGAGGATCTAGAACTGGAATGACCTCTGGGATCCAGTTCTAATGCTCTCACTTGACAGATAGGGAAACCGAGGCAACAGAGAGAGGAAGGACCTCGTTTGTCTAAGGCAGTTTCCACTTCTCTAAAATGTACCAGATTCTTTTTAATGGATTTTCCGGTGAAGCATTCCACAAGTCCATGAACCCTGTTGTGTATGCATAGGGGAGGCAAAAGAAGACTCAATATTATTAAGCCCACATATTACTTGGGAACAGGTTCCTAGTTCTTTCATGCAAGAGACAAGAACTTCCTCAGGAGAAGTTGTTTGATTCTAGTGAATATTCAATAGCATCCACCCCAAACAAAACAAAACAAAAGATACGCTCCAGTATGGTCTGCATCCAAGCTACTCTGCCACCTCTTTTTAGTAATGTTTTCCTGCTCTCACCTTCTGTCAGGGCAGAATGTCTTATCGAGAGTAATTCCAAGGCCCCTCATGTTCCACCCCTTTACCTCTGATTGGATGGTTAGGGGCAGCCTTCCTTCCCCTCTCCCCCACCCCGCCCCCTCTCCCCCAGCTCCAGCTGTTAGCAATTCCCCTGAAAGGGGGTCATTAAGTGGCCCAGCTGTGGGCTCGCTGATAATCGGCAGACAAGCAATATTTTAATTTTCCGCTGGGTCCTGATTATTCGTCTGCGGTTTGCCCGCCCAGTCATCAGCCTTTCTCTAGATGGGGGTGGGGAGAAAGTAGATGAATTGAGGCAGGCAAGTGTCAGTATGGGGGAACACCTAGCTCCGTTTTTGTGTCCCTGTGACATCCACCCATCCCCAGATTCCCTCCAGGCCCCCTCTTGCTGTTGCTCAGTACTCGACCACTCCAGTCTTAGCCCAGCTTTTCTCCTCCCCAGTCAACTATTCCCACCCACTAGGCTTTCTGTGTAATCTGATGTGACACTTCAATGCAGTTCAACATCTAAACAAAATAAGCCCATTAGAGAGATACAAACAAAGTACTGTGGGAAGTCCAAGCCAGGAAAGGGCCATGTCCAGCTCTGACATCCATGTACTAAGTCTCCTTCTAGCCCTGACATTCTGTGCTCTACAGGTCTTTTCATTTTTTTTTTTTGTGGGGCAATGGGGGTTAAGTGACTTTCCCAAGGTCACACAGCTAGACTACAGGTCTTTTCAAATCAGTCATTCTGTGTTCCAAGGGTCTTCTCAGCTCTGACATTTTGTGTCCTAAGATCCTTTGAAGCTTTAACATTCTGTATTTTAATTTTCCTCCTAGCATTGGTGTTCTTTCTTTTAAGGGCCCTCCCAACTTTGACATTCTAGGTTGTAAGGGTCCTCCCAACTTTGACATTCTAGGTTCTAAGGGGCCCTTCCATTTCTGACATTCTAGGTTCTAAGGGCCTTCCCAACTTTGACATTCTATGTTCTAAGGGGCCTTTCCATTTCTGACGTTCATCTAAAAGCCCTCCTAACGCTGATGTTCTATTACCTATGTTTTGAGAATCATCCTACCTTTGGCATTCTGTTTAAACTCTCTTCCAACTTGACTATGTTCTCCGTTCTAAGGTTCCTTCCACTGCTGACACTTGATATCCTAAATTCTGAGGTCCCTTGCAGCTCTGATTTCCTATGGCTAATATGGTAGACCTCTGGACTGCCCAAAGAGGGTTGACGAGGGAGTTCTCCCTGTTTCTCTCTGCCTTGATAGCATTTAAAGGGCTCTCATTGGCCTGTGGTCTGCAGTCAGAGGCTCGCAGGGAGAATTTAGAAACCTCTAGTCTTGGGGTCCATGATCCTATTGACAGTCAGTGCAGTGAGACCTATACAGCCTTTCTCAGAAGAATGTTTTTAAATTCCTGAAATAAGATGTGCATGGTTACAAAGGAAACCAGCTACACTGAAATGCAGTTATCCGACTTTTTTTATATATTGAGGACTCCCAGGTTAAGAAGGTCTGGATCTAATCCAACCCTCCCATTTTTACAAACGAGAAAACGCCAACCAGAAAGGGAAAGTAATTTAGCCAAGGTCACATAGCAAGTCAGAGGTAGAACTGGGGCTAGAACCCAGATCTTCAGACCCCTATGTCAGGCCCCAGACCTCTCAACATATCCTCTGGCCAGGAGGGAAGCGTCCTCTGGGAGATGGAAATGCCTGGGTCTTGTCTCCCAGGAATTGGGCAGGAGCTCTGGGAAGTTGACTCCTGACAGTGAAGACCATGATCAGATCATAGAGTCTCTATCCCAGAAGGCAAAAGGTAGGAAGGGATTCTGAGATCCTTACCCAGTAGCTATCCAAGAATGGGGGATGGTTGGACCCTCTGAGAATGGTTAAGGAGCTGGGCTAGTCCAATAGGCCTGGAATTGGATTCTACAGCAACCCAGACAGCACATTTCAGAATCAGAAAGGACCTAAGAAGTCCTTGGGCTGCATAAAGTGACATAATTTCCAGGGATGAGGAAGTGACTGGCCCCTCTACAGTATATCCTGGTCAGATCACATCAGGAGATCTGTAGTCATTTCTGGGAAACACTTTTTATTTTATTTTATTTTTAAATAGTATTTTATTTTTTCCTGATTACATGTAAAGACCATTTTTTAACATTCATTTTTAAAAAATGGACAGCACTTGAGAAAGGACGTTATTGATAAGCTGGGACTGTGTCACATGAGGACAAGTTGATGTAACTGTGAATGTTTGGTTAGAAGAGATGACCCTACAGGAGGACCTGAGTTCAAATCCAGCCTCAGACACTTGAAACTTACTAGCTATGTGACCCTGGGCAAGTCACTTAACCCTAATTTGCCTCACCAAAAAAAAAAGAAAAAAAAAGGAATCAGAGCAAAAAGGAAAAACCTCAAAAAAGAAAAAGAAAAACAAATAGAAATAGAAGAGATGAGCCTTAAAAAAAAAAAAGAAGATGAAGAGATGACCTGGTGGGGGTGGAGGATGGGAAGCAGCTAGGGGTGTTAGCTGTCTTCAAGTATCTGAAAGGCTGTTGTGTGATGAAAGGATTAGATTCATTCTGCTTGGCCCCAGAGGCCAGAACTAGCCACAGTGGGTGGAAGTTACAAGGGCACCAATTCAGGTACCATGTTGGGAAAATTTTGCTAATGCTTAGAGATTCCCAGATGTAAAATGGACTGCCTTGGGAGGTCATGTTTCTTTTCATTGGAGGTCTTCAAGAAGAGGTCATCCAGGGGCAACTAGGTGGCTCAGTGGATAGCACACTGGTCCTGGAGTCAGGAGAACCCAAGTTCAAATCCAGTCTCAGACACTAACTAGTTGTGTGACCCTGGGCAAGTCTCCTAACCCTGGTTGCTGAAGAAGACATTTAATCAAACCTGTCTCTAAATAGAAATCCCTTTTTTGATATCCCAAACCAGTGATCATCTAATATCTACCAGAAGACCACTAGCAACAACCTCCTGAAGAAGTGTGTTCCACTGTTGGACACTTATGAACGTCAGGGAGTTTTTCCTTCTATCAATGCCAGATCTTCCTCTCTCCAGCTGCCACCCACTATTTTGCCCGCTGGGACCAAGGAGAACATATCCAATCCTCCTTCCATATGACAGTGGTTTGAGGACAGTGACTGTGGGCTGCTCCTCACCCTCAAACTTCTTCTTAGAAGAGGAAAGCTGCTGAGTTCTCAGACATAACAGGCCCAGATGGGAGGAGAAGATGAATTATAGAGAAACAAATGGGGGGGGGGGGCTTGAGAACACCATCCCGAGAGACCACCCATTGTGACCCCTTGTCTGCCACTGAGAGGGAAGGCTAAGACATGGAAACTCTTAGATGGGCCAGTGTTCAAGGTCTCAGGAGAGCTAATGCCTTTACTCAAGAACACACGACATATCATTATTGTCTGTATCTCCCGAGTCCCAAGACTCAGGCCCTCACTGCATGATTCCCAAACTCTTGCAGAATAAGAAAACAATGGCACAGGGGGCAGCTAGGTGGCGCAGTGGATAAAGCACCGGCCCTGGATTCAGGAGGATCTGAGTTCAAATTTGGCCTCAGACACTTGACACTTACTAGCTGTGTGACACTGGGCAAGTCACTTAACCCCCATTGCCCCACAAAACCAAAAACAAAACAAAACAAAACAAAACAAAACAAAAAAACTATGCTGGAGAAAACAATGGCACAGTCCCCAGAGGTAGGACACCTAGCCATACTCTACCATCTGCATGATTCTCTACCGTTGGTTTCTTTTCTCTGGGCCTCAATTTCCTTAGCTGTAAAATAAAGGCATTTGTATATCAACCAGGACAAGGGCAGTGACCGTCCTGCCATACTCCATTCTGGTTAAGCCACATTTGGGGTATCATGTTCAGTTGTGGGCATTGACAAGAAAGAATGGCGATGAGGGTGGCAAGAGGACCAGAGACCTTGCTGTGTAGGCCTCACCGTGTAGGGCTCAGTTGAAGGAGCTGGGGGTGAAGTATTGGCCTAAAGAAGACTTATGAGGACTGTGTCAGCTCTAACCTGGTTTTGATGGGTTATCAGTAGGAGAGGGATCAGATTTGTTCTAGTTGGGTGTAGGGGAAAGCTTGATGGCACAATGTGGATAGAATTAGCCAGGCCTGGAGTTAGGAAGACCTGAGTTCAAATCTAGCCTCAGACACCTACTAGCTTTGTGATCCTGGGCAAGTCACTTAAACTTCTGTTTGCTTCAGTTTCCTCATTGGTAAAATGAGGAGAATAACAGCATCTACTCTGACCCCCCCCCTCCCCAGGGTTGTTGCAAGGATCAAATAAGATAATAATTGTAAAACTCTTAGCACAATGCCCAGCATATAGTACTTTATAAATGTTAGTTATTAATGTTATATATTATTAGGGGACAGAAGGAACAATGGGCAGAAGTTACAGTTTAAGGTTTGATATTTGGGAGAAAAAACCTTTTTTTTATTTTAAAATTTTTTTAACAATGAGAACTTGGGGCAGCTAGGTGGCACAGTGGATAAAGCACTGGCCTTGGATTCAGGAGGACCTGATTTCAAATCCAGCCTCAGACACTTGACACTAGCTGTGTGACCCTGGGCAAGTCACTTAACCCTCATTGTCCTGCAAAACAAAACAAAACAAAACAAAACAAAACAAACAAACAAACAAAAGTGGAACAGGCTGCCTTGGGAGGTAGAGGGTTAAAGAATTCAGTGGAGGTCTTTCAACAGAGACTGGATTGTGCTTTTTGACTGTGCTAAAGAAGGGGTTCTTGCTCAGATAGCCCTTGTACTAGAGGTTCCTTACGATGCTTGAGATTCTCTGCTTTGGTCATTACATGGTTTCTGAGATCCCTTTTCTCTCTAACTTTCTATGGTCTAAAGCATTTGTCGGCTTTGACATTCAGGGCTCTGTTATTCTAAGGTCCTGTCCAGCTATGTCATGTTCTGTGACGTTCTAGTGTCCCTTCCAGCCCCGATGGTCTAATGATGATCCTAAGAACGGTGAATGAGGGAAGCTATAGTCAAACACTGTCCTAGTGTCTGTCCATCTGTCCAACCACCACATACTCTATTCTATTCTTTCCAATTCCTTTGGAAAAGAAAATAATTTATTTTTGGTGGGGGGAAGGAGGGGATCCTTTTCCTGCTTATTTGGTTTAATTGATCTATCAAAAATGCATTCAGCACTTACTGTGTGCAGCCCCTCAGATATACTACAGGGGAAACAAGAAGAGGCCTAGACTTTGCTCCTAAAGAGCTTTTTGTATAGCCTGGTTAGAGAAATCAGACACCCCAAGTCATATGCTCCAGGTTTAGGGCCCAGGGTAGGCAGTCAGGATTATGGGTGCTTAGTGGAGAGAAGGATCTTTGGGCTGGGCTGGTCAAGAAGGGATGCTTGGAAAAGGGGGTGGGGGATTTGGGCCTTAAACAACAGTGAGATTCCACCAGGCAGAGAGAAAGCAGACAGTGAATAGACAGAGGCCTGAAGACAGACTGTTTGGGGTCATGGATGAAGGAGATAGGTTTGGCTGGAATGCCCGGACAGACGGCTTTACCTCCTTCAGGATCTCCCAGCTAGCCCCTAGCCTGCCTCCTTTATCTCAACATCCTCTCCTAGGCTCCCTGCCTGCTTCCCTCCCCTCCTCTCCCGAAATTCCCCAGCCGCCTCTCCGGGGAAACATTCCGTGGTTTGGAGCAGACTGTGAGACTCCTGGACGCTCAGATGTGGTGAGTGTGGGAGGGAGGTTTGCAGCAAGGCCTATGCTGGGGAGGACTGTGTGACTCCGGCTGTCTCACCAACACAGAATTAGGCAGTGGGACAGAGGGGAGAAGGTGGGGGGGACTCTGGGGACAGGTGAGGAATGAATACCCCCCCACACTCTCTGCTAGGCCTTTATATCCCCTCACACACAGGCATACCCGCTGTCCTTCCAAAATGCTTGCTCACTGGATCCCCGCCCCCCCATTCCCTTTGACCTGACACACACACACACACACTCCCCTTTATAAATCAGTCTGGTATAAGTCTGAGGGCGTTTGCTTGAAAGAAAAGAAGGCTTTTTTGACCCAATTCCTTACTATAGAGTAGCCAATATCTAAACCTTCCAGAGCAGCTGAATGCTTAAAGGATTTGTCCAGTTTTTTCAAAAAACATGTTCAAATCTAGGAACTCTGTAACTTCCCTGTTCCTGTTCGATCTTTTGGCCCTTTGAAGTGATAGAAAAGACCTTTAAAACAACAACATCATTAACAACTTCCTTTGTTTTGTCATGACGTTCATTTTCATACAGTCCCCTTCCCTACCCAGAGAGTCACTCCTTGTCACCAGGAATAAAAAAGAGAAGAAAATTAGGTTAGCAAAACCAACCTATCAACTGAAGTTGACAGTATATGCACTGATCCATACCCCTAGTATAAGAAGGGACTACAAGCACTGGGAATACAAATACAAGGAGAAAAAAAAAGATAGTCCATGACCAAAGAAGGGAGGGAGGTAAATAGGTGGCACAGTGAATAGAACACTGGGCCTGGAGTCAGAAAGACCCAGGTTCAAATCCAGCCTCAGATACTTACTAGCAGAGTGACCCTGGGCAAGTCACTTAACCTCTGTCTGCCCCTGTTTCTTCAATTGTAAATTGAGGATAATAATAGCACCCAGCTCACAGGGTTGTTGTGAAGATGAAATGAGATAATATTTGTAAAGTGCTTAGCACAGTGGCCTCATAATAAGTGATTAATAAATGCCTGTTTTTTTCTCTTTTTTAGGTCTTACTATAGGCTCTCATTCACTTAAGCTCATTTCTTCTTTTTTGGGGGGTGGGGCTGGGTCCTATGTGGACATAAAGAGCAACTTTTCAGGGTGCTCCTTATTATGAAAAAATAAAACTCTTTATAGACTTTGAAGACATTATCTGATGAAACTCCTTTCTATAATCAATCATAGAACAGAATGTAAGAGCTAAATGTAACTTTGGAACACAAGTGTCTGGCAGATTAGGGATTCCTGCTCTGGGAAGGGTTAGGCCAAATTACCTTTGAGGTCTCTTCTCACCCCAATTCTACCCCCCCTCCCCAGTTTACAAATGAGGAAAAGGAGGCTCTTAGAAAGGAATTAATGTGTTGAAAACCATCCTTACATATAACTGGAAAATAATAAAATACTTTTTTTTTTAAAGAATTAATTTGCCCAAGTTCATGCAGCAAGTTAGGGGGTAGGACCCAGGTCTACAGACTCACAGTCTTATTCTTTTTCCATTACATAGCTCTGATTTGTGCTGCAGTTAGCGTCACTGCCATTCCCTTACCAGCCACCATACATGGACATTCTGGGATGCACATCCCATTGTCTTCTTCTGTTATCTGCTATGGGAGGGGGGCCATGATCACTCTTTGGGAACCTCACAGCATTAGAGTAAAAGCTTCTTGTTTTTCAACCTTAGGTCCCCACCCAAAAGGTTCCCCAAATGTCCCTGGGTAAAGGGTTTGCCACAAAGTTAGTCTGAAAAGAACTGGCTAACCAGGGCAGGGCAAGGGAGATTGCCTGAATGTGCTATAGTCCCTACCCTGGCTGGGTAAAGAAGCATTCTCTTCCCAGGATCTTGGTAGTTCTCAATGGGGGCAGAAAAGACCCAGAATTGTGACTGGAAGGACCACTGGGATTTAGAATACAGAGTATCAGAACTAGAAGGAACATTAAAAGCTGGAAAATAAAATCCATAACAGGAAGGGACCTTAGAACATAGAACGTGGAATGTCAGAGCTGAAAGGGACTTTAGAATATGACATAAAACTATCAGAGCCAATAGGGACCTTAGACATCATCTAATTCAAGTCCTTCATTCTACAGATTTAAAAAAACCCAAACCCAGAAAGACACACGATTTGCCCCAAATCAAGAAGTATGTTAATGACAGAAGGGAGTCTAGAATCCTGATGTCCTGATTTTTTTCCCCTTCCCATGCTTGTGTAGCTAGTGCTAAGGAATGGAGGGGAGCTTAAGGGTTTCTTTAAGATGGCCGGGCCTCTGTCAGGTTTTGTGGGAGTGAAATTTTGGGGTTGGTGAAATTCCCAAGTTATATCTGAATCCCCATTAGAACAAAGCATCTCCTAGTTTGGGAGAGGCAGCGAGATACAGTGGAAAGGATGAGAGACAAATGACCCAGGGAAAGTCCTGGCTCCTACACTCATGAACTTTGTGTTCTTGACTTCTTTATTCCTCTGGATCTCAGTTATTTTCTTCTGGAAAATGGGTATTTTCCAGAATAATAACAATAATAATTGTACTTAAGCTGCCTCCCAGGATGGCTGTGAAGGAAAAAATGAGAGTACAAAGACAAAGAGCTTTAGAAAACGTCAGCTGTTACTGTTATCACGATGACGACGATAATGATGACGATGACAAAGAAGTATTTGGGGTCAGCCCTGCTGCAGCTACGGGAAGCTTTACTCTCCCAGATAGCCCCAGGAGCCCCATATTGTACCTATCCCCTACATCAGTTTGTGGGGGCACTTCACTGGACCCACAATTTCAAGATCATGTTGCTTTCTCACTGGTCCCTAGTCCATGCAAAAAGCCCAACCCTTCTGTGAGATCCAGAATTGATTATGATCCTGTCGGCACACTCAAGTTGGGTGCAGAAAGGTGCAGACGTGGCCTGGTTCTCCAAGGGCTGGCTGCTACCCCTTAAGCAAAAAGGCGCTGGAAGCTATCTTAGCCTCTTCAGAAGAATCTGTGACCAATCCTATGACCACTCAGTCCTAAAGCTTGAGACCCCCACATTTCCTTCTTCCTCTGTATCTTCTCTGATCTCATGTACCCCATGGACTTGTCTGAAATCCAGTCACCCAAAACGTAGGGGTGAGGGAATGGACAAACAGCCACCACATTAAAATCAGCCCTGGAAATTAAGCTGTGAATAACTTACACAAAAAAATTGAGGCAAGGTGAGGAGGCATAAAGAATTTCAGGACTCAATGGGTGTTTGAGTGACCTGGCTTAAGAGATTTATAGGAATTTAGAGCTGAAAGGGACATTGGAAATATCTTGGAGCCTTAATTTTCTGGACAATCTTTAGGGTTCTTAAAAGCTAAAAATTATAGCATCATAGAATTGTAAGATTTAAGAGATGGAAGGGAGGACCCTTAGAGAATCATTCAGTAGAACCATCTCATTTTACGGATGAGAAAACTGAGGTCCAAACAACAAAATGACACAGTGACAGTCCTGAGAAGACCCCAGGTCTTCTATCTGCCAACCCAGGCCCCCTTGAAATCCATTTCCCTCCTGCAGACCCAAGCAAGATTTGATAAATAACCCCTACTTGTACCCACTAGTTCGATCGCTTCCTCTGCCTGCCCTCAGGCCCGCCACACCAGAACCAAATTTCAGAGATGAACAGGCCCATCAAGCCATGGGGTCCATGGAGAGGAGACTAGCAGGCCAGACACTCGGTGCCCCCTCAATCCCCTGAACTCTGGCCATTCAGTGGGTGACACTAACTGTTCCCCTGCCCCCAGCCACCGAATTCTGAAATGACCCCTGCCGCCCAGCCCAGCCCACTCACCATCCACCACATCTTTGCCGTCATATCGTAACATAGCTGCCACTTCACCGAGCTCTCAGCCGACTTGCTGGGTATAGGGACGCTGGAGACTTCCATCATGCCCAGTGGCAAGTACCACACTTGTGTGTGTAGCTTGGGGGGGCAGTTAAAGTTGGGAAGAAGAGCAGGAAGAGGTAGGCCCGGCAAGGTTATTTGGACGGGCAACTGCTCTGAGTGTTCGGCCTGAGTGCCGGTCTCCAAACCCGGGTGCTGGGCATGGTGTGGGTAAGGGAGTCCAGAGGCAGAAAGGCCAAATCCCTTCTTCAGCTCAGCAAGCAGAGGGAGTGAAGACAGCCACCCGAACTGCAGGACTCAGAGTAAGGAAGCACACCCCTTCATCTTGGTCCGAGAGAGAGAGAGAGAGAGAGAGAGAGAGAGAGAGAGAGAGAGAGAGAGAGAGAGAGAGAGAGAGAGGAAAAGAGAAGGCGGGGAAGGAGGGAGGGAGATGAAAACTGGGATATGGATGTGTTAATCTAACACATGCCGGTCCAGTCTGGATTGAGTGGCCACCCACAGTCCCAAGGAGGCTGTCCTAACACACATTCTGTGTGTCTATGAATGTGTGTGTGTGTGTGTGTGTGTGTGTGTGTGTATGTGTTGGTTCTCTGTGCCCGTGGTGGTTGGAATAATCAGACCAATAAGCAGATTTATGAATGACAGGCGGGCCAGAGACATGAATGGGGACTTCAACGCTCTTGTCGTGGTTTTGTGGCCAGGAAGGTCTGTGGCTTCCAGTTTGTTTCAATAGATTCTGTTTCTTTATAGAAGACAAATTCTCATCCCCCTCCCCATTTTGTTCTACAGACTTTCGAGTCAGGAGACCTCGGCTTAAGCTCTGGTTCTGCTACTGACTTTGTGAATTTGAATTACTTTACTTCTATTTTACCACCTGTAAAATGGGGTTAATGGTGCACTACCTACATCCCAGAAGGGAAAGTATTTTGCACTGTATAGTACAAAGTACATGTGAGATAATGCATATAAGTGCTTTGCAAATATTGCTATATAAATGCGAGTGATTATTATCATTATTGCACTAATATGAGCAACGTGTGCCTATAAAATGAGGGGTAAGATGACTTCTAAAGGACTTTCCAACTTTGACATTCAGTGTTGTATGTGCCTCAGCATTTAGAGTTGAGAAGGACCTCAAAGGCTACCTAATTCATTTTTTTAATTAATTATTTTTTTTTTGCGGGGCAATGAGGGTTAAGTGACTTGCTCAGGGTCACACAGCTAGTAAGTGTCAAGTGTCTGAGGCTGGATTTGAACTCAGGTCCTCCTGAATCCAGGGCTGGTGCTTTATCCACTGCACCACCTAGCTGCCCCTACCTAATTCATTTTACAGATAATGAAACAGGGACAGCTAGGTAGCGCAGTGGATAGAGCACCGACCCTGGAGTCAGGAGTACCTGAGTTCATATCCAGCCTCAGACACTTAACATTTACTAGCTGTGTGACCCTGGGAAAGTCACTTAACCCTCATTGCCTCACTAAAAAAAATACAGATAATGAAACTAAGGCACAGATGTGACATAGCCAGTAAAGATCAGAATTCGAGGGTGAAATTCAAACCCAAGACTCTTCTTAATGCAGGTCCAACTTTCCACTACCTATTGATACTTCTAATAATTTGAAATATTTCAGATATTTACTAAATGTATTCAAACCTGGGGTGAAGAAAGGATAGAGTTTTGATTAGAACTTAGGGAAAAGCTGAATCAAGCTGTCATAATTTTCTGGAGTTCCATTCCTAGTTTTCTCCCTCTTCCATGTAGAATTCATTTGTTCGTTGATTGATTCATTAATTTATTCATTCAACAAGCATTGTTGTATGTTACAGGTCTTATCTATCTGTATACAAGAATATACAGATTATTGTGCTAGGCTCTGAGACAAAGTTGAGGTAAGAAATTGCCCTTACAAGTCTAGTAGGGATAAAGCACCAGCCCTGGATTCAGGAGTACCTGAGTTCAAATCCAGCCTCAGACACTTGACACTTACTAGCTGTGTGACCCTGGGCAAGTCACTTAACCCCCATTGCCCCACAAAAACAAAACAAAACAAAACAACAAAAAAACCCAAAACAAGTCTAGTAGGGAAATAACAAAGAATTATATATTAAAATGTCTGATCTCAAAGAGAACTTGCAAATCAATGAGTCCAATCTCCTCATTTTATTGATAAGAAAACCAAGGTGTGGAGATGGGAAATGATTGCCTAGCTAGGTCACAAATCTGGCTGGTAGAGTCAAGACCAGAACCCAGATCTCCTAGATCACATGTAGTCCATGTTGAGGCCTCTTCAACCAGGCCAAGATGGAGTCCCCAGTGGCCCAGATGTACCGACATGGACTATTTGCCCTCCTGGTAATTATAATTTAGCTTGGTACCATGTGGTCATGGGGGACAATTACCCTCTGGCAATGTGGTTATAGTCTGCATTCTGGCTCTGGACAACAGGACTGAGCCTTCAAAGGGGATACAGATGTGGTGTGCTTCAAAAGGCCAGGCTGAGCTGAGATGTAGCGCGTGCGCGCGCACACACATGCACACACACACACACACACACACACACACACGAGATGGTGGAGGGGGTGTAGAGGTGATGGAGAGAATCAGTCTGGTGGTCTGGGTTCTATTTTTTTTCTTAGAATCCAGTAAATGTTTCAAGATCAGCAGCTGTTGGTCAGTGGCCGTACTCCTGGGGGGAAGGGAAGAATGTGATCACAGTCTGTTGGGGGAAAAGAAGTAGGTTTGGGGTTTGTTTGTTTTTCTGGGGCAATAAGAGTTAAGTGACTTGTCCAGGGTCACACAACTAGTAAGTGTCAAGTGTCTGAGGCCAGATTTGAACTCAGGTCCTCCTGAATCCAGGGCTGGTGCTTTATCCACTGCGCCACCTAGCTGCCCAGAAGAAGTAGGTTTTTCCAAAAGATGTTTTTGATTGAAGGGTGGGGAGGAAGCCTAGAGACTGGACTGAAGAATGGGTAGGCTTAAAGGGGGCATCTGTTCCCCTGCCTCTGGGCAGAACTATATCAAAGTGGTCTGGGCAAAGAAAGGTCTACAGGACGCTGCCAATCTGACATATTTAGTGTAAGCTTGACGACTCAGACCAAGCCCTGCTCTTTGTTCCTGACAGCTAGTTAAAAGACAGTTTGGGGTTATAGAATTAAGCAGATAGCTAAAGATTGTGTAGATCTGGGCTCAGGCTGTGGGGAGTTAGTTCTTATTTTCTTAAGTTCCTTGGGAAAGGTTTGAATCTGCTTGACCCCAAAGGGCACCATGGGAGAAATGAGTGGGAACTACAGAGACACAGATTCATCTTAGTGTAAGGAAATGATTCCTGGTGATTAGAGCAATCTCCAAGTGGAACGGGATGCAAGGAAAGGCCCCCTTTGCTGGAGGATTTCAAGCAAATGGACACTCCTTGGGAATGCTGGGGAGGGGTTTCTTTCTTTCTTTTTTTTTCTTTCTTTTTTTTTGTTTTTGTTTTTTTGTTTTTTGTGGGACAATGAGGGTTAAGTGACTTGCCTAGGGTCACACAGCTAGTAAGTGTCAAGTGTCTGAGTCCGGATTTGAACTCAAGTCCTCCTGAATCCAGGGGCTGGTGCTTTATCCACTGCACCACCTAGCTGCCTTTTTTTTTTTTTTTGGTGGGTCAATGAGGATTAGGTGACTTGCCCAGGGTAACACAGTTAGTAAATATTAAGTGTCTGAGGCTGGATTTGAACTCAAGTCCTCCTGAATCCAGGGCCGGTGCTCTATCCACTGCATCACCTAGCTGCCCCCTGAGGGGTTTCTTTTAAAAGTACAAGTTGAACTAGATAGCCCCAAGGTTCTGTGATTTTGTGAGATTTCACACTCTTCATTGGTCCATGTATGTGTGTGTGTGTGTGTGTGTGTGTGTGAGAGAGAGAGAGAGAGAGAGAGAGAGAGAGAGAGAGAGAGAGAGAGAGAGAGAGAGAGGAGAGGATGAGAGAAGGGAGAAGGGAGAGAGGGTGGAGGGAGAGACAGAGACAGAGAGAAGGGGGAAGGAAAAGATACAGGAGGAAGGGAGAGAGAGAGACATACAGAGACAGAGAGAGAAGGAGGGAGGGAGAAACAGAGGTAGGCAGAGAGACAGAGACAGAGACAGAGGGACAGAGACAGACAGAGAGAGGTGTTTGAGATAATGTCTGTGTCACAGACTGTGCCTGAGAACTCTTCAGGAGAATATACATCTGGCCAGCTGAGTTGATAGGTGTGTGCAAGAAATCCCAGGATCTCCAAGTCATTAGCTACAAAAAGAGGTAGAGGTAGCCTCTAGCTTCTATCTTGGGGGAAGGAATGGGGTAGGTTGGTCTGCTGGTGGTTCTAGGGCTAGAAGAGGAACCCAAGATTGCCCAGTCCCTTTTCATACTCTTGTGTCCAGACAAAGAAGTTGGTCATGGGGGTGGAGGGGAGTGAGTGTGCTATTCTGTGATTTTCAGTTATAAATTGCTGAAAGCTGGGGCAGACCCAGGGGTGTCTTATCTTGTTCAGTTCAGCATAGCTCAGCATAATTGCCTCCCTGACTCGCTTGGCCATAGGAAGTCAGCCCTGGGAGAGAGACAACATCCCAGTGGAGGCCCAGAGAATGGTCATTGTCCTTTCTTTCTAAGTCTCTCCCCTTCTCCTTACAGAGATTTAGAGAATTATAGATCCGGAAAAGGCTTATATAAGTAGTCTACCTCACTCCCATTAAACTTCTCTTCTCCCTAGCTCCCCTTACGATATCTTCAATGTAAAAAGTGTCTGAGGTTCTCTCCCACCCACCCATTCTCTCCATGCCTCCTGCCCCTAGCTAGGGACTCTGGGAGAGAGAGATGCTGTTGCTCTGCCAACCTCACAAGGAACATTAAAAAATCAGAGCTAGAATGGACCTTAGAATATAGAACAGTGGAATTAGAAAGCCAAGGATTTTTTTTTTTGGTGGGGCAATGAGGATTAAGTGACTTGCCCAGGCTCACACAGCTAGTAAGTGTCAAGTGTCTGAGGCCGGATTTGAACTCAGGTCCTCCTGAATCTAGGGCCAGTGCTTTATCCACCATGCCACCTAGCTGCCCCCTAGTCCAGGAATTCTAAACCTTAATTGTGACCCATATCCTTTTGTCAGTCAGTCTTGTGAAGCCTATGGATCTCTTCTCAGAATCATGTTTTTAAATGCGTAAAATAAAACACAGCCAATTATACTGAAACCAGTTACACGGAAACACAGTTATTGAACTTTTTTTTTTCAAATAATTTCACAGAACTCAGGTTAAGAAACCCTGATCCAATCTGCCCTTCTTTTACAGATAGAAAAACTGAGGCTCTGCGGGATCCCCGTACCCGTTTTCCTAGCCCCACCCTGTCCCCTATAGGAATCCATTTCTGTTCTCTCTCTGGGCAGCAGAGGGCACTGCTTGCCAAAAGAATGAGCTGCTGGGGGTGAAGAGGGAGGGGGCTCTGAGAGGGGAAGCTGGAACATAGAATAAGGGTTTGCTGAGCCGCTTGTTGATATGATATGATAATATGCCTCCCTCAATCTGGCTCAGAGAATCTTCTCTAACCATCCCTCTCTCTGGTTCTCAAAGACACACATACTCCCCCACTTACACATACACATATGCCCACACAGGAAGCAGCAAAGGGGATTTGGAAAGATCCCTAAGGCAAAGCCAGGAAGCTACTCCCATTCCCCGACCTCAAGTAAGTCACTTTCACTCTCTAAGCCTCAGTTTTTTCTGCTGTAAATTCAATCGAACAAACAGTTCCTACCTCCTACTCCATGTATGATCCTAATTCTTGGGTTTGGGGTGGGAGGGAGGGAGACACACAGAAAAAGAAAAGCTGAGGGTTGCAATCAAGCCAAACTCTTACCAGCTCTAAGACCTAGAACCTATGTTCTGAGATCAAGATTTTAGATATGTGGTCTAGATTCTAGATCTAGTATCTAGAGTCTGGATCAAAGCTCTAGAATCTAGGTATGGGATTGGGTGTTGGACACCAGCCAGCACAATCCACCTATCCCCACCTCCCACCCCAGCCTTGGCCAAACTGAAGTCCAGGGAAGATAAGGGACTAGTCCAAAGAGAAGACTCCTATCTATGTCTCCCGACTCTGAGCCCTCTGCTCCTTCAATACCTCCATATTTGAATCCTTCCCTGATATTGCCCTCCAATGCTAGGATACCAAGCTTCACATTGAGGTTTGTTTTCAATATCTTGAGGAGGGACAAGAGAAGAAGATACAAGGGACAATCCTTTGTTGGCTACCTTTGGGCTATAGGGTAGGCAGTATCTGCTTTCAGTCACACCTATCTTCTCGTCAAAGCATCCTCCCTCCTCCTCCTCCCAATTCTGAAGGGCTCCAGGTATGAGGTTTCCTGCTCTCTCCTGACACTACCAAAACTGTTTCATTCTGGCCCCTCTGCACCCAGTTTTCTCTGCCAAGTAAGTAGTGAATTCCTCCCTGGGGAGATGGGGCAAGGAGCTAATGGGGGTCCTGAGGCCTTCTGGACAGATTCTGGTGCCGAAGAATCCTAAATCAAGGAAAGGGCCCCTATAACCCTGACGGGGATGGCCCAAAACAGCAGCTTGTGGGAAAGATGGAAGGAAAGGAGGAAGAGAAATGAATGACCCCAGAGAGATGGAGGGGAGAAGAAAGGGGTGGGGGCTATCTTCAAGAGAAGATTGGATAACCATGCAGGGGGGATTATATTGTAGAGACAATTCTTGGTTAGGCATAGGTTGTACTGGATTGCCTCTGAGGCCCCTTCCGGCTTTAAGATTCTATGTTCTGGGAGGGAAAGGGTGAGAAAGAAAGGGAGGAAAAGGAGAAGGATGCTCTATGTCTGATGTCTGACCATACAAGCTCCCAGGGACCTTTAATGAAATTATACTAAACAGCCCCTTGGTAGCCAAACTGAGAATTGTAAACCTTTGATTTATTCCCTCTGCAGTATCCTGGAGTGAGAAGAAAGCTGGAGTTTCTGGGGTAGAGTTCTGGCTCCAAGACTTCCTGGCTGTGTGACTCTGGGTAAGCCTTTTCTGCCATAAATCAGGATAACACCTGTATTACCTGCCTCACAAGGCTGTGGCAGGGAAAGCCCTTTCCAATACACTTTGGAAAGGAAACAGAAAGAACTAGAATCTCTCTCTCTGTCTCTCTCTGTCTGTCTCAGTCTCTCTGTCTCTATTTCCCTCACTCCCCCCTCCTTCTCTCTCTCGCTCTGTTTCTCTGTCTCTGTCTCTCTCTTTTGGTGGGCAATAAGGATTAAGTGACTTACTCAGGGTCACAAAGCTAGTGTCAAGTGTCTGAGGTCGAATTTGAACTCAGGTCCTCATGAATCCAGGGCCAGTACTTTATTCACTGTGCCACCTAACTGCGCCTCCTCTCTTTCTCTCACACATTCTCTGTCTGTCTCCATCTCTCCCTCCCTCACTCTTTCTCTTTGTCTCTCTCTCTCTGTCTTTGTCTGTCTGTCTCAGTCTCTCTGTCTCTCCCTCACTCCCCACCCCTCTTTCTCTGGCCTCGTTTATGTTTCTTTCTTTAGACATGCCAGGAACTTTCCCAGACCAGAGCCCACGACTACTTCTTTTATCTCCTCACAGAGTCTATCTAGCTCAGGGCTAGGTACATAGGGAAGGATGGCTTACCACTTGTTTCCTGACCTGGCTTGAGTTAACCCAAATCTAGGGAGGGAGAAGTAGAGAGGGGAGGTGGGGCAATTATAGAGGTCAATTAAGGAGCACAGACTCTTGCCTTCTCTGTAAGGTCCTGTACTGATGCTGGAGAATACATTAATATTATCATTAATAAGAATGATAATAATCAATACCCTCAAAGGACAACACATTGTCCATGTCTTGGGGAGGGTGGCAACAGGAAAATGGGGAATTCCTGCCAAAGCTTTGCACAATGGGGACTTTGTATGCCCCAAGATGATTATCGCAACTGTGAATACTTGGCAAGGACCCTGAAACACTGGTAAATTAGACTCTGGCAGCACACCATTGATTGGGTTGGCATCCCAGTCACTGTGATGCAACTGTGACCAAGAGTCATAGAAATAGATAGAATGGCATAAGGTTGTACACTGGCCCTACTCAGAACATTTTGATATGGACAATAGTGGAACAAGTGGCTCTCCTTCATGCTCTGGCACCACAAGAAGGTAAGCTATATAAGAACTAATTACCTCTACTTACCGGCTTCCTTTAAGACTCAGCTCAGATCCTGCCATCTGCAGAAGACCTTCCTGCCACCCCTTCCTCAAGTACTTTCCTTCTGATATTATCTTTTTTTTTTTTTTTGGTGAGGCAATTAGGGTTAAGTGATTTGCCCAGGGTCACACAGCTAGTAAGTGTCAAGTGTCTGAGGCCAGATTTGAACTCAGGTCCTCCTGAATCCAGGGCCAGTGCTCTATCCACTGCACCACCTAGCTGCCCTCCTTCTGATATTATCTTACAGCTACTGTCTCATTCTCTGTCTCTGTGTCTGTCTCTGCCCCCTCCCTCTCTCCACGTATGTGTGTGTGTGTGTGAATGTGTATGTGCATGTGAATGTGTATGTGTGAGCATGTGTATACACACACCTATATGCATGTATACATACACATGCATACATACATATGTGTATATATGTTACACACATATATCCAGTACATATGTAGAAAATTATTTGTGTTAGAATGTGAGCTCCTCAAGGTCTGGTTTTTGCCTTTGTATCTCTAGTGGTCACTTAGCAGAGTGCCCAGTATATAGGAAGAGTTTATTAAATGCTTGGTGACCTATTAGAAATGATTCAGGGGACATCTAAGTGGCACAGTGGATAGAGAACCGGCCCTGGATTCAGGAGGACCTGAGTTCAAATCTGGCCTCAGACACTTGACACTTACTAGCTGTGTGACCCTGGGCAAGTCACTTAACCCCAATTGCCTCACTAAAAAATTTTTTTTAATTGAAAAAAAAAAAGATTCAGTGATGGGGCAGCTAGGTGGTGCAGTGGATAAAGCGCTGGCCTTGGATTCAGGAGGACCTGAGTTCAAATCCAACCTCAGACACTTGACACTTACTAGCTGTGTGACCCTGGGCAAGCTCATTGACCTGCAAAAACAAAACAAAACAGAAAAAAAGACTCAGAAATGATTCAGTGATAAAGAGGTGGATCAGTGAAATAGAATAGGTACAAATTACATTATAGTAAATGACCATAGTAATCTAGTATATGATAAACCCAAAGATCCAAGCTTTTGGATTATTATTTTTTTTTTTTTTTAGGCAATGGGGGTTAAGTGACTTGCCCAGAGTCACACAGCTAGTAAGTGTCAAGTGTCTGAGGCCGGATTTGAACTCAGGTCCTCCTGAATCCAGGGCCGGTGCTTTAACCACTGCGCCATCTAGCTGCCCCCGATCCAAGCTTTTGGAACAAAACCTCATTGTCTGACAAAAACTGCTGGGAAAACTGAAAAACAGTATGGCAGAAACTGGGTATAGACCAACATCTCATACCATATACTAAAATAAGGTCAAAATGGGTACATGATTTACACATACAATAAGCAAATTAAAAGAGCGTGGAATCATTTCTTTGTCAGATTTATGGGCAGAGGAAGAATTGAGGGTCAAAGAAGATATGGAGAGCAAAGAAAAATCTAAAATAAATAATTTTGATTATATAAAAATAAAACATTTTGTACAAACAAAACTAATGTAATCAAGATCACAGGAGAAGCAGAAAACTAGGAAAGAATTTTTGAAACAAGTATCTCTGATAAAGGTCTCATTTCTCAATTATATAGAGAACTGAATCAAATTTATAAAAATACAAGTCATTCCCCAATTGATAAATGGTCAAAGGATATGAACAGGCAATTTTCAGACAAAGAAATCAAAGCTATCTATAATCATATGAAAAAATTCTCTAGATCGCTATTGATCAGAGAAATGCAAATTAAAACAACGTTGAGGTATTACCTCACACCAATCAGAGTAGCAAATATACGAAAAACAGAAAATGTTGGATGTTGGAGGTGATGTGGGAAAGTTGGGGTGCTAATCCACTGTTAGTAGAGTTGTGAAAAGATCCAACCACTCTGGAGAGCAATTTGGAACTATGCCCAAAGGGCTATAGAACTGTGCATACCCTTTGATCCAATACCACTGCTAGGTTTATATGCCAAAGACATCCCTGAAAAGAGAAAAAGACCTATTTGTACAAAAATATTTATAGTAGCTCTTTTTGTGGTGGCTAAGAATTAGAAATCAAAGAAATGCCCATCAATTGGTGAATGGCTAAACAAATTGTGGTACAGGATGGTGATGGAATAGTACTGTGCAATCAGAAATGACAAACAGGATGATTTTAGAAAGGCCTGGAAAGACTTGCATAAACTGATGTATAGTGAAGTGAGCAGAACCAAGAGAACATTGTGCACAGAGACAGCAATATTGTTTGATGAAGAATTGTGAATGACTTAACTATTCTCAGCAATACAATGACCCAAGACAATCCCAAAGGACTATTGATGAAACATACTATCCATTTCCAAAGAAAAAACTGATTGATTGAACACAGACTGAAGAATGCTGTTTTTCACTTTCTTTCATTTTTTTCTTTTACTCAAATTTTCTTGTGCAAAATGACTAATATGGTAGTGTTTTACATAATTGAACATGTATAACCCATATCTTATTGCTTAGAGCCTCAAGGAGGGGGGAGGGAGGGAGAGATAGAATTTGGAACTCAAAACTTTAAATAAGAATTTTTATTATTAAAAAAAATTTTTAAAGAAATGATTCAGTGCAGATAATGATAACACTTTTGTTGGAGTATACAGAACGGAAGAGTCAGAAAGACTTTTGTTCAAATTTTACCTCAGACCTAGGCAAGTCACTGAACCTCTCTGTGCTTGAAGGGGTTGACCTCAGTGGCCTCTGAGGTTCTTTTTATTTCTAAGTCAATGATTCTATGAATCCATGACCACTAAAGGGGCAAACCATGAGTGAGCATGAAATGGATTTATAAAGTGAATATTTACACTATGACAGGACTTTATCCTAACAAAATTGGAAGTAAATCTTTCTTGTTGAAGGAAATAATTTCATACTACTCATCATTTCTAAGCCCAGAATAGACTAAATAAGAGAGGGCACTGAGGAGTGACTCTAATTGGAAGAACCTAAGGTCACTGGAAATCTCTACTTAAGTCAAACTACAGAAATTACACCGAATAACAAAATGTACGTCAAAAGACAACAATGATGTCTCAAATTACTTTGAAAAAGAGATGGACATACTTAGACTGGAATTTTGAAAAATATTTTTCTGTTTGATAAACTATCCCTCTAATTAACAGACTAAAGTATAGCCAAATATAACAAAGTAATTTTGAAAAGCTGGCACCTGCTAGAAGCATCATGAATGACAATCTCCTACAACATTAGCAAATAAAGTAAAAATATTTCAGGGCCTGCATGCAACAGTATATGTGGAGGTCATTGCCTTGGTAAGAACCATAGGAGAAAAAGGAAGATAATAAGAAATGCCCCTAAGGACCAGAGTTAAATATCACCAGGGCAGAAGCACTGGGAGATTTTATTATCTTGATAGGTAGTTCTGTACCATGAAATATAAAGGATATAAAGGCAATAAAAAGAATTAATCCAGGATGGAATAGAAAAACAAAAGATATGTGAAATTCTAGATTGCCTGACTTGGCAATTGATGCAAAATATTTATTAAGTTTCTACTATATACTGTTCGAAGCACTGGATGATGATAGCTAATATTTATATAGGGCTTTAAGGATTACAAAATGATTTACAAATATTATCTCATTTTACTTTCTTAATAACTTTGAGGGATAGGTGCTATTATCATCCCCATTTTACAAATGGTGAATCTGAGGCCAAAATATAGTAATGAAGAGTCTGAACAGTGCAAAGAACAGAATAAACAATTCAATATCAAAACAAAAGAGTTTGCTACAGAGGTTTGAAAAATAAAGAAATCAGGAGGGAGGGAGGGAGAGAGAGAGACAGAGACAGAGAGACAGAGACAGGCAGACAGAGACAGACAGAAAGAGAGAGAACTCCCAAATAAGGAGGATGTGGAAATTTTCTGGTCATCTCTATGACCAAAGAAGTTCCACATAATGAATACACAAATGGAATCAAATAAGAAATAAAACTTGCGCACCATTCTCATATTGAATAACAGAATTTTTACATGGAGAGGTGACCTACACTCTAACTTCTCTCTAAAATGTTTCACAGTGGTCTGTGAATTATTAGTAAAGCATCTTCCTATCAGATGCAAGTCTGATCCCATTTGGGGGGGGGGGCAACGAGGGTTAAGTGACTTGCCCAGGGTCACACAGCTAGTTAAGTGTCAAGTGTCTGAGGCTGCATTTGAACTCAGGTCCCCCTGACTCCAGGGCCAATGCTTTATCCACTTCACCACCTAGCTGCACCCCCCGCCCCCATTTTTTTTTAACAGAAGGAATCACTCACTATCAGAAGATGAAGACACAAAATACCCCTTCAAATACAGGCCAATTAAGTGTTTATATACTTTATGCAAATCATTCACAGTATGTATCAATCAAAAAATATTTGTAAACACTTATAGGAAAACAATAGATTGGATGAAGAGGAAAAAGGATGTACCAAAAAGTAAGGTTATAAATAGCAACTTCTTATGCTTCCTTTTGTGTATTCTCTTCCCTCCTTAGATTGTAAGCTCTTTGTGGGTAGGGACTGTCTTTTTTTCCTAATGTGCATCTCCAGGGCTTAGCACAATGCTTAGCACATAGTGGGTGCTTAATAAACATTTATCGAGTGACTATTTATTTATCTATTGAACAAGTCATCTTGAAAATACCATAATATTTGCATTGCCTTTATTGGCTATTGCAATGCTTCTAACTCAGTCTCACACTCACGGCTTAGTTATAATATAGCACGAAAATGTAAAATAGAGCCAAGTATAGTAAAAATGTGAGAGTATTTGATGTCCACGTGGAAAACTATTCTCTACGTAAAACATGCCATCAATGCAAGAATGGTGAGAATTGATATAAAACGTCATTTTTTTCAAGGAGACCATTTATACCTATTATTATTCTGCCTAGCCTTAAGCTCACTATTATCTCTCCTGAATAAAACTAAATAAGGTGACATATATGGATAACATCAATGTATATGAATCTGCTGAGAAGTACAACAAACAGTTCTTCAACTATTTATTTTTCTACCTAGCCTTTATTAAACACTTACTATATGCCAAGCACTGAGAACCCACAGAAAAACCAAAACCACTCCTCCTCAAAGAGCTTAGATTCTAATGGATTTATATCCTAATTAGTTTACATTCATTTCAATGTATCTTTTCCCACAGCTCCCTCCCCCAAGGTCCTGGAGGGGTAGTCAGAATATTCTTTGTTATCCACTTTCACTTCCACATTCTCCCTTTACCTCCTTCACTCAGCAACCTTTCCACACGTTGTGAATTATAATGGCTATAGCACAATAACTCCCAAGTTGTTCTCCCTCCTTTCTCAAGGATGCTTCTGTCTAAGAAATCTTCTCTTCCCTAATTCCTGTCCTTTTAGGAGGGGACTTGAATAGCCACATCAAGGTCCCACCACATTCCCTAACCTTCCAATTCTTCAGCCTCCATAAATCTCGTGAATTATTCCTTCACTCCAACTCAGCCACATATATAGTTGGTTACATATTAGACCTGACCGTTATCCACAAGTGTTCTACTTTTCTAATTAGTATCTGATATTCCATTATCTGAACTCAACCCTCTATCATTCTACCTCTCCTTAAGGAGAGCTGTTACTGGGGGCAGCAAGATGGTGAAGTGAATAAAGCACCAGACCTGGATTCAGGAGGACCTGAGTTCAAGTCCGACCTCAGACACTTGACACTTACTAGCTGTATGACCCTGGGCAAGTCACTTAACCCTCATTGCCCTGCAGAAAAGGAGGGCAGCTAGGTGATGCAGTGGATAAAGCACTGGCCCTAGATTCAGGAGGACCTGCATTCAAATATGGCCTGAGACACTTGACACTTACTAGCTGTGTGACCTTGGGCAAGTCACTTAACGCTCATTGCCCCACCAAAAAAAAGTTTTAAAAAAAGGAGAGGGGCCGCTAGGTGCCGCAGTGGATAAAACACCGGCCCTGGATGCAGGAGTACCTGAGTTCAAATCCGGCCTCAGACACTTACTAGCTGTGTGACCCCGGGCAAGCCACTTAACCCCCATTGCCCTGCCCCAGCCCCCAAAAGGAGAGCCCTTACCACTCCTAAACCTGTTCTCTTCAAGAGAGGACCTGTTGGTCCTCACCAAGATTCCCCAAACCTCCACCCCTCAATATTTTCTTACTCTTTTCTCTGACTTCACTTTCCTTCCTCTCTAATCTCAACGCAATAGTTAGCCATTTAAAACTCTATATCATTCTCTGGTCTTGAATCCTTTGCTTGTTCTGTTTATCTCTTGCCAAATGTCAGCCATGGATTACTCCCATCACTGGCTTCTGCTCCTATTCATAAGCAATTGAACCCAGCTGGCAGATGTCTCAAAACTGTGCCGACTGGGTATATTACAAATTCATGTTATCCAACCTCAGCTCATCCCTTACTGTAGAAAGGAAGTCTTTTCATTCTCCCCTGATTGATTTCCTATTTCACTTCCCAGAGAAGTGATTCCAAACCTTCTCTTTCCTCCCCAAGCCTCATACATCCCTCTGACCCCTCCTTCTCAGCCCAGGACACCACCTCTTACTTTACTAAGAAAAGTGAGGCCATTTAATATGTGTTCCTTCTTCTCTCATTCTCTTCATTTCAAAACCCCTTGAGATCTTTCTCACTTTTCCAAGTCTCTAACAAAGAGGTGGCCCTTCTCTATGCCAAAGCAACCCCCTATAAATGTACTCTTTTTTGTTTGTTTGTTTGTTTGTTTTGTGGGGGGGGGCAATGGAGGTTAAGTGACTTGCCCAGGGTCACACAGCTAGTAAGTGTCAAGTGTCTGAGGCCGGATTTGAACTCAGGTACTCCTGAATCCAGGGCTGGTGCTTTATCCACTGCGCCACCTAGCCGCCCCCGTAAATGTACTCTTGATCCCATCCTCTCCTATCTTTTCCAAAGGGTTACAGCATTAATCATCCTCCCCATCTTTCTCCAATCTTCAGCTTCTTCCAATCTACAGCCTCTTTCCCTTCATGACCTTCAAACATGTCCATCTCCCTCATCCTTAAAAACTGTTCACTAGAATCTATCATCATTGACTCAGGTTATCTCTGTTCTCTTTCTCAGACAATCCCCTAGAAAAAGTTACTTGTACTTTGCTGCCTCTACTTCCTCTCATCTCACTCACTATTCAACTCTTTGCAATCTTGCTTCTGTCCTTATCACTCAACCGAATCTGCTTTCTGAAACTGCCAATAATCTCTTAATTGCCAAATCTGTCGGTCTTTTCCTCAGTCCTCATCCTTCTTTACCTACCTACTGCATAGGACATTGGTGATCTTTCCCCACCCCACCCTCAATACTCTTTTCTCTCTGGGTTTTTATGTCACTGCTCTTTCTTTGTTATCCTGTCTGTAAAACTGTACTTTCTCACTCTCTTTGTCTGGTTCATCATCCATTTCTTGACTCCTAATTGTGAATGTTCCCCAAAGTTCTATTCTGGGCCCTCTTCTCTCTCTACATTCTCTCTTGAAAACTTTAGAGACTCCTGGGGATTAACTATCATTTTTGTGCAGATGATTCTCAGTCATCATGTCTAAAGCTGAATTCATTATTTCCTCTGCCAAACCCTCACCTCTTCCTAAGTTCCCTATTTCTGTCATAGGCATCATATTCCTCTCAAGTCTCCCAGGTTCATAACTATGGCACTAATCCTGGATTCCTTACATTCCTTTACCTCACATATCCAACATGTCATACATCTGGCCTTTCCTCTCCATTCACACAACTACCACCTTAGACCAGGCCCTTATTTTCTTTCTCCTAGATCATTACAACACTCTCTTCCTACTCTAGTCCAGCCTACAAACTACAACCAAAGAAACTTTCCTCTAGAATAAATCTAACTCTTCTACTCAAACCCAGTAGTAGATTGTCTCTAGAATAAAACGTAAATTCCATCGCACTTACAAAGTTCTACCCAACCTGTCCCCAACTTACTTTTACAACCTCATTGGCTATTATCCCCCCTGTCATACTCTGCAATGCAGACAAATTATTCTTCACTCTGTTCCTCACACACAGGAAATTCCATTCCTCCCATCTTTGTGCACTGGATGTCCTCCATGCTTGAAACAAATCAATTCTTTCCTCTCTTCGTTTAATATATATTTGAATCTCACAACAATCCTGTGAGGAACTTATTACAGGTATTATTACCCCTATTTTACAAATGAGGAAACCAAGACTCCAAGAGATTATGTGATCTAATTATCATTGCACAACTAGTAAAGTAAATCTCCATTGCTGGGAGTAAATTCGTCTCACAGAGACCCACACTGGCTCCACTCACCTTCTACAAGCCAAATTTAGGAGCATTTGCCAAGTGCTTACTATGTACCTGGCATTGTGCCTGGGAATACAAAAGCAAGCAAAGAGAAATACAGCCCCTGATCTCAAGGAGCTTATATTCTAATGGACGAAGACAACACAGAAAAGGGAGCTGAAAAGGATGTGTGTGTGTGTGTGTGTGTGTGTGTGTGTGTGTGTGTGTGTGCGCGCGCGCGCGCGCGCGCTCGCGTTTGCATTAGAACTCCAGCAAGATACCTACCTGCTTGGGCTTGAAGGCAAGATCAGCAAGCTTGGAAAATGAAGGAGGGCTGATTTGGGACCTTCCTCAAAGTACTGAAGAAGAAGGTAGTTAGAACATGGTGGCACCATTGAATGAAGCAAAGTTGCTTTGGGCCCTTTCTCAAAAGGGAAGTCCTCACAACCTCTCTCTTTCTCCCCCTTCCCCAACTTCTGGAAAGACTGATTTAAGCAAGTGCCAGACTCCTCATTCAGTCCTTCTACAGTCATTGAGTGTCTACTCTGTGAAGTCTTTGTCCAGCAGATTAATTAAGAGATGATTTGCTTAACAGAAGAATTATTCCCTTTACAAAAAGCCTTGTTTAAATTGCTGCTCCCCAGAGCATTTCATATTAGGTTCAGATTTTTAAAATCCTTTTATGTAGAACTGCCCTTTTTTCATCTTTGTATCTCCAGCATTAAGCACAGAACAGGGCCAGACCAGAAGGCTTTTAATAAGTATTTGCTGAAGCACGTAAACAGGGAGATTTGGTAAATCAAGGGGCCCCTGACCATCTTCTTCACACTCTTCATTCTGTCCAGTCCCAGAGAAGTGGGTGGGGCCATCACAAAGTAGAAAAAGAGGCTTTTGCCTTTTAGAAAAAGTGGCCCTAGCTTCCTCCTAACCACTTACCCTCGTCCTCCCACTTACATTATCAAGACTTTTCTCTGAATAGAATTTCTGAGTCAGGGAAGCACAAAATGATATACACACAGTGAAAAAGAAAGAGGAAGGAGGGGGGAGGGAGGGAGGAAGGAAGAAAGGAGAGGGAGAGAGGGGGAGAGAGAGAGAGAGAGAGAGAGAGAGAGAGAGAGAGAGAGAGAGAGAGAGAGAGAGAGAGAGAGAATCTACTGTTCTCAAACAGTATTTGAAAGACTGTTATTTGGAAGAGTATTTGGAAGAGGGATCAGCTTGTTTGGCTTGGCCCCAGAAGGCAGAATGGGAAGTAAGAGTGGAGAAGTTGCAAGAAACAGATTTTGGCTTAATGCAAAAACAGCTTTCTAACGATGAGAACTGTCCCAAAGTGAAATGGGATGGGGGTGGTGTGGGGGAGGCTCTCCCAACAGTGGAGGTCTTCAAGCAAAGATAATTACTCCTTAGGTCTGCTGTAGAGGGGATTTTTGTTCAGGGATAGGTTACACTAAGATGACCTTTCAGGTTCTTTCCAAATCTGAGGTTCTTATTCTGAGACAAAGAGACGAGAGAAGAACAAAGACAGGTGGGAGAGAGTGAGAGAAAGTGAGCCAGGGACCAGAAGCCGTAATTAAGAGAAGAAGTAATTAAAGATGGAAAAGACGCAGATTTAATAAATAACTTTTGGTTGAGTGAAGATGCTTTTGTGAACAGAGGTGATTAAGCTGATTCGATTGGTAACATTACCTGAGGAAGGCCAGGGGGAAGATTGGGTCGTGAATGGTGAAGAAACAGTAGGAGAGGAACAGAAAGAGAGAGGGAAATGCAGAGTTAAATAGAGGGTTGAGAAATGACAGATGAGACAGAGGCCCTCCGACCCAAGGGAAGAGAAAGATCGAGACCACTACATTTATTAGCCTCTAGGGATTGTTCTGAGGATACAAATTTTTCCGGAATCTGCCCCCACCCCACCCCAGCACCCAGCGCAAGCCCTGGGATTGTAGGGTGCCTTTAAAAGCCCCGCCCCGTACTGGTCTCTCCTCCTCCCCCTCTCCCCATCTCCTACTCTCTCCCTCCCCCTGCCCCCAGATCAGGCGTTCCCAGGCCCCTCCCCCTGTCCCCCACCCCCTGACGTCAGGAGCTGTCCGCGGCCCCCGGTGCTGAAACAAAATGGCTGGTGGCGGTGGAGGCAGGGACCCGGCGTGAGCGAAGAGCCGAGCCCAGGGAGCTCGGGAGCTCGGGAGCCAGCAAGCAGGGAGAGCCAAAGAACAGGCCGGGTAGGGCTGGGCTGGGATGCCACAGCTCCGCGGGCGGGCGTCGGCACATAGGCAGCCTCCCTGCTGAGCTCCGGGTCCCCCCCACTCCGCCCCCAGCCCCGGGCCCGGCCCCCAGGACCATGTCTCTGCTCTGCGTTGGAGGTGAGCTGAACCGGTGTGGGGATGTAGACCCACACTCTCCACCCCCTGCCCCCGCCTCGCTTCTGGGGTTCTCATGCTCTGGGGCTGGAGTGTAGAAAGGGTGGGACTGTGTGGGGAAGAACGGCGGGGTCACTTAGAGCTCCCCCATCCCACCGCCTCCAGGCTGCTCACTCGGGTTCACACTCCTGGGGTGAAGGTTGAGCGAGATCTGGATAGCAAGGGATGTGAGGGTCCCTAGCGCTCCCCTTTTCCTTCCTCCTCCGGACTTCCCGCCAGGGTTGCATGCTTGGGGTGGGTGGGGGTGGGGATCTGGGGAAGAGAGTGCCGTAATTCGAGTGCCCAGGTGGACCCCCGATCCTACACCCACCCACCCGCAGTTTGTCCCTGTCCCACATTCTTTCTGCAAATGGCTGGGTTCTGGGCCCGGGCAGGGGTCCACTCCCCCTCCCCCCACCCCCACCCCGCCTAGTTATAGCTCTCCACTCTGCGCTTGGAGATTCTCCAGCATGGGGTTCTCTCCGTTTCTCGTCCTCGTTACAAATTTAGGGCTTCCCCCCCTCCGAGGGGTGGTTGTGTGTGTTTGTGGGGGGAGCTATTTTTGTTCTTTCTGTGAGCTACCCACGCTCTGCTCCTCTCCGGAAGCTGGGCCTGGGGCTGGGACTAGGTGTGTGTCGGGGGCTGGAGATAGGGTGGGGCAGAACACTGCCCTGGGGAGGCGAAGAAAGGATTTTTGTGCCAGGGGCCCCAATGCTAGGGAACCAGTGAGCTCACGGGGCCCAGGCAGAGGAGCTGCCAATGGAGCTCAGTACTCGCTAGGTACTTCGGCTTGAGGAGACCTTTCGAAGCAGACTGGCCCTTCGAACCCCTAGTCGGGCTTAAGCTTCAGAAGGCTGCCGCCACCCCCTCCTCATCTCTTCTGCCAACGTGCCCCTCTCCCACTTCCGAAGCTTCATTCACAAACCCTCTCCCGCCTCGGGCACCGCCCCTCAGGGTGTCTCCCCCCCCATCCCTTATGCAAATCGCCCCTGACTGGCGTAGTTGGCATGCTCGTTTAAAGGGACAGTGGCACTTGGAAACCTGTCTCTTTCACCTGTGAGGTTCGTGGGTGGGGTACGGGTAAAAGGAAGAAAGTCTCAGGCAGTCAGAGGTCCTGGAGTCCAGGGCCCTGCTTCTTAGAAGATTGGGGGATGGGGGTAACCAGGGGAAGACTATTTCAAGTGGGATGAATCATACCCCATCTCTAATCTAGCTCTGGTCTGAGAGTCAGAGATCATTCTCACCCCCATTTCGGGGGGGGGGGTGAGAATAAGGGGTGTGTGTGTAGGGGGTGAGACCCATAGCCTTCTGCTGTTGGAACCACCTTCCACCCAGGAAGGCATAAATGATTCTAGCTATTCCAGCTGGCACTAGGGGTAGGGGGAGTGTGGGAAGAAAGACTTCGGAGGCTCTTGATTACCCCTGGTCCATCTGGCCCCCAACCCCCCTCCCAGTTCCTTCCCCTGAGGAACCCCTTGTCTTCCCTCAGGTCTACATCCTCCACCCAAAAGGGGAGGGAAAAAAGAGAAAATGTATCTGGAAGATTCGCCTGGAGGAAGAGGAGAGGGAAGGGAAAGGGGGAGGAATCTTACCACAAACTCTGACGCATGTGTTTGGGGGGTGGAGAAGGAGGGGCCCGGGCACTGGGGCTCAAGTGATGGAACTGAGAGGTCAGGAGCCTTTGCTCCCACCCTGAATCAAGAAGCATGATTCCAGACCCTAGGTTAGGGATCTGGGGAAGGCTGGCACTAGGGCTAGCCAGGGAGCTCAGAGCTGGCCTGATTGGCATCAAAAACCCAATGCAGAGAACTCAGGAAGCCTTGGCCCCGGCCTGAGTATCTTCCCACACCGACAATGGAGCACAGCTTGGAGGGAGGGCTGTTCACTGGGAAAGGACCCAGCTTTGGGTATTTCAAATTTGTATTTAAAATTGTTGTCCCTGGGGAAAGCTGGGTCAGCATCACCTCTACCCAGATAAACACATATCCAGGGGCATACACATATATGTGCACAAATATGTGTATGCAACACACAAGCACATAACCACATGGAGATACATGTGTGCGTTTTACCAGACACACATGTTCATACATGTATGGGGTCGCATACATATACACACATACATGCACTGAGTCACATTGTGGTGTACCAGAAAGAGTACTGGGTTCCAATCCCAACGCACTTACTGACTGTGTGTCCATGGGCAACTCATTTTACTTCTTCCAAGGCTAAGTTTTCTCATCTGGAGAATGGGGATAATATTTGTGTCACCTACTTCATATAATTATTGTGATAAAAGTGCTTTTCAAACTTTAAAACCCTATAAAATATGAATCATTACACACACATATATGCACCCCACAATCATCCACACAAAGCATACTACCATAAATATATACATATGTATATAAGCATGCATATATACACAGAAACATAAGTAAATGCATGAATATACTTGTCTTACTTAATTTTTCTTAGACTCAGTTTACTTATCTACAAATACTTATAGCTTTATATTTAAGTGGGATAATATATATGTTAAGTGCTATGTAAACTACTTAAATGTCAGATATTATTATGGTTTTCAACTTTTTCCCCATTCTGGTCACTATCCTCTGGGGGAGTCAATGTTATTCCTCAAATGTTATACCCAGAACTGAATTGAAGTCCAGATGGGGATCTGACCTGGGTAAAGCTGAACTATGAGCTTTCTCATTTGCTCTCAGACTTATTAGCTCAGACTCTTCGGGGCTGGGAACATATCTCATTTGCTTCCTCATCCACATGTGTACCCTCCCCCAATGTGGCCAGGCCTCTGGAAGGTATTCCATTCCATTGAGCAGTTTCCACTCCCACTGGGACCCCAGAGACTCTTTAATTAGAGTGCTCTTTTCTCAGAAGCCCTCAGAAGGAAGTGGGGAAATTAGTCTGATCTGGAAGTTCCAACCTCATAGAATATTTGGGCTGGGAAGGCCCTTAGAGATAATTTGCTCTAACCATCTCATTTTCACATATGAGTAAACTGAGTCCTGGAGAGAGGAACTGACTGCCCAAGATCCAAACAAAGGGCAAGAGGGAAGATGTGTCCATTTTCCATGCAAAGTCTTCCCAGAGAAAGTAGGATTTTGGTAAAATCTTCAAAGCTGGGTAAAGAGAATAAAGGAGGTCATAATTCAATTATCTCCTAAGTCATACTCATTCAGACCAGTTCAATCATGGGTATCACATTTTAAGAAGAACATTGTTCCTTCAGAGGAAGATATCCAAATGCTAGAAGTTTTTTAAATTGAAATCGTGGCAGACAGTTACAAAACCCACAGCATATATTATGTCATCTAATCATCATTACCTCTGTGGGAAATAAGTGCCACAGGCATTATTATCTCCATCTTGTAGATCAGGACCCCGAATTTAAGAGAAATTAAGTGACTTGCCCAGGGTCACACAACTCAAAATGGTTAGTAGTTGGTTTTGAACCCACATCTCTTGAGGCTTAGCTCTTGCCTACTTGCTGACCGCACTGCTTCTCCTGACATGTAAGGATCAGATGAAGGGGCTAGTGATGTTTAACCTGAAGAAGAGGCAACTTAGAGGGGCAACGATAGCTGTCTTTAAGTATCTGAAGGGTGGTTGTGTGGGAAAGGGATTGAACATGCTTTGCTTGGTCCCAGAGAGCAGAACTGTGAGCAGCTGGAAAGGACTAGTTAGTAACAGGGAGGCAGATTTTGTCTTGGTAAGAGCTGCTTCCTGATATTAGAGCTGCCCATCAATGAATCAGCCTGTCTCAAATAGTCATGGTTTCCACATAGAGATATTCTATGGGTAGAACAGTGACTCCCTGATACCTCTAGGAGCAACTACAGACTCCTTGGTTTGGCATTTAAAACCCTTCACTCTTCTCCCCTATCACTATTCCTCCCTTTCATGAACTCTGCATTTCAGTCAGACTGACTTTCTGGCTGTTCCTCACACGACACTCCATTTCTCATCTCTGTGCCTTTGCCTTGGCCTTCCTCCATGCCTGGAATATACTCCCTCCTCAACTCTCGGAACCCCTTATTTCCTTCAAAACTTAGCTCAAACACCATTTTCTGCATGAATCCTTTTTCAATCCTCCCAGGTGTTAGTACTCTTCCTCCTCTAAATTATCTTGTATTCATTTAGTACATACACATGTGTATATATAAATTTCTATGTGTACACACATATATATTTGTAATATATGTGTGTATATGTACACATATACACTAATTATGTATGTACATGTTGTTTTTCTTGATAGAATATAAGCTCTTTGAGGGCAGGGACTATTTCATTTTTGCCTTTGTATACCTAGTACCTTGCATGTAATAGGTGCTTCATGAATGCTTGTTGAATGAATAATGTTGTAAAAGGGTCATTCTTCAGGGAGAGAGGGTAGACTAGGTGGCATCCAAGGTGCCTCCCAGCTCTAGGATTTAGAAAAGAGAAAGGGCATTTTCTTAATCTTATCATCTCCCAGACCCCCCCCCCCCATATAATAATCACAATAGTTCTCTTTTGCTAATCCATCTTTGTCTTCAGAACAGTCATTTATTTTTCTCTGTTGCTTCCCATTTTAGAGCTGGAAGAACCCATCCCTTTCCCTTATAGACATGCTCTAATCATCTGAAGGGGCAAAGAAGTCCTCACATCAATTCCTACTTGAAAAGTCCCTGAGCTTCCTTATTCTCTAACCCCACTGTTGTTGGAAACTGATCAGCACAATCCCAATATTTATGAAGGACTTTCTGTGTGCAGGGTGTTGTGCTCAGACAGAGAAAAGGTCTAGCTATGATACGGTGCTTATCCTCAAAAAGCTTCTAGTCTAATAGAATAAGAGATTTATGGGTGGGAATCCCACCCCTTCATTTTAGAGATGGAGAAACTGAGGATCAGTGACTGGCTCAAGATGGCATAGCTAATAAGCACTGGAGGCCTGATTCAAACCTAGCTCTTGGTGGAGGCCTTTGAATGCCAAGCAGAGCATTCAATGTTGTTTACAGGGATTCTATAGAAAAACCTTACCCCAGACACTTATTAGCTGTGTGACCCTGGGCAAATCACTTAACCCCAATTGCCTTAAATATCCGGGGCCATATTCAGTCGTTCTGATATCTATCTTGCCACCAGACCCAGATGGCTCTGGAGGAGAGAGTGAGGTTGGTGACTTTTCACAGCCCTCTCTCACTTTAATTCAATTCAGTGCAAGTCATGACATCACCTCTTGATCATGGTCATGGTCTTCTTCAAGAATGAAGGACGGGGGGCAGCTAGGTGGAGCAGTGGATAAAGCACTGGCACTGGATTCAGGAGGACCTGAGTTCAAATCAGGCCTCAGACACTTGACAGTAGCTGTGTGACCCTGGGCAAGTCACTTAACCCTTATTGCCCCCCAAAACCAAACAAACAAACAAAAAAAGAATGAAGGACAAACAACAACAAGAAGAAATTATATCTCTATGGGCTTCGAGGGTGTGCAAGATGCCCCGATACACAGAAAGGGCACTGGATTTGCAGTTGGGGATCTAACTTCAAAACTAAGCTCTGCTACTTGCTACCTGTGTGACCTTGGAAAAGTTATTTTATTTTGGGGGGTATCAGTTTCCTTATCTATAAAATAAGGAGATTGGTATCCAATGCTGAGAGCAACACTCTGGAGTGCCACCTGAACCAGATTAAAATATAAACCAAATAAAAGCCCAATAGAACATAGATATGTTAACGTGTGGTTTTCTTGGCCAATGTACAGCCTGCAGGGATCCTTATGGCCCTGTTTCTTTTTTTCTTTCTTTCTTTCTTTCTTTTCTTTTTTTTTTTTGGCAGGGCAATGAGGGTTAAGTGACTTGCCCAGGGTCACACAGCTAGTAAGTGTCAAATGTCTGAGGCCTGATTTGAACTTAGGTCCTCCTGAATCCAGGGCCGATGCTTTAACTACTGCGCCACCTGTTTCTTTTTGAGTTTGATACCACTGGACTGCATGATGGGTAAAGTTTCCACTCCAAATCTATCATCTTATGAACCAATCAATCAGAAAACACTTATTAAGCATGTGCTATGTGCCAGACACTGTGTTAAGTATTAGAGATACAAAAACAAGACAGAAACAGTTTTTGTATTCAAGGACTTTACATTCCAAGCGGGGAGGGGCAACAAGAAAACCTAAACAGAATATTCTTTTATATATATATATATATACACTCAAAAAATCTTTAATATGTTCTATAATTCTATTATTCAAGACTAGGAATGAAAGCCAACTGGGCTTGGTGTGTATGGAGTGTTTTTTCCAGGAGGTAATTTGGGCTCTATGGTTCTGGGTTGAGGGCAGGACCAAAGTTTCTATTCTCATTCTGGAAAAGTTGTATGACCATGGGTGGGAAATAGGTATGACCATCCAGTGGTAATTCTCCATGTCCCTACAGTACTCCTAGTGACTTTGTGGGTGTAAAGATCCAGGTTGGCTACATCCTGAGGGTTGGGGGAAATGAAGGAAAACTTTGTGGAGGCGATAGTATTTTAATTTAGTCTTCAACGTGTGAAAGTTTGAGGACATTCTAAGCATAGAGGAAAATGCCTCTGAGAAAAGACAAAGAGGTGGGAGAGCATGGTGCATGTCTGGCTGGAGTGAAGAGTTCGTGGAGGGGAACCTTTGGTCCTTACGCCCCATTCTTCTCTTTCTAAATCCTTTAGCATCCAGCATCTCAGTTATATGGTCCCAGCTGGGATCTCCTATTATCTGTCCTTAGCTTCCTGTTCCCTTTTATCAAGCATCATTTCCTTTCCCCTTACTGCTCCCCTTCCACACCCTTCTGGAATTAGAAATCTCTGTTTTTACAAGGTTTTACTCCTAAATGAAGAATTCATCAGAAGACATGTGAAATATTGTGCTCAGTTCTGGGAACTACATTTTAGGAAACATTAACAAGCTAGCATATCCAAGCAGGATACTGGGATGTGCTTTCTAAACTGGCTTCCTAAAAATGTACATACAATACATTTTGAAGTTTAGTTTTCATTATTCACATTTTATCCATTATTTTATTAGTTCTTAAAATCAACAAAAATAAATCAAATTATTTGTTCTGTTTTTCCAATTTCTAAGGTGTAAAAGCTAATACTTAAATTTTAACTCTTCAAGTCAGGTTTGAACCAGTTCCTGCACACCCCTGAGCATGAGAGACATAGAGACGATGTAATCGGAGGAGATATTACAAGAACTGGTGATATTTACCCTAGAAAAGAGGAATTAGGGGAAGGCATGCTAGTTGTCTTTAAAAGCTGAAGGGTAGTCATATGGAAAAGGAATCTGCTTGGAGTCAGAGTTAAGAACTAGGAATGCTGGGTAGGAGCTGCAAAGAGGCAGATTTAAGCTTGAGGTTGGGAAAAATTGACTAACTACAAGTGCTATTCAAGAACAGAATGAACTCTCTGAGTATTGAGTAGATTCCCCTTCACCTGAGTTTTCAGAAGGTTGGATAATAACTATCTGTCAGGGATGTCAATAGCCATTCCTGTTAGGACTGGTAACCTTGGAGGTCTCTTCTACTCTGAGATCATATGATTCTGTCATTCTGTGATGGTGTCAAGAAAACTAGAAATGGAACCCTTTCCTTCTCCAACATCCCATCAAATTAACAGACTGATCGAGCAAGTTCTGTATTTTTCACTTTGATCAATGCTTTCACTTACATTAGTTTTGTTGCCCTTAAGCCCAGGGCAGCTGTTACTTTCAAAGGGAACCTTTTTGAAGAACACTCTATGTGCTGAGGACAGATAAAAGAATAGATTCTGGTTCTAGGCTACAAACTTGTTATTCAGATACTCACACAATGAGCATGAGCCCCAAACAGAGACCAGGGAGATAATCACTCTCAAGGAGATGAGCAGTTAGAAGAGGGAGTCAGTTGGAAGATTTAGCAATGCACTTTTCATTTAATTTTGTAGCTTTGCCTCCTGAGAGTCAAGCCAGAAAAACTCTCTTTTAGTCTCAGAAAATTGGTGCAATAAAGGAAAGTCTTTGGAGAATATAAGGCTAATCTAACAGGGGTCAGAAGAGACCCGAGAGGGCATAGCCCTTGGCTCCTTAAATGCCTCCCACATATTTTGGGAGAGTTTTTGGTTTTGCTGTCTGAAAATTCACAACACGCACAAGCTCAATGTGTTAACTGCTGGGGCTTGCTAGAGTCCGCTCAATAGTAGGGGAGAACCAATTGTTAGATTTTCAGTGTAAGCATCTACACCGCAGGAATCAGAAGAGGCTACAAATCAGGGCTTGATTGTCTAGACTTAAGAAAGTGATGGGGAAGGTGTTAATGCAAAGTGAACTTTAAAACAGGTTGGAGAGCTAGTTGTTAAACATTTGCCTGGGGCAGCTAGGTGGCGCAGTGGATAAAGCAGCGGCCCTGGATTCAGGAGGACCTTAGTTCAAATCTGGCCTCAGACACTTAACACTTACTAGCTGTGTGACCCTGGGAAAGTCACTTAACCCCAATTGCCCCGCAAAAACCAAAAACCAAAACAAAACGAAAAAAATTTGCCGGCACATCCTTCCTCTACAATGAGATAGGAATCCCATCCTCTCCCCTGCCCTGCCCCTTCCCCCCAAAACCCCTAATGCAATTTTAGGCTACATTAATAAAAATAGGATGTCCAGAGGGAAGGAGGTGATAATCCCACCGTCTTCTATTTCAGTCAGTCCTCTCTCCACAATCTGGACTATTGAGCTCCTTTCTGGGCACCATATTTTAGGGAGGGCATTGATAAGCAGGATCATGTCCAAAAGACAGGGATAAGGTTTTGAGAGTACTGAAGAGCATGCCATATGAAGGTCAGCTGGATGAAATGGGGACATTGAGTCTAGAGAAGAGAAGACTTTCATTTGGGAAGGTGGGCAGAAGAGGCACTGCATAGTGGGAAAAGCATTGGACTTGAAGACAACAGGCCTTCGTTCAAGAACCAGCTTTGCTATCGTCTGTCTTTATGGCCTTGGGGACTGGCTAGATGGTGGCTTAGTTCCCTGCCAGCTCTAATGGCCATCATCAAGTGTTTCAAGGGCTCTCGTGAGAAAGAAGAATTAGTCTTTTTTGGCTAAGTCCCAGAAGGTGAAACTAGGACCGATGGGGGAATTTTGCAATTAGCTGTCCAAAAGTACACCTGAGTCGTCATGATGGCTGGTCAATTCTCCATCTTTGGAGATATTCAGGCTCAGGCTGGATGACCTATTGTGGAGGATGTTTTAGAGGGGATTCCTGTCTAAGTATAGATTTCACCAGGCTATTTTCAATAAATTGCTTTTAAAATACTCCGATGTCATCTTTCTTAAAATTTACCTCATCCTTTTGGAGTCCAATTCATACTTCCCAACCTGGGGTAAGTACTTTAGCTTATTTTAAAAATTGATCCACAGTCCTAGCCTGTTCCAGGTGTCCTGGTGGAGGCTTGGTATGGCCCACATAGTCCCACAGGAACCTGCCACTGTGACCTTCCTCACTTATGGATGGTGGTAGTGGGTTGGGTGGTAGAAGAAAGAATACAAATGACTCTCATTTATATAGCACTTTAAGGTTATGCGATTGATTTCCTCATAACTACCCTCCAAGGGTTGTAGTATTATTCCTATGTTTAAAAGGAGAAAACTTATGTCCAGAGAAGTTAAGGAACTCAATCACAGCTAGTAAGTGCCAGAACCAGGATTCAAACCCAGGTCTTTGCGGATTCCAAGTCCAAAACGTGTTACTACTATAGGCCTCTCTAAATGAATAAGGCTATCAACACAAATACAAAGTTACCCATTATCTACAAGGCAGCAGTTCACAATATTCTTCTTCTGGCCCCGCCCCCCTCAATTCATCTTCATTCTTCCCAGTCAGCTGACTCTGGATTTGGCCAGAGCTGCCTTGGAGCCAGAAGAGAATGCAGGTGGACAGTGTTTCAGTGGCAAGTTTTTCCTTCTATAAAGCTTAATTCTACCCTTTTAAAGGTCCTATTTCTGCCCTTTCAACAAAAAGTCTTATTCCCCTTCCAAATAACAACTCTCAAAATATTTAAAAACAATTATCATATTCCCCACCTAACCCTTTTCTTCTCTGGGCTAAGGGTCCCCAGTTCCTCCAAATGATCCTTACACGGCCTGAGGCACCTCATCATTTTGGCTGCCTTCCAGAGACCAGCTCATTAATGTACTTAAACTGTGCTGCCTAGAACTGAGTATAATATTCCAGGGCAGACTACAGGTGAAATAAGCTTCACTTTTGGATACTGCTTCTGATAATGTTTTATTTATTTATTCTTCTGAGATCTTGCTAGCTATTAAGGCTGCCATTCAACACTGTCGAATCATTTACTCTGCCTGTTGATTTTTTGAACCCACGTATAAAACTTTGCATTTATCTTCATTACATTTTTTTTTCTTATATTCGACTCATTAGTCAGCACTCTAGGCCAGATGTGTCAAATATGCAATACTCCCCAGTGTGGCAGGAACCAGATTAAAATGAAGTTGAGAAATATTTAGGGGGCAGCTAGGTGGCGCAGAGGATAGAGCACTGGCCCTGGATTCAGGAGGACCTGAGTTCAAATCCGGCCTCAGACACTTAACACTTACTAGCTGTGTGACCCTGGGCAAGTCACTTAACCCTAATTGCCTCACTAAAAAAAAAAAGAGAAATATTTAACAAAATAGATTAAAAAGGCAATACAACATAGATAGCATTGTATTTTGAAATGAAGTAATTATGCTGCTGCAGGGATCTTTATATGTGGATGAATGGTCCTACTTTCTATTTGAGCTTGACACCACTGCTCTAAGCAACCCTCTAAATTTCAGAGAAGGTGCCAACCTGCAATTGTAGAGGACATCCCCTCACCCGGAAGTTCCCTATCCCCTAGTTTAGTCCCTATCCCTATCCTTATCCCTTCCATTGGTCCCACATCTTGATCTTTTTAGGTCACAAATCAGTGTTAGCTGCCCTTTCCAGCTTAATGTCATTCCCAGCTGCTCTCTCCTTACTCTAATTACCTTGTGTTTACTTAATCAGTGTTTGTGTAGAATGTAAGTTCCTTGAGGGCAAAATTGTTTTGCTTTTGTCTTTGTATCTCCAGTACTTCAAACATTTTTTTTGTTGTTCAATCAATTCAGTCATGTCTGACTTTTCATGACTCCATGGACCATACTGTTCATGGGGTTTTCTTAGTAAAGATACTTTAGTGGTTTTCCATTTCTGTTTCCAGTGGGTTAAGGCAAACAGAAGTTAAGTGACTTGCCCAGGGTCACACAGCTAGTAAGCGTCTCAAACTGAATTTGAATTTAGGTTGCCTGACTCCAAGCCCAGCACTCTAACCACCGAGTCATCTAGCTGCCCCACTTATTTGTGCCTGACTCTTCAAGACATCATTTGGACTTTTCTTGGCAAAGATACTGGAGTGGTTTGCCATGTCCTTCTTCAGCTCATTTTGCAGATGAGGAACTGAGGCAAACAGGGTTAAATGACTTGCACAGGGTCACTCATCTGGTAAGTGTCTGAGGCCAGAAGAGTCTTCCTGATTCCAAGCCCAGTGCTCTATTCACTGCGCCACCTAGCTGCCCCTCAAATATATTAGGTACCTAATAAATGCTTGTTGAATTCAATTGCCTATATCCCTGCAAATATAGCGGGCCAGCCCACTCCATCTCCTATGATCCCTCCTGTGGAGAGCTTCTTTCTATAGCCCACTAGGAACTGGTAGCCCACTACCCTATTTTATTCTACCCCACACTTGACTAGGCTCCATTTTAGAAGCAGTCACAGAGTCAGAGCCTCATGGTAATTCCTCTGCCTTAGGTGGTTCCCAGATTATGGGGTAAGGGTGTAGGACAGAATAGGCAATAAATAGGACCAACAGCCCAGAGGGTTTGTGGGCAAGTAACATCCTAGAACTCTTGTTTGTTAGTGCTGAGAGGGACCTCAGAGGTCCACCTAGCCCAACCCATACCTAAGTAGTAATGCCTTCCACACAATCCCTGAAAAGAGGTCATGCAGCCTCCAGTGATTTGCTGACTCTGAGGTAGCTCCTTCCACTTCTGGATAGCTCTAGCTGTTATGATGCTTTTCCTTAAATGGAGCTGAAATTCAACTCTCTTCAACTTCCTTCAATCATTCCTAGTTCTTGCTCCTTTAGCCCTGCAGAACAAACTGAATCTCTCTTCCTCTTCAAATATGATTACAGTAATCATGTCCCCTCTAAATCTTATCTTTACTAGTATTAATTTCTCATCTTCTTTAACTAATTACCATAGCACATAGTTTCAAGTCCCCAAAGCATCATGGTCATCCTCCTCAAGATAGTCTGTCTCAGAACCAAATGAGAGACTTCAGATGTGGACTGACCAGGACAGAGGACAATTGGGCTGTTGGTTATTTCTCCTTGTTCCTTTCTTTTGAAGCATATGTTTGGTTAGGTATGTTACCTACTGTGTCATACCATTCAGATTAATAGGACTTTCTTTAGTTATTAAGTACCACGCATTGTGCTAAGTGATGGGATACAGTGACCAAAGTGAAACATTTCTTATTCCCAGGGGACTTAACATTGTACTTCAGAGAAACAATGTGGACACAGAGAAATACCAAAATATACAAATGTAATATCAAGGGAGGGGAAAGAAGCTGAGGAAAAGCCACATGAGGGAGACTAGGCTTGAGCTAAACTTTGATTAAATCTAGGGATTCCAAGAACAGAGGGGAAGAGGGATTCCATGGGGCTCATGGAGAGGCACAAAGGTGGGAAATGGAATGGTGTGTAATAGAAGAGCAAGAAGGTCAGTTTGGCTGGAATTTAGAGGATGTGAGAAGTAATATGAAATCAGCCTAGAAATATAGGTTGGGGCTGAACTTTGAAGGCACATAGTAGGCATTAGGTGACTGACTGACTGACTGAAGGGCTTTAGTGCCATACCAAGGAATTTGTATTTTATCCTAGAAGTAAGAGTGGGCCCCTGGAACTTCTTGAGTAGGGGAGTGGCATAGTTAGACCTGCACTTTAGGAATATCAGTTTGGCAGCTGTGGAGAGGGTGAGTTGCAGAAGGGAGTGACTGTTGGCTTTTATTGAACATGAAGTCCAAAATCCTCATTCTGCAGATGGGGAGACTGAGACTCAGCTAGGGGAAGCCAAGGTCACGCAGTGAATTTAGTGACAGCCAGCACCAGAAACCAGGTCTCCTGATTACCCAGTACAGGGCTCTCTCAGAGGCACCACACTGTCTCTGATCATTAGTAAATGGGTGTCGGATGCTGGTGGATCACAGCCATACTAATTACGATGAGATTTAATAATAAGGTGTCTCCAGGCTGCTCATTATCAGCGGGCGGGCCTTGTCTTGTGGCTCCCCTGGGTCCCCCCTCCCCATCCCTTTCTCCTTCCTCTTTCCCAGCCCATCCCCCTCTGTTCTCAACTCAGACCTCCTCCCAGCGGCTGGCCGCATCACCCACATCCTCCTCTGGCGGCAGCTCAGTTTTATAAATAGCCCTGGAGCGTGTGACTGGGAGCGGCAGTGGGGAGGGGCCACTAAATCTGGCAATAGCCCTGCCAGGGCAGGGCTCTGGGCTTCTCTCCTGGCCTTACTCATTCAAGCTAGCCCTATGGTCATAGGTCAGGGGCAGCAAACTTATTAGTGATGAATGTGGCAGCCCACAATGCCCATGGCTACTCTCCCAGGACTATGGAAGGCAAGGGGAAGGGTAAAAAGGAGGGAAGGTCACAGAATATGAAAGAGCAGAGAAGCGATAAGCATGTAGAGCCTGGATCACAGTTTGGGAAATTGTTTTAGACAGGCCTGGGTCATTGGATCTTAGAGGGTTTTGTTTGTCTTTTAAGCTTAGAAGAAAAGGTAAAAGATTATTTTTCATCTTAAAATCCTTGTTTTACAGATGAAGAAATTGAGGTCCAGAGGAGTTATGACCTCTAGCACTGAGATCCTATCCCTCTTTCCTTTATCTAATTCTGAACCCTAATTTCCTTATCTAATCCTCTTTCTGCTTACTGAGACCCACCCTCTCTGAGTCTCAATCCCCGTCTCTGCACCCTTCTACCTCTAGTTGGGACCCCAGTCCTTTCACTAAATTCACTGAATCTTTATTCCCTTGCAGTCCTTATCCCTATCACTGAGTCTCTGTCCCCTCCCTTATCTTTCCTCTATTTATTCTATAGCCCAGAGTTATCCCATCCTGAACAAAGCTTATAGATAGGTAGGGAAAGTCACCCCTAATTTGCTGTGGATGAAACAATTCTAATTAGTCCTTTGAGATAAGGTCTACTTTTCTTTTTGTATCTTTAGCACCAAACAAAGCGTCTTGAATATGCTAGGCACTTAGTAAATGTTTGTCACATTGAATTTGTTGTATAATTGATGATGCTAAAAGAGTGCCACAAGTGAACAACATTTTCTTGTCTCCATAGCACCTCACCATACATTTTAAAATAAATTCTTGATGATATCTTTTATTATATCACCAAAATTACTCGCAGTATCCCTTCTCCTCCTGCTCCTAGAAAGCCATCCCACAGAAGGAAGGAAACAATGATTTATTAAACATCTACTATGTAACAGCTAAGCACTTTGCAAATATTATTTCATTTGGTCTTCACAACAACCCTGGGAGTACATGTTATTACTCCCCCTATTTTACAATTGAGGAAACTGGGGCAAACAGAGGTTAAGTGATTTGCCCAGGATTATATCACTAGTGTCTGAGGCAGGATTTGAACTCAGATCTTCCTGATTTCAGGCCCAGCACCTGTCTGCCACATAATAAGTAGCATTTTTAAAGAAAAAGAAAAAAGAAAAGGAGGCAGAACAGGAAATGCTAGGAACTAGCTTATCTCCATTTTATAAATGAGGCCCAGAGAGAATATATTATTTAAATGGGCTCATACAATGAATTAGTGGCAGTTTTGTGACTTCTAGTCCCAAGCCCTGTACCTAATAAAAATGAAGACTATCCCTGGGTTCAGGGGGCCAGTGGTGCTCAGAGCCAGAACCATATTTACATTTCTTGGACCTGGACTCAGAGCAGGCCTCCGGTGTTGGACCCTATTCTGGGTTGCCAACCCCCTTGGGCTCTTAGAAAGAGGATGCAAGGGGAAACCAGGTCCTTTTTCCTAAATCAGTTTTTGACTCGTCTTCAGCCCCCTCCCACCACCCAACAGGCCGGCAGAGGCAAGGTTAAGGAGCTGTCCCCCATTCAGTGCTGAAAGCAGTTTGCTTTGCCCTACCGTGTTCTTCTCTCTGGAGCTTCTGGTTTCCTCCTCTCTCCCTTTCATCTTTCTTTCCTCACACCTCTCTCCCTCTTCTTCCCACCACCCACCTGTTTCCTTCTGTAGTCTTTACCACTCCAGCTTGCATCTACTTATCTCTCTCTCCAGCCACCGGTTGCATTTCCTGTCTTCCTCTATTCCTCTTTGCCCCAGTGTCTCTCTTTTCCTATCTGTTCATCATATTTCTTCTGTTTCTTGCATTTCCTGTAACCATGTCTCTCCCCTCTCCTGTCTCCTTTTCTCTCTCCTTTGTAGTCTACTTTCATGAGAATTTGGGATATTAGAAAAGATCCCTCTCTACCTCCCCTACTGTGAAAGACAAGTTAAATCATGACTTCCCAGGGACAAAGGGCTGTCCTCAATAAGCCTAGCTGAGGTTTAACTCTAACCAAAGTCTCACTCCAGGAGCTTGATTTTATGAAGTCCTTCTGGCCTCTTCCTTCCATCCCCCAACCTTTTCTCTTTGCTCACATCTTCTCTGTGTGGCTTCCTAGCTTTAATGTCTTCAAAAAATACATCCGCTTTCCCCTCCGTAACACTGTTCCTGGCAGCGAGAAGGGAGCCCCTAGAAGGGCCTGGATACTTTCCAGGAATGATTGCATTAGCCCAGTCAGGCCCCTTATTAAACTCCATTCTCCAGCCACTGATGGGAAAGACTTGAAGAGTAGGAATAGGAAGTAGAGTGAAGGAATAGGAAGCCTGCTTTTGCTAGGATATAACTATCAGAAAAGGATACTCTGGCCAAGTCCCTAGGACTAAAGGTTCAGAGGAGAGTAGGACAAGAACACCAATGACTCTCCTTTTCCCTTCCCCAAGACAACTCACCACTCTGAGAAAAAGGATAAATGTTGGAGCTATTTCTGTCAGTGACAGTGCTTTGGTAAACTTCATTGGCAGGAAGCTTCACTGAATAAAAGGGAAAAAATGGGTCAAATTGTCCTTCTCTTAGATTATTGACATTTTTACCAGCACCCTGTACCCTTCATCATGTATCTTTTGCATACCCACATGCATTTTCTGTTCTCTCAGGCCTAGGGATCAGAAGATGTCTCTATCTTAATTCTTTCTTGTCTTGTTCTGTTTCAAGTCTGTCCAGATCTCAGAGAAAGGGTGGCTGAACAAGTTCTTTGCAAGAGGGAAAAATAAGGGTGGGGCATGAGAGGTGGTGGGAGGGGGCATCTGGGCCCAGGGTTGAGGGTCTACTTTTTCCTTATCACTCCTGCTTTCAGCTTATATTTATCTGTCTTTTCAATAACACTACCACTGTCCCCCCTCTTTCCCTTTCCCCTCTCTCCTCCTCATCTCCCCTTCTCATTTCCTTTTCCATATCCCCTTCCTATCTCATTTCATCTCATTCTACTTCTTCTCATCACTCCCTTTCTCTTTCACCTCTTCTCTTGCTCCCATCCCTTTCTCTCACATTTATCTGGTTTTTATCTCTTCTTATCTCTCCCATCTCTTCCTCTTCTTACCCCCTCTCCTCATTTTTCCCTCCTACTTTTCATCTCTATTTCTCTCTGTCATTTCATCTCCATGTTTTTCCCTCTCCCCATCTCTCCCTCTTTGCCTCTCCCTCTCTCTGACTCTTTCTACAGTCAAAAAAGCCAAGTTTGATGGTGCTCAAGGTAAGTGACCCCCCCTTGTTTTTTGTTGTTGTGATGGAGTGGAATGGAAATGTATATGAATGACCACTCATTTGGAAGAGAATATTTAGGAATGGGAGGTAGAATGGGAGAAGGGAGGCAGCTCATCTCTTCTCTAACCCTCCCCAAATCCTTTGTAACAAAATAATATCTCATTGGAGGAGACACAGCAAGTCTTGGTTGAGGAGGAGGGGTTGGCTTGAGGAGAAGATGTGTACTTCTTCCTCACAGAGGGTAGATCTAGGACCAGTGGAAGAAAGTTGCAGGGAGACTGATTTTGGTTCAATATGAGAGGAAAACTTTTTAAGTTGAGGCTGGTTGACTACTCTTCTGCCATCTTGTAGATGGGATTCTTACTCAGATGCAGGTAGGACCAAGTGCCCAACTCTGAAGCTATGATTCTACAAGGGGCCAGACCCTTGGGCAATAGACTCTGCTCCTATTAATTGAACTGAGATTGTTTACAAGGTTTAGAGGGCATGGGCATGAAGGTTGTCTGGGTTCCTAATACTCTTCATACCCCCAAAGTCTGTTTTGGGTTGGTCTGGAGGTGGTTTAGGGAGGTATTCATGTTGATAAATTGGAGCCACTAAGGGTTAGGGTTAGGAAGCCCAGTGGGCCCAACCCCAACAACTTTTTCACTCTGCCTACTGTCTCTTTCCCCAGAAAAATTCAATACCTATGTGACCCTGAAGGTGCAGAATGTTAAGAGCACCACCATTGCGGTGCGGGGGAACCTGCCATGCTGGGAGCAGGATTTCATGTTGTGAGTATCCGTGGCACCCCTGCAGTCACCCTTGCCTATCTATTCAGGGCCAGCAGCTGTGAAAGGCTGCGGAAGCTGACTCAGAGCACAAGATTGAATGACAATAATAATTACTCATATGTACATAGTACTTTACAGACCATTTTCAGTTTACAAAGTTTTTCCCTATCCATCCTTTCATTTGGACCTCAAAGGCCCCTGAGGAGGGGATTCTCATCTCCATTTCACAGGTGGCAAGCTGATATTCACATTAGGGGAAATGACTTGCCCAAGGTCACCAAGAGAGAGACTCCCTGGTAGAAAGGGGACTCACACTTGGGTCCTCTGACTTTAGACCCATTGCTCTTTTCACTGTGCCACATTATTCAGCTACTTAAGCCTCAATTTTTCAGTCTGTAAAAAAATCTGCCAAGTGAGAAGCTAAGCCAGCATTCACCAGACTCAATAGTGTAGGTCCCCACCCCCCACTCCCAGACAGATAGCTCCTCAGAGCTGCTAGGTTTATTCTTGTCCCTCCCTCCTACAGCCATCTGTCCCACCTTGTTGTTAAGGTACCAGATTTCTCCAGATCCCTGGTCTTGGTGTGGACAATTTTCTTTCTTTCCCTACCTCATTTCATGCAAGATGAGACTTGGTTGGGGTTTTGGGTTCCCCACCACCACCACCACCACAAGGGTCCTTCTAACTTGCTAAAGTGCCTTTGACCGAATCACCTTCTTTCTCTAAGCTTTAGTTTTCTTACCTACTAACTGGAGATGGAGTCGGACTAGATCGCCTATAAGGTCCCTTCTAGCTCCCAGTCCTATTATTTTACTAGCTTCTAAAGTGAGAATCTATATCAAACTAAATCAAGAGTTTAGAACTGGTCAGTCAGATATTGCAAGCTTGGGACATGAAAAATCAGCCCCACATCTTCTTAATTCAATCAGGCTTGTTCTTCTGTTTGTTTCCTCCAAGTTCCTCTAGGTGATTCCCAGAGGTCCCTGGGCATAAATTCTCTCTCCTTTTCATTTCTGGCATTGGTGTTTATCTTTGGATTTCAGTCCCAACTACTTTTCTGTAGTCTCAAGTTGATAAGTCAGTGGAATCACATGCCCTAATAATGCACATCCCCTTTCCAAGAGAGAAGCCAAAATAATAATAATAATAATAACAATAAGTAACTTGGATTTCTAAAGTGGGTTAAGGTATAGTGTTTCCCTTACAACAACCTTGTGAGAGAGAAAAGGAATTTAAGTATTATTATTCCCATTTTACAAATGAGGAAAATGAGGCTCCACAGTTGACTTCCCCAAGGTCGCACTGCTACATTCATAAATTCATGGGATTTGGAGCTGAAAGGAATTTTAGAGATCATCTAGTCCAATTGTCTCAGTTTACAGAAGGAAACTGAGGCTCAGGCAGAATGGCTTACTTGATGAAGGTTATACAACTGAGCAGTCTGGTGGTGCAGATGATAGAGTCAGGAAGACTTGGAGTCAGGAAGACCTGAGTTCAAATTTGGCCTCAATCACTCATGTGACCCTTAACCTCTGCCTACCTCAGTTTCCTCACTTGTAAAATGGGGATAGTAATAGCTCCTACCTCTCAGGGTGGTTGTGACGATCAGATGAAGTGATATTTGGTAAAGTGCTTTACAAATCTTAAAGCATCATATGAATGTTAGCTATTATAAAATAAGTCAATTACAGTTGAATAAGATGAATACCATGGCCCCAGTTTTTAATCCTCTGCAATTTACAAAACTCTCCTCATAGTTCCTATGTGAGAACTAGGATGAAACTGAGGCTCTGGGAGTAGAAGTGACTTGGCCAAGGTTGCCAGTCTAGGGAACATCAGAACCAGAACTCAAACCCAGGTCTCTTGGCTCCTAGCCCAGCCCTCTTTCCAATATGCCACGAGCCTCTCACAGTGAGCCTTTTTTGCTGTCTGGATGCTGGACAGATCTGGCTTGAGTCCAGGGTCCAGGACCTGAGGAGTAAGAAAGGCCAAAGATAGCTCCTTATGATACAGGAAAGCTGGCTGGAGGAAGCCCCTAAGTAGCTATAGTTTGGGGGAGAGGAGGGCAGAATGAAGTGCAACAGCAAAGGCAGAAATATTTATTTAGGGCCTATTGTGTACAGAGGAGGGGAGGGAAGGGGGGAGGGAAGGAGGGAGGGGAGAGGAGGAAGGAGAGAGAGAGAGAGAGAGAGAGAGAGAGAGAGAGAGAGAGAGAGAGAGAGAGAGAGAGAGAGAGATTAAGATTTCAGGCATAGGGAACAGAGTAAGCAAATTCAGTTCCATTCAATTCAACAAGTATTTAAGTAAATGACTAACTGAATGAGAAAGCATTTATATAGTGCTTACTATGTGCTAAGTACCAAGGCAGTCCTTGCTCCCAAGGACCTCCTCTTTTAATGGGGGTGGGGAGGAGACATAACACATAGAAGAGACTTCAGCTTCAGTGCAAATGGAAAGGCCTGAACATCCTTAGAATGTATTTAAAGGGCAGATTGTATTTGGTTCATCCAAATGGTACAAATGACCATGTTTGTGGGATGGAGCCTGGAAGGACCTCATCTCCCACTATTGGGAGGAGGGAGTGGGGATTCTGAGTTCCCTCTTCCTGTGTTGGGGATGAAAAGTCAGCTTAGCAACAATAATTATAATAACTATCATTTATAACATTTTAAAAAGCACTTTATCAACTCATATAGTCCACATCACAAGCCTTTAAGGTAGGTGATACTATCCCCATTGTACAGATGAAGAAACTGAGACTGAGAGAGGCAGATGACTTGCCTAGAGTCACACAGCTAGTTAGTGTCTGAGGCTGGATTTGAACCCAGTTCTTCCTGACTTCAGGTCCAGTACTCTATCTACTGTGCCACCAACTGCCTATGGTAAGTGCTATTAGTAACTCTACTTGACAGTTGAGGTAACCAAAGTTGGTAGAGTATAAATGACCTGCCCAGGGACACACTGTTGAGCCTGGATGTGGACTCAGCTCCACCTGACTCCAACCCTGGCACTTTATTCATTATACTTCTTAACTGCCTTATATTTTTGTCAGGGCAATGAGAGTTAAGTGACTTGCCCAGGGTCACACAGCTAGTAAGTATCAAGTGTCTGAGGCCAGATTTGAACTCAAGTCCTCCTGAATCCAGGGCTGGTGCTTTATCCACTGTGCCACCTAGCTGCCCCTACTACCTTATGTTCTAATTTCTGGTTATGGTCTAGGAATGATTGCTCTCTCCCTTTCCTTCTACCTCGTCTGCCAGTGAAATTAATCGCCTGGACCTTGGCCTGACAGTGGAAGTTTGGAATAAAGGGCTCATCTGGGACACCATGGTGGGCACTGTATGGATCCCCCTCCGGACCATTCGCCAGTCTAATGAGGTACAAACAGGGGATGGGAGATTGGCACTGCTTTTAGAACATGAATAAATGTTCAAAAGGGGGGGGGGGAAGGAAGTAAGATAGTAGTATGAAGGAGTGGTCAAAGGTGGTGTTAGCAGGTTTTGCAGCAGTCCCAGAGTGCACCAACAAGGCTTCCTGAAGGAGATATCCTAGAACTGGGGTGGTTCCTGTCTCATCTTTCTTATGGAATTCTTTCCTTTCCCCAAGGTAGACCACAAAGGGTGTGGTGTTTTTTGTTCTTTGACTGATACACAGCACCTGTTTTGTTTCCTGGCCTCAATCCTAAGGGCATTACTTTAAACCAGAGCACTAATGCTGCTGTAACTTCCCCTTTAACCCCACCCCACCCCTACCCCCAACAGACGTTTCTTAGAATAATATTGTATTTCGAATGTTTAGTGATAGGGTCTGACTGAAATAGTTCACAGTGGAAGGGTACCAAAAGGCTTAGAATGAGCATTAGCTGAGGAGGGAGTGCAAGGTTACCTGTCACCTGGTACTCCTCCCCGCCTGCAAGAACATTTTTCTTTGGAACTGGTTTTCACTTTTTAACATTCTCTTCTCTCCCCTAACCCGATTTTTCTTCTGACCACTTCTGGATCTGATGGGGGTTCCCTTCCTCAGGAGGGTCCTGGAGAATGGCTCACCCTGGACTCTCAAGTAATCATGACAGACAATGAGATCTGTGGTACCAAGGACCCCACCTTCCATCGAATTCTCCTGGATACCCGCTTCGAACTGCCCTTGGGTAAGTGCTGGAGGCAGAACTTAGAACCTACCAGTCAAAGGAAAGTCATCAGAGTTTTCCCCAAGCCCTACTCTATCCTCTTTTCCTTCACTCTGAGACTTGATAGAATCTGACTGATGTCTAGCATTTTATACAAGAAAATACACTGTGAGGTGGACATCCATGAACCAAAATTCAGAAAGTATAATTTAGGATGGCATTTGGTTGAGGATCAGTGGACAGAGAACAGACATGATATTATAATGAGCATTTTACAGACCGCTTTGCCAGAAGGAAGAAATGGATGATGATTTCTAGAAGCAGATCACAAGGAGTTATATAACTGTGATGAGCGACTTCAACTATATGACCATGGGCTAAAGTTTTCTGCTAAAAGCTGAACAGCTGAAAACAGGTATATGGACCTGATTCTGACCACTAAGAAGCACCTAAAAGCCAAATTAGAACTTGGGGGGATGTTAGAATTTGTGATAGATGAAGGAGGGCATTGTCTGATAGGTTTCCTATGTTTGGGAGGACAGATTGCAGAATTCAGAAAAGGGATTGGCAGTATTGTCAGATTCTACAGGGGAAGTCATCTCAAGAGTGATGAGATTTTTTTCAAGAAGAAATTCTGATCATATAAAGGCAAATGATTCTAATAAAGAAGAAAAGAGTGAGCTTCTTTGAGACCACTGTGACTACAATGAAAGTCCATCTTCCAACTCGGATTTAAAAGACACCTGAAGAAGAAATCAAGGGCAAGTAATAAAGAGTACAAAAGCATGTCATGGTCCTTTAAGGATAGTGTTAGCCACACTAAATCTCAGAAGGAGCTAAGACTGTTCATTAATGCTAAGGATAACAACAAGGACTTTCAAATAGATTCTAAGCTCAATAAGCCCCAACAACATACTGAGATGGTCAAAACAATTTGTTATTTTTGAACCATTTCAGTTGTGTCTGACTGTTTATGAACCTATTTGGGGTTTTCTTGGCAAAGATACTGTAGTTTGTCATTTCTTCTCTGCCTCATTGCAGGTGAGGAGCTGAGACAAACAGGATGAAATGACTTGCCCAGGGTTACACAGCTAGTAAGTGTCTGAGACCAGAGTTGAACTCATGAAGATGAGTTTCCCTGACTCCAAGTCCGGCACTCTATCCACTGTACCACCTACCCAGCTGCCCCACAAGAAGCTTGCCTTGTCTTAAATCTTGGTAAGAGACTGCAGTCTTATCTGCAGTCTGCAGAGTGCACTTTGCACTTTCTGTTGCCCTTTGAGTGACTGGCAATTTTGAAATATTGATAATTTATTATTTGAAACCATATAGCATTATGGGTAGACTGTTGATGTTTAAAAGGATGGACTTTCAGGGCAGCTAGGTGGTACAGTGGATAAAGCACCGGCCCCAGATTCAGGAGGACCTGAGTTCAAATCCAGCCTCAGACACTTGACACTTATCAGCTGCGTGACCCTGGGCAAGTCACTTTACCCTCATTGCCCTGCCAAAAAAAAAGGATGGACTTTTGTAGCAGTAAGCAGCCTAGGATCACTGAAAGCAATGAACAGCTTTCAAAATGCTATCTAGCCTGCTCTGATTTTCTATCCAATTTATTGTCCATCTGCTGTGCCTATCCCAGGTATATGTATTGATGGACTAACTCAATGGGCTGCCCATCCAACTGCTTTTCATCATCTGGGTAACATGCATTCTTTTCTATCTATCTGTCTGTTTTGTCTGTCTGTCTGTCTGTCCATCCATCTATCTATACACACGCATATATAGATATATTTTTCCTTAATAGTATTTTATTTTTCTACCTCCAAGGAAAAAGCTAATATTGAAACATACTATTTTTCACTTTCTTTCATTTTTTCTTTTATTCAAGTTTTCTTATACAAAATGACTAATATGGTCATATTTTACATAATCATACATGTATAATCTATATCTGATTGCTTACTGCCTGGGGCAGGGAGGAGAGAAGGAAGGAGGGATAAAAATTGGAACCCAAAACTATAAATAAAAATGTTTATTACTTTAAAAAATAATATTTTTGTAAAGCTTGTATAAACAAAAGTTGAGAACTATCTTTACATGTAACAGAAAAAATAAAATACCTTATATGTAAAATTAAAAAAAATATCACTCACTAAAAATATTGGTATTGATCATTTAGTTAGAAGAAAGGTTTTTGTGCTATTAATAAATAATTTTTAAATTGTTAAAAAAATAATATTTTATGTTTCCCAGTTACATGTAAAGAGAGTTTTCAAAATTCGTTTTTGTAAGATTTTGAATTCCAAATTTTTCTCCCCTCTCCCTAAGACAGAAAGCAGTCTGATATAGGTTATACATGTACAATCATGTTAAACAAATTTCTACATTAGTCACATTGTGAAAGAAGAATCAGAACAAAAGGGGAAAACCACAAGAAAGAAGAAACAAAATAATAACAAATAAAGTGAAAATTGTACGCTTTGGTCCGCATTCACACTCCATAGTCCTTTTTCTGGAGGTAACATGCATTCTTTATCCACTTAGCATTTTGTGTGGAGATAGGCTAGTTTTGTCTCTTCTGATGGCCCATGGAAGCATTTTGTGTGGAGATAGGCTAGTCTTGTCTCTTCTGATGGCCCATGGCAATCACTTTAGGAGGTCCTTAAATATACTGACCTTGATGCTATTAGCCCAATATAAAAAGAGGAATACCTGGAAATCCTTGCAATCCATTGGGAATCCTTCTTCCATTTGGCTTACAAAGGACGTCCTTGGTGACATCACCAAACACATTTGTCAAGTATATGTCTCCCTGTTTTGTGCCTCACTTGCTTCACAGTTGAATTCTGGGGGATTTGGCATAATGGAAAGAATTCGAGATCAGAAGCCAGGAAACCTGGGTCTAAATCCCACCTTAGACATTTGCTTTCTGTTTGCCCAGGGCAAGTCACTTAATTACAAAGAGCCATAGTTTCCTCATCTATAAAATAGGAATGATAATTCTTTCCAAATCTACTAACAGGGTTATTTATGAAAAAGGCACTTTGAAAAATCTTATAGTACTATATAAATGTGAGTTATTATAATTCAACAAACACTTATTAAGTACCTACTGATATTCAGAGAATCATTTAATAAAGTTATCTCTGTAATGACATCTGTCATGGAATCCTATACAATCTGTTTGTTTTTGTTTTTTTGTGAGGGGCAACGAGGGTTAAGTGACTTGCCCAGGGTCACACAGCTGGTAAGTGTCAAGTGTCTGAGGCCGGGTTTGAACTCAGGTCCTCCTGAATCCAGGGCTGGTGTTTTATCCACTGTGCCACCGAGCTGCCTCCAATCCTATACAATCTTAACACATGCATGGGGAATACTTTGTTGAGGAGAACCTTTAAGGGTGCATTTTCTTCTACTGAGTCAAGTGCTTTTATTTATTTATTCTTTGGGGGGTAATCAATAAACAATAAACATGATGGGATTTTGTATTTTCTACACCTTTCATTGGGCAGTTAGGTGGAGCAGTGAATAGAATGCTGGGCCTGGAGTCAGGAACACTCATCTTCCTGAGTTCAAAGCCATCCTCAGACACTTACTAGCTGTGTAACCTTGGCATAACCCGGTTTGCCTCAGTTTCCTCATCTGTCAAATAAACAGAAGAAGGAAGTGGCAAACTACTCCAGTATCTTTGCCAGGAAAACCCCAAATGGAGTCATGAAGAGTCAGACACAACTGAACAAAAACAACAACAACAACAACAAAAATACTTTCCTTGTGTGGCTATGTAGATCTGCTATGATATAGAAATTTGATTGCAGAAATCTATTCTTCCCTTTTCATATTTTCATCCAGTATATCCTCAACACCTATCTAGACCATTCTTATAAAGCTTTTATTAGATGGGAAAGAAAGTGTTGATTAACAGTTGCTTATATCTTTTCAATCAACTTCTATTTAGTAATAATGCTGTCCATGTTATATTATTTTTCATTCCCCTTTGCTCTATCTTCAAAATTGATTCTTTCATGCCTTTAAAAATATCACCTCCATATGGACTTCTTGTGCATTTGGTTAGGTAAAGCTGTTCTCAGCTTCTTAAGTGCCAATTTCACTTCCACACTGAGTACTGATGTGGTAGAGGCTATATATGGTGATTCTACTGTTATTTATGATGAAAATAAATCATATAGAAATGCCGGCAAGTGTTATATTTCATATCTATTGTTGACTTTCCCATTTCAGCTATAAATATTGTCAAGATTACAGGGCTTTGTTGGAGATCCTACACCAATTATTTAGAGCTTTGTTTTCCCATTCACTACTTTTCACTCTTCTGTAAGGCGATACTGTGAAAAATCTTCCATCCTCCTTTTCTGTGATATTTTGCAAATGAACAAGTGTTGTACTCTAAAGTGGTGTGGCCTTTGCTTTTTATACCTCTCTGGTTGGCAGAAATCAATGTTTGCTAGATGAATTGCTTTCTGGGTTCTTTTGGCCTCCTAGTTGTGGTGACTGTTTTATATTTGTTAAACTTTTCTAGGAAATAATGATAATTGGATCCAATATCTTTTTTTTCCATTTTGGTAAGATTCTAAGAACACGAGATTATAGATATCTATTATTGGAAGAGAACTTAGAGACAAATTAATTTAATAGGTGAGGTGGGACCGTTATAATTGGTACAGCTGTCTTCATGTTGGCCTCTTTGCCTGTGTTCATCATAAGCCCTGCAACTTGAGGTGATCATGAAGAGATCTTTCTTGTCCATGGATGCATTATGGAACCAACTCCACTAGTCACTGAGGGGAATCTGAGAGCCAGACTTCTACTTAGAGGCAATTCCTTGATGTCTTCTGATTTCGTATAAAGAATATAAATGTGAATGTGGTTCAGTTCCTCCAGGAGTGGGTCAACTCACTGGTCACTGGTCTGTGTTTAAACTGATATTTTTAGACAGCCTAAAAATAGTAAGATTTTTAGCACCCTCAACCACTCTACTCCCATAATTGTAGAATGAGAACCAAAGGCCATTTTATATTTTTATCTGTTCAAATGTATTGCCATAGCCAAAGACTTCATCATCTCATAACCAACATATTGGTGATGTGTCTCAGTACTAATCTGGGCTAATCCTTGGATAGGATAGCTTGTTGCTGGGACCGTACTCGTCTTTCCAGTTTAGCAGGATCTGCCAGAACTTATACTCTTCTGGCAAACTCTTTGATTCTTAGTTCACTTCAGTACCATAATGAGTGAGCAGAGGGAGACTTTTGTAGAGAGGACCTACTTTGGAGGTGGGGGAAGAGGAAAGGGGGAAGAGAGACAGACAGACAGAGACAGAGAGAAGAGGAAGAGGAGAGAAGAGAACAGAAGAGAAAAGACCCAAGGGATGCTTCAAGCCTCTCTTGCTCACACCTTCCAGGAACTGAATTTGCTGCCATGCTGCTGCCTAATTAATGCTAATGATGAGCTTCTCCTAATGATGAATTGCCTCTTCCCTCAGCCATCCATCACTAAGAGCACCTGTAGGTGAAACAGCCTTCTTCTTCTCTCACACTTTTCTCCTCCCCTTTCTCTTCTCTTCCTTTCTCCTCATCTTTCTCCCCTCTCTTCTTGCATCCCACCCCACCAACCATTGTTTTGGGACAACCTGTTTTTCTCTCCCATACTTCAATCCCTATCCCGTGGAGGCAAAGCCAGTGGGAGGTTCAGGGATAAAAGACTTCCTGCTGAACTGACAGATGTGGATTTGGCTTTCAGACATCCCTGAGGAAGAGGCTCGGTATTGGGCAAAGAAGCTGGAGCAGTTGAATGCTATGAGGGACCAGGATGATGTGAGTAGACATGGGCATGGTGCCCAGATTCTGTTTGCCCTAACCTATGGATCTCTCTGGAGACTGTGTGAGCAGCTCCTCAAGTCTACTGGGTATCCAGATTCTTTTTCTTGGTGGAAGAGAGTAGAATAGGACAGACCTGTGGTTGGGCAAGCAAGATCACACTTCCTTGAAGCTTGGGAGGTGATGGGATACCTGGGTTCCACATTTCTGACTTGGGGCTACCAAAAGTCTTTTGCCTTCCCCTGAGCTTCCTTCTCCCATTCTATCCTCTCCCTTCAGTATTCATTCCAAGAAGAACAGGACAAGCCTCTTCCAGTCCCCAGCTCCCAGTGTTGTAAGTACCGCTCTCTTCCTTTCCTGGTCCTAATCAGTGTGGTCCTTCCCTGGGGCAGAGGGCACCAATGGGAGCAACACATCCTTCCACCGCCTTATTGCCTGTCCTCCTGCCTTGGTGCAGTGCTGCCTGGTATTTGGGGTTTTGGTGTCTTTTGAGAGAGAGGTTTTGGCTTTGATCCCCTCCTGGTATCCCCTGAGGTGCTGTGTCTTCACATTCCAAGGAGCTAGGTTTACTCAAGTCTGATTCCCCTTGCAGATCCTATGGGACCCACTTCTCTGAGGTAAAAATAAAATAAACTAAAATAATAAGGCAACCCAGGAGACTTCTACCTTTGAATTCCCAGTTCAACTTGCCCAGTCTGGAATTTATCCACCACCAGATTCAAATTCTCTGTTCGGGGGAAGCATTTCACTAGTAGACTTAGCCTTCATTTCTAGCAACCCCTGACTTATTCTAGAGCCCTGGCCCTGAGTTATTCCTCAAAGGCCCCTCTCTCCTTGGCTCCTCTTCCCTTCTGTCCTTCTCCTGTCCTCCTCCTCACCTTAACATATCTCCCTGTTATCCATCATCCCTACCACCCCACCCCCACTCTACATGTGCCTGGGATGGATTGAGGGAAAGAGTTGGAAATGGGAATGGCCAGTTACTCAGAAACTATAAGAACAACTCATGGAAAGAAGTAGATATAGGAGCAAGGAGACCTGGGTTATAGAAGTATCCGATAAACCAAAGTGCACTATAATAATTTGGGAACAGTTTTTGTTTTTATTAGACCCACTTCTGCCACCAACTCACTGTGAATCCTTGGGCAAGATGCTCAAGACACTCTGTGCCTCAGTTTCCTCATCTGTCAAATGAACAGAGTAATCTCTTTTAAACTCTCAAGTTATGGTGGGAATCAAATGAAATGATAACTTAAAAATTCTTTGGGGAATTGAAAGTACTCTCCAGACATGAGGGTCTCTTTTTTTCCCCTTTTTTCCTTTCTTTTTTTGGTATGGGGACCTGCTCTAGATCCTGCAAAAGGGAAAGAGCAAGGAATTAGGGAAGGTTGGGAGTAAGAATATTGGGAGCATGAGAGGATAGCCTGCTCACCCCTTTGACAGGTGAAATTAGGTTGGGAATTGGGTGAGATTTGGAATCCCAATAAGGTATGGAAGAGATCTGTCAGGTAAATACATTTGTTTTCCTCCTTCCTCCTCAGCCACCTACTTGGTCAAATGCTCAGAAAGACAGTTAGCAATGAAGAGATCTATAGGAACTAAGAAAGCTCACTAAGAGAACAGCTCCACAGATTCCAGGATCAGATTCAGTTGCCTTTGGACCCCTTTCCTCCTAGTAAGGAACCAATTGGGGTGAACCTGCTGGGTGAACAGCTGGCTGGCTGGGGAAGGAATTTGATGGAATGAGACTAGACATACTTCCCTAAGAACCAAAATCTTAGCTCTGCTTCAGATAACAAGATGGACCTCAGAGCCAGGAAGGGTCATCCATGCCCTACCCATCCAAGGCCACCCCATCAATCTGTGTACATAACAGTCCAGGGCCAGGGGTGAGAAGAACAGCACCTGGACCGGGAAAACTTCCAGCAAGTAAAAGTTCAGGTAGTAGGCTCCTCCTCTGAAAACTCCAGGGCCAAAGACAAATTTGGGTCTGAGAATTCTTTGCCCAAGGCCCGGGTTGAATCCAAGTGCCAGGGAGAGTGGGTAGGCAAGGGAGATAAAAATGGCAGTGGGTGTCCTGACCTCATGCCTGGCATCCAGGGGAGTATCACTAACTCCTGGGAGCCAGGACTGTTTTCTCCCATTGACAGGGGGATGGAATCAGGCTCAGAGATAGCCCATAGGAGAGGTACCATGCCACTGAGGAAGGAGCCTTGTGCCCCAGGTAGAAGACCTTGCTTCAGATTTAACTCTGCTACTTATTGGCTATGTGATTTTGAGCAAATCTTGGCCTTAGTTTCCTCACCTGTAAAAGGAAGGGGCTCTGCTCCATGAACTCTAAGGTACCTTCCTGTTCTAAATTGAGATGTCATCATGACTGGAGGGCTGGACTTGGGGTCAAGGAAGACCTGAGTCAAGTAAGACCCTTCCTCAGACACTTCCTACCTGTGTGAAATGGGCAAGTTGCTTAACGTCTCTGTGCCTATTTGTGCATCTATTCGATGAGGGTGTTGGCCTCGAAAGTCTCTTCCAGCTCTAAGTCTATGATTCTATGACCTCCCAGCCCAGTGTCCCAGGGGCATATGATGTGCAAAGAAAAGGGCCCTGAATCAGAGCTCAAAGTCTAGGAACCCAGTCTGGGCTTGACCATTAGCATGCTGTGTGACCTTGAGTGGATCACTTATCTTTCCTGTGCCTCATTCCCCCCATATCTAAAATGGACATAATATTCCCTACAAGGCCTCCCTTACCGGGTAGTCATGCGGGTCAAATGAGATAAAATACTTTGTGAACTGTCCATGCTAGCTAGATATCCCAGTGGAGAGAGTGCTGGACTTGAAATCAGGAAGCTCTGAGTTCAAATTCTGCCTCAAACTCCTATCTAGCTGTGTGACCTTGAACAAGTCACTTCACCTCTTGCTGCCTTAGTTTCCTCATCTACAGAAGGAAGTGATTGGACTTGATGGTCCCTGGGGTCTCTTCCAGCTCTAACTCTGTGATCCTACCATTTGAATGCCCTTCATCCTAGAGATGCAAGCAGACATGCCACTCCCTCCTTTAAGATGTAGGCTCCTTGGGGCAGCTAGGTGGCATAGTAGATAAAGCACCGGCCCTGGAGTCAGGAGTACCTGAGTTCAAATAGGACATCAGACACTTGACACTTACTAGCTGTGTGACCCTGGGCAAGTCACTTAACCCCCATTGCCCTGCCAAAAAAAAAAAGATGTAGGCTCCTCGAAGCTAGGTGGCATAGTGGATAAAGCACCGGCCCTGGATTCAGGAGGACCTGAGTTCAAATCTGGCCTCAGACACTTGACACTTACCAGCTGTGTGACCCTGGGAAAGTCACTTAACCTTCATTGCCCCGGGGAAAAAAGATATAGGTTCCTCTTCCCACTCCCCCCACCCCAGACCTGTTTCAGTGAGGAGCACACAATACTCGTGATGCTGTGAGCATCTAGCCAGGAGATAACTGAGAACCTCCAATGCTATATCCTTAATGGATATGCATGTTATGTAGTCTTAGTGATATAACATGAACTGGGAGGCAGAATGGAATGTTCCACGGACCTGAAGTCAGGAAGATCAGCATTCAAAGCCTGTCACATGAACATGAACAAGTCACTTAACCTCTCTGTTTTCTCATCCGTAAAATGGAGATAAAAATAGCACTTACCTCGAAAGGTTATTGGGAGGCTCACGTGAACTAATGTGTGTGAACCTTAAGGAGCTCCATAAATATAGTCTATTACTATTATTATTGATCCCATCAACATCCCCTGGTCCACACCAAAAAAAAGGGGAGGGGGAGTGGGGAGGAGTCAGGAAAAGGATTCTCTCCAGTGAAATCAATCAGAAGAAATCCTCTCCCACAGTATAAAACCCCCAATTCTTATTCCATGAGATCTTTGCCTATGGAGATGGATGAGTGAAAAAAAAAACCACTTATTAAGCATTCACTATGTGCCTACCACTGGGGATCCTGCCTTCAAGGAGCTTACTCGAAGGTGGCTTCTGAGGGTTCCTTCTCCTGAGCAGTGTTCCCTTTCCCCCCAACTTCACCCCTGACTTTAGGCACATGACCTTAATAAGATGCTCTTAATAAGATGCTTGAGATGCCTCCAACCTTTCTCTGATTCCTCCCTCACCTCTTCCCCACCCCAGCCAACTCCCCTCCCCCCTCCCCTCCCCTCTAAGCAGATCCACTCAGTCCTGTTCTTTTCTGTGGGGGTGGGGGGAGGGAAGCCAGACTAAATGACTTCCAAGTTTGACCCTGGAAGTTGCTAAAATGCTTTGGGTTACGGGGGCAGCTAGGTGGCACAGTGGATAAATCACGGCTCTGGATTCAGGAGAACCTGAGTTCAAACCCGGCCTCAGACACTTGACGCTTACTAGCTGTGTGACCTTGGGCAAGTCACTTAACCCTCATTGCCCTGGAAAAAAAAAAAGAAAATGCTTTGGGTTGAGGGACAGGGGGCAGTGACGGAGAGAGGGAGGTGGACTGAGAACAATGGGGGGAGGAAGAGAGCCGGTGTCTGGAGGGTGTTCACGATTCCGCCCCTGCTCCCTGTCCTCTGCCCTCTTCCATGCCCACTGCCACAAGTTCTGCCCATCTTTACTCTCTCTGCCCCTTTTCTTTGTAGGCAACTGGAGTTATTTTGGCTGGGGGGAGCAGCAGAGTAAGTACTCAGCCGGCGATTTGTTCAGTGTGAGGGGGCGGAATGGGGGCATATGGCTCCCCTGAAGATGTTCCCCCTCCTTTCCCCTCCCTTTCCCCTGGAGAGAAATGTGGGGAATTTTACCTGGGAAACTCGGGGACAGTCAGTCTGGCGCATCCCTGCCTTTGCCCCCTCATCCTCCAGTCTCTGGTTGGCCTCCCCCGGTGGTGTTCCTATGAACACAGGAGGGGTGTCCCTATGTTACCTGATGAGCAGAGGAAGAATATGGGAATTTGGGGCTAATCTCGGAGCCACTGCAAGGCTTCAGCCTGATAACAGGAGCTACAATTTAGGTTTGGATGGAGATTAGCTGCCCACAAGCACCCCTTAGGGACCTGCAGGACCTCCACCTCTCCCCAAGTCTCTCTCCCTACCCTCTGCCCCCATGTCCAATCCCATATCTCTTCCCCTACCTGTCACCTACTCCCTTGTTGATTCTCTCCTCCCCATTCCTCTTCCCCTTCCTCTTAGGGGGGAGAGGGATGAGTATAACTCTGGACTAGTCTTCTCCTCTCTGGGCCTCAGTTTCCCCATCTGTAAGATGAAAGAGTTGGATGAAATCATTCCTAAGTTCTTTCCTAACTCTACCATTATATTATTTTATGAAAAGGGTCCAGATGTAAAGCTAAAGATGGCAGGGATGTGGGGGTAGTTATTAGGGAACCTCAGTTACCTCTCAGTTCTGGAGGGATGGATGAGCATCTAGATGGGCATTATCCTAGTGGTCCCATATCTACAGCGTTCTCCACCCCACCCCCAGTTCTCTATATATTTTCCTCCTGCTTCCAACAAAACATCCCAGCCAAGGGGTCAGCGTTGCTAGACTTCTAAGGAGTATAACCAAAGGGTGAGAGGTGAGCCCAGGATTGAGGAGGCAACCTTGACATTGCACCATTAATTGGGTCTGGCCATCCCAGAAGGCACTTGTAGCCTCTTAGGCATGAATCTCTCAGTTCCACTGGGGATAGCTGGTTCTGGAAAAGAGTAAGGCAGGTGGACCTGGCACCATACCACTCATGTCTCCTCAAGGTCCACTCGGAGTCTTGTAGACTAGTCCTCCTTACTTCCTTATCCAGGCCTACTTTAGCCCTGGGTATATTTCTATTTGCCACAGGCCTTCAGGTACCCCAACTCCCATATGATGTCCTAATATTGTCTCCTGTCTCCCTCCTTCTTCCTCTTTCCAGCTTGGGCCATCCATGTTCTAGAGCCTACATCCCAAACCTCTACAGTTCCCATCTGCTGCCATGGATCTTTCTATCACCTCTCTTTTATTCCTTTCTTTTTGCCCCTTGTTTTATTCAAAGCCCATCCAGTTCCATTCCTCATGCATCATCAATCACAGTGGCCCAGCTGAGTCTCTTCCTCTCTTCAATATTCCTTTTATGGTCTCCCTTATAAAGGGAGTCACGTGCCACAGCTCATGTTAAAGACAACCTCCTTTAACTTGCATGAGGCATTTAACCTTACTTAGTGTAGGGACAGAGGGGAAGAAAGCAGCTGGCACTGGAGACACTCCAGGTCTTGAGGAGAGTACCCCTAAATTCACAATCACTTTTTGAGATCAAAGGCATTTTGGTACCACCCACGGTCCCTGGATGGGAGGAGGTTGGGTTGTCTATTGGGGACAACCCTCCATCTCCCCTCCCAGCCCTTCACCCTTTTCCCTTCTGCATCCCTCCCTCCCCATTTGGGGCCTTTTCCAGATGAAGACCCAGACAGCGCTGTGGACGACCGGGACAGTGATTACCGCAGTGAGACCAGTAACAGCATCCCACCACCCTACTACACCACATCACAGCCAAATGCTTCTGTCCACCAGTACTCAGTCCGACCTCCTCCACTGGGCTCCCGAGACTCCAGGGACTCTTACAGTGATTCCATGAGGAGCTATGAAGACTACTCAGAAGCACCTCCAGTCAGGTACCTGGGGGAGTGGGGGAGTGGAAAAGGAGAAGGAAAGGAACTAGAGTCTTGGGGTGACATGAGGAAGGGAAGACAGGAGTGGTGGGACTCAGCCAGGGGCAATAACTTCCTTAAGATTCCCCAGTTAGGGCAGCTAGGTGGTGCAGTGGATAGAACACCGGCCCTGGATTCAGGAGGACCTGAGTTCAAATCCGGCCTCAGACATTTGACACTTACTAGCTGTGTGACCCTGGGCAAGTCATTTAACCCTCATTGCCCCCCCCCAAAAAAAAAAGAAAAAGAAAAAAAAGATTCCCCAGTTAGTATTGCAAGTAAACCCCAGGTGGGACTTGTAGGCAAGCACTCTCTCTGAGACGCGTCTACCTCCTGTATATTGTTGAATGGAAGAGGGAAGGGGAGAAGGAGGAGGTGGATGGATCTTGGGGGTCTGAAGAGCAGATGGACCCTGCTTCTGGGCATGGGGGAAGATCTAAGAGTTTGGATCTTCTGAGGAACTCTAGTCCAGAAGTTTCTAACTGGTTTTTTTTTTCATCATGGATCCCTTTGGCAATCTGGTGAAGCCTATGGATTTATCAGGATGATGTTTTAGAATGCATTAAATAAAATACATAGGATTACAAAGAAAAATTATTGAAAAATAACTATGACAAAAACAAGTTCATGACCCCGGGGGTTGAAGACCACTATCTATTCTAGCAAGAGGGACTTGCCTTCCTCATGGGTGAGAGAAGGGAAGTGTAGGACCACTGGAAGGATTCTACTGCTTTGCACAGAGTTGGCGTTTAATCCAATGCTGGTTGGGTTTTCAAAATTGAATTAAATCGTCAGCAGGACCAGGCAAGTGAAAGGGGCCATTCTTGGTTGGCCCAGAGATGATGCTGAATAAGCCAAATGTGTGGAGCCCTGAAAATGGGGTGGGACATTCACGAGCCCAGTGTAGGCGACAGGGCAGAGCTTAGGCCCCCTGTCGCATGGCACCAACTGAGCCAATCCCAGGATGACCCAACCCATGGACAACAGTCCTCCCCTCCCCCAGGGGAGCCTTAGCTAAATACCCCTCCCCCTACCTGCTGACCATGTTCCTCCTCCCCTTTCCCCACTCCCTGGCAGACGCTTCACTAGCGTCGATGCAACCACTCGGGGCCACAGCGACTCGGAGGCTGGCCGGGGCTGGCCAACCCGCCGCCATTATTCCCTTGAGAACAGGCCGTCCCTAGACCTGTCAGATAGGTGGGTCCTTTCCCTGTTGTGAGCCTCATGCCCCGTCCAGTGCTGTGGTCTGGTCCTTGTGGGCTGGGGCAGACCGATACCGCTGGCCAATCACCCCTAGTCCCCTCATCCATATAACTCCCTCTTGGGTGAGTTGGGGACCATTCTCCAGATATCAGCAGAATAAGCTCTTTCCTTCTTGATTCCTTCCCAAGGAGGCCCTCTCTCCTGTCTTCATGGGGAGCCCCTTCCAGGCCCCTTCCTCCCTTTTCAGGAAAGTATAAATCTCATAGAGTTGTAGCTCCCACAGTGGGAAAGATCGTCTGTTCCAGGCCCAAACCTTAAAGGAAAGGCGAGGTATTATTGAACCCATTTTACAGATGAGGCAACAGAGACCCAGAGAGTTAGTGAGCCGTGGTGGCTGTGGTCGGGTAGAAGAGGGAAGTTAGTACCTGGCTCCTAGTGTAGCATACTCTTCTTTCCACTTACCTGGAATGATGATGACGGCACTAATTGACATCAAGGCCATTTCCCTTGTTGTCTCCCATTGGAGCCACACACAGCTCTAGGAAGGGAAGAAGGTTATAGGTTATTATCCTCTTTCGACAAAGGGAAGAAACCCAGGTTCAGAGACTGGAAATATCTTATTAGTCAAGGTTACACCTTCATTCAGTTAGAGGGTTAGGACTTGAACTCAAGTGTTCCAGTTGCTGGCCCAGAACCTTGAGCACCACAGGGGCAGAATGCCTGGGTCAGAAATAGCTCCCCGGGGGCTTTCTAAGCCAGCCAGATGTATTCATGGATGTGGTATCGGCCTCCCCCACACTGCCCCTGTCTTTGTCTGCATGGCGCGCTTCTCTGTCCTTTTGGGGGTCCTCTTCTTGTTGTCCACCTGTGTCTGCTTTGGATTTGTTTGCTGTGAGGGCAGGGGAGGAAGAAGGGAGGATGGGGGGGGTGGCTCAAGGTGGGTAGAAGGAAGAGAGATATTGGACATGGTCTTAATCTGAGATGGTATAGTGAGCAGTTGGCCTTTGATCTGGGGGTCTTCCAGGGATGCAGGGGAGATGGAGGGAGGCAAAGGAATTCTGGGGAACAAAGACAGAAATAAATTTGGGGGCAAAATGGTAGATGAGAGTGGGCAAAGGTTAGCACCATATCCACCTGGACTCCAGAGGGAATCAGCATTGTCCATTTTATTACTTTGCACATGCTTAACCAGATTTTAGAGAAAGTGTTCTTTCACTTTAGAATAATGGGACCTTAGTCATTTGGATGAAGAATAAGGCCTAGGGACAGATGCCAGCAGCTCCTTGTGTCCTGGATTTGAACTCCCTGGGCTGTAGGGTTGACATCAGGACATTTCTATTCTGATGAGAGAGCAGGAAGTGGAATGGTCCTAGCAGCAGAATTATCACCTTACATCATTTGTACTGGGTTTTTATACTTCTCCAGAAAAGAGCACTTTTCCACATGGTTTCTCATTCATTCTTCACCAAAGCCCTGTAGGGCAGGCAGAGCAGGGATTATTCTTCTGTGAATACATATTCAGAGAGGGAAGCCTTACTCTATGTCCCACAGTTGGCCGACAGCCAAGCTGGGGCCTTAATCAGTGGCTCTGGACTCCCAGACCTGCCATTTTTCTACCCCTCATTAGTGTTCCAAGCTATTCTGACTTTGGGTTAGATGAGTACTCACCCTTAGGATGAGTAACCCATCCCACCGAGGGCCTCCTGGTGCTCAAGACTGGGAGGAAAGGGCACAGGGACTTCTAAACTGGAGACAAGGATCCTTTTAACATCCTTCTGTATCTCCTCTCTCCCCACTCCCAACCCTGCCACCCATATAGCCCAACTGGCAGCAGCCACTATGCCTCCTCAGGGGAACTGAGTCAGGGAAGCTCACAGCTGAGTGAGGACTTTGATCCGGATGACCAGAGCTTGCAAGGCTCAGAGATAGAGGAAGAGAGGGACCGAGACTCTTACCACTCCTGCCACAGCTCGGTGAGCTACCACAAAGACTCACCGCACTGGGATCAGAATGAGGAGGAGGAGGAAGAAGAGGAGGAGGAGGAGGAGGAGGACTTGGAGGAGGAAGACTTAGAAGAAGACTTGGAGGATGAAGAGCTGAGGCAGGAAGGTTACAGTGAGAATGAGGAAGAATACTCCAAAGAGGAGAGCTACCCACCAACTGTACCCACATCCTCAGAAAGGGAGGAAAAGCCCTCCCCAGTGTCTGCTGAAGTCCCTGAAGTGGCCAAGATGCCTCCAGAGCCAGCAGTAGCTGAGGAGCTGCCTGGGGCAGAGCGGGCACCTGAGCCTGAACCTCCAAAGCCGGAAGAGAGGTAAAGGAAGCATGTTGCAGAGCCAGCCATGATAGGGAATGGGGGGAAGAGGAACAAGAGATAAGTGGTCTCAGAGCCTGGTCCTGAGCTCTAGGTTACACAGAGTCCTGGGTGATAAAGCTATAGACCCAGGAAACTACCAGGGAGGCCCAAGATGCTTGGGTTCTCTACTCATTGCCTGTGTCTCTCTGGATGGGAACATGAGTCTGGCCCCCACATCATCAGGGAACCCCGAGCCTCTCCTCCAACAGACAGTGATATTGATGTATGGGAGACACTAGAGATCCAGACACTGGGGACCCAGAGGGGAACCTAAATGCTGGCCCTGGGGTGGGGCTGGTCTCAGTTACAGGGCTCGGGAAGATGAAGAGGGGCAGGACTCCATGTCTAGAGCCAAGGCCAACTGGCTGCGAGTATTCAACAAAGTCCGAATGCAGCTCCAGGAGGTGAGTATGCCCTGGGTGGGGATCGCCCCGGTGAGGCAGAGACCGAGGGCACAAGGAGGGCAAGCCGGGAGTGGGTCTAGATTGCTCTGGGAAGTTTCCAGGTTTGCAGGGTTAGATGTGGGGGGTTGAGGTTTGGGATTAGGGTGGAGATTAGGGTTAGTATCAGGGTTAGGTTTGGGGTCAGGACTGAAGTCGTGATGAGGGTCAAGATTAGCCTCCCAATTCAAGTCATGCTCAGGATTAAGGTTTAAGTTAGGCTTGGTTTTAAGGTCAGTGTCGAGCATTGATTAGGGCTTACGATCAGGTTTGGGGTTAGCAGGGAGAGAGGCGGGGCCATAGTAGATAGAATGCCGGATTAGAGTCAGAAAGGGTCATCTTCCTGAGTTCAAATCCAGCCTCAGACACTTGTTAGCTGTGTGATCCTGGGCAAGTCACTTAACCCTGTTTGCCTCGATTTCCTCATCTGTTAAATGAGCTAGAGAAGGAAATGGCAAACATCTTCGGATCTTTGCCAAGAAAACCCCAGATGGGATCACGAAGAATCTGACATGACTGAAAGGACCAAACAACCACATTGGGGTTCGCACTGAGGTCAGAGTTAGAATTTGACTTAGAATCAAGGGTCAGATCTGGGATTAGGATAGAATTCATGATCAGGGCCTAGGCTGAGGTGAGTGCATTACATTTAGAGTCACGGTTGACCCTAAGGTGAAGGTGAAAGTCATGATCAGGATTAAGGTGAAGGTCATCTGTCAGATAATAGTCAAGACTAATGTGAGGGTTAAGAACCTACCAGGGTTGGCAGGCAGGGCTGGCTTCTGGGATGTGATTTGGAAGACATGGAGGAGCTGGGCCAGAGAGAGGCTCAGGCTGGGCAGGGGTTGGGGATGTGCCTCTATTTGCCCCCTTGCTCCCTCAATGGTCTCCACTGAATCTCCTCCCCGCCTCGACCCCGCTCACCTCCATCCGCCATCATTTCTTTTTGTGTTTGCCTTTGCTGCCCTTTGGGTCCTCTCATACTTTTCAGTTGCTCATCACCATCACTGCCCTCATGCCCTGTGAGCACCATTGGCCCAGGTAGGTGTGTACCCCGCTTTGGGGTCCTTGATGGACACCAGAACAGCAGGAGGGGGAAGAAGGCACAGTCTAGGAGACAGGCAGGGGTCCCAGAAGGCAGTTGGGCTCCCTCCTCAGCCCTCTTCTCATGCCCTCGGCATCTCTTTCACGCCTGGCATAGCTTGCTAGTCTCCAGAAGAGGCTGTTTTGGTTTCGACCCAGGGATGTGGGGGAGACAAATTAATGTTTCATTGAGATACATCAGACAGTGAGATCCCTCCGCTCTCATCCAGGCAGTGAGTGGGGAAAACCTTTCAAATAACAATCATCTTTAGTCATTTCTATAGCATTTCCTCAAGGCAGATCAGTGTACAAGTATCATCCCCATTTTCAACTGAGGACACTGTGATTTAGAATGAGGAAGCTTGTCCAAGGTCACATGAAGAGACAATGACTGAGTCAGGACAGATGTTCTCCTATTCATAACCCACCCTGTCTCCCAAGGGTCTCAGGAATAGGATGGACCTGGGATTGGTTCAGACCCTCCTGCATCATTGCCGGTGGACACCCCTTCCCCACTCATTAATGCTCATTAACATACTATCATTAACTCTCCACCCCATCCCAGGAACCCTGGATTTCAATAGACTAAAATACTGAGGTCAGACTGGATTGATGAAAGCGAAGAGAAATTGGGTTGATGGCCAAGAAGTCTCCACAGGGAGGGATCAGGGCAGTAGGCATGTGCTCAAATCTCAGCCTCTGTTAGAGGGGGGCCAAGCTCTGGGAGGGATCATGGGGACTTTGCTCCCCCATGGAGACCCAGGCTGGGAGAAGAGCCAGGATCCTGGAGGTTCAGAGAAATCCCCCCATGGTATCCATCTGGGAGTTGGAGGGGGGTGGAAGGGATGGTGTCTGCCCTTTGGATAGAATGTCACAGAGTTGTGATCATCCCTCAGGCCCGAGGAGAAGGAGAGATGGCTAACTCACTCTGGTTCAAAGGCGGGTGAGTCGCTAAGCACATCCCCCTCAAGCCCAAATTGCTCTCTTCCCCTTCCCTGGGCACTCTCTGGAATGAACTTCCTCCTTTGGGAGGGCAGATCAAGGGCTGAAGTCTATAGGCACACGTGGGGGTGTTTAGAGATCCCTAAAGTGAAAGAGAATTGTGCCCTCATTCCTTGGCAGTTTGAGGTACCAAGGTAGGCCCCTGGGGTGTTGTAGGGGGACCCAAAGGCAAGTGCAGTGCCCAATGGAATTCTTTACTGCCTCTCTCCCAGGCCTGGCGGTGGTCTCATCATCATAGACAGCATGCCCGACATTCGCAAAAGAAAACCAATTCCCCTTGTGAGCGACCTGGTGAGTAAACAGCATTCTCGATTCTTTCCTGGTCCTGACCTGTCTTCAGGGCTGGTCCCAGGGGTCCACTGAGACTGTTTTCCTTTCTTTCCCTGGATTTGGATTCTACCTCACACTTAACTCCTACTAGTATCATGCCTTTGTCTCTTTTTTCTTGGTCCTTCCTTTTTCCTCCTACTCCATCCATAATAATAATTAATAATACTATCCAGCCTCAGACACTTATTGCTATGTGACTCGGGGAAAGTCACTTAACTTCACTGAGCCTCAGTTTCCTCATCTGTAAAATGGCCTCACAGGGTTGTTGTGTTGCTTTGTTAATCTTAGAGTGCTACATAAACGTTAGCTATTGGTATTCTCATTTTATTTCCATGTTGAGGAAACCAAGGCTCAGAGGTGTTGCCTGTGACTTCCATAAGGGTCATAAAAATGATAGGAAGGGAGGCAGCTAGGTGGCACAGTGGATAAAGTGCCGGCCCTGGATTCAGGAGGACCTGAGTTCAAATCCGGCCTCAGACACTTAACACTTACTAGCTGTGTGACCCTGGGCAAGTCACTTAACCCCCATTGCCCTGTTAGGAAGGACTCCAGGATCATAACCTCTGAAAATCGGTTGAAGGAACTGGGAATGTTTAGCCTGGAGAAAAGAAGACTGGGGTGGGGGGGAAGAACACAATGGTTTTAGTCAAATATTTGAAGTGCTGACACTTGGCACAGTTTTTTCAAATTGGGCACATAGTACATAGTAGGTGCTTACTAAATGCTTGTGCCTTGACTAGCCATCCTTGGCATTTAATAAGCACCGACTGTGTCCCGTGCACTCTAATAAGTGTTGGAGATACAAAGAAGGTGGGCGGATAGAGGGAAAGAACCAGTTCCTGCTCACAAAGAGCTCATAAGTTGGAGGGGGAAGGAGCAACATGCAAACACTCCTTGGGAGTGGACACAGGTCCTGTCTACCAGGAAGCTCCCTCTTTCCCTCTCCATCCACTCCCAATCTGGTTCTTGGTTCTCTCTTCCTGCCTCCTTCCCTCCCCTAGATGCGTCCTCAGTTCAAGCACCCAGCCCCATGACTTCACCAACAAATGCATATTTCCCATTCAGTAGATTGCCAGAAAACCCTTGGGGGAATTTCTGGCTGCGGGAAGGGGAGGAGTAACCATTATAACTCACAGTGTATACATCTGTGCAATGGAAGCAGAGCAGTGGTGAACTGAGGCTTCCTGTTCTGACTATTCTAAACCTTCCCGGCTCCTCCCAGGAACACGTTCAGAGACTCTGCCTTGTTGCTTCCTGTAACTTTCCAAAATAAATGCCCAGACTGTAGCATGAAGTGGTGGAAAGAGTTGGGTTAGATCCAGATCTCATCTGCGTTGCTGGCTATCTGTGCAACTTTGGGCCAGCCATGCCACCTCTATGGGCCTCAGTTTCCTCTTGTGTCAAATGTCAGGCTTGGATTTCCTGAACTCTTTCAACTCTCTATCTATGACTCTATGACTGGCCTACCATCCCCATCCCTGGCTACTTCTTATTCCCTAAAATTAACAGCACACAATATCCACATTACAAATTTGAAACTATCACCAACCTCCCCACCTCCCACTGTCATTGGACAGTTCCTTCCTTCTTTCTATGGAACATGGAATGGTTGCACTGGAAAGGGCCTTGGACTTCACCTTCATTTTACAAAGGAGGAAATTGAACCTTGCAGAGGATCTTCCCTACCCCCAGACCACATCATACCAGCCAGAGCTATTCCTGGTCTGGGAGGAAGAAAAGGGTGGAATCAGGCTGTTTCCCATGTGACCCTGCTAAGGCCTCCCTCCTTCTCTTTTTCCTCTCAGATGGACCCAACATAAGCACTAGCTTCCCAGACCACCCTCCCCATCCTGAGCCTAATACCCTCTACCCCTTATCACCTGCTGACTGTTTAGTGCTTGTGACTGGTGGGAGCCCTAACCTGCTATTGTAGGCCAGGGAAGGGTAGGATGCTGGTCACGGGCCCCTCCTTTATCCTTAAGGTTGGCAGCCAAATGTTGGCCTTAATCCCATAGCATTTCTAAAGGAAGCATTTGATAGCAAGGCTTTCACAGACCTGGGCAGATATGTCTGAAGGGGGTATGGTGTGTGTGTGTGTGTGTGTGTGTGTGTGTGTGTGTGTGTGTGTGCGCACACGCACGAGTGTAAGGGAAAGGTAGGGGTGGGGAAAGGCTCTCTGAAGCTAACACCATTCAGTTTCATTCATTTCCTTTTTTCCTGCTGCCTTGACATTCAGGCGATGGTAAGTGACCACCATAGTTCCTTTCCCAACAATCCTACTCTCAAACACTCTCAACAGCTCTCTGCCTCTCCTACCTCCTGCTCACTGTCCCTAGGACACTTCAATATCCCAAAGAGCATGTACCCCCCACCTATCCTCGGGAACTGACCTGCCTATGGGGGTGGGATGGCTAGGGAGTCCCTGCCACAGTTACCAGTTGACAAGTGGGGGAGGTGAAGGAGGTAGCTTCTTCACTGTGGTCCATGATACTAACATGTGGCTCTAGATTTAAAATGAAGTTTGATGGTTCTGATTCTGTAGCTGATGATTTCATTCCATGGCTAGTAATGCCAACAATCATCATGAGCAGGGATTCTGATCCACAGCTAATTTCTTCCACCTTTGGCTTTCCTCTTTTAGTCCTTGGTCCAGTCCCGGAAGGCTGGCATCACCTCTGCACTGGCTTCCAGCACCTTAAACAATGAAGAGCTAGTAAGTGGGCATGGGTCGTGGGGTTGTGGAGGGGAAAGGTCCCCGTTGGAAACCTGTGCATCTGGGATTTTGTCAGCAGATGCTCTGGTCCTGAGGATGGGAAAAGCAAAAGATAGGGTAATCCTCAAGTCAATAAGCATTTATAAGCACCTACTATGTGCTAGGCACTATGCTACACTCTGGGGATACAAAGAAAGGCAAAATACAGTTCCTGCTCTTAAGGAGCTGATTAATATGGGAGGCAACATGTAAATAACTGTGTACAAACAGGACATGTGTAGAATAAATTGGAGATATTCTGAGAGAGAAGTTACTAGCCTTAAAGGGGATCAGGAAATGCTTCCTGACAAAGTTTGGATTTTAGCCAGAAGCCAGGAAAACCAGGAGGCTGAGATGAGAAGTTGGGAGAGTTCCTTTTGGGGGGATAGCTGATAAAAATATCTAGAGTCCAGGAATTGAATGTTTGTGCAAGGAACAGTGAAACGGCCAATATCACTGAATTATAGGAAGAGGCCTGGTTATAAAGAGATTTAAAGGCGGAAATGTTTTATTTTATCCAGGAGATGATAGAGAGCCAGTGGAGTTTACCGAATAAGAGTTGGAGGTGGGGGAGGGTGGGGGCGACATGGTCAGAACTATGCTTTAGGGAGAAGTCTTTGATAGCTGAGGAGAGGATACACAGTAATAATGAGAGACTCAGGTGTAAGGGGATGAGAGCTTGCAACCTCAGGGTATTGACAGTGTCAGAAGAAAGAAGGGGATGTATAGGAGAGATGTTATGAAGGTTGAAGTGATAGGATTTGGCAACTGATTAGATACAGGAGTGGGGCATCGGTGAGAGAGAGTGAGGAGTAAATGATGACAGGTTACAAGCCATAGGTGACTGGGGGGATGGTGGTCCTCTCAAAAGAAAAGTTAGAGGGGACAGGATTGTGAGGGGGTGACGAATAATGGTCTCAGCTCTGGATATGTTGAGTTTAATGTCTATGGGACATCCTGTTCAACAACCCTTCTTCACGCCTCCCCTGACCAGTACCTATTTTTCAATGTTGTCTCCTTCCCAGAGACTAGGGTCTTCTTAAAGGCACAGAAGGTGCAGGCTGCAGGCAGTTGTAGACTCTTAGAGACTGGCATCTCTGTCTTTTTTTTAACTGCACAGTTTCTCAAAAGTGGCCACCTTTTTTTGAGTCTCCTAGGAGAAGGAAAGATGTGTCACGGTCAGTCAAAAAGCATTTATTAAGTGCCTACCATGTTCTAGGCACTGTGCTGCCAGTGACACAAAGAAGGGCTTATATTTTAATGGCGGAGACAATGTGGGAACACCCACGTACAAACAAACTTATGTACAGGCTAAACTGGAGATAATCTATGAGGGAAAGGCACTAGCCATGGGGGCGGGGGTGGGGGGGTTGAGTAGACTGGGAAACTCATCATGTCTCTGCTAAGTCCCCCAATGTGTTCTGCTGTCCTCAAGTCCAAAGGCTGGGTCTGAGGACCATCAAAAAGACAAGAAACAGGGGGCAGCTAGGTGGTACAGTGGATAGAGCACGGGCCCTGGAGTCAGGAGGACCTGAGTTCAAATCCAGCCTCAGACATTTGACACTTACTAGCTGTGTGACCCTGGGCAAGTCAACTTAACCCCACTTGCCTCACCAAAAAAAAAAAAGACAAGAAACAGAGATTCCCATGAGCCAAACAGATCCTCAGGACTGGAGAATTTAGAGAGCGACCCTTGTGGACTGGAATAGATAGGGAGGGCTCCCTGGAGGAAGTAGGAATCCAGTTGGGCCTTGAAAGGAGAATAAGAAATGGGCACAGAGAAATCATCGTCAAGGTGCTTGTTAGAAGTTAGAGGAAGTGTTGGATGGGGACGAGGATGATGAAGGGACTGAAGAGCGTATCATTATGAGGCTCAGCTGAAGGAACCAATAAGAATGGGGAGGGAGGGAGGGAGGGACAGAGGACTTGATCTCTTTGCAAAGATAACCAGCAGGTGTCCAAGTATTTGAAAAGGAAGAGGGATTAGCTATGGTCTGTTTGGCCCCGGAGGTCAGGATTACAAGTAATGGGGGCTGGGAGGGGGGGAGTGGCAGAGAGGCAGATTTCTCGCACTAGGAGGAAGGACTGAACAATTAGAGGCATCCAAAAGTGAAATGGCGGGGCAGCTAGGTGGCGCAGTGGATAGAGCACCGGCCCTGGAGTCAGGAGTACCTGAGTTCGGATCCGGCCTCAGACACTTAACACTTACTAGCTGTGTGACCCTGGGCAAGTCATTTAACCCCAACTGCCTCACTTAAAAAACAGAAAACAAAAAAAAAGTGGAATGGACTAACACAGGGGGATCATGAGCTCACTAGCATTGGAAGTCTTCAAGTGCAGCATGGAGGAGCCTTAGAGCATGAACTCCTGGTCAACTCAGGTTGAATTAGATGACTTCCAAGGTCCTTTCAAGTTTTCAGGTTGTGATTCTGCATTTGCCAGTTTAAGAGGAGGGGTGTAGATGAAAGGGATGCCCTGTTGGTCTGGGCCCCTGCCATTAGATTCCCTTCTCTCTGACTCTGTCTTCATCTCTCTCCAGAAAAACCATGTTTACAAGAAGACGCTTCAAGCCTTAATCTACCCCATCTCTTGCACAACCCCCCACAACTTCGAGGTGTGGACGGCCACCACACCCACCTACTGCTATGAGTGTGAGGGGCTTCTGTGGGGCATTGCTCGGCAGGGCATGAGATGTACCGAGTGCGGGGTCAAGTGTCACGAGAAGTGCCAGGACTTACTCAATGCTGACTGCCTGCAGCGTAAGGACAGACCCAATGGGGACCATCATGGGTGCCCTCTCCCTCAGCCTTCTCTTCCCTCCCCTCTGGGCCACAAGTGGTCAAGTGGTGCCATTTCTTTGCCTCTCACATTGTCTATCTTCCCTAAGTTGAATCAGGTCAGCTCAGACACCAGCAGTACCAACTCTCCTTATTGTATTTTTTTCCTAGTGGCTTTCAGCACCTCCCCCCATGTCCTACAAGGGATTGAGTCAAAATCCATAATTATCTTGGCTACTGGCATAGGCAGGCCTGGAGTATGGCATACTAGACCCACGTTCATGTCTACCACCCAACTCACACTCTGTGGTTTCCAGTGGCTCTGGGGACCTGGGTATCCTAGGTCAGAGTAGAAGAAAGCAGGGATGCTAATAGCCAAGGGCTCAACAGAAAATGGAGCAAGTGTGGAAGTGACCACTGGCTATGTGTAGGGTGATGGGGGCTCAGTCAGGAGATGAGGAGCTCATTGAAGAGGTGGGGATTCAGTAAAGGGAATGAAAAACTCTGAGAGGAATGGGAATTCATTCAACAAGATAAGGGATAAGTGATGGGTGATCACTCATGAACGGAGGCTGCAGAGACAGCATAATACAATGAGGAAGGGTACCAGATTTGGAATCAGAGTTCAAATTTGGGTTCAAACTCTGACTCTGCCACTGACTACCTGTCTATTTAGGCAAGTCTCAGTGTTCCCATCTGCAAAATGAGAGAATGGAGCTAGCTTTTAATTTTCTCTATGAGTGAAAGGAGCGGGGTGTCTGGAGGAAGATGGGAAGATGGTGACAGATAATTGGGGAGGGAATTGGGATTTACTGAGAGGGCAGAAGATCAGTGAAAGAGAAAGATGCTCAGTGAGGTTTTAACACCTAATATCTGAGTTCTGCTGATACTCCAGGAGCTGCAGAAAAGAGCTCTAAGCATGGGGCAGAGGACCGCACACAGAACATTATTATGGTGCTTAAGGACCGCATGAAGATCCGGGAGCGGAACAAGCCTGAGATCTTTGAGCTGATCCAGGAGATCTTTGCAGTCTCCAAGACAACACACACACAGCAGATGAAAGCTGTGAAACAGAGCGTCCTGGATGGGACATCCAAGTGGTCGGCTAAGATCAGTATCACTGGTGAGGTCCACCTGGGCATGGGGATGTATGACCCCCCCAGGGGCATGGCAGGGGGTTGGGTGCCCAAGGCTAGGCCCAGTTTATGGTGTGTACTAGGCAGCAGTGGCATCTATGCCTTTACTGGCATCTCTTCTCTTTATGGCTTCCCACCTCACTATGCCTGCTCCCACTCCCCAGGAAAAATAGTTCTCCTTGTCCCTCTAGTGATACCCTTAGCACCCACCTCTTGTTTAAGCCAAGTTCCAGAGGCAACTTATCCAGTGCTTAGAATAATGTCTAGCACATAGTATATACTTTAAAAATTCTTGATTTACTGTTGACTTACTCCTTTGAATGCTCTGGGAAATGCCCATGCCACCTTGTGTCCCCAGAATCTCCCTAGCACCACCTGATGCTCTTGGAATTACCGAGGCCATCTTGCACTCTCAGCAGACCACCGGTAACACTTTGGGGGTCTTGTCTCTTAGACTCCCTAGGGTTGCCTTGTTTAGTTTAGTTCTATAGAGGATTACAAGCATATATGGGTATAAGTCCATGTGTACCGATGATTTGTGTGCAAGATTATTGTTTGTGCATTTGTATCTGTATCTCATCCTGTGATGTGTGTCGATGTGGTTCTGGTGTGCATATGCATGGATGTGTGTGTAATGTAAGTGTGCCAGTATTGATGACCCTGAATTGTGTACATGTGCTTGTGTTTGTATGTGCATGTGTACTCTGATCTGGTGTGTACACTTGCACGTGCTCACACATGTGTTTGTACATGCATGTCTATGTTCCAGTGGTCTGTGCCCAGGGCCTTCAGGCAAAGGACAAAACCGGCTCCAGTGACCCCTATGTTACTGTCCAGGTCGGCAAGACGAAGAAACGAACTAAAACCATCTATGGGAATCTCAACCCTGTGTGGGAAGAGAACTTCCATTTGTAAGTGCCCTCACCCAAGGGTGTCTCCCGGTGCTCGGGGAGGACCCATCTGGTCCTGGAATCCCTTCTGGCAAGGAGGTTCAGCCTCCCTCCTCCCCATTTTCCCCTGGCACTGATTCCCAGGGAATGAACAGTTTCCTCTTCCTTCCATCTCCCGCACAGCGAGTGCCACAACTCTTCAGACCGCATCAAGGTGCGTGTCTGGGATGAGGATGATGACATCAAGTCTCGAGTGAAGCAGAGGTTCAAGCGAGAGTCAGACGACTTCCTGGGCCAGACCATCATTGAAGTACGAACGCTGAGCGGCGAGATGGACGTCTGGTACAACCTGGGTGAGCACCCACTGAGACGCCCCGTGTGCTTGGGCCGGATGGTGGGCAGAGACGCAATGCTTTGTTGAGGGCGTCTCTGCTCTGAGGAAGAGACGAGGCTTTGTCTTCAGGAAGTCTCCAGTCTAAGGAGAAAACATTTGGTTAGATCCCAATTATAGGAGGGGGAGTAGAAAAGAATAAACATAAACCCTTGGGTCTTGAATCTGATTGGAAAGATTAAAATACCATAAGACTCCAGGAATCACCTGTGCAATCTCCAGGCAGCCTGTCTCTAAGCCATACTCGGGGCTAGCTAGGTGGTCTGCCTCCCAGTGAAAGCCACCAGGGTCTCTCTGCTCTGATCCGGATCACTTTGGGAACCCTTTCTGAACGTCTGTTTCTTCTTTCTCTGATTCCCAGACAAGCGGACAGACAAGTCAGCCGTGTCCGGAGCTATCCGATTACATATCAGTGTGGAGATCAAGGGTGAGGAGAAGGTGGCACCGTACCATGTCCAGTACACGTGTCTGCATGAGGTGAGACCATCTCAGTGTTCCCGTTCTCCCTTCAGGTCGGTGCCACTATCCTTAGGCTGAAGCACAGGTGGTCTGGTCTGCACTCTCCAATCTTGACGCCCCTCTCCCAATCCCTGTGCCTTTCCTGGTCTTGGTCCTGTCCCCTCTTGCCATTGATCTGATCTGTTCCTCTTCTTCCTCTTCAGAACCTGTTCCACTTTGTAACAGATGTGCAGAACAGTGGTGCTGTCCGGATCCCAGATGCAAAGGGCGATGATGCCTGGAAGGTTTATTATGATGAGACTGCCCAGGAAATTGTGGACGAATTTGCCATGCGCTATGGCGTCGAATCCATCTACCAAGCCATGACGTGAGACCAGCCAGGGGCCAGAAGGGTGGGCTTTAGCGGGTGGGGTGGGCAAGAGCCCCTTGGTATAGGAATAGGTGGGGTTGGGAGGGATTCAAGATAGGGAGAAGGGAGTTAGGCAAGTTGATGGGATCAAGGTGATGCCAGAGATGCTCAAATGGGAAATAGGGTGTTATGGAAGTAGAGCAATGTGAATCTCCATGGGTGAGTCTTAAGTTCAGGATGGCATTGGGGAAGTGTGTGTGTGTGTGTGTGTGTGTGTGTGTGTGTGTGTGTGTGTGTGTGTGTTGAGGGGGGCAGTTACCAGCCGGGCTAAATCTTTCAGAAGACAGTTTAGGGGCAGCTAGGTGGCACAGTGGATAAAGCACCGGCCCTGGAGTCAGGAGTACCTGAGTTCAAATCCGGCCTCAGACACCTAACACTTACTAGCTGTGTGACCCTGGGCAAGTCACTTAACCCCCATTGCCCTGCAAAAAAAAAAAAAGAAGACAGTTGAGTGGAACTTGAGAGAACAAGTGTGTGGCCATGGGAAGGAGAACCAATCAGGAGAACATTGTAATGGAAAGTAGAGGAAGGAAGGAAATTTTCAGGATTTTAGTAAAAGAACATCACTTAATGAGCAAAGAGAGAGATGAACACAGAGAGATGGACAGAGAGAGACAGATAGGTTGAGCAACAAAGAGAAACAAAGACTGAAGAAGGAGATAGACACTTTTAAAAAATCTCAAGTAGAAGTTATTTCTCAAATCATAGGGAAATTTTCACATAATTTAAAGATGTTTCAAGATGATCAGTATATTTTTGCCACATTTCGTATCCTTTTTAAATTTGATTTTATTTTCCTAACAAGCCTTCAGGATCTCTCCCACTCCCCCACTGAACAATTTCCTAAAACCCTTATAACAAATATGCATAGTCAGAAAAACAAATTCTCCTATTGGCCAGAAAAGCATCCTTAAGACTCGAAGAGACATAATTGAAGACACAAGAGAGAAGGAGAATAATACAGGGACCTTGACAGAGAGGAAGAAACAGACAATATGAAATTAACAGAAAAGACACAGAGAGAAAGACAGACAGACAAGCTGACAGACTGAGACAGGAAACAGAGAGGGAAGGGAGGGAGGGAGGAAAGGAGGAAGGAAGGAAGGATGGATGGATGCAGGGATGGATGGAAGGAAATGGGGGCATATATTCCCCCAGAGAAACATTTTGTAGGGAGACATTTAAAGGGACATAAAACTATGGCTGAAGTAAAATCTGGATCCTCCTCACTGTAAGACTTCCTAGGGGCAGGGCAGGAAGGAAGACAGAAGCTCAGTTCCCTGGCCAGAGGGATAAAATGGTCCCTCTACAGAGTCCCCTGCTGACTCCTCTGCTTTGTCCCTCCTTTCCCCAGACACTTCGCCTGCCTCTCTTCCAAGTACATGTGCCCTGGAGTACCTGCTGTCATGAGCACCCTGTTAGCCAACATTAATGCCTACTACGCCCACACCACAGCCTCTACCAATGTCTCTGCTTCTGACCGATTTGCTGCCTCCAACTTTGGGGTCAGTACCCTGCCTCCCAGGCCCATTAGAGGGTGCCTCTTTTTGCTTTTTTATTTTTTTCACTTAATAGTCTTTTATTTTTCCCAATTACATGTAAAGGAGAGTTTTCAACATACATTTTTGTGTAGAAGATGGCGCTTGAACTGCATCTTTTTTTTTCTTTTTCTTTTTTCTTTCCTTTCCTTTTTTTTTGCGGGGTGATGAGGGTTAAGTGACTTGCCCAGGGTCACACAGCTACTAAGTGTCAAGTGTCTGATGTCGGATTTGAACTCAGGTCCTCCTGAATCCAGGGCTGGTGCTTTATCCATGGCGCCACCTAGCTGCCTCCTCAATATCCATTTTTGTAAGATTTTCTCCCTCCCTTCCCTCCCCCCTCCCCAAGACAGCAAGTAATCTGATATAGGTTATATATGTACAATCATGTTAAACATATTTCCACATTACTCATGTTGTGAAAGAAGAATCAGAGCAAAAGGGGAAAACCACAAGAAAGAAAAAGACAAAACAAAAAAAGTGGGAGTAGTATGGCTTAATCTGCATTCAGACCCATAATTCTTTCTCTGGATGTGGAGAGCATTTTCCATCATGAGTCTTTTGGAATTGTCTTGGATCATTGTATTGCTGAGAAGAGCTAAATCTATCACAGTTGATCATCGCACAATGTTGCTGTTATTGGGTATAATGTTCTCCTGGTTCCACTCATTTTACTCAGCATGAGTTCATGTAAGTCTTTACAGATTTTTCTGAAATCCTCCTGCTCATCATTTCTTATAGCACAATAGTATTCCATTACATTCATCTACCACAACTTCTTCAGCCATTCCCCAGTTGATGGGTATCCTAGAGGGTGCCTCTTACCTCTGCCCTTTGCTCCACCCAACCAAATGGGCACTCTCTGCCAGGACTGAAATAGAACTGACCAAATTCCCTGAGATCCCTAATAACTGTGGGGAGAGATGCCAAACCAGTTTTTGACCATCCTAGGGCTCCCCCCAAAATTTGTTGAGGTCTGGAGTGAGAAGGCGTCAGGCCCAGAGGCAACTGACCATGACTACAGCCCAAAGGAAGCTGTTGAATGGTACAGGCATACTCTGGAAGAGCTTGTTCCTGAAGCCCTAGGTCCTCTGCCCTTTCAACTGGTCCTTTGACTATCTGTTTTGAGTGCCCCTCATTCTCATCAGGTCTGGATTCTGTCAAGATGGGGCAGTTGGTGGCAGGGCCACGATTCATATCTGGCAGTTGTTACTGCTTCATGTGGGGTTGGTCCTGTCCTGCTAGGGAGCATCAGGGTAAAGAGACATCTCTGATCTTCTCATCCCACACATGGCTAGATAAAGTGTGACCCCCTCCCAGGTTAGGGTGATCTCTAATGTTACCCTTCTTCCCTGCCTCATGCCCATTGCCTCCTCAGAAAGAGCGATTTGTGAAACTCCTAGACCAGCTGCACAACTCTCTGAGAATCGACCTGTCCATGTACCGGGTAAGAAACACGTGTGTGTCAAAACAGATGCTCTACCATACATGGACTCCTACTACACATCTCAACATTTGCACATGTTTGGAAGGAAGCACAGAAGCTATGACATATCGGTGCAAGCATATGGAGCAATATGCCCATGTGTGCCTTAATGCATACTCAGAGAAGATGACATGAACACACAAGTGCACATGAAAATAAACATACTACAACAAATATACTTACACATGCCATGGTCCATAGGTCAACTGATATACACACATGCAGGCATATACCTTAATATGGATGGAAGCTGCAGATATCCATGTGGGAGACCTATAGACAGTTGTACACCTTTTTTCCTGCCCCCCCCCCCCCGCCCAGGCCTCTCTTTAGTTCCTGGGAGGGCCATTCCCTGTACTATCCCTATGCTTTGGAGGTCCCATGTCTTCATATCCCCTTCCCCAGACTCAGAAAAGTTCCTTTTTGCCATCCCTTATCATCCTCCCAGTCTTCCACAACCCCTGTTATATAAGACCTGACTCCTTGGAATCATCTGATGGGAACCCCTGTGGTTGGGAAGGATTGGGGGGGGGGTCTATTATCTCTGGTAATCCTTGTCCTCTCCCTCTTCAGAACAACTTCCCAGCAAGCAGCCCAGAGAGGCTTCAGGATCTCAAGTCTACTGTGGACCTTCTCACCAGCATCACCTTCTTCCGGATGAAGGTAACAGAAAGGTCCTGCCAGGATGTAATCAGGAGTCTCCTGGAATATCCCAGAGACTCCTGGCTACTAGGCTATTATTTTTTTGCCTGGGGATTGGCTCCATTCTACTCCATCAGAACATACTACACCACATCATTATCTGGATATACCTTAGAATTGTATATCTTTCCCAATGATCTGCTTTCCACTAGACACTTGATCCTCTCCTCTGGCATCAGCCCTTTGAAACTGAAATCTATTGGCTATTCAGGCTTTATCGCACACCTATATCCCCTAATACTGGTCCAACCTCAGCTTCTGAGATGAGGACAGATCATTTCTTAGCTTTGCCCACCTAGACCTATCTCTCCCATAGGTCCAGGAGCTACAGAGCCCACCTCGTGCCAGCCAAGTGGTGAAGGACTGTGTGAAGGCCTGCCTCAATTCCACCTATGAGTACATCTTTAACAACTGCCATGAACTCTATAGTCGAGAATACCAGACTGACCCGGTAAGGGAGTGAGACATAGAGGTGCTTCATAGGAAAGGGTGGCTAAGACCAGACCCTGGTCCTTATAAGATTAACCTTTAACAGAGACTATTTTTAGCTCCTCCATTCTTGTACCCTGACTCCAATTCAGCTCGGTTCAATTCAATTGGGTTCAGTTGAGTTGCATTAGTATGAGTTACATTTGATTGAATTGGTTTGGGTTGAGTTACATTGAGCAGGGTTGGGTTGTATTGGATAGAGTTGAATTGGGTTGAGTTAGGCTAAAATAGGCAGATTGAATTGAATTATGTAAGATCGGTCTGGGTTGTGTGCCTTAAATTGAACTGGATTGAATTGGGTTAAGCTGAGTTAAATTGGGCTTGACTGAATTGAATTGAGTTGGCTTGGGTTAAATTGTGCTGGGTCATTTGAAGTTGTATTTGTCTGGGTTGTATGGGCTGGGTCCATTTGAGTTAGGTTGAATTGATCCATATTTGATTCAATTCAGTTGTATTGGATTGGGCTGAGTTGTTAGGTTTTATTGAGCTGGATAGTGTTGTTGAGTTGACTTAGATTTGATTGGGTTGGGGTTAACAAGTTCCATTAAGCTGAATTCATTTTGGTTGAACTGGATTAAGTTAAATTACAGTAGGTTGGGTTTAGTTAGGTTGAACTGGGGTGGAGTTGGGTTGAGTTGGATTGGGTTGAATTGGGGAGGGTTTAGTTGATTTGAATTAGTTTGTGTTGGGTTGAGTTGAGTTATGCTGAACTAGACTGGATCAGGTTGAATTGATTGAATTGTGTTGAGTTGGGTTGGGTTAGGTTTAACTGGTCTTGGTTGAGTCAAATTGAGTTGAGTTGGGCTGAATTGGGCTGAGACAGGCTGAGTTAGTTCAATTTTAATTAGATTGGGGTGAGTTGAGTTAAGTGGGTTAAGTGAGCTTGCTTAGTTGAGTATAGTTAAACTCAGTTGGGTGAACAAAATCCAATACAGCAAATATTTATTAAATGCCTACTGTGTAAAAGGAGCTATACTAGGTATTTGGGATATGTATAGGAAACAAAATTGTCCCTTCCCTTAGTAGCTTACATTCTACTGGAAGGTGTAACACATGAACATATAAATAAATATAGGCTCATTTGAAGAAGGGGAGAGTACTTGCAGTTGGGGAATTGGGGAAAGGATTCACGAAACAAGGGATGCCTGAGCCAAATTTTTAAGGAAGATAAGGATTTTAAAAGGAGGAAATGAGGAGGGAGTACATTTATAGAAACAGAGGTCTATTTATACAAATGGACAAGATGTAGGAGATGGAAAGCTGAGTGTGAAGAACAGCTAGTGAGACAGGCTAGAAAATAAGATATATGATGAATAATAATGTGAAATAAGGCAAGAATAGGAGTACTGTGTAGATCATTAAACACTGGGATAAAGAGTTGGCATTTTGTCCTAGAAGCAATGGGGAACTACTGAATATACTTGAGAAGCAGAGTGACATAGGTCTATGATCTAGGAAGTTTATTTTGGTAGCTGTATAATGGATTGAAGAAGGCTGAGCCTGAAAGGGAGACTACTTAGGAGGTAATTACTATGATCTAGGAAGATGATAAGATCCCAAACTAAGGTGGTGATCTTGTAGGTAGAAAGAAGAGAATGGATGTGAGAAGTGTTGTGGAGGTAAAATAAACAAATCTGATTGTATATGGAATGAAGGAAAGGGAAGAGTGAAGATGACTGAAATTATAAACCTATAGGTCACTGGAAAGCAGGTATTACATTTGGTAGATATAGAGAAGTCTGGAGGAAAAGTGAGTTTAGGGAGTTAATCTCAGTACAGTTCCATTAAATTCCATTAATTTCAATTCAGTTGAGTGAGTTTAGCTGAGTTGCTTTCATATGAGTTAGATGAGTTCAGGTCCAATCAAAATCTAGCAAGCATCTATTAAGCATCTACTATGTGCAATATACTATGCTAGAGGCTGGTGATAAAAGGACAAGATGAAAATTATCCCTACTTTTAAGGAGTTCCCATTCTCTCTCTCTTATGTGTGTTTATTTGTTTATTTATTTATTTACAGTTTTGAGTTCCAAATTCTATCCCTCTCTCATCTCTTATAATATGTAAGCAGGTAAGCATATACATGAAAAATCAAGTAAGAGAGAGCAGCAGCAATCAGGGGAATTAGGAAAGGCTTCTCTTAGGAAGTGTCACCTGAGTTGAACCTTGCATGAACTTCAACCAGAGGCAGAGGTAAGGAGAAAGTGAATTCCATCCTGTGAAAAAGTATGTAGGCAGGAGATGGAATGCTAAACTTAGTAAACACCAGATAGGCCAGTTTGATTGCAAAATAGTGTGTGAAGAGTTAATGGGCACTAAGCCTGGAAAGTTAGCTGGGAATCAAATTGTGAAGGACTTTAAATGTCCTGCTAAGGAGTTGATATTTTTTTTATTTTGAGGCAATAGGGAGCCAGTAAAGGTTTTTGATCAAGGAAGTGACATAGCCAGGATTATATTTTAGGAAGGTTATTTTGATAACCATGTGGAGGATGGATTGGAGAGGGGACAGACTAGAAGCCTGGACTCCACTTAGGAGACTGTTGTAAGAGTACAGGAGGGGGCAGCTAGGTGGCTCAGTGGATAGAGCACCAGCCCTGGATTCAGGAGGACCTGAGTTCAAATCCAGCCTCAGACACTTGACACTTACTAGCTGTGTGACCCTGGGCAAGTCACTTAACCCCCATTGCCCACCAAAAACAAAAAAGAGTACAGGAAAGAGGTGATGAAGCCCTGAACAAGAGTGATTATCTGAGTGGGGAGAAGATAGATGCAACAGATGCTATGGAAGCAGAATCAAGACTTAATGACTGACTGGCTATGGAGGGAGAAGATCAAGGATGACTCTAAGGTCACAAGCCTGAATAACTGCAAGAGGGTAGTGGCCTCAACAGAAATGGTAACATTTGGAGGCGGTGTGGGTTTAGGGTGAAAGGTAATGATGAGTTCTATTTTGGATGCATTGAGTTTCAGATGTCTGTTGGCATCTAGATGAAGATATCCCACAAACAGTTGGTGATGTGGCTCTGGAGGTTAGGAGAGAGACTCAGATGTACAGATTTGGATGTCATCTGCATAGAGATTGTAACTGGTGCCCATTAGAGGTGATGAGATCACCAAGAGAGAAGGTGTAGAGAGAGAAAAGAAGAGAGGGTCTAAGACAACAATGTCCCACAGGCATACAAGGTTCCTGTTCCAGTTCTTCTTCCTCGAGAAGCCTTAAGAAAAATTAAGGGGTTGTTAGATCTAGATTGTAGGGGAGGGGGTTCAGGAGTAAAGAATTCATTGGGATGTGACCTGTGAGGCCACCCAAATGTCACATCTGAATTCCCTATTTCCCCCAGATGATGGAGCATCTGCCTCACCTTCCCCATCAATTCACAAAATAAGCAGATCTGGATGATCTGTCCTCGTGCTCCGTATGATAGATATCAACATTGACCTTTTCAGGCTAAGAAGGGTGAAGTGCCTCCAGAGGAGCAGGGACCCAGCATCAAGAACCTAGACTTTTGGTCCAAGCTCATCACACTCATCGTGTCCATCATTGAGGAAGACAAGAACTCCTATACACCTTGCCTCAACCAGTGAGTGGAGGAAGGGGGAAAGATAGATATTGAGTGTGGGCAAAACCTTATGAATTGGTGTCATTGTGTGAATGTGTATGGTGAGGGGAGATAGAGAAGGAGGGAAAGAGAAAGAGGAAGAATAGAGAGAGACAAAGAGGAGAAAGAGAAATCATATGTCAATGTGGTTAACTACAATTGTGTGTGTATTCAGTTGTTTTTTTCAGATGTGTCTGACTCTTTCTGACCCCATTTGGGGTTTTCTTGGCAAAGATACTGGAGTGATTTGCCATTTTCTTCTCCAGATATTTACATATATGTATTATATATATATATATATAAATTCATATATAGTATATATGTGTGCTTGTGTCTATGTGGGTATTGGCTCCTATGCATAATTTTGCATATGTGAGTAATTATATATAGGTTCCTATTTGTAGTTGTGCATCTATGTGGGTAATTGTGTGTATGAGTATTAAATATATATATGTGTGTCTTGCAAGGTGTAATTGTATACAATTGTATACATGTAGGTAGCTATAGGTATATCAAATCATCAAACATTTATTAAGTGCCTTATATGTACCAAGTACTATGCTAAGTGTTGGATATGTATAGAATTGTGCATGTGTGTGTAGCTATTTAGTTGTGTGCATGTGTATAGTTTTGTGTATGTGACTCACCATATCCCAGGACCCTGAATGGAGGAAACTGAAATTTACAGTGAAAATGAGCATTTGGTGTGGGTAAAAATGGGATCGGGCTGACCAATATTGAGAAATCAGTGAAGAAAAAGAGGATGATTTCCCCTGAGGAGAGGTTGTTGTCAGGTATAGGAAGGGGGCCTGGAAAAGGAGAGGTAGGTAAGGCAGTGAAGAGGAGGCAAGGATGTTCGACCCTGAGAAACAGTGTCCTAAGTCTAGGAATTTGGAGTCAGAAAGAATAATGCTCAAGAAGAGAGGTGACCTTCAATCCTGAGAGAAAAAGGTGGTCTCTCAGCTGTGTTCTTATTCTGCCTAGTGGGCATGAGTGACTCCAGGTGATAGCAGAGATGATCATTAAAGCCAGAGGGAGATCAGAGGACTGTAGAAGAGCCATAAATCACAGGATTGTAGATGTAGAGATGGGAGGAATCTTAGAATTCATCGCATCCAATGCCTTTATTTTAAATATGAAGGAATTCAGACCCAGGAACATCAAACAACTTGCCCAAGATGTCATGGATAGTAAGTAGCAGATACAGGACTGACACCTACACCCCCTAACTCCAAACCCAACCCTCTTTCTGAGGTGACCCCAATCCTCCTGAGAAAGTGGTCCAGTGTCCTCATCCAGGCAACTTAAACCAGAGAAACCGTGTGTTTGTGTGTGTGTGTGTGTGTGTGTGTGTGTGTGTGTGTGTGAAGTCCAAGTGTTGTATTATGGAGAAGGGGTGGAGAAAGGAGGAAAGAGGGAGGCCAGGGGCAGCAAAGGGAGCCCCCTGGTGGCCAGCTCCCTCATCTCAGCCTTTCTTCATCTCTCCTTCCTCTCTCTCCCTCCTTCCTTCCCACCATTTCACCCTCTTTTGTGAAAGATTTCCCCAAGAGCTGAACGTGGGCAAGATCAGTGCAGAGGTGATGTGGAACCTGTTTGCTCAGGACATGAAGTATGCCATGGAGGGTGAGGAACCTTTCCCCAGAGCCTCCTGTTCCCCAGGACAGCTCATTTGCCTCAATCCTTTCCCTTGCCTGGCAAGGGACAATAGGACACTCCCTATGCACAAGACCTGTGAGCCATATGTGTGGGTTTGATGCCCTGCTTCCTTCCAGTCCCTGCTTCCCAGGCCTGGAGAATTACTGGTTTCTAAGAGAGTACAATGCTTGGAGACTAAACTTAGGGATCAAGTGGTCCAATCGCCTAGAGTTACAGAGAATAGCAATAACAATAGGGCTTTAATGTTTACAAGAGTAATTATAATAGAGGGGCAGCTAGGTGGCACAGTGGATAAAGCACTGGCCCTGGATTCAAGAGGACCTGAGTTCAAATTCGGCCTCAGACACTTGAAACTTACTAGCTGTGTGACCCTGGGCAAGTCACTTAACCTTCATTGCCCCACCCAAAAAAACCATGATAATAAAAGCTGGCATTTATATAGGGCTTTAAGATTGGGAAATGACTTTATATATACATTTCCTCATTCCACTTTACACATTATCTCATTTGATAATGAGGTGCGGTAGGTGCTATCATTATCCCCATCTTACTGGTTAAGACACTGAGATCCACAGAAGGAGAGTCTTGCCCAGCTAGTAAGTGGCAGAGTTGAGTCTCAAGTCAAAGTGAGGATTCAAAGTGGGTTTCTCTAGGGCAGCTAGATGGCGCAGTGGATAGAGCACCGGCCCTGGAGTCAGGAGTACCTGAGTTCAAATCCGGCCTCAGACACTTAACACTTACTAGCTGTGTGACCCCGAGCAAGTCACTTAACCCCAATTGCCTCACTAAAAAAAAACCCAAAAAACCAAAGTGGGGTTCTCTGACTCCAGATCCAGCCCCTAAAGAATTGCCCTGCCTGGGGTTGAGACTCAGCTGTAGGCTATGGGAAGAAGATATGAAAAACCTGCTTCTCTGAGTTGTCTCTCTTCCTCTCCCTGCTCCCTGCCCCTCTCCCTAGAGCATGACAAACACCGATTATGTAAGAGCGCCGACTACATGAACTTGCACTTCAAAGTCAAATGGTTGTACAATGAGTACGTGACCGAGCTGCCCTCCTTCAAGGACCGTGTGCCTGAATACCCTGCGTAAGTCACCCTCCTCCCCTGTGCTGAGCTGTATTCTGTGGGGAAATGGGAGAAAGGAAGGCCATTAGTTACCCACCCTTCCTTGACCTGGGGTAGGTGCAGCAGGGAAAACTGAGGGTGAGGAGGTGGGTTGTTGTCCTGAGATGAATGCACTGGGAGATTATGGGAGGGGGGAACTGAGAGAATCATCATGCCTGTATCTTCCATTGCAGGTGGTTTGAGCCTTTTGTTATCCAGTGGCTGGATGAGAATGAGGAGGTGTCCCGGGACTTCCTCCATGGAGCTTTGGAGCGTGACAAGAAGGATGGGGTGAGGCAGGGAGCCCTGGCATGTGGGGAGTGAGGAGAAAGCTGTGGCTCTCCAGGCTTCCCCAACTCACCCCAGAGCCTAGCCTGTTGTTCATGATTCCCTCCAAGTATCTTCCCCAGCCCTTTTCTCCCACCCTAGTCCTGGACTGGCCCTGAAGCTAATTAGTCTTAACTCAGATATTGTATCTCAGATGAGTTTGGTGGAAAGATGATATCCTCACCCAGGACAAAGTCAGACTCCAGACTTCCAGCTTTCTAGAATGAGCATCAAAGACTTACCATTCTATGACCCTCTAAGGATCCTCCTCTGCTCCTAGCCCAGGTTCCTCTGGAAGGAAAATGTCTATGGTCTCAGTCACTCCCCGGACCTAGAGTGGGGCTTCAAACACCCTCCTTAAACTCCATGGATCCAACCATGAAGAACATAACCCTGCATTCCATAAGGCTTAAGACTGGGTAGGGTAGAGAGCAGCCCATGTGCGGGTGGGACGTGCAAGTCCTCTGTTCACCACACTTCCCATACACACATCCTCGGTGTTCGGCTGTGCCCAGTGATACAACCTCCTTCCTCATTCCTTCTCCCTCTACAGTTCCAGCAGACCTCCGAGCATGCTCTATTCTCCTGCTCTGTGGTGGATGTCTTCTCCCAACTCAACCAGAGCTTTGAGATCATCAAGAAACTTGAGTGTCCTGACCCCCAGATTGTAGGCCACTACATGCGCCGCTTTGCCAAGGTACTGGGGTCAGATGGGAGTAGGGGGAGATTAAACCCTAGGACTCAGAGTCAGATGGTATAGGAAAGGACTCAGCCTGTACTCGCATTTTCATAGACATTAGAAAATAGATCCAGATGAGTTCTTTCAGATGGGAAGAACCAACACCGAGAGAGACCCTTATATGATGAGTTTTAGGACAGCAGGAAGCCACATTGATAGAGAAGTGGCTACTCCAGGAAGAGGGAACATCCTGAGCAAAAGTGTGGAAGCAGAAGTTTGCTTGGTTGTGAGGGGAAAATAGTGAGTTAAAAAAAGGACCTGACTGGGGTAGATAAGGGAGTCATGTGTTTCAGGTCAGATCGTTTGGCAATGAAGGTACCAATTAAATAGAACCATCTCCCCATTTCCTATATGAGCCAAGATCAGCCAATGGTCAGTGTGACCATTGTGGAACTTCCCCTCCCTTGAAAATCATTTTCCTCATCTGTAAAATGAAGGGATGGGGGGGGGCAGCTTGGTGGTGCAGTGGATAAAGCACTGGCCCTGGATTCAGGAGTACCTGAGTTCAGGTCCAGCCTCAGACACTTGACATTAGCTGTGTGACCCTGGGCAAGTCACTTAACCCCCATTGCCCTGCAAAAAAAAAAAAAAAAAAATGAAGGGATGGAACTAAGTGACCTCTATGGAAACTTTCAACCCTAAATCTTACGATCCTAAAATGAAATCATGGATAGGAAATATCTTGGAAGAGCCTTATAATGCTGTATAAATGTAAGAGATTATCACTACCTGCTTGAAATCTTTTCCTAAAGTACTTGGAGAACCGTTGGTGAGCTTTGGTTTAAAGGTGCTTTCTGAATCTTCTCTCCTTAGTTTTCAGAGTCCTCAATGGATTGATCATCTAGCTAAATGACTTTTTATCATGGAATCAGAAGGGACCTCAGAATGGGAACCTCAGGGACTATAGAGGTTATCTTGTCCAACCCAGAAAAAGCAGGAATCCCCCTTACAACATACTTGGTGAATGATAAGCAAGCCTCCAATTGAAAACTTCCAATGACACGACTTCTAACACAGATCATTCCATTTCTGGATAGTTCTAGTTGTTATCAAATCTTCCCACAAATTAAGCCTAAATCTTCAATTTCCTCCCATTGCTCCTAGTTAGCCATTACTAGGGCTAATTGGAATTAGTTTGATCTCTCTTTGATTTGAGAGGCCTTCAACCCCTGAAGAGAACTATTATGCCCCTTTCTCCCCCAAGTCTTCCCTTCCCCAGGTTAAACATCTTCAGTGCCTTAGATTGATTCTTCTATGACAAAATTTCCAATGCCCTCGCCACCCTGGGCAGCCTCCTTCAGATGTTCTCCAGTTTGTCAATGTCCCTCCTGCGATGTGCTGCTCAGAAGTGGACATCTACGGCCTGAGCAGAGCAGAAGACAGAAGGACTCTCATCTGCCTTGTCCAGGACAGAATGCTTCTATTAGCACAACCCAAGATGGCATTAGCTTTTGGAGGTTTCCATATCTACTGTTGACTCTTATTGAGTTTGGAGACTTTTTCACATAAATTATGTTTCTCCATCTATGTTTCTTGTGCCATTGATTTTTAATTTTTTTTTTGCAAGGCAGTGGGGGTTAAGTGACTTGCCCAGGGTCACACAGCTAGTAAGTGTCAAAGTGTCTGAGGCCAGATTTGAACTCAGATACTCCTGAATCAAGGGCCCATGTTCTATCCACTGAACCACCTAGCTGCCCTTTTACTATTTAATTTTTTTTTAATTTGCCATTGATTTTTTAACACAAGAAAGAGACTTTACAATTACTTGTTTAATTTCATCTTATTAGATTTGACTCAACATTCTAGCCTTTCAAGATATTTTGGGAACCTCGGGCAACATGCGACGTGTTAGCTATAGATGACAATCTGTAAACTTAAGGAAAATTCCATATGTAGAGGCCATAGCTCTTCTCTCTTCAGTAGTGAATTCCCATGAGGTTGATATCAAACCATTAATTGCCACTACGAGTCTAGTCATTCAACCAGCTCTGAAATCAGCTATTACCATCTAACCACTGTCTCCACTTTGTCTACAAGGATACTATGAGACAGATTTGATGAATTCCTTGTTGAATGAAATCCACTTATGTTGTGACTAACACATTTTCTTGATCTACCAATCTAGTAACTCTATAAAAAAGGAAATTACGTTAGACTGGAAAGATTTGTTCTTGGTGAATCCATGCTGGCATGTTGTAATTTCCACTTTCTTTTGTAAGTGCTCACGGACTGATTCTTTTTTTTAATAGAATTTTATTTTCCAAATTATATATAAAAAAAATTTTTTAACATCAATTTCAAAAAAAAAACTTTGTGTTCTGGGGGCAGCTAGGTGGCGCAGTGGATAAAGCACCGGCCCTGGATTCAGGAGTACCTGAGTTCAAATCTGGCCTCAGACACTTCACACTTACTAGCTGTGTGACCCTGGGCAAGTCACTTAACCCTCATTGCCCCACAAAAAAACCAAAAAACAAAAAACTTTGTGTTCCAACTTCTCTTCCCCCCTCCATTCACACCCCCCACTCACAATAACTCAAGCAATTCAAAATAAGTTACACATGAGTAGTCATGGAAAAATTCCCATATTAGCTAGTTATGAGAGAAAACAGTCAAAAACACCAAAACTTCAGATTAAGGAATTGTCAAAGAGGAAAAGAAAAAAAAATTTTATGTGTTTCCATCTGTTTTCAGATACTATCAGTTCTTTCTCTGCAGATGGGCTGCAATCTTCATAAGTCTTTCAGTGTTATATTGGATCATTGCCTTGCTGAAAATAACCACATGCTTTCCAGCACATCATCCCCCACTATTGCTGTTATTTTGTATACAGCACATTTCACTCTGCTTCAGTTCACGTAGATCTTTCCAGGTTTTTCTGATAGTATCCTGTTCATCATAACCTGTATATAGTACCTTAAGCTTGACAGAGAATTTTCTTCATAAAAGCCCAGCAAAGTAGGTACCATACGTTTTGCCATTATAATCAATCATCATAACTATTTCCCTCCAACCCACACCCTTCCCATGACATTTACTCTCTTCTTTTTACCTATTCCTCCTCAGAAGTGTTTAACTTCTGACTATCCTCTCTCTTGCTCTGCACTCCCTTTTTCCACCCTTCCTTCCTTATCCTCTTCCCCTCCTATTTTCCTGCAGGATTAAATAGATTGCTCCTCCCAACTGGATATGAAAGCTATTCCCTCCATGAGCCCACTCCAATGAGATCAGGGTCCCTGAGCTAATTCTGTGTTCTAAATTTTTCTTCCTCCCTCCCTATGAGATCAAGCAATTCAATAAGACTGATTGTTTAATAATCTATTCTAGGTCAAAAATAATAATAATAAATAATCTATTCTAGCCCAGGATTGACATCAAATTCACCAGCCTGTAGTCTGAAAAGCTATAGTTCCCCCCCCTCTTTTGTAAGTCGACACAGTGTTTGCCTGTCTCTCTTCTTGTGATACATCTCATTCACAGCTAGATCACCAAAAGAAGCTCACAGATATATCTCACTACCCTGGATTATGGTCTGTCCAGGCCGGTCATATGAATTCATTGTGGACATCAATGGACTTTCTTTTAAGCTCCTCACTAACCTTGGCTTTCAATTTCCCATTAGCCATTTTTGCTCCTTTCATACTGAAGGTCATTTTCTTTGGAAGAGAAATCAAAAGCAAAATTTGAGTTGAGTAGTTTTGCCTTCCCTTTGTCCTTGTCTCATCTCCTCCAAACCCAACTCTGCTATAAATTCCCTGTGTGACCTTGGGCTAGATGATCACTAATCAGGGATGCTATCTATAGAGTGGATTCCTGTTCAAGAACAGATTAGGGGGCAGCTAAGTGGCATAGTGGATAAGGCACCGGCCCTGGATTCAAGAGTACCTGAGTTCAAATCCGACCTCAGACACTTGATACTTACTAGCTGTGTGACCCTGGGCAAGTCACTTAACCCACATTGCCCCGCCAAAAAAAAAAAAGAACAGATTAGACCAGATGGTCTCTGAGGTCCTTCCCAATTCTGAGGTTCCATATTACAGATGTGCATTCCATCTCTGTCCAAGATCTCATCATTCCTGCAGCTGAAGGCATGATGCAGAGACCCAAATCCTATTCTCTGACATCATTTTCTTAGCCTGCTGTTCATTTCTCAAATCCTTCTTTCTCTTCTGAAGCCTCTACCTTTACTAGGCAGCAGGAATGAAAACACCACCTACGCATCTGAGGTCTTTAGTTTCCTGCCCAGCTTTTCATAATTCTAAAGATGCTTCCTGGTTTCTTTATGGTAGCATCATCTGGTAGCACATAAGTCACGAGAAGGTAATAGTGATTGTTGAGTTTGACAAATCTTGGGAAGCTTTTTATCCTGTCCTGGATTCCTGTCCCCAGGAAGATAGAAGTCCCAGTTGGTGACTTCAGGTCAACATATAGCAGCTGCCACATCCCTCAACACTGAGTCACAAACCAACAGTGAACATCCCTTTATCCTGCGGCCAATAATGGAAATCTTCATGGACCTGGGTTCTTTAGGGCATTAATGGGGATTTAATTAGACATCACAATCTGTCATGAGCTCAGCTCCTTATAATATAGCTGTTTGGGCAGCTAGGTAGTGTGGTTGGTAGAGTGCTGTACCTCTGGTCAGGAAGACCTGAGTCTTCTGGGCTCAAATCACTTAGCTGTGTGAATGGGGTAAATCCTTAGTTTCTTCATCTGTAAAATGGGAATAATAACAGCACCTACCTTGCAATGTTGTTGTGAGAATCAAATGAGATATTTGAAAAGCGCTTTGCAAACCTTAAAGCAAAAAAGAAATGCTACTGAAGAAAAAAAAAAAGCTTACCAAGTATTTGGGGGTCAGCTAGGTGGAGCAGTGGATAAAACACTGGCCCTAGATTCAGGAGGACCTGAGTTGAAATCCAGCCTCAGACACTTGACACTTACTAGCTGTGTGACCCTGGGCAAGTCACTTAACCCTCATTGCCCTGAAAAAAAAAAAAGCTTACAAAAGCTTACAAAAAAGAAATGCTAACTACTAACTGACCACTATTATTAATGTGTATCATTATTTGATTTTTTGTGTGTGTGTGGGTTTTTTTTTTGGTGGGGCAATGGGGGTTAAGTGACTTGCCCAGGGTCACACAGCAAGTAAGTGTCAAGTGTCTGAGGCTGGCTTTGAACTCAGGTCCTCCTGAATACAGGGCCAGTGCTTTATCCACTGCGCCACCGAGCTGCCCCTAATGTGTATCATTATTATGGGGATTTGGTTCATGACCCTGTCCCCATTGCTCTTGCATCCTATCCCACAGCCATAAGAGGCTGAGCCAATTGGTCTACATCCTCCATCTGCTGTCTTGTCTCTGTGCTTTCCCCACAGACAATCAGCAACGTCCTGTTGCAGTACGCTGAGATCATCTCTAAGGACTTCACAACATACTGCTCGAAGGAAAAGGAAAAAGTGGTGACGTGTGCTCCCCTCCCCCTTCAGCTCCTGGGCCCCTGCTTGCCCACTCCCACCCCACCACCTTCCCATTCGGGTCACACAAATCTGAATACGCATGTGCATGTGTGTATGTGTATAGATCCATGTAAAAACATAACTGGGGGTATCTGAAGATATATGAGAAAGCATGTGATGTGGTGGCAACACCATCAGATCTGGAGTTAAAAGCCCTAGGCTCTGTTAAGACAGCACCTTGTGACACCAGGCAAGGCTTTTGTCACCTTTGGGTCTTAGTTTCCTCGTGTATAAAATGAGGGGAATTGCACTAAATGTTCTCTAAGATGTCTTCCAACTTTTAATTTCTATGTGTCTGTGAAAGAGACAGTCAGACAGAGATGAACAGAGAGACAGAAGGGGAGAGAGACAGAGACAGGGAAAGAAAGACAGAATAAGGGGGGCATCTAGGTAGCACAGTGGATAAAGCACCAGCCCTGGATTCAGGAGAACCTGAGTTGGGATCTGGTCTCAGACACTTGACACTTACTAGCTGTGTGACCCTGGGCAAGTCACTTAGCCCTCATTGCCCCACAAAAAAAAAGAAAGAAAGAAAGAAAGAAAGAAAGAAAGAAAGAAAGAAAGAAAGAAAGGAAGGAAGGAAGGAAGGAAGGAAGGAAGGAAGGAAGGAAGGAAGGAAGGAAGGAAGGAAGGAAGGAAGGAAGGAAGGAAGGAAGGAAGGAAGGAAGGAAGGAAGAGAGAATAAGGTGGCGCAGTGGGTAGAGTACCGGCCCTGGAGTCAGGAGGACATGAGTTCAAATCCGGACTCAGACACTTAACATTTACTGGCTGTGTGACCTGGAGCAAGTCACTTAACCACAATTGCCTTACCAAAAAAAAAAGAAAGAAAGAATAAGAGAGGGAGACAGAGCAGAAGGAAGGAGAGGGGGAGGGAAGGAAGAGGAGAGGCATAAAGAAGATGGGTATATGTTTGTGTCTGTGCCTGTGGACATCTGAGTCTGAGTGTGTGTGCCTATTTATATGGAGTGTTTTAACCCACCACCTAACCAATATTAAAAATTTAGACCATGGAGAAGATAGGAATAGGGCCTAGAACTGTGATTTCCTTGGCATAGGGAACTCCCTCTCCCAATGAAGGTTAGCTACTTCTTGGTAACTTATGTTCTTAGAATTGCCTGGTGTTAGGGGCAGCTAGTTGGCGTAGTGGATAAAGCACCGGCCCTGGATTCAGGAGTACCTGAGTTCAAATCCGGCCTCAGACACTTGACACTTAACTAGCTGTGTGACCCTGGGCAAGTCACTTAACCCTCATTGCCCTGAAAAAAAAAATTGCCTGGTGTCCTAAGAGGCCAAGTGACTTGCCCAGGGCCACACAGCCAATGAATGTCAGGGGCAGGATTTAAACCCAGGTCTTCCTGACTCCAAGGCTGGCCCTCTGTCCACTGTGCTGCATTGCTTAGTCCAGCTGATTTATGGTTCCCAAGTGCATCCTTTCTTCAATGTTTCATAATCTTTATGTATAGCCTTCCTGCTCTTGCCTCAGACCTGCTCCAAAGATAGGTAGGTAGATAGATAAATCTAGGTGATATAGAAATACAGATGCTTATCTATATCTATATGGAAATATACGCATGTGTGCATAGGCACATACATGTATGCACAGTATATATACAAGTACGTATAGAATAAGATGTGAGCCTTCTCTGCTTTGGCTGCACCCCAGAACTGTTACTAGTAGGCCGTGTGTACAGAGTAGGGTACTGAAAAACACACTTCAGGGTATCTAGGTAGCACAGTGGATAAAGCACCGGCCCTGGATTCAGGAAGACCTGAGTTCAAATGTGACTTCAGACACTTGACACTTACTAGCAGTGTGACCCTGGGCAAGTCACTTAACCCTCATTGCCCTGAAGAAAAAAAAAAAGAATGCACTTCAGCCCACAGAGGGGATGTACTCCACATTACTGTACAAGCATTCAGAGATTTGGAGTCACGTCCAAGCAAAGATGTGTTCTATATGTGGGTGGACAGAATGTATAACTGAGTGACTGGATGTGATTTATGTACCTGTGTTTGACTTCCCTTTCTCCCATACACAGTTACCTCATCTGTCTACTGCCTCCATCACCCACATCCCTCCCCTTCCCTTACCCCTAGACTTGCTTACTCTATCATCTCTGACTCAACTCTTGAAGGATCCCAGAGACCCCAAAGTCCACCTTTAGTTTCCAGACATGCTGCAAAATCCCACTGTGACGCTGGGCATATCATCTGGGCCTCTGATTGCCATTTCTTCCTAAAACTTCTGAAGTAATCCCAGCCCCTTCCCTGTTCCCTGGGGTGGAAGCTGATCAAGGGTCCCTCATGACCAGTGCCTGCAAGAAGAGTCCCAGGCTATGGGTTCTGACCCTCTGGTATCTTCCTGCCTCACCCCACAGCCATGCATCCTCATGAACAACACACAGCAACTCCGGGTGCAACTGGAGAAGATGTTTGAGGCCATGGGTGGGAAGGAGGTAAGATCTAACTGGAGGGAAATGGGAAGAGTTCCAGAAGTGCCCTCTCTGATCCAGTGTGTCCTCAACGATCCCTTCTGTTCTTTCTGACCTGTATCAATTCTAACCTGTGACCCCTTAGACTCCTTCATCCCCTCTTATCCAGAGGTAGGTTCCCTAATGGGCTCCCTAAGCAAGTGCCCTAGGTCAGTGGAAGAAAAACTCTTAGCCTGGGTCCTTGCTCTTCTTTTTATGAATCGAAGTCCCTAAGATAGTTGGGAGGGAATACATATCTTCTATGATATTCACAGGGGCCAGGAGTAGGAGAAACTTGAAGATAAATATATAGGAAAGTTTCCTTTTCCTTGTCCCCTATAAGAGTTGCTGGATGAAAGCGTTAATGATGGATTTACCACATTTACTCAACTGTTAGGCTTAGGATCTGTAAAGAATTAATTGTTATTTGAGGTTTTTATGCCTCAGCATGCACTGGCCTGGGGCTCCGTGAACCGTAAGGTGCTCCACCCACTGGTTGTAGCCGTTGCCATGGCGCTGGCACCTCACGTCATCACCACTCGATGACACCTACATGGGCCTGGCAAAATTATAATGATTGGAAGCCTAGTGAGGGCAGTCATGTGACTGTCAGAGCAGCCAGACAATTGGTTGGGGGCTGTGTGGGGTTTCGGGGAATGGGGAGAAGTCGCCATTCTACCTGGAAGCTAGAAGGCGACAGGAGCTCTGCTGTGTATTCTCAGCTGATTCCTGCGTGGTGGTATTTCTTCAGGTTGTATAATTTCCCTTTCCCTATTTTATTTCCTTTCCCTTGATCCTACTGATCCTGTTTGTATTTTTTTTAAAGTTCATCCTTGTTAAAATAAATCCTATTTTGTTTTGAGGGAGGCTGCTGGTTTCCTTCCTTGCCCCAATATTGTGGCGAGCCACTTAGCTAACGCTCCCCAATTAAAAATTGGTCCCCACAGATCCATCAAGGCCTTTACAGGACAGCATTTTATACCTAGTCCAATAAGGTAAAATTAACTAGAGACAAATGTAAAGTCCCGCACTTGGGTTCAAATAATCATTTTCACAAGTGTGTATGTTGTGGGGGAGGGGAGACATGAGTGGGTGAACAGTAATATCTGAAGATGCCCTGTGGCTTTTAGTAAAGTAAACATTTAATAGGAGTCATTGGTGTGAATGGCCACTAAAAAAAGCAGGATTTTAGGGTGCACTAAGAGAGGCCTCACGTCCAGCATGGGCCTGCTATGGATGTCCCAAAAGTCCAGACCAGAATGAGAATCCTCCTACTGCCCTCTTCCCTGGTCAGAGCATATCTGGAGCCCTGGGTTCAGTTATAGATATTAGGTTTTAGGAAAGCCACTAAGAAAAAATCTAGTGTATTATGAAGAAGGGCAACCAAGATGGAAGGGAGACCAGAGACCACATTAAATACAAGGGTCATGTGAAGGAAACTGAAAGTATTCCAGGAGGATGTGGACTGTTTTCAAGAATATGAAGGGCTCTTTTATGGAAGAGGGATTAGACTTGGCCCCAGAAGGTGGAATGAGGGACAATGTGGGTAAATTATAGGGAGGTCGATTTCAGCATCAATCCAATTCAACAAGTATCTAAAGTGTCTATTGTGTGTCGGGCACTGTGATGGACACTGGTAACACAAAGACAAAAGTGAGTAAGTCCCTTTCCTCAAGAAAGATGCATTTGACTAAGATAGGAAACAAATTGTAAGGGAAGACCTTCCTAACAGCTAGAGCTGCACAGATGCAGAAAGAGCAGTCTCCAATGTTAGGGTATGGCTCAGGGCTGGAGGTGTTCAAGTAGAGAATGGATGACCACTCCTTAGGGATTCCTTCCCTGGTTGGCCTCAATGGCCTTAGAGATTCTATAATTTTCTGGGACCCAGGTCAAAGGTGTTGGCAATATGGCTAATTTGATCAGTGAGAGAGATGGTGCCTAATGACCTCAGGAGGTCTGAATCTCTATCTGTTCTTGCTTCTCTGAATACATGAGTCCACTCTGACCACCATCTCATCTTCACCCTTCCTTATCCCCAGCTGGATGCTGAAGCCAGTGACATCCTGAAGGAGCTTCAGGTGAAACTCAATAATGTGCTGGATGAGCTCAGTCGACTATTTGCCACCAGGTGTGCAAGTGTTTGTGTAGGTATGCCTGTGCACAGCATGGGGAGAACAGAGGGAAGGGGAGAACTGGGCCTCTGAACTCCTGGACCTCAGCTATTAGAGGACTTTGGGAAGAGGCCCGTGAGTAGCAAGGACAGGTTTGGGGGGGGGTATGTGTGTGTGTGTGTGTGTGTAAATGGGATATGGGGGGAGAGAGTATCTATATGGAAGAATTTCAATCCCCAAACAACAGTCCTGGCCTAATCACTCCACCTCCCTTCCTCCATTCCCTCAATCATTCCATCCCTATGTCCCCCTGACCCAATCACTCTGTTTCCTTTCCTCCATGCCCCCGACTACTCATTCCCCTGCCCCAGTTACTCCACTCCCTCACCGGACCCCTTCTTGCCTCTGCCCCCACCCCAAACCTCCCTGTCCTGGAGAATCAGGGTTGCCCTTCAGGGAGCCCCAGGTTGATGCCTAGTCCCATGTCCCTAGCTTCCAACCACATATAGAAGAGTGTGTCAAGCAGATGGGTGACATCCTGAGTCAGGTGAAGGGCACAGGAAATGTGCCAGCCAGTGCCTGCAGCAGCGTTGCCCAGGATGCCGATAACGTCTTGCAGCCCATCATGGACCTGTTGGACAGCAAGTGAGCCCCGCCCCCTCAGGACCCCAGAGGGAGGGAGGAAGGGAGAGAGGGAGGGAGGGAGGGAAGGAGGGGATCATATGGAGCCAGGAAAATGGGCATGGAGGGAGGACCAGTGGGAAGAAGGACGGTGTAGTGAGTGTGCTGAGAATTACAGAATCTTATTATCATAGCTTCCTCATCTGTGCAGCTAAGTGGTGCAGTGGATAGAGCCCCAGTCTTGGAATCAGGAAGACCTGAGTTCAAATCTAGCCTTAGACACTTACTAGCGGTGTGTGACCCTGGGCAAGTCACTTAACCCTGTGTGCCTCGGTTTCCTCGTCTGCCAAATGAACTGGGGTAGGAGATGACAAACCACTCCAGTATCTCTGCCAAGAAAACCCCAAATGGGGTCACAAAGAGTCAGACACGACTGAAATGGCTGAACTACAGCAACATTATCATAGAAGTTTAGACTCATGATTCTGGATTCAGCCTCAAAATCACAACTTACGGTTCTCCAGTGTTTTAAAGTATACCAAGCACTTCTTGCATATCAACTCTTTGATGTAGGTAGTGCAAATATGATTATCCCCACTTCAAAGATGATGAAACACAGGCTCAGAGAGAGGGAAATGACTTTCCCAGAATCAGCCAGCTGTCAGGACTGGAACCAAGGTCTCCCCGCCAACTCAACCACCCCACTAGAATCTTTTCATTGTAATTTCATGGAATCATCCTATCTAGAGCTATAAGGAACCTTGTGGATCTTCTATTCCCATCCTCTTGTTTTATAGATGAGGAAATTGAGGTTCAGGAAATGGAAGGGATTTGCCCAAGGTCATACAGTTAGTAAGGAGCAGAGTCAAAATTTGAACCCGGGACTTCTGACTCAAAATTTAGTACTCTTTCCAGTATACTCTCCATAAAATTCTAGAATCCTCCGTGTCTATTTGAATCATAGACACATACAATTCTAGAAGCTTAGATTCATAGAATTCTAGAATCTTGGACTTTTAGAATTCTAGAACTTTAGTCTCGCAGACTGCTAGAACCTTAGATGGATGAATGATGTCTTAGATTGTGCTACAATTTTGGAGCATGCTCTAAGGGGCTTTCGAGAGCACCAAATCCATCTTCCCACCCAGCATAGGAATTGGAGTCTGGGGTTTACGGGAGCCAAGTAAAGGGAAGGAAGGCTGGTAGTAGGGAGAGGGGTCGGGAAGAGATGGAACCAGGTTTGCAAAGTAAAGGGGAAGAGTGATATGCCTGGAGACATGGGGGCCACCTGGAGACAATGACAAGGGAAACCTACGCCTAGGATACTGCCCAGCCTAGAAGAGATGAGCTCCCCTTCCCCATAGCTAGAAGGCATCGGGGAGGACCCTCGCTGCCTTTCTTTCCCCTGTGTGCTCTCCGAAGTGGGAAAGGGTCTGAGACACGGGTGAGGCCCCTGCCCACCCATGGATGCCAGCTCAGCCCCCCTGCTCACTCCCCACCCCCAGCCTGACCCTCTTTGCCAAAATCTGTGAGAAGACGGTGCTGAAGCGAGTCCTGAAAGAGCTCTGGAAGCTGGTGATGAACACAATGGAGAAGACCATTGTGCTGCCGCCCCTTACAGACCAGACGGTAAGTCTCAGCTTGGGGCTTCCACCACCCACCTGTGTTTGGCCTCTGCCTCTTCCCAGGCAGGACCCAAAAACTCAAAGTTGGGGCCTGCTGAATCCCAAATAGAGCCCATCGACAGGTCAGAGAATAGAGGCATCAGGGAGCCAAGAGATTAAGTGGAGATTGGAGTTTGCGTCAGAAGTCATAGACAGAATGAGGGAGCAAAGAGATGTGACAACGGAGGTTAGAAATGTCCAAGAGAAGAGGCAGGAGATGGGTGGGGGAACAGAAAGGCCAGAAATCCCTTAGTTCTTTTTTCCATCTCCAAGAAGAGACCCATCCCTTCCAAAGAACAATTCCAAGATATCTAGGGCAAGAACAAAGGTGGGTAGGCCTAAGGCCTAAGAGACCATAGGCCTTCATCACCCTCTGTCAGCAATAAGTTTGGGGTTCTATAAGGAGACCATCAGAGGCCTGGGGAGGGGGCAAGGAATCAACAAGGAAGGAGAACATCCTTAGGGAAGAAGGAAGTGCTTTGGGCAGAGGGTGGGAAGAGAGAAAGATGGGATCCCTCCATTAGCCCTTTGTTGGGTCCTGTCTGAACTGTCTGAGCTCACCCCAAAAGTGGCTATGTTTTCTGATTCCCACTCCCCCACTAGAGAGATACCCCTTTGGGGGGGAGGGGTCACTTCCTGTAACTCCAGGACACCCAACATAGAAGGGGAAAAGGGGATTGAGTCATTAGGCCAAAGGTCTGAATGGGAGTAGAGAGTGAAGAACTGCTGAGAGTGTTGGAAGGAACCTCAGGACCAGTGGGGGCCAAACCCTAAGTCTGGCGGCCAGGGGGGAGACTTGTAGGAGCCAGAGCAGAGTGTGAAGGTTCAAGGCTGAACAAGCAGTGCCTTCTGCTGGTCAACCCTAGAATGACAGGCTCCATGGCCATCTGTTAGGTAGAGACTACCTTAGATTCAGCCTTAGAGGGTCAACTGACCCTTAGAGGCCTAGAGAGATTGGCCCCAACCTAGAAGGAAAGGGACTGAGCCCCAACCCTTAACTACAGGAGGGAATCTTTGCTCATTCTTGATTATTCCATCCCCTTGCGGCAGATGATTGTAAGTACAGTAGCCCGTCTCTGTCTGTCTGTCCGCTCTGTGTTCGAACTTGGTTGGTCAGTCCCCTGTCTTGTGTGGCTGCACTCCACCTCACCACCCCAGCCCGGCCTTGGCCTTGGCCTCAGCATCTCCCCAATATCCCCACGTTCTCAAGAGCCCCTGCCTGGCCGGACTGCTTGGTGCCAGTTGGGGTGCCCACCACGGGCACTGTCATTCAAGGATTCTGCCTCATGTCTGTCTTGGGGGAGGAGGGGACCCCTGAGGGAGGGAAGGGATGCCCCTCTCCCTCCCAACCTTGCACTCTCTTCCATATGCCCAAGATGGCATGAGTAGTACCCACGGCCCTGCCTTTCAACGACACAATTTGGGGGCAGAACCTATGATTCTATATATAATCTGTCCGCAATTCCGGTCATCCCTCTTTAGAAGCTGCTCCTCCTGATTTCTCCTCTCCCCTCTTGTCTCTGACCAGAAATTACCTAGGAAAGGGGTGGGGCAAGGAATGCTATAGGTACAGACCAATACCCCCACCCCCACCCCCACCCCTCATTCCCACCCGGAGACCTCCTCTAAAACCCCTGCTTCCTCTCCCAGAGTCACATAAACTTGCTTGGAATTGGAGGAAAGATGACTGGCCCGATCCTCCCTCCCCCTGCTCCTTCCTAGAGCTGTCCTCCCATCCCCACTAAGGGCTTTCCCATTCCTCCTTCCCAGCCTCAGAGGCTCACCTCTTTCCTCTCCTCACCTCTTAGGGATTCCCTTCTCCCCTTCCTTCCTCCCCATTCACCTACAAGCCAGGTCTGTAGAGCCCCTGAGCAACAGGATTCCCCTGGGCAGATGGGAACACCAGAGTTCCTGGGCCAGTGTGGGAGGAGATACTTAAATGACCCAGGTCAAGAATCTCCACATCCCCTTTCCATCTTAGACCCCACCGGCCCAATGGGGGAGGGGGAAGGGGAAGAAGACTTAGGGAGGAGAGGGGCCCCAACATAATAGTAACATCGATGTCCCCTTTAGGCTAACCCCAGACTCCCTACATACACACACACACACACACACACACACACACACACAGAAATGTACACGTTTAAAAAGAAACACAGACCTCATACACACAGACACATATAAATACTTAGAGATTCACACAGTCACATAAATATACTTATTCCCTCTGTAATACATAATTAGTATGTGCCTAACACTATCCTAGGCATGCTAGGTGTTATCAAAGAAACCTAAGACAGGTCCTAAATTCCTATGCTCACACACACACACACACACACACACACAAAATTCTAATAAACAAATGAACATATGTGTGAATATGCTTCTTTCAGAGGTCCTTGCACACGCATGTACACATTGTGTGCCAGGACCCTCACACATACACAGGAACATGCACAGACACACACACACATGCACCTATACACACAAGCACAGCCTTACATCACTCGACACCACTTGGGACAGTTGATGGACTTGTGACATTGTTTCTACAGGGAACGCTCTTGAGAAAACATGGCAAGGGATTAGAGAAGGTAATAAGGGCCGATCCCCAGATGACCCGAGGCCCGGGCCCCACGCTCAGCTCCGCCCATGCTAAGCCTGTGTGTCTGTGCGTTTGTGTGTGTGTGTGTGTGTGTGTGTGTGTGTGTGTGTGTGTGTGCGCTTGTGTGGGGGTTAGACTAAAGATAGATTGGGAAGAGGGAGCACAGATGGTCGGGAAGAGAGACAGGGGACAGACAATCAGGGCCTGATTTTGTAGGGAGGTAGTTCTGCATGTGATGAGTGTGTCTCTGTGTGTATAAAAGTGTACAGGTGCCCCTCACAACAAACTCCCAATGGCCACTACAGGCCCCCAGGATGTGCTGGCTTGGAGGGCTACTTCTTACACAACCATTTGCATTGTGATGGTTTGTTGAGATGGGATTCGAACTACAGAGAAGTAGGTGGTATGTATGTGTGTGCCTGCACATGTGTACATTGCTCACATATATGTACAGGCAACCCCCTCTTTTCAACATCACCTTCCTCCTTCACTGCTTGACAATCAGGGATATCATTTCTGGCAGTGGCTCCTTCATTAGTGCTTATTAATTCTTCCTAAAAGAAGACAATAGTGCATGAGCTATTGGGATAATCTATCCTGATGATCTGTGCACTTTGAGGAGTGAACTTTAGAACCATGTTTTGTTTAAAAGTTGGGGCTGCCTGTTTTCTGTATGTGTTTGTGTGTGTTTAATGTGTTTCTGTGTCTATATGCTTCTGTTTATTTCATGTATCATTTGTGTTTTCACATGTATGTTTGTGCATATGATATGTATTCATCTATTGACATTTGTGTTATATACATTTTCCATCTACCCATATAACTATATGTCTATGTCTGTGTCTGAGTCTATGTCTGTTTTGTTCAACATTTTTCAACAACTTGGATAAAGATATAGACTACACTTGTCAAATTTGCAGATGACACAAACCTATAAGGATAGCTACCCCATTTTAAGAACAAAAGTCAGCATCCTCAGAGATCTTGATGGGCCAGAATATTGGGTCAATCAAGTCAAAATGAAACTTAGTAACCATGGGTTCTAAAAATCAACTTTCCAAGTACATGATGGTGGTGGTGTGGGTAGACAACAGTCTGTATGAAAAAGACAGGGGATTTTACCACAAACTCAGCCTGAGAAATATAGTAGAAAACAAACTAACTGGGGCTGCATTGAGAAAATTGGTGGTGTCCACGAGGGATTATGTTCCACTGTGTTCATTAGATTTTTTGCATGCCTTCTAGCTGCTTTTCAGGGTTTGGGGGATGTGGGGTTGTTGTTGTTTTTGTTGTTGTTGTTGTTGGTTGTTGTTGGTCCTGCTGGGCAGAGAAAACAGTCTGTATCTACCATAGCACAAACATCCAAATAAATAGTGTTTATCATTCCTCACTGCACTAAAAAGCAAACAAACAAACAACAAAATCAACCTCTCGCGAGGGAGGCAGCAGTCCTTCGGCACTCTTCCCCGGACAGACCACATCTGGGCTGGTGTGCTCTTTTCTGGGCACCAAAATTCACACCGAACACTGAGAGCATCTGAGAAGAGGACGGCCAGGCTGTCGAGGGGGATAGAGAGGAGGATTAGTGGAAGGACCTGGATGCAGACATGCTTAGCCCAGAGAAGAGAAGACTTAGGGGGACATAATAGCTGTCCTCCAGGATCTGAAGGGCTGTCATTTGTAAGAGAGATTAGATGTGTTCTGCTTGGCCCTAGAGGGGAAGAATGAAGAGCAATGATGGGGTGGGCATGGCGGGGGAAGTAACAGCAACAGAGAATTCTGCTTTGTGTCAGTAACCTCTTCTTCACAATGATGTCTCCAAGAGGGGAAAAGGCAGCCTTTCTGAGAGACAGGGAGGGAGCTGCCTGTCTCAGGAAGTCCTCAAGCAGAAGATAGATGATCATTTGTCAGGACTGTTATGGAGGGAGTCCTGTTCAAGGACAGGTTGAACTAGGTTCAAAATTCGAGCTTCTGTGAGTCTCCAAATTTGAGCTTTTGTGATTCTATGGATAAGAATGTTTGTGTCCATGTGTATTATTTGTAGACATTTGTGTGTTGTGTGTATAGAATAAGTGGGCTGTGGTATATTTGACTACATGGTGTATGTGAGAGATTGTGTATGTGGAGTCAGACTGTGTAATTCCCCGCCCCCTACCCTTTTCAGGAGTCCAGGGCCAAGTTTTGTGGGGACTAGGGTTGTGGGTTGGACTAGGGAGAGTTGGTTAGCCCTGACTCTCCTCTCAGAGAAAAACTCAGGAGAAAAGGGCACCCATCCCTGGGGTGGGGGCTGGCCCTAGTCTTGTGGCCTAGAGCCTTTCAATGTGGAAGACATCTAGATCTCCACAGTCCTGGGTGCCCAGCAAGGAACCCAGGAGAACTAGAATGTTAGCCTTGGGCCCTGAGTCCCCCACCCAAGGATGGGATGAGAGGGTTGATTGGTTGGGGAATGGGAGAGGGATTTTCTATCTAGTTGGTGGGAGAATGAGGGGGATGGGCAGGGGAACCGGGCAGGTTCCTGAGCTGTGCTCAGGTTGAGGATAGAGGGTGGGGGAATAGGAAGGGAAATACTACTGACCAACTCCCCCCCCCCCCAACAGTCAATGAAACCTCTGAACTACTATTCTCTCCACAGGGCAGGGTGAAACTCCCCAGCCACTCAGACGTAAGATGTTGGTCTCTCACTGTCTGTCTGGCTTCCCCCTCTATATATGCCCCTTCTTCCTCTCCTTGCACCCCACCACTCCCTTCCTAAACCTCTTGCCTCTGTGATCCTGTGTTCTCCAGAGTCTCTTCCCCCACCCCCACCCCGGGTTGGGAGAGCTGGGCCCCTGTGCTGTCCCTCTGTCTGTCCGCTCTCTTTTCTGTCTGTCCGGCTGGCCGGCTTATTCATGTTGGTGGGGGGAGGAGGAGTGGATGGGCTGGAGACCGGAGGCCAGGACCCCCAGAAGCCTCCCAAGGAATGAAGACAATCCACTGGTTCTGAGCTTTCTAGGTTCTTTTCCACGCCCTTTATCAAATTAAGTCTCACAACACTTTCCCAGAGATAAGCCAGGTAGGGATTATCATCACCATTTGACAGACAAGAAACTGGAGAGAAGCTCTGAAAGATGAAAGGGATGTTGCCCAAGATCACACAGACAGTTAGTTGAAGAGTCATAAACCATAAAGGAGACCATCTAATCCAACCTCTACATTTTAGGGATAGAGAAAGATACCAAAAGTAGAAATAAAACTTGCACAAGATCACACAATGAGGGAGTGGAGGAATGGAACTAGGACCCCAGGCTTTTTCTCTTATGCCACACTGCCTCCCATGGACCACCCTACCCCCTGCCAGGGCCCTCACTTATTGTGACACCCAGGGGTTGGGATGGTGGCAGGGGTGGGGACCAAGAGGGTAAATGGAATGCTCTTCCATGAAGGTCATCAGCGTCTTCTCCTGAAATAATCACACCCATTCCTGTCCAGGGAGACAGAACCCAGGGGTCACATGAGCCCTCTCTGGAAGCCCCTTCCCAGATCCTATACTCGAGACTCCAGACAGAACAAGGAATTGGTACAATGACCAGCTTGTCTTCAGCCTCTGCCTAGCCTGGTCCTAGTAACATCTGGCCTCTTGCCTCCCCCCGGACTCTACTGTCTTTTTTTCCTTCCCTAATCTTCTTTCTTGTCTCTGACTCTTTGGGCTCTTGAGGGGAGGGATGTAATTCCTCAGCACTCTGCATTTGTTGGGGCTGGGGCTTAACGTCCCCAGATGAAGTCCTATCCTACAGACGAGGGCAGTTGCTGGAAACCTCTGTCTACGGAAGGTCCAGCCCCAGCCAAGCGCTCCTACCTAGACTGTATTGGCACCACAGGACAGGGAGCTGTCAAATTCAGCACCCCCAGGTTCTGGGAATCCCCTCAGAACGGCCTACCATGGCATCCTCTGAGTGAGAGTGAGCAGGGAAGGAGTCAAAGGTCCTGGAGTCCATCCCCAGCCATGGACCTGCCTTCACCCTTTCCTCAGGTGGCCATCTGTGCCAGCCTCCATCTTGCCTTAATGCCAGGAGGCCTCGGATTTGCCTCCCTGCCACTATAGCCCTGGGCACATTAGCCCTGGGCCCAGTGAATGGATGATGCTCTAATCAGGAGGGTGGAGTGGGACCCAGGGACATGAGACTGCAACCATATCCTTAGCCCCTTCCCTGGATATCTCTGTGTTCTGCAGGGGACCCAAATGATCTTCAATGCTGCCAAGGAGCTGGGCCAACTCTCTAAGCTCAAGGTAAGCTGGAGGATTGCGGGGGGGTGGGGGGGCAAACTTGGGCAGGTCACGTGATGGTGGTTGGGGGCAGAAGTCTTCATACTGACTTCCTCAGTTCAGGTTTCAGGCCATCCAGAGGGAGTCTGGCCTCAGGCATTAGAGGGTTCCCTCCTAGACCTCCATTTCCATTATTCTGCAACCTGCTCATAGAATATAGACTGTCAGACCCAGAAGGGCCCCAAAAACTGAGTATTTCCCCTTGGCCTCCCCCAAGAGTCCAGTGCCCATGGGCTCCTTGCTGTCAGGCCTAGACAGATAGATCAACAAGGGGCTGAACTGGGTGTCAGCTAACACAGTCCTTCAACCTTCTTCCCTTTTTGCTCTGTTCTTCTAGGACCATATGGTACGGGAAGAGGCCAAGAGCTTAACCCCCAAGCAGTGTGCTGTGGTGGAACTGGCTCTGGACACTATCAAGGTAAGTCACCACAATCGCAGGACCCCCAACTACAGGCAGAAGGAGAAAATTTGAGTTGGAAGGACCTTAGATCACAGAATGTCAGGGCTGGGAAGGCCTTGAGAACATGGAATGTCAGAGCTGGTGAGGACCCTGAGAACTCAGCATCTAGATTTACTTCAAATCAACAAACATTTATTTAAGTACATAGTCAAATCAAATCAGTAAGCATTTATTAAGTATTTACTAGATGCCAAGCACTATGCCAGGTTACTGAGAATACAAATCCAAACATTAAAAAGACAGACAAAGGAGCTAACATTCTAATGGTAGAAGACAGCATATAAAAGGAAGACAAAAGTGGGGGAGGGAAGTAGAAGGTACCCACAAGGGAACACAGTAGAGAAAGTGAAGCCAGAAGAGGAAGAAAGACATGACTGGTCTGGAAGATTTCCCTAAAATGGAGCTTCTGGGAAGAACTAGCCAATCAGAGGAAGACCTACAGAAGTGGGATGTGCTTCTAGTGTGAGATGATGGAGGAAGTCCAGAGCGTCAGGAGTGGAGCCCAGAGAAGAAGGTGCCAGATATAACACTTGGTTCTGGGGATCCAAAGAAAGATGATAATAACCAACACTTATATATCCATGATATCATTTAAACATGTGTGATATGAATTAGTATATAATACATTATATAACATGTATAACAGCATAGATATAAATAATACAACATTTGTAATATAAATTAACATGATACATCATATAACATGTAACAATATAGATAAAAATAATATAACTTATAAATTGACATAATACATTATATAACATACACAATGATAAAGATATAAATAATATAACATTTATAATATAAAGTAAAGTATGGGTATAAATAACATAACATTTATAATATAAAACATTATATAACATATAATAATATAATAATAATATAGATTTAAATGCTATAACAATTATAGTATAACTATACACGATATTATATAGCACAACAACCCTGTAAGGTAAGTACTACAGATATCAAAACCAAGATTTTACAGAAGGAGAAACAGCTCAGAGGAGTTAAGTGACTAATCTGGGGACACTGAGGCAGTATCCAAAGGTCATAATGAGGGTGAAGAATGGGTAGGGAAGGAATTGGGGAGCAAAAGAAGGTGAAAGGCTTGTGGCCACAGAGGAACATTTCACAGTTTAGGACCTTGGAGGTGGCCCGGGTTTTTGGGGGTTTTTTTGCTGGGACAATGAGGGTTAAGTGACTTGCCCAGGGTCACACAGCTAGAAAGTGTCAAGTGTCTGAGTCCGGATTTGAACTCAGGTCCTCCTGAATCCAAGGCCGGTGCTTTTATCCACATGGCCCAGGTTTCGAGTGATGGTGAGATCCAAGATATAACTACCTAGTTTATAGCTGAAGTAGAGTGGAGGTGGAAATCATAAGAATTTAGTTCAAGAAATGAAGGAATGAATGTATGAATGAGTGAATAAATGAATGAATGAAAAAGCATTTATTAAATACATGTTATATGCTGGGCGCCTAGTAAGTAGGCTCTTAAATCCTTTTTCATTACTTGCCCTCAAAGAGCTTAGATTCTAACAGTAGGAGATGACATATATAAGGGCAGTTTTCCAGGGAAGGGAATGTTAGTCTGGGAAGCCACAGGCCAGAGAGAATAAAGAAAGAGGTCATAAAGCACAGATAAAGAGAGGATGCTAAAGTACTTTGATCAAGTCTATGAATATGAAGGGGAATACCTGAAGTTGGTGGCAAGATCCATGGTCTAGCTACCTGTGTGTGTGTGTGTGTAGAGCTGAGGTGGAGTGAGGTCATGAGATCTGGGTAGACTGAAGAACAGGGGAGCATTGATGTGTATATTGATGGATTTGAGGTGGAGAGAAAGACTGAGCCAGGCACTGAAATCATTGAGAAAGGAAGAAGAATACAAAAGAGAATACGTGGGAGGCTTTAAGACATACAATGTCAAATCTGGAAGGGACCATAGAACATGACATATTAGAGCTGGAGGAGAGATTAAAGCTTATTTACTGGGGCAGCTGGGTGGCCTAGTGGATAAAGCACAGGCCCTGGATTCAAATCCGGCCTCGGACACTTGACACTGTGTGACCCTGAGCAAGTCACTTAACCCTCATTGCCCTGAATAAAAACCAAAAACATAAAACGCCACTTATTTACTGAGCTGGAAAGGAGTTTAGGACTTGAAATGTAGACTCTCGGAGATAGAAAGTACCTTGGAGAGCCTTCAACCCAACCCGGTCTTTTTTTGGACATGTATGGAGTCTTTCCCCATTACAGTGTGAGATCCTTGAGGGAAGAAATTATGCTTTTGCCTTTCTTCCTAACCCCAGGGCTTACATGGTACCTTAAGCATCCTAAGCCCTGAAAAAATGCTTGTTGATTGAGGGATATGGTAATTCAGATGTGGTAGCCGGGGCCCACTTTGCCAGTCACATTGCAAGGCAGGGACAAGGGCTGGGAACAAAACCCGGACATCCTGATGCTCCTTCCAGGAATCATCCCTCCGTACCAATCTTGGCTCCCTGGGAAAATGTGGCTTTGATGCTCCTAAACCCTGAGGGAGTCATTGAGAGCAACCCCCTGACCCACCCTCTCCTTCCACAGCAATATTTCCACGCGGGTGGCGTGGGGCTCAAGAAGACCTTCTTAGAAAAGAGCCCGGACTTGCAGTCCCTCCGTTATGCCCTGTCTCTCTACACGCAGGCCACAGACCTGCTCATCAAAACTTTTGTCCAGACCCAGTCAGCTCAGGGTAAGGTTTGCCCACCTCCTTCCCTTGCCCACAGCTGGGCTTAGTATGGGGGGTGGAGGGAGGTTCATGCCAGGTGCCCAAGCCTAGGCATGGGGAACACAGAGAACCAGCTCGGGTGCCCCGCAGTCCATTCCTATAACCACTGGCAGCTGTGTTCTTCTTTCACCCTCAAGGTCTCTGTTCCAGGAGGGGGACATAGAATGGGGGTGGGGGAAGAAAGGAACAGCATTGGATGAGGCTTGGTAAGAGCCTCTATGATACCACAAGGGAAAGGACAAGGTCCACAGGATATTAGTACAAGGTTCAGAGGTCACAGGAACAGAATCTTAGAGTTGAACATTGGAGATAGAGGAAGTTGGACTGTCACTGCTGGGTGGGGATGGGGAGGCCACCCCAAATGAAGCTCTTCCATGCCAAGCCCTATTGCCAGGAAGCAGGGATTCCCATATCCCTTGGCTTGGGTTGGGGATAGGGGAGGGTGAGGAAGGCTAATATCTCTGGCCTCCTCTCCTTTTTGGATCTCTCTTGGCCCCTTCCTGGCTCAGTGCCTGGGGCTGAGGTGACTGGGTGGCGGGAAAGGGGGGAAGTGTCTGCCCATGGAAGAGGCCCCAAGCTGTCTCACAGAGCTTCTACACCCCCATGGTCAACTATAGGGCTGGTGGAAGGTAGGTCCATGTGGGTGGGGAACCTGAGCAGACCCTTTGCTTCTTTTCTGAGCTGGATCACTGACTCTTGGGGAGGGGGGTATCCCTGTTCAAAGTGCCATTTTCCCATACCAGAAATCCATTAAAAAAGAACCTTTGAGGGGGTGGGGTATGTGAGAGCAGGGTGGGACCTTGGATTGGTCTTCTAAAGTGGTCCTTGTCAAGTGCGACTATTCCTCACTCCTGTACAGAGATCTCTGAGGAGATTGGGCATGGCTGGGAGTGGGGCAGATAGAGGCTAAATAGGAAAGATGTCTTGATTTTCCCGTGACTTAGCCCAATCCTGGACTGTACAAGGCCATTCCCTGTAACTTAGAAACCAGGGAGGAGTGTTTGAGATGCCCTTCACAAGTCCCCAGGAGACCTTAGATTTGGGGGAAGGGGTATCTGGAAACACAAGGAAAGTTACCCACCCAACCCGAGCCAGCTGAGAGGAGTAGGGCTGGGGGCCATAGACTTTCCCCCCTCCTCTGCCTACTACTCTAATGCTCTGACCTAATTCTTGCCCCTTACAGCCCCAGGGGCCAGTCTGTCTCGTCTATCTATCTGTCTGTCTGTTGGGAGCTGATGTTTCTCTCTTTCTTGTTTTTTCCTTCCTTTCAACTCCCAACCCTCTCCTCACTCTCCCCCTCTCCCTCTACAACATTCTTGTTCTCTCCCTGTCTCTCTCCTTGTCTTTCCTCTCCTCATCTCTTGGGTTTCTTTCTGTCCATCAATCTTTGTCTCTGTTCTTTTGTGGGTCTCATTGACTTTCTCACTTTCCTTCTGTGTCTCTCTGTCTCCGCTGTTTTTTCTCTATTATTTCTCTGCCTGTCTCTAATTGTTTATCTCTGGTTTCTCTGCCTCTCTGTCTCCCTCATTGTCTTTGTTTCCCTGTCTCTTTCTGTCTTTATCTTTTCCCTCTCTCTGTGTCTCTCCTTTCGCCCTTTACTAGTTCATGGTGGAAAAGGTATTAGGTTTACTCTTAGTGAAGAAATTTATCCTGAGAAGGGTACGTCTCTTTGCCCGCCTGCCCGTCCCTGGTACCCTCTCCCTGCACTCTCGGTGCCCTGGTCGCTGCCCCTCACTCCCTGAAGCACTCCCCCAATGCCCCAGCTAGTAAAAGGCCCCGTCCTTTGCTCCCTCCCTCTGTCCCACTGGCTGGCCTGGTGGCTGAGCCAGGCCTGCTATGCTCATACCCACTGGGGTATACCGTGGCCATGCCAGCCCCAACTTCCCCCTCTCCACCATGGGGCCAGGGACTTAGGATCTGAGCTGGGGGACAGGAGGGTTGGGGAATGGGAGGGCACAGCAAGTTGCTGGTTCCAAAGGGGAGGGTAGGAAAGAACAGTAGGCTCTGGGCCAAAAGATAACACCATTACCCCCTCAGCAGCCTGGCCCAGGAACCACTGGGAATAAATTATTGGGCCTAAGAACCCAAATTTTCTAAAATGTGTACAAGCATTTTTTTTTTCCTAGACTAAAACGACCCTAGTTAGAATCATAGAATTCTGGATCTAGGAGAAACATGAAAGACAATCTAGTTGAATCTTCCCATTGCACAGAGGAGGAAACTTAGATGTAGGAAAGGGGGGAGGGAGGAGGGGGAAGTTGAGGGAGAAGAGTCCAATTTCTCTCAAAGGGGATCCCAGATTCTGTTATCTTGATCTGAATTTTAGGTCCTCATTCTCCTGAATTGATTCTTTGGTCCTGTCCTTCCTTGGACCAATTCAACTCTCTCCTAAGCTAGATCCTTGTGGTTCTCAGCTAGATTACATTTTTCCAGATCCCAACTCTCTCAGTGTAGATCCTAGCCTACCCACTACCTCATTTGGTACACACCTCAGATCCCTAGTAGCCAGGTCCAGTGGGACCCAAGGTCTTCTGAAGAAAGGAAGGAGCCTTTTCCCATCATTTCTTTGAACCAGGCCCTAAATATGGGAGCAGGGGCAGCTTGGAAAGGCCCTTCCCCTTGGAGCCAGCAAAACAGGGTGGGCCTCAGGCTCTGACTCCCCCAATCCCATGGTGGGGGGCCCAGCACTTTTCTCTCCCTTTTTCTCCTTAGCCTTGGGGGCCTGGCCCTGCCCGATGTGTGACCTACCCTCCAATCCTTCCTTCTTGCCTTCTCCACCCCTCACCCTTGAAATCCCTTGGGTCTGGTTTGACGCTTGCATAAAAAGCATCGGATTCCAGAGGGGAGGGAGATGAAGCTGAGCATGTGACTTGTTGGGAGTGGGGGGAGGGGCTCAGTGTCTGAGCCCCCAGGGCAGGGGACCCATGGACTCCCCCCCCCCACCCCAGCCTGGATCAACTTCTCTTTAGCCCCCAGCCAAGCTGGCCTGGTATGGTTCGCTTGGAATAAACAATTCCCATCTCATCCCCTTCGCAGCCACCACCTCCTCCAGTCTCACCCACCTGCTGCATGTCCCATCTGGCAAGCCTGCCCTCATGGGGGATGGGGAGCTGCCTGCAGTGTGGTGGGGGGCAGGGAAGGGGGGAAGGTGGGCAGAGTGGGAGATGAACTGGGGCCTGGACTGCTGGCGGCAACAGGTCCCACTTTTGGGTGGTCACTGGTCCCACTTTGAAGGTAGGTCCTGATCCCTGCTTTCCCTCAAGGCCACATTGAGATTCAGCAAGGAAATGATGCAGAGGAATCCAGGGGCCAGTACTACAGTCTAGATTGAGAGAGGTGATAGTCACTCTATCTGTCCTCTAGACAGACCTCATTGGAATATCATGTTTGGGGAACCACACTTTAGGAAGGATATAGACATACCAGAGCAACTACAGAGTAGGCAGAGCCCAGGACTGATGGGTCCTGGGGATCATTTTACTGGGGGGAGGTGCAGCTAGGTGGCACAGTGGATAAAGCACCCGCCCTGGATTCAGGAGGACCTGAATTCAAATCTGGCCTCAGACACTTGACACTCAGCTGTGTGACCCTGGGCAAGTCACTTAACCCTCATTGCCCCACACCAAAAAAAAAAAAAAAAAAGCCAACAGAAGACTTAGGAGGAACATGGTAGCTGTCCTCAAGTATGTGAAGGTCTATTAGGAACAGGAAGAATTTGTCTCTTTCTTTCCATTCCCCAAAGCCAAGAAGAACTAGGAGCAATGAGTGAAAGCCACAGAGCTCACCCAATGTAAGGAAGAATTTCCTAATCATCAGAGCAAACTAACAATGGAGGCATCCTTCTGGGATGCCTCCTAGGTAGTGAGTTCCTTTTTATTGGAGGTGTTCAAGTGGGGGATAGATGACCACAGGTCAGGGACATTGTTGAGAAGGTTCCTGATCAGGCAGGAGTTAGAATCGCCTTCTGTGGTCCCTTCCAGCTGTGATGTTCTATATGGTACCATGGATATTAGTTCATAACAGATTCCATGTGAACCATAAACACAGGGGGGCACAAGGACTAGGGCTTAACTCACATCGCTGCTTAGGATGGACAAAAGAGTGTTCTGGCTGGGGACCACATCAGTGCTGTGGCCACTGGCCCAAGGCCGGCCTTTCACTATTAAGCTTGTGTTCAGTGATTTACTTAAAGGTGAGAAGACCTTGAAGGGCCCAGCCAAGCTATTTGCCAAAAGATGGATTGGACCACCAGACATCAAAGAGCCAGAACAACTGCCCAGCAGAGCAGATAGGCACTTCAGCCAGTTAGTGATCCACTTCTTTTTTTCCTGTTTTAAGTTTTTACATTACATTATAAATATTTACAAGTTACTTTGTGTGAGGTCTCTTATAACTAATAATAGAGTAGCCTCATCTGAAAGGGCAGAGAACATTTCATATCTGTAGCCCACCTCTCTACCTTAATGTTTTTTACTCTTTTCTCTCCCTCCCCCTGCATTGGGAAAAAAGAGAGAGAAATACAAATTTCTTGTAATAAATATGTATAGTTAAGCAAAACAAATTCCCTCAATAGCTGTGTGTGTGTGTGTGTGTGTGTGTGTGTGTGTGTGTGTTTCATTCTCTACCCTAAATGTATCTGGCTGTGTGAGTCTAGGCAAGTCGCTTAACCCTGCTTGCCTCAATTTCCTCATCTGTAAAATTAACTGGAGAAGGAAATGGCAAACTACTCCAGTATCTTTACCAAGAAAACCCCAAATGGGGTCACAAAGACTCAGACAAAACTAAAAAAGGGGGGATAATAATAGCATCTATCTCACAGGACCATTGTAAGGATCAACTGAGATACTGACAAAGTATTTTGCAAACTTTAAAATACCATATAAAATGTTTACTATTGTTAGCTAGAACAGTTGACATTTATATTCTGCTTTAAGATGTATAAAGCACTTTATACACACACACACGCATATATATATATACATATATATGTAATATTTCCAAGAACTTTTTTTGTGGGGCAATGAGGGTTAAGTGACTTGCCCAGAGTCACACAGCTAGTAAGTGTCAAGTGTCTGAAGCAGATTTGAACTCAGGTCCTCCTGAATCCAGGGCCGGTGCTTTATCCATTGCACTACCTAGCTGCCCCCTATTTCCAAGAACTTTTTGAAAATTATCCAGGGGCTTTAGTGGACCACATGCTCAATGAGACAAATGGGATGTGGATGTGAGTCAACAGTGTGATATAGCAGTCAAAAAGACTTACTTGGTCTCAGTCTGCTTTAAGAGACCCACAGCTTCCAGGAATCAGGAGGTGATAGGTCCTTCACACTCTGCCCTGGTCAGAGTATATCTGGAGTACCATGTTCATTCAGCTCATGATGCCACAGTTCAGGAAAGACATTGATAAGCCAGAGAATGTCTAGAGAAAGGCAAGTAGGAATAGTGAAGAAAGGTTGAGGGCAGGTAGGTGGTGCAGTAGATAAAGCACCAGCCCTGGATTCAGGAAGACCTGAGTTCAAATATGGCCTCAGACACTTGACACTTACTAGCTGTGTGACCCTGGGCAAGTCACTTAACCCTAATTGCCCTGCCAAAAAAAAGGTTGAAAGAGCTGAGGCTGTGTAGCTTGGAGAAGAGAAGACAGGGAGAGATGTTGGGGCTGTGTTCACATTCTCAAAGGGCTGTCATGTGGAAGACAGATTAAATGCCCTTTGCTGGACCCCAGAGATCAGAATTAAGAGCAACAGGTGGGTGTTGGAAAAAAAACAAAAGTGAGATTGATGTAAGGGAGCAGAGGAGGAAACTATAATAATTAGAATTCTCTAAAACTAGGACAGGCTGCATTAGGAGATAGTAAGTTCAACAATACAGTTTAGCAAGCATTTACTGAGCATCTACTGGGGGCCAGACTCTGCTGGGTGCTAGGGGGACAATGGCAACCGCTCCTGCTCTCAAGGAGCTTACAATCTATTGGACCTAAGGACCACTGTCTCTTCAAAGACTTCTTTTAATGGTGGGTAATGGAAATGTTCTGAGCAAAGTAGGAAAAGGAGTAACAACCGTTTAAAATAAGAGCCACAGTCTCTCAATGTTGTCCCTCAATGGAAGTTTCCATGAAGAGGCTGAATGACTACTTGTTGGGCAAGCTGTAGTGAGAATTTTTCCCCCAGTACTCATCAAGCTAATATACTTCAAATGTCCCTCCAAACTCTGAAATGTTGTGGTCTCATTTAAACAAACCTGGGAGGCACAGGTATGGTTGTCCCACTTGCTGATGGAGAAACTGAGGCTTAGTGAAGTTAAGCTAATGGTTAATGGTTGTTCAGTAAGTATCGGAAGTAGAGTTTGAAGAAGGGGTTAGAGCTAGAGCTGCCTTCCCGACTCTAAGTTCATCATTCTCTCTTATCCAAGGTTCCTAGCTTCCTGCTCCCGTTTCACTGCCTCCTCTCCCCACTCCCCTCTTGGATGACCTGTCCCATTAGTGTTGTTGACCTGAGGCCGCCAGCATGGGGATGGGTTGGGGATGTGGTGGGATGGGATGTGTGGAGAACACAGCTTGTGGTCTCCAAGTGGAGGACAGAACTCATACCCACTGTCTCCTACCCTACCACCATCAGGATCAGGAGTGGATGACCCTGTCGGTGAGGTTTCTGTCCATGTGGAGCTCTTCACCCACCCAGGTACTGGGGAACACAAGGTTACAGTGAAAGGTAAGTGTGGGGCAGAAAGTGTGGGCTTGAGCCTCCAGACCTTTGCACTCTAGAAGGCACTCAACCAGTACAGTTGGGAGGTCAGATAAGAAGTAGGAACTGGTGCATCTGACTGGAACCTCACTTGCCCTCTCCTTCCTCTGGAATAGTTGTGGCTGCCAATGACCTCAAGTGGCAGACATCAGGCATCTTTCGGCCCTTCATCGAGGTCAATATCATTGGGCCCCAGCTAAGTGACAAGAAAAGGAAATTTGCCACCAAGTCTAAGAACAACAGCTGGGCTCCCAAGTACAACGAGACCTTCCAATTGTGAGTAGGGCTGGGCCTGGGAGGACATACAAGTATTTAACAAGTATCTACTAGCAACATCTACACGGGATAAACAGCTGAATAGGGGTAACAATATATTCACAAATGTAACATCTGTACAAATATCTGCCCTATAGGAAACATCTGCATAGACAAAACTATCTCACAAAAGTAACACCTGCACAGGTCCAGTTACAGCTGCAAAATTCATACAGGCCTAAGTATCCACATGGAAGTAACACCTGTTGGGGCAGCTAGGTGGTGCAGTGGATAGAGCACCAGCCTTGGAGTCAGGAGGACCTGAGTTCAAATCTGGCCTCAGACACTTGACACTTACTAGCTGTGTGACTCTGGGCAAGTCACTTAACCCCAATTGCCTCACCAAAAACAAAAACAAAAACAGAAGTAACACCTGCACAAACATATGCACGGATGCAAGATTTGTGCATGCATAAGTATCAGTGTGGTAGCAACATCTGCCACATGTAGGCCTAAACAACTCCACTGGAGAAACATCCACCTGCACAGGAAGAACACCCACTCAGAAATAACACCTGCCCAAACATAAACATCTGCATAGGAGTAACATCTGTACAAGATCCGTACAGGCATAAACTCTGCCCAAGAATACCATCGGTACAGCTATACAGAACTGCACAGCAGTCCCTTAATAATTAACCTAATAGAGGGGGCTTAGCACAGCAGCTAGATTGCTGGGTTTAAGGTCAGGAAGACCTAGGTTTTAATCCCACGTCTGATATTTACTAATATTATGGATGTGGGCAAGCCACAACCTCTGTGTGCCTCCAGCAATGCTCTGGGAGTTCTCTTAGTCCCAGACTGCTTGGCGGAGGGAGCTGTCCACGGCGGCGTGTCCAAGTCAGGTGTGCCGGGGAGGACGCTGTCACAGTCAGAGGCGCCCCGGGTGGCCGCGGGCTGGGAGGGCCGCCTCCCGGGTCTCACCCCCGCCCATGTCTCGTCCCCCCCCCCCCCCCCAGCACACTGAGCGCTGACGCGGGCCCCGAGTGCTACGAGCTGCAGGTGTGCGTGAAGGATTACTGCTTCGCCCGCGAGGACCGCACGGTGGGCCTGGCCGTGCTCCAGCTGAAGGAGCTGCTGCAGCGCGGGAGCTGCGCCTGCTGGCTGCCCCTGGGCCGCCGCATCCACATGGACGACACGGGCCTCACCGTCCTGCGCATCCTGTCCCAGCGCAGCAACGATGAGGTGGCCAAGGAATTCGTCAAACTCAAATCGGACACCCGCTCAGCCGAGGAGGGCGGCGCTGGACCCGGGCCCGGTTCTGGCCAGGGGCCTGGGTCCTAGGAAGCTGGGCTGGGGCTGACGGGGAGGGGCCCCGGGCCTGACCTGGTCTGGCGGGACCGGCTCGGGGAAGCTCTCTTTTGGGACGCTGGGCAGCCCGGGAGGCCCCTCCTCCCACTGATCCCAGCCCTGCCCAGCAGGGAGAGTTGGGGAGGGGGAGGGCCTTCTGCTTCTGCCATCCCCACCAGGGGGTTAGGAGGGCTGAAGGAGATGAGGCGTGCCTCCCCGCCCTTCCACCCTAGGCAACTGGGGGAGGTGGGGGGGAAGACCCTTTGTTTCCCGGCATACTCCATCCACTACTCCGCTGGGCAGCCCTAGTTGATGAACTGAGGGAGACCCTACCTGCTAAGAGACTGGGAAGTTCAGAGCCCCGCCCCAGAGGGGGTCTTATGGGGCAGATGAGGAGGGGGAAGACATGCCACGGGAGGGACAGCCCTAGGATATTCCTCTCTCCCGGGGACCCATACCCACACCTGCAGAAAAGCCATACAGGTCGTCTGCCCTATTATCGCCACCAGACATAGCCCTAACCCCAGGCGTGTGGGTGGGGGAAGGGGAGCAGGGCAATTACCCAGGGAGGACCTCAGAGCCCTTTTGTGGGGCTGGGGACAGTGAGTCAGGACTTTAGGCAGGGGCCTGAGGCTCCAGCCATTCAGGGATGGGGGGAGGGGGGTGCTCAGAGGCTGGGCCTTTGAAAGGCAAGCTGGGAGGAGGATTTGGGGAGGGACCCCCATGTTTGGTGTTTGCAAAAAAAAAAAGTGACGTTTAAAAGCACACAAACCCTCAGGCACCCAACTCTATTCAGGGTTCTGAGGGCATCAGGGGCCAGGACTGGGGGAGGTTGGAAGAGAGCACTGAATGGCTTGTTCTGGGTAGGAGTTGATATAGCTCCCCTTCTAATTCCCAAGAGCTCCTGGGTCCAGGCCTAGAATGGCTTAATGGGCCAGAGGAATAGACCCAGGTTGGCCCCTCTTCCCTTTCCCCATTGCCTTCTGGATGCCCCTGCTCCCAGCCGCTTTCCCATCTAAGACAGGGGATCCAGGAAGAAGGGAGGGACCAGAACCTTGTGATGACAACCATCCCATTTCCATCACCATTCCCCAGGGGGCCCCCAAGGGGCTGCACCTCAGACCCCTGCTTCCAGCTGCTGCTAAAAGTCCCCACTGGGGTCCTCTCCCCCAACCTTGGAGGACTTTCACTGTTCCCTCCTTCAGCCTCATCTGTCACCTGGAGGACAGGCAAGAAAGGGAGTTTGGCACTAGGCTACAACTCCCCAGGAGCCTCCTCCATCCTCTCTTCCTCCCACCCTACTCAGCCTTTCCTCTTCCCCCACCCACTGAGCCAGGGGGGCCTAGGAGGTATGGAAAGGCTTTGCAGGGGGAGGGAGGGAGAATACAATCCTTTGTTCCCGAAGGTCCCTTAAACTTACCCAGGGAGTAGACACTCCTGTCTGCCACTTCCCATTAGAAATGCCCCCCAAATGTTCATATTCCTCGCCCCACGCCCACCCCAGCACATGATGAATCAGAAGGTAAGCTGCCTGGCCCCACTGTCCCCAGCCACTAAATTCACCCCACCATCTCTTTGTCCTCTCCCTCCAACTAGGGACTCCTCTGCCTTCCCAAGGGTTGGTCCTCCACATGGGCCACTGAAACAAAAAAAGCTGTGGGCAGTGGCACCCATCTCTGAGCATGTCCATTCGTTACCATAGGTGCCCATCTGTGTGTACTTGTCTGTGCACGTGTATGGGAGATTGTTCGTATCTGTGTCTCTGTGCTTTACTGTGTTTGTTCCCATTTGCCTGTGTGTGTGTGTGTGTGTGTGTGTGTGTGTGCCTGTACGTCCCATCTGTGTGTGGCTGGCTGTGAGAATGAGCATATCTGTGTGCATGCATGTTTGCCACCACATGAGTTTGTGTGCCTGTCTTGCATGTGTGTGCACGTCTCTACACCTATATGCATGTGTGCCTGTGTGAGTGAGCAAGTGTGTACCTGTCTTAACTTCCTACCTGTGCACCTATCTTCCTGCCTCTCCAGCCTGTATCTCAGAGGACCCCCATGGAAAGGATAGAGGAACCCAGACAACAGGGAGGGACAGAGAGATGGGGGGGCAGGGGGACAGAACTGAGAGCTCATCTTTTTATAGAAGGGGAGGGAAGTCATAGAACAAAGAGAGCAGGAAATGGGGGAACAGCAAGGATACTTTTCTAGGGAATGAGGGGAGGTCCACGTTCCCAATCTGGAAAGACACAGAGGAAGAGAGAACAGAATGAATCACAGAATATCAGAGTTGGGAGGACTCTTGGCATATAGAATTGCAGAAAGGACCTCAGAACACACAATGCAGGGTTTTAAAGAGCATCTAATCCAGCTTCCTCATTTTTCAGATGAGGCAACTGAGCCCCAGCAAAGGGAAGAAAAGTTACTCCAGGGTCACACAGCCAATCAGCCCTGCTGAGCTCAGGGAAGGGATCGGCTCCCTCATCTTTCATCACATGAGGCCTGGATGAGGGGGGCTCCAGGCAGTCCATGCCCTCCTTTGGGAACAGGAAGGCACTTGGGGCATACTCAGCCTGAGTAAGGCAGACCTCAATTTACACAATGGGAAGCACCTGAAGAAGTCAAACACTATCTTCAGCACAAGAGGGGAGCTCGTTTATAAAACACTTCCCTTTCCCCAACTCATTCCAATGAAGCCTTTCAGTGAACCCCAATGTCCATTTAGCCAGTTTGCTGGAAAGCAACTACCCAAAGATATTTGCTGATGGGTGAGACCAAATATCCTGAAGGGGCCAAAACTGCTCCCCTCGCCGTCTCCTGGGTCCCAACCTGGAAGCCATCTGCCTTCAGCCTGGATTGCCTAAGGGAAGAATGCCATATGTTTTCAGGAACAGCCAGGCAGACAAAAGACTGAGATGAGAGACCGGCAGAAAAGAGCCAGATTAACAGAGATTAGGTTCTCCTCCTACTCAGAGGAGAGGTTCAAAAACTGAAAAATCCAACTAGGAGATGTCCTCTCTTTCCTCTATCCCTTCCTAACTTACTAAAGGGTGGGGATATTCTTAAGGCCAGCTGTTCTTTCTTCCACCAGGGCCAAGGATCAGAAGTGCAATATGCAAAAAAAAAAAAAAAAAAAAAAAGTGGGGTGGGGAGTATTAGAGCTGTGAGGCACCTTAAAAGCCATCTGGCTCAGTCCCCTCATTTAACAGATGTGAAACCTAAGGGGCAGCGAGGGAAGGGACTTGGCCAAGGTCACACAGTGAGCCAGTGACAGAGGGGAGGACTGTGCTGCAGTGGTAGGATTCCATTCCTGATTCTGCTACTCACAGCTTATATTACGGGTGAATTCCCTAACATCTCTTGGTCTCAGTTTCCTCATCTGGTCAAATGTGAGGTTGGGACTAGATTCCCTCCAGCAATAAAACAATGATCTTCTAAGTGGAACCCAGGGCTCCAGTCTTAAGACTGAGACAGCACAAAGGCGTCAGGTAGACAGAGAGCTGGGGGCGGGGGAGGGGGGAGAGCACAGAGGATCTGGAAGGACCAAAGGGTTGGGTGGGGGGAGGGAGATGGATCGTATACAGGGAAGCCCCAGTCTTCTGTTACAAGATCATACCCCACCCTTTCTTCAACATCCATTCCTTTTTCTAATACTTGCCAAGGACCAAAGTTGTAGGACATTTGCACCTGTTTTCCATTCATCTTTGCCTTTTAGAGAAGAGTACTTAACTGTGTCAGATGAGGAAACTTTCCCTCCTTCAATCCCATTCCCACCCTCTTCCAGCCACTGCCCCCTGTGACAAGCATTTAGTTTGTTGCTTTGAGTAACAGGATCTTAATGCTGGAAGGACCTCAGCTCTAGTTCAAACCCCTCCTTTTACAGATTGGGGAAATTTCAGCCCCAGGATAAGGAACACACTTCGAGCCAGGGTACAGAACTGGGACTGGAACCCAGGTCTATGGATGCCCAGCCCAGGGCTCTTTGAACTGCTTCCCTCCTTCCCCAATGCCTCTCAGTCCCTTTCCTAACTTGGGCCCCCTGACTAGAGCAGAGAAGGCTTGACTGTGGGGGAGGGTGTGCCCTGACCCCACCATACCCCAACCCTTGACCCCAAGAATAATCCCACAAACAAGTGTTTGTCCCTGCTACAGGACTTCTCTGGCATGTGGTTGCGAAAGAAACACCTTCCGCCTGGGACAGCGATGATGCCCTGGGTTCCTCTGTAAATATATGAACCAGAACAAGTGTTAAATCGATCATGGATGCATGAAATTGAGATGTTTTGCACTATTTTGACTTTTTGGTCTCTGTAAAAATATTTTATTATTAACGGACATTAAAAAAAAAAAGCACACCCTCTCAGCTCTCAAAACACTTGCCTCCTCCTTTTCTGCCCCCAACCTCATTAATAACAGAAATGGATCTTAGAGCGGCACAGCTAAAATAATCCTTAAGGGATCTGATCGAGGGTTAAGACATGTGAAAACACCAGGACAACACACTAGTCTCGGCTGATCCCTGCTGGGTGTCAGGCCTTTCTCTTGCCTGGAGTTCTCACAGCCAACTCCTACTGAGATTCAGCTAGAATCCTCAGCTGAGATGCTTCCTGTTCCCCAGAAGAGCAGTGGGTTTTGCCATCTCTCTTAATATGGACCTCACAGGCTAAGTTTCGACCCTTTCAGGGAAGAAAATGGGCCTTTTCTGCACACCCCTTTACCTCTCCATAAAGACAAGGAGGTCTATGAGCCTTCCTGTGGCAAAGCTCTTTGGCAACACAGAACAGGAAGTCGGTAATTTGAATCCAGGGGCATTTGGTCTTTTTGAACTCTTCAGACCTACTAGTAGGATTAAAATCTCTCCTAAATTTCTGGCTCTGAGCTAGAAAATCCTGTAACTCCTACTTAACCCCTTTATGAGGATCTAGTGTCCCCCAAAACCCCTTTCAGGGGGCTCTTCCAAAGAAATTCCACAGGAGCTATGTAGGACTCAGGCACTGTTCTTCAGCATGCCAGCTCCCCAGATAACTTCTGGATCTCCCATGCAAATGAATGAGTAGTGGGGGGAAGAAATTAGTCAATGACACCAAGAAACTGGATCTAAAAATATGCCTCTATCAAAGAACTACTCACACACGTTCCAATCAAAATTTAAGTAAAAGTTTTTATTATTTGGCACACAGAGGTATGGCTGGGAGAAGTCTAAACTTCAACTCCCCAAACAAAGGAGAAGGTGATAATTTTATAGATAGAAGGGGGTGGGGGGAGAGACTTAGGACTGAAAAGTTAGTTGTTTGGGGAATGAGGATGCTAGCTATTGAGGAGTGGGATATATGAAATACTAAATATGCCACATTCTTAATTAGTTGGGGATGCTAGCTTTTGGGGAGTTGGATGTATCAAACAGAAAATGTCATATTCCCAATGAGATTATTATCACTACGTGGTCCTAATCACATAGCAAACACATCTGGCTCCCAATTAGGCTCATACTATAAATTTCAAGGTGCCCAACTTTCTGAGTGCCTGTGACATGTCTGCTTTGTTATCTGTTTGACTAACCACTATATAGTTAATTAACTGCTTTGTTTTTCCAAGGAAAGAGTACCCTCTGACCCCAGCAAGTTGATCAACCATATTTCTCCATGGTCAACATATCCCTAACTGGACCCAGGCCTACTAGACTGCTACTACAGTCAAGAAAATAATTTATTGAATACCTACTGAGATAATGGGGTACCTCAGAAGTTTTCTGGGGCAACTCAGGGAACCTTCTCCTTGAGAAGCTAAACCAAAAGACAGACACCTAGAGATAAGTGGCACCCAATCAGGACTGAGTTAACTCCAGGACCACCATCCTTCATTCCAACCTCCCCCACCCCTTGGGGAGAAAACCCTAATAGGTGTGGCCACAGCCTGAGTGGCTGAGGACAGATAACTCCAGAAGTCAGGACCTCCCCTCATTCCAGCTTCTCCTACCCCCATAGGGAACTTTCCACAGTCAGATGATCACCCCATCAGTCCCTCCAGCATGAGTCATCTATAAAAGTATTTGCCTTTTCCTGATCGAAGAGATAGGTATCCTTCTGTACCAAGCCATCTCCTCATGAGAAAAGTTCAAGAACTTTGCTCTTGGTTTCCTTTCTCTAGGGCCTAAATAAAAGATTACTTTATTCTAATTGGATTTGTGTGTGAGAGGGTGTCTTTTTTTTTGGGGGGGGGGTCAGGGCAATGTGGGTTAAGTGACTTGCCCAGGGTCACACAGCTAGTACTTCTTAAGTGTCTGAAGCCGGGTTTGAACTCAGATCCTCCTGAATCCAGGGCTGGTGCTTTATCCACTGTGCCACGTAGTTGGCCCCAAGGTGTACTTCTTTAAAGAGGAATACCTAAGGACCCCCACCCCACATGTGGATGCTCTGTAATTTTTGGTTGCTTATATTTTGTAAGATATTTGGCAGCTGGGAGCCAGATTTTTTTTCTAAAAGCTAGGACAACTGGGGCAGCTAGATGGCGTAGTGGATAAAGCACCGGCCCTGGATTCAGGAGTATCTGAGTTCAAATCCGGCCTCAGACACTTGACACTTACTAGCTGTGTGACCTTGGGCAAGTCACTTAACCCCCATTGCCCCACAAAATTAAAAAAAAAAAACAAAAAAAAAAAGCTAGGACAACTTACTTTTTTGTCCTGTGCAGTTGTGATTTCTTGAAATATACCTTTGAAAAAACAGGCTCTTTAAAAAAAAAAATGGGTTTGAAGGAGTCCACTGATTCTCTGGATGAGTCCATTGTGTTTCAGTTGGAGCTATCTGACTAAACTTTTTTTTTTTTTTAGTGAGGCAATTGGGGTTAAGTGACTTGCCCAGGGTCACACAGCTAGTAAGTGTGAAATGTCTGAGGCCGGATTTGAACTCAGGTACTCCTGACTCCAGGGCCGATACTCTATCCACTGTGCCACCTAGCTGCCCCCTGACTATACTTTTAAACCCAAATCATTCTGGCTTTCAGTGAATGACCAATAATGTGCCCCAGCCCAAGCCTCTATGGCTTACTGAGGGTTTAGTGTTTTATAATGAGTGTAAATGGCAATTGTTGATGTTCTGGCAAGAAATGGAAAATCTTCCCCTCCCAGACTGATGTTTTTGTGATGGCATATTAGGGGACCTTTTATTTCAATTCTTACCTAGACCTTGGTCACTGAATGGGCCTGGAATCAGACAGACTGAGGCCTGAGAAAGACCTTAATTTAGAAAGGCCAAGGTCATCCACTTCATCTGGAGCCATAGCCAGTCATCTTACCTTTTGTCTTGGCACTGGACTTTGCTGACTCTGGAAGAGAAAGTGAGGCTGTGACTTTTCAAAGCCCTGCCTCACTTAAATCCAATTCATAGGAAAGTCAAGACATCACCCTCCTGATGTCACTGGTCCTCTTCGAGAACAAAGGACCAATAACAACAACAAGTGACAGAAGCAAAAACAGGCCTTGACCTCAAGAAGCTTATATTCTAATGGAAGAAACAATATATACATATCTAGGTGTATCCGCCTCATGTCACTGTCAAGGGAAGTGTGACTTCAGAGCTCTCCCTTCAGAACACTGGGTGGTACCAATTCTTCCTGGCCTTTCCGGGCTCTACTCCCTAAGGTTCCCCACATCTACTTCCTTTTCCTTCTCTCCCATGCAGGGCAAAGAAAACCCAAAGGTAACTTGTTCAAAGTGACCTGCCTACTGGGAGATCCTAACTCATGAGTGTTTTACTCTAGGGCAAGGGGCCCTGTTCCATGTGGCTTCTTTTCTCTACAAAATCAAAAACCTTAAAAATATATACTATCAATAACATTCATAAATCTCCAAGGCCCCAGGTAATCTTTTGGTTGCCAGGCTGGAAAGATGCTTGCCTGCCAATTAAATTCTGTGTAGCCAATTATCCACTGACTTTCCCGCCACCTCCCCCCCCCGCCCCGCCCCCATCCACATTTTCTTTAACAAAGACTTAGGAGGCAATGAAAATTATCCTAATCTGTAAAACACTTCTTGTTAATACAGAAAAGTAAGCAAATTTAAACAAGCAAAGAAACCATTAATAAACAGTACCACCCCATTGCGTGGGCTAATAAGACAGAAGAGAGAAGCAGAAAGTGAAATAGATTTACCACTGTTCTAGCCATTTATTTAAGTAGTGTTAATTCAGTCACTTCCTGCTAGATTTTAAAACTGACTTGGGGGGGGGGCAGCTAGGTGGTGCAGTGGATAGAGCATCAGCTCTGGAGTCAGGAGGACCTGAGTTCAAATTCGGCCTCAGACACTTGACACTAGCTGTGTGACCCTGGGCAAGTCACTTAATCCCAATTGCCTCAAAAAACAAACAACCAAACAAAAAAACTGAATTGAGGGCCAAGGAAAGGAAAAGGCTCCAGCCCCTACAGGGGTTAGAGTGAGTTCTGGAAAGCAGACTGATTCTGTCACTGCTCCTCAATGCTGCTGGGGTCCCCACTCCTTATAATCCCTGTTGACAGTCTTTGGGTCTCTTCCTATGTCTCTCAAGAGCATTTTAAACCACTACAACAGGAGATTCCATTGCCCAGTTCCAAGCCCATGATAGCTTTGTATTTTTCCAGGATGGTCAAACTATAACTCCCAGAGTCTTTAGTAACTTAGTCCCCTCAAGAGGCAACTAGTCCAAGCCTTGTCTGAATGACTGTCACATAGATAAACTGTATAAAAGACATATATGAATTGAATTCAAGGTAATCCCCCCCTCGGAGGGAAAACATGCAGCTAGGAGAAACTAAGAAAAGCCTCCCACAGCAAGAAGTTAGGAATATCAGAAGGCAGAAGTGAGGGAGAGAATTCCAGGCATGGGGGACAGGACAACCAGTGCAAAGCACAAAGATGGAAGATGGAGTGTGCTATGTGAGGAACAGCAAGAAGGCCAGTAAGGCTAGACCATAGAGTGCCATGGAGAGTAAGACCAGGTCATGAAGAACTTTAAATGCCACAAAGAGAAATTTATGTTTAATCCCAGAGGTCAAAGGAGTTTAAGTAGGGAAGGCAGACATGGTCAGACCTATGCTTTAAGAAAATCACTTCAGCCTTAGTGTGGAGAATAGATTGGAATGGGAATAGACGAGGCAGAGAGTCCAATTAAGGAGGTTATTAAAATACCCCAGGCAAGAGATAATGGCCTGAAATAAATTATGATGTGAGTGTAGGGAAGAAGACACATGCAAGAGATATTACAACGAAATTACAAGACTTGGCAATTGACTGGACATGTGGGGTAAAAGAGAAATCAAGGATGATACCAAGGTTGCGAACCTGGGTGATTTGACCACAAGGATGACAATGCCCCCCAAAGTAACAGGGAAGTTCAGAAGAGATATGAGTTTTAGGGTAAAGAGAATTAATTCTGTTTTGAATATGCTGATTTTGAGATACCTATGGGGCAGTTTGAAATGTCCAGTAGTCAGTCCAATAGGTAATGTGAGACTAGAGTTCAGAAATGAGATTAGGGCTGAATTTGCAGATACAGGAATCATCTATATGGAGAGGATAAATGAATCCATGGGAGTTGATGCATACAATAAGCACTTAATGAATGCTGTTCAATCGAATGTCTGAAGAGACCAACAAGTGAGAAAGTATGGTATGGTTGTTGTCCTTCCTTCTCTGTTGGGGTAAAGGTACAGTGTGTCTTGACTGTGACTGATCAGACCAATACAAGGTTGGCAGGCTTTACCACAGGTCAAGCACAGAGTCCATATGAACACTTGGAGTGGAGATGGCTCTATTCATAGAGGACAACACTTCTTTGATGCCATGCTGGGCGGTACTGTACCAGACTCCCATGTCTCACAATCAATTCCAAAGTTCTTCAGAGAGACCTTAAGAGGGTCCTTGTGTGACAGCCTGCCTTGTGTGAGTTCTCCATAACCGGTCAGAAGCTTACCAAGGTCTCTGCTTGCACTGGGTGTAGGACTCTGTTGCACTGCCCATACATGGATCCAGGCTGAAGTATTGGATCACAGCTTAAGGGCAAGGAGGAGTACTAGTATACCAAAGCTTGCTAAGAGTATTACAAATATTGTTTCATTTGATCCTCACAATCCTGGAAAATAGGTGCTATTATTCCCAGTGACTTGCCCTGGGTCACACAGCTAATAAGTGCCTGAGGCTGAATTTGAACTCAGGTCTTCCTGACTCAAGGCCCGGCACTCTATCCACTAGCTGCCATTAAAACTAAGAAAATGAGGAATCACATAGACATTTGGAGACTGAGGTGTGATTCTAAAAACCTACCAATTTGATTGGGGAAACCCGAGGGGTTGTGACTTTTTCAGTAGGTGAGTCACTGAGAATCTGCAGGCTCTCACTTAAAACATTAAACACTCTTTCAGAAGGGCAAGAGACATCATTGAGGATTGCAGCAGGAGAGGAAGAGGGCAGGAGGGGAGTTGAAAAAGCTTTTCCACTGGAGGTGTGGCATTTAGAAGCAGTCAACCAAGAGAAGACTTCAGCTGAGCGATTCCATGAGTGGTCAGAAAGTCAACAACCTAGAGCTCCAGGAACAGCCGGCCTTTTTGTTGATCCTCACTACTCTTCAGCTGGGTCCATCTCTTCTCTACTTAGCCTTTGTAAGCTCTTTCAGTGAACAAACGGGTCACTGCTCTTCCACGACACCTAGAGTTGGAGAGCTTCACATAAGGGCTTGTTCTTTGCCAATGTTTCTTAGACAGTAGGTCGAGACCCCACATGGGGTGACATAACCAAACGTGGGGGTCAAGAAAAATTTAGCTATAGTAAGATTATGTATGCTTGTTTTGCATACCTATAATGCTCGGGGTCCAGTAAACATTTCTCAGGCAAAAAGGGGTCACAAGTGGAAAAAGTTTAAGAAGCCCTGTTCTATGCCAAGTGTGACTTGGAAAAGGAAAAGCAGAGGGCAGTTCCTGGTGAGCTGGCTGAAAGGGGGAGCTGAGATTGGGTTGCTGTGAACTCTGTACCGATAGGGCAGCACAGCCTCCTGGTGAGCAAATAACTGGCTGGTTTGGTTTGTATAGCCTGTAGGCCAATGGGATAAAGCATTATCCTTCTTTAGCTTGAAGAGAACTGCTATTCACATTTTCTAAATGCCCTTTCAAGGGTTCATTGAAAGAGTTTATAAAGGCTCTGTTCTAGTAGAGAAGACGGTTTCCCCAGCTAAAGTGGCAAGGCCCAACAGTCAAGCAGTGAGTAGTAGTTTTTTGGGTGATGCAAATGTTCCTAAATGGACCAAAACATTGAAGCCTGCAGTCTGGAGTTGTAAAGTACCCTAAGCACAAGTATTCCTTCCTCATGTGTTTCCCTACCAGGTTCCTGTAAGTGTGTGACCACTCTTCACTATAGCTATTGAGTGTATTGGTGGGACCGGGTGATCTGGTGTTAGATATATCTTGTGATATAGTTTTATCATTTATGTATTTGGTTACATATACATATATAATGGCTTATTTCCCCTTATTAAGTAGATATTCATTATTATGAGCAGCTGGCTTTGTAAATATCATATACTGTGTGAATTTCAACAGCCTACTGATAGGTCTGTTTGCCTCAAATCTCTTCCCACTCCACTCCATCCTGCATTCAGCCACCAAAAGTGATTTTCCTCAATTACACATCCCTATTCAGTAAGCTCCAGGGGCTCCCTATTACTTTGAGGATCAAATCCAAAATCCCGTTCCAAGCCCTTCATAATGTACTCCCCCACCAACCTTCCAGTCTTCTTACACTTTATTCCTCCTTGCTGCTCCATGAACCAGAAATTCTCTTAGTTTCTGGACATTTTCTCTAAGTCCCTCCTACCTGGAATCCTCTCCCTCTTCATTTCTACCTTCTGGCTTTCAGGGCCAAATAAAATCCTACTTTGTACAGGAAACCTTTCCCTATCCCTCTTAATTCTAGTGCTTTTCTTTTTGTTAATTATCTCCTATGAAGTTTGTGTGTATATATTTGTTTGCTTGTCTCCCCATTAGACTGGAAACTCCTCAAGGGTAGGGGCTTTTTATACTTCATTTTCTATCCCCAGAACTTGACAAAGAGCCTGGTACATGTTAGTTATTTAATAAAGGTTTATTGACTGCCTGAATGCATTGTCTTAGGAATAGCTGATTTTATAGATAGAGAATATTGGATGGAAGTTCAAAAGCTAGAGTCTTCTCAACAGGGTTTCCCCTAGGATCCTGAAAAATCCATCAAAAGGGTGGGGGTGTTCTCACCCCACTTTGTAACTAGAAACCATCTGGAGCACATATAAGGTGTTATATAAACTTGGTGGGACCATATGTAGAAACTGAGACTTAGCACCAGGGAGAATGTATCCCTTGCTATTGGAGCAGAGGAATGTGTCTGGCCTCAGACACTTACTGTGTAACCCTGGGCACTCAACCTCTGTTTGCCTTCATTCCCTGGAAAAAGAAATGACAAACCACTCCCGTATCTTTGCCAAGAAAAGCCCACAGACAGCACTGGTGTGCTATGGTCTATAGAATCACAAAGAGTTGGACGTGACTACACAATACAACAAGGTTGCCCCCTGAGGCCCTTTCCACTCAAGAGATTTGATAAGGCTCCCAAACTTGTGGGCCCTTTGTCATCCCCAAGTCACAGCAGTATTCTCTGGCTTCTTTTGCTCTGGGATCCTCATCCACTTAGTCACATACTACCTATTTAGCCTGGTACTCAGTGCCCTTGTCCCAGTCCCTTCACAAGCTGGTTAACCTTTGTACCATTGTGGTATGAAGTGAAAAGTACACAAGAAGCACAAAGGAAAAAAAGTACACAAGAGGGTGAGAAGACTGAGGTTTGAGGCCCAGCTCAACCACTGACTCATAGTGTGGGGCTTTGGGCAAGTTAAGTCACTTCCCTTGTCTTGACCTGTTTTTGCACATGGCCTCCAAGGTCCCTTCTCTGATAATGTGTACAAAAAGGTAACCATTTATCAGATGAGCCTTTGGGACCAGGAAGCCATACGCACTTACTTGCTCCCCCATCAGAAAGATGAGCCTTGGTGGTCCTGGGGAAGGGGACTCTTCCCTAAGGAGGAAGACATCAATCAGTCTTCTCAGTTAGTGGTAAAAGCCAAAAGATTTCCTCCTAAGACAAAGAACCACAGTCAAAGGTTTTCAGAAATGTCTTCTGCTCATATTGGAGATCAATTTGATACACACCCGGTGAGGCCACCAGAGCCTCTGAGTCAGAGGGAGTGGTGACAAGTGCTTTTCTCTTCCTTGGTGCTTCTGGCTCCTGAGCCTGACTGGTCTTCTGGGGGCCTTTGCTGCCTGGAACACATGGGTTACCTGGTGAGATGGGGCAAAGTAATGACAGACTAACAGAAAGAACAGCTGGAGAGCTAGCAGCAGAAGCAGCAGCAGTGGTGGTAGTGAGATTAGCAGCAGCAAGAGGCTGAGGTAGAAAGAACAAAGAGTCTGAAAACCAAGGACTGTTAATGCCTGGATGGCCCACGGCAAGTTATTTTGCTTCTTGGCTGAAATTCCCTCATCTGTAAAACAGGATAATACTGACAGTGTTGGTGTGAGCAAAGTGCCAACAGAATGTGGAGATCATCAAGACTAGCCTTTCTTCTTCACCAGCTCTAAATTCCATGATCCGAAATCATGGTATAGCAGGAGGAGCCCATACCTAGGGCATAAGGGCACAGACTCGACCCAATCCTAGCTCTGCCTCTTCCTGTGTGGCCTGGAGCAAGTCTCTCCTTCCTCAAGGTGCTCACCTATAGTGGCAGGGCTAGCTGACATGATCTTGGAGGTTCCCTCCAGCTCTCTCATTCCATGTCCTAAGATCCCAAGTCTGACATGCTACATTCTATGTATCAGGCCCTGCCATGCTGACTAGATTTGATGTCCGTGGGGGGAGCTTTGCAGAGAGGTTAGAAAAGTGAGGTTCCCATCTGGAAACAGAAGGCAGCAAGATTAGCCCCAGAGCAGCAGGATGCATCAACTCCCCTTCTCTACACTGACCTGAGAAGGTGGAGAAAGATTTGCCTCATCCAAAAATCAGGTCAAGGAAGGAGGCTTCGGGTCAGCAGGGCTGTAACAAAACATGACCATCACACAGGCCAAAAACCCCAAACCAACCCAACAGAACTCAATCTCTTCTTCTTCCCTCCCAGGAAGGAATCAGGAATAAGTTGCCACAAGAACCCTGCATGCCAAGAGTTTTAGAAAGTCCATAAATATGTGTCCACACTGATTCATCTGTGACTTCAGCAAAATCACAGCTATGTGCTGGCCACCTCTGGGCCAGGCACTTGTCCTAAGCCTTAGTTTCTTCATTTGCAAAATGAAGGGGTTAGATAGGATAACATATAACATTCTCTCTCTACTGCCATTCTGTGATTCTCACTATCTCTCTGCAGGAACCAACTTGGAAAATTGTGGCCCAAAGGCTGGGCCTTAACCAAGCCAGGTTAAGACAGTGCTAGAACTAGAGCCCAGGTCCTCCTGACTCCTAACATCTTTTCGGCTATGATGAACTTAGGAGTCAGGAATCCTAGTTGGCAAAGTAGGGGGTAAGTCTAAATCCTGTAAAAAAATCAACAAATTGGAGCAACCTAAGCAAGACAGAGTTAAGAAGCTCTATGAATACAGTGGATAAAGCACCGGTCCTGGATTCAGGAGTACCCGAGTTCAAATCCAGCCTTAGACACTTGATACTTACTAGCTGTGTGACCCTGGGCAAGTCACTTAACCCCCATTGCCCCGCAAAAAAAAAAAAAAAAAAAGCTCTATGAATAAAAACCAGGCTTGTAATTTTGCCAGCAGATACTTTTTATTTAATCCTTCAAACTGGCCTTCCCAGAAGGAACCAACAGCAGCCTTAGTCCTTTAGTAACCAGTGTAAAGAGAAAGCAAAGAGGGGACTCTGCCATTGTGGGAGGAGGAGCTCGCCGGGGTTGTCTTTCACAATGCCTTCTAGAACCATCAGTCCAGAAAAGGCTCCCAGAAGCATCACAAAAAGAAGGCTGTCATCGACTTAAAGTATAACTTATTTAAATTTCCTAGCAGGATGAAGAACAAAAAAGGGGGGGGGGCTACTTACTAGCCAAAAATACTCTTCCAGAAATATGAAAATAACTTATTTTCATTTCAGTATCTGAATACTCTACCTGTATTCTTGCCCAACAAAGAAAAGCCACATGAAGACCAACACAAGCAATAGGAGGTTTTCTGCACTGCTCTGAGCAGCACTGTTCTTAATTCAACTAGCTTACTGGTTCATGCAGTCTTGCCTAAGATATCCCTGGTGGGCAGTGGCTCTTTAAATAAGAGCCTGTGGCTCAGAAAACACAGCATGATGTCAGCTCTCATGAGCTACCTTCGACCCTGAGCAGAATTCATCTGGTCCTTGATGCTGATGGCCTGCTTCAGTAAGCCCTCAATGCTTCGGAAATGAACACTGCTATCCATCAAGTTCTTCACAGCACTGAAATACAGGGAGGGATGGAGGGGAGAACAAGAAAGGCAGTTAGCAGAGTCTGTCTGTCCTTCAACCACCAATTCACCGTGTGGGGTAGGTGTGGTAAGAAGCACAAAGAGCCCTAAGGCTGCTCCGGGCTTAAGGGATGTGTAGTGGCAAGGTTACTGGTGTGTTAGGGACACGTGCAGGATGTGGGCTTATCTCTTGGAATGCCTTCCCCAGTTCTCCCTCCCTCCCCCCCCCCAACTGTCCTAGAGCACATCAGCTGGCTGCTCTCTTTTGCCCCTGCTTTGTATAATACTTACCTGTGTTGATGTATCCCTCCCAATAGAATATAAGCTCCTTGAGGGAAGGGCCTGGGTTACTATTTTTTTTTTAATAACTTTTTTTTTTGTAGGGCAATGGGGATTAAGTGACTTGCCCAGGGTCACACAGCTAGTAAGCGTCAAGTGTTTCAGGCTGGATTTGAACTCAGGTACTTCTGAATCCAGGGCCAGTGCTTTATCCACTGTGCTATTTAGCTGCCCCCGGGACTGGGTTACTTTTACAATCTTTATAGCCCCAGCACCAGTGACTTGCAGGTAAAAAGTATTTGAACCGAAGAAATATGAGTTGCTAAAATTATATTCAATCCAATTTTGGGGTAGGGATACAACAGCTGCTTACTGAATTGATCTGAGAAACAGACTCCATCTCCAGTAGCTGGAGCAGGCAGGACACGGAGAAGAATAAGTCATCACAAGGGTGTACACTGAAAGTAACCTGGGTGATGACCTCTGGGGTGAACAATTATCCCTTCCTCCTAAGGGCTGAGATAAAATTCTGGTTGCAAATGCAGAAAGAAAAGTTAAAGTTAGGTTCCTAGGTTTACCTGCAAGCATACTCCACAGTATAGATGGCCCCCTGGCTCTGTTCCTCCCAGTTCTGCATGTCAGACTGAAAAGAAATGCTAGAGATTAATCAATGAAAGCCTTTTTTTCTTCTTCTTCTTCCCCCCACCCCCACACCCCAAGTGGGTACAGGGAGAGAAGGGATTGATCAGAATTTAGATTCTGGATAGAATAATAGTGTATTGTACTGGAAATAGAATTGGCCTGAGAACCTGATAACCAAGCATCCTGTCCCAGCTCTGCCACTCTCTTGATGAAAGACTGGACCATAATCCTTCAGAGTGACTAGACAGGTGATCTCTGTCCTGTGGCCCCTTCCAGCATCAACAGTCCACAACTAGTTTATGATAGGATACATATAGTCTACCTAGACATGGATCTTCACCTTAAGAATACTGGGATGGGGGCAGCTAGGTGGTGCAGTGGATAAAGCACCAGCCCTGGATTCAGGAGGACCTGAGTTCAAATCTGACTTCAGACACTGGGCAAGTCACTTAATCCTCATTGCCCTGAAAAAACAAAAACAAAAACAAAACAAAACAAAGAACACTGGGATGAAGACAGACTGACGTGCTAAATTACTCTGTTGTGCTTGGCCTAATATTGAACTCACTTTGACCTTGGTGACTAGATTATTATGAGAACTTCGCCAATCTTGCCCAAATCAATTATAAACCTATACTATTTTTTAAGAGTCCATGCGATCTGAGAAGAGTTGGGAAACTAAAGTTTACCATAGCACGGGTCTTATTTATTGTTTCCAGAGATGACTAAATGTTATCTGTTTTGAAAGTGTAAAAATCTATATCCTTGCTTTCTACCACCAACATCTTTTCCTATTTCTTGAAGTTTCCAGGTACATAATTAGAAAGGAGTAGCTTTACATGAAACATCTTACCTTGTAAAGTGCCCCTCCATCTCCTCCTCCCCATCAAAGATAATTCTACTTCATTCCTACTATTATGAGATTTGGACTCCCCAAAGATTTGGGTTCAAATACTGACTCTGATACATACATACTACACGATTACTTAAGATCTGAGCCTCAGCTTCCTATTTTATAAACAGAGCTAATACTTCTTACGATGCTCACCTCAGGGTGGTTGTGAGAATCCAACCAGACAGTATTTTTTAATCCTTAAAATGGCTATGGAAATGTCTATTGTTATTATTCATTGTGACACAGGAATGCCGCTGGCTATTGGGAGAGCATAAATTCTGATAAATTCTACCAAGATTGAAAAGCTTGGAGTATGAGCCTCAAGACGTGTATGACTGTCATTCAAAAACCAACATTGCTAACTTAAGAACACTGATCATCAGCCACATGAAGAGTTGGCTAATGGGAAAATTTTCAGACACTTTCGACTCATCCTATATTATCAAAGAAGAGCTGCAATCCCATACTGGCCAAGAGAATAGCCACATGCAGGAAATCTTGGATCCTTGAAGCAACAATTTACATTAGTACAGCATTTTAAGGTTTCCGAAGTGCTTGCTTGACAAGGACCCAAGTGAAGGAAATGGACGCAGCTTACGCTCTAAAGCCAGCTAATGATTGACAGTCCCCTAAAAATAAAATGAAAAGTCCTTGTTAATTTCCTAAGAACAACTCTAGCTACCAAGGGCAGTCAAGGGCAGCTAGGCTGACAACATGCTTAGACAGTCACACAGTAATTCTTGATCATAGTTTCTAAGTTGGAGATGGAAGCTTTGAAATATTTATTTTTAAATTAAAACCAGACTGATGAGAATATAGAAAGCTTTGACTTCTCCCTCACATCATTCTTTGCTCAAAACAGGAATCAATAAAAAGAAAAACAAATGAGTAACTTGCTCTACAATCTTGAAGAAGTCATTTTCCTTCTTTTAGGCTGTTTCCTCAATTACATTTTTAGAGAAGGGTGAATTACATAACTTTTAAGATGCTCTAAGTCTTCAGGTCTGAAAGCCTACCTATCTTCAAGACCCTTTTAAATAGAACAAATAGCAGCCCCTCCAGGGAGTTTTCTCAGACCTGCTCAACTGGAAGTGAAGTAGCCTTCCTCAAAATTCCCAGAAGTCCATACATCTCTTGGGAGATTTAACCTATCCTACCTTATATTACAGTATGCCTAGACTTCAGATAACCACCTACATATATCTACAGTATTCCCTGACCCCACTGGTCTGATAAACCAACTTAAAAAGAAAACAAGGTTAATCTGTTAAGATAATTTGTTCTGATATTCTAAATTCTCAAAGATCTCTACTCTGAAACCTAATATAATAGAAAAAGGACTGGTCTTTGGAACCAGGATTTGAACTCAAGTTTCCCCTGACCCCAGTTTCTAGAATGAATCTTTAAAAGTTACTGAATTCAACTTTTTTATTTTGTTAAGTAAGGAAACTGAGGACCAGCACCTCAGAATTAGAAGGAAGCACAATGGCCAACTAACCTACCCCATCCCCCCCCCAATATTCTCTCTCTCTTTCCCTCTTGGTCTCTCCCTTCCCCACAACGTGGTCGGTTGTTCACACTCACTCAAGCGCTTGCTCGCGCTCTCTCGATCTCTCTCTCACTCATTCTTCTTCTACCTCCCACCCAACTTCCCTCCTTCCCCGTTTCCCTCTCTTCCCTGCCTCCCCCCAATCTGTCTGTCTGTCTCTCTCCCCTAGATGATTTTAACAGCCTAATTGGTCTCCTTGCCCAAGAGTCTGCAAACTACTGGGCCAAATTCAGCTTGTTTCCTGTTTTTCTGTGGCCTTACTGGCTAAGAAAGATTACATTTTTAAAAGGTTAAAAAAAAATCAAAAGGATAATTTGCCACATGAAAATTATATGAAATTCTAATTCCAGTGGTCATGAATGAAATTTTCTTGGCACACAAAGACACTGGTTAATTGTATTGTCTGTGTCTGCTTTCATGCTACAACAATAGAGCTGAGCAGTTGGAACAGAGACTACATGTGTCAGTGTCATTACCTTGTACCACCACAGCATTATACATTGCAGGGATAGTTACATCTCAACAGAGCTTCTAATGCTACATGCATTATTGAATTGGGACATTTAAAAAATTACCATCCCCACCATGTCAAAAGGAAGGTGGGGGATCATCTTATTATCCATCTTTTAAGCTCAGGGCAAACACTGAAATTTTTTGAATGAAAAGAACTGCCTTCAACCACTGACCACTGTATGGCTTTGGAAATTAGCTTTTGCTGTGTTCAGTAGTTTTTCAATCGTGTCTTACTCTTCCTGACCCCATTTGGTGTTTTCTTGGCAAAGATACTGGAGTGGCTTGCTATTTCCTTCTCCAGATCATTTTACAGATGAGGAAACTGAGGCAAACAAGGTTAAGTGACTTGCTCAGCATCACAAAGCTAGTATCTGAGACCAGATTTAAACTCAGGAAGATGAGTCTTTCTGACTCCAGGCCCAAATAAATATTCTATTTCACCACCTAGCTGCCTCTAGGTTTTGCTATGAATTTGATGTTTTTTTAATGAATCCAACCTAAAACGACAAAGCAAAACAGTGCTTCTATGCAAAACTTAAACTGCAGTAAAGTCAATTCTATGACAACTAACATCGTTTGAACCACAAGTTATGTAAAGCTGCTTTATCCATTTCCTGTACTGTCAACATTTTAAACAAGAAGGGTAATCTCCATTCCCACACAAATTGGCAGCAAATGCATTTTCTGAACTCAAACAATGATTCCAGCAACGTTTTCCAGACCTTGATGCAAATGCAAAAAGAATTTCCATATTTCAAAATCCATTTAACCGAAATTGAGAAGCGTCTACCTAACCTTCCATTGGAAGTGATTAATCTGCAATGTAATGACCTGCTAAAAGGCAAACACCGAGAGAAGGATCTAATAGAATCCTATAAATGCCTTCCAAGTGATGAATATGCTCAATTAAAATCACCTGCTCATGGACTGATAGTAGCATTGGCAGTAACTATGTGTAGGAAAGGGTATTTTCAAAGATGAAACATGCAAAATCTCATTACAGACCAGTATTACCAGATGGACATTTACCATCAATTTTGATGATAGAGAACACTAATTTTAAACCCAAATTACGCGAAATGTTAATCCCCACACCCAAGAAAGTATCCCATTCTTTTCATTAGTAGACTTGGATCACAAAAAAACCTTTAAAAATCCTTATGTTTCAATAATTTAAAATGTTTTCTCTCTTCTTATTACCTACATAATGTCCCTGATTTTGCATCTTGGCCTACAAAGTCTAAAATATTGACTATCGGGCCCTTTAGAGAAAAAGTTTGCTGACCCCCTTTCCTGCCCTCAAGTTTCTCTCTACTCTTGTCCATCCTACAGGATGCTGCCAAAGTCATGTGGAACTTTAGCCTTGTGTTTCTCCTTCTCATTCTAAGCTGTTTCAACAGCTGGGATGATGTCACATGTTGGTCCTTCTCCACCAGACTTGTCACCCTCCAGATATGGTCAGCCAACACAGGGAACAGCATGACACGAGTGCCACCTTCTTTCTTAACACTATACTCTTCAAGCAGCCTAATCGTCTGTAAGGTGGTTTTTTGTTTTGTTTCCTTTTTTTTTAATGTAAGGTTTTTAGAATTGCTACTTACTACTACTACATCTTAGAGTTTATATTCACTGTTTATTTCCCTCTTCCCATCTCCATTCTTTACTTAGAGGATCAGAGATTTGAACTGGATCCCTGAGGTCACTGAGTTTAGCTCCAATTTAGAGAGGAGGAAACTGAATAATGAGGCAGAATCAGAATTTGCCCAAGTCCTATTACTTCAAATATTATCTTGTACCCAGTGTACCACACTGCCTCTGTTCTACAGGTGATAGTCAGTGAAAGGCTCAGACAATGATCCTCTCCTAATCCACTTTCTCTTCGATCACACACCAACATAAGGAGGATCTTCTGAAGTTGGACTTAGTGGCATTTGGTGGCCAAGATTAGCTGGCCCTTCCTTCCTACCACAGTTAAGCTTCTGTACAATTAATCACTAGAGACATTTGTTTTCACAGTCACCAGAGGTCCCAAGATTCCTGTAGTTGGTGCTTTTCTTGCCTGCTTCCAATTACGCAGGGGATTTTCTCCAACCATCCCAGAGCTCTCTGCACCTAGCTAGAACTGCTGATCAAAAACCAGGGATGACAGACTGAGAGGAGGAATAGGGAGGCTGTGTACCAAGACCCCTGAATTAAGGTATTCTGCTGAGTAGGGATACAGCTACTTAAAATGCCTGTTCAATTATGCAGAGGCTACTTTTTTTATGAAAACAAAATCACCTAAACACATGAAACAGACATCTTGTGACTTAGAAATACTCATATGGAAATTTTACAGAGGACTTTTGACAGTCACAAAAGTCAAATAAAGAAGATGAACAAAATTCTTTCTGCTACAAGGACTCATCCATCACCTTTTCCACTATCATGTGCCCTCTGGTATTCTGGTGAACTGAAGGACTCCTCAGATTAGTGTTCTTTATTTATTTTTATTTTTTTGCGGGGCAATGAGGGTTAAGTGACTTGCCCAGGGTCACACAGCTAGTAAATGTCAAGTGTCTGAGGCCAGATCTGAACTCATGTCCTCCTGAATCCAGGGCAGGTGCTTTATACACTGTGCCACCTAGCTGTCCCCCAGATTAGTGTTCTTAAATGCACAAAATACATGAGGTTTCAGAAAAGCCTGGTAAGACTTAAGATAGGCCAATGCAAAGTGAATTAAGCAGAACCAGGAGAACATTGTTTACAGTAACAGTAATGTTGTAATGATAATCAACTGTGAAAGACTTAGCTACTCTGATCAATACAATGATCCAAGACAATTCCAAAGGACTCATGATTTAAAAAAAAAAAAGGCTATCCTCCTCCAGAAAGAGAACTGATAGACTCTGAGTGAAAACTGAAGTGTATTTTTTTTTCATTTTATTTTTCTTAGTCCTTCCCCCTCCCCCCAACAATATGGCTAATGTGCAAAAATATTTTGCATGACTTCATGTGTATAATGAGAATTGTATTTTGTCTTCTCGTTGGGTTGGGGAGGGGGTGAAGGGAGAGAATTTGGAACTGAAAACTTTAAAAATTCATCACGAATGAAACTTGAGGGGGGGGGGAATTTATCAAACTGTGAAGAAAAGAACCCTTGCTCTAGAGGAAAGTAGGCAATGGAAAGCCCACTGGACCTAGCTTCAGCACAGAACTCTCACACCAGCTGTGTGACCTTAGGTAAATAATTCTCCAGGCCTCAGATCTATATCTATAAAATAGTGACTACATCTATGGAATCTACTTCCCAGAGTTGTCATGAGGATCCAAGCTCTTTGTAAACTTGAAAGTGCTAACCAAATATCAGTTGTCACTACTCAGGATTCGGTGTTGGCCTTCTGTGTCCTACAGCTTGAGGTCCCTTCAATCACAAGCATTCTTTTGATTCTATAAGACTAGCATTTGTTCATATTAACTGGGACCCCTGAGAGAGGATTAAAAACGACAACAAAGAGACCCCAAGATTTGGGGGCATTGAAGGGAAAAAAACATGTTGGAAAATGGAATAGTTTTCATGTTTAGACAGAGAAATAAGTTCTCAAGCAGAAGAGAAAGGAACAAGGTAAAATTTTAACTGAACCTGTATCTAGGTAAAACCCCATGAGCCCAATCCTGCTCACAAACTTTAAAAACATTTACACCTTTCAAGTATACTGTTTTCTTGCAGATTTATGTTTTGTGTATATGTCAGATATCTCAGCAGCTGTAGCCCAGGCCCATGGGACAGAAACTCATGAGCATTTCAATCACACCAATCTTATGGGTTTATTATTAAACTCAGATTTGTGAGGACAGCCAGATGTTCACATCTGGAATAGCAGGTAGATTTATTTTAGCAACTCAGAGCTCTCCTAATTATCATTAAAGCTGTCGCGAGGCAGTACAACACATATGAAGCCGTATACCAGACACTGCGCTAAGTGCACAAAGAAAGGTAAAAGCCAGGCCCTGCTCTCAAGGAACTGGTAATCTAATGGGGGAGACAACAAACATGCAAATAACTACGTCATGGGGCAGCTAGGTGGTGCAGTGGATAAAGCACTGGCCCTGGATTCAGAAGGACCTGAGTTCAAATCCAGCCTCAGAAACTTGATACTTACTAGCTGTGTGACCCTGGGCAAGTCACTTAACCCTCACTGCCCCACCCAAAAACCAAAAAAAACAAAAACAAAAAACCTATGTCCAAACAGCAGGAAGCTAGCTTTTCCTTTCCAAGTCTGTTCAAATCACCTGGACCTTCCAGACCCCAGGTTCCGATTGACATAACCAACAAGTCTCTTAACTAATCTCTCTTCTCTCAGTCCATCCTTAACCCCTATATGTCCAGTGATTTACTCTAACATACCATCCTGACAATACTCAGCAGTGGCTCCCTCCTATGCCTATGGGACAAAATACAAACTTCCCTACTCAACACATGTGGGATCCTCTGGAAGTTGGTGCCAACTTAATTTTCTAGCCCTCTTTTCTCTCTCCATTCTGTCCTCTAAGAAGTAAACCATGCTACTTTGCTGCCTCTTCTCCCAACACTGCCAAAGCCTGTAATACCTCCATCCTCATCTCAGCTAAAAAGCCACTCATTCTTCAAGGCCCAGTTCAGATGCTACCACTTCCATCAAGTCTTCCTCTGTCTGAAACAATTTTCCCTCCTTAGAATTTTCATAGCATGCCTTGTAACTAACTCTTCTGTACTTAATTACCCTATAAAATGGAATATGCTATTTTTATAGGAGAGCAACTCAGTAGTAAAGTGTTAGTTCCATAAAGATGGCAAGCAGGGTCTTATACAGGTTTGCAAGCATAAGGTTTCAGAAGCAAGCAGAGTCAGTTAACAGGGTGAACAGTGGCTAACTTTGACATAAACGCTTTCAAGGATTCCAAAGCATTTCTGAAAAGGACTATTTAGTTTCAGAAAGGCCTAGAAGACTTGTATGAACTGATGTATAGTTAAGTGAGCAGAACCAAGAGAACATTGTACAAAGAGACAGCAATATTATTGTTTGATGAGGAACTGTAACTTAACTACTCTCAGCAATATAATGATCTAAGACAATCCCAAAGGACTATTGATGAAACATACTATCCACCTCCAAAGAAAGAACTGATATTGATGGAACACAGACTGAAGTATGCTATTTTAAAATTTTCTTTCATTTTTTTAAAATTCAAGTTTTCTTATACGAAATGACTTCTATGGTTATGTTTTACATAATCATACATGTATAACCTATATCTGATTGTTTACTGCCTTAGGGAGGGGGAAGGGGAGGGATAAAAATTGGAACCCAAGACTATAAATAAAAATGTTTATTACTTTAAAAACTAAAATAAAACAGGATTTGAACTCAGGTCCCCCTAAACAAAGGACTCACCTTTTCCACTATCATTTAAAAAGATATTTGAGTTATATTGATTTAATAAAGAACTATTTTGATATAAGGGTAAAAATAAAAATTTTTTTTAAAGATTATTGACTTAACTCTTCTCAGCAATACAAGACAATGCCAAAAGACTTAATGGTGGAAAATGCCCTCCACATCCAGAAAAAGAACTGTGGAATCTTGATGCAGATTGTAGCATATTATTTTTACTTTTGTTGTTGCTTTTTTGTTATTGTTATTGTTTATTCTTTATGTTTTTTTCTTTTTTGTTCTGATGCTTCTCTTATAACATGACTAATGTGGAAATATGTTTAATATGATTGTAATGTAAAACCTATATCAGATTGCTTCCTGGCCTCAGGAGGGGGTAGGGAAGGGAGGGTGGGAGAAAAAAATTGGAACTAAAAAATTTATCTTTACATGTAACTGAGGAAAAAAATTAAAAGAAATTTTTTTTTTAAAAAAGGATTATCTTGATTTTTAGAGATAAGGAAATAGAATGGCAGAGAAGTAAGCTGACTTGCCCACTGGGAAGCTGAAGTTTTTAGAAGCAGACTTCAAGTCTAACTTTCCAAATGTATCCCTTTTTTCCCTACACCACACAGTGCAGAAACTCAAAATTATAGGAGACCTTCAAAATCATCTTCACAGAGATGGTGGTGTTGGGAATGAACACTGCATGTACTGACAGACTCATCTGAAGTGTTTAGTTTGTCTAAACTGCCTTCCCTACCCCTCCTTTTTATTATTCTAAGTAATGGTTCTTTGAGGAGGAGAAAAGGGAGAGATATTTTGGGAAGCCATGGTGTTGTAAACAGAAACTATCAATTAAAAAAAATTTAAGTCATGTAGTCAAATCCTACTTGAAATATGAACCCCTCAGGGGCTGGCACAGTGGATGGAGCACCAGCCCTGGATTCAGGAGAACCTGAGTTCAAATCCCCAATTGCCTCCAAAAAAAAAAAAAAAGAAAGAAATATGAACCCCTCTATAACACCCCTGTTCTCTGTTTAAACAATTCTAGTGATGGAGTGCTCACTATTTCAAAAAACAGTCCATAACATTACAGGACACCTTCGATTACTGATTTATTTGGGGGGGGGGGGGGGCAATGAGAGATAAGTGACTTGCCCAGGGTCACACAGCTAGTGTCAAGTGTCTGAGGCCAGATTTGAACTCAGGTCCTCCTGAATCTAGGGCCAGTGCTTTATCCACTGTGCCAACTAGCTGCCCCAACACCTTTGATTGCTACGTTGCTCCTGAAATTGAAGTCTGCCTTTCTGTGCCCTCTACTCAGTGGTCCTAGTTACATCCTCTGAAGCAATATAGAATAAGTATCTCTTCCTATCACAACCCTTTCAATAATCTGATGACAGTGACTATGACCCTCCCTCCCCCGCAATCTCTTCAAAGCTAAAATGTCCCCAGTTCCTTCCATCGATCCCAAGCTGATTCTCAAGCTCCAGAGAAACTTTCCTTTAGAAAAAAATTGCCAACCATTGGCTCTAAGCTCACCTTATGTTGGGCTAACTCCGGCAGGGAGCGCCTCACATGTTCCTGTAGGCGATACAATGCCACGGAAGGCTCATTGGCCAGGACATAAACGCTCTCTGTGAATTTGTCTGTAACTGAACCCAAGACCAGTGACCATGGTTAAGATTGCAGTCCATATGGAGAAATAGCCCAAAAGAATGAAAATTACCTCCCCCCACCCACTCTTTTACTTCCCCAAACATCTCTACCATCCGCCATAGACCAGCTCTAGAGGAGATAAATTCCTGGAATTCTAAAAGTTAAGGGCTATAGTAGCAACAGCCTCAAAGGAGGAAAACATCTGAACCTTCCCTCAATAATACAGACTAAAAACAACTGAGGACTAAAGTATATATGTATTTTGTTTAAATTGATCCCTTGGCATATAAAGATCTGGCTTTAGTCACTCAGGTGTTGCATTACAATTAGCCAGAACAGCTCAACCCAGTCCTGAACACAAAGGGTCTGACCATATCATATTCCAGAAGCCAAAACAAACAAACAAACAAACAAAACAAACAAAAAAAAAACAACCCACCAGGATTCCAGGGAGCCAGGAGAGAGGTACTGTTTTCTGAGAAGATATATCCATTTGACAAGCTGATACCCTATGCACCTGCTTACTCCCATTAAGCCCTACCATCCCCATCTTTCTAAATAGGACTCTGAATCCCTTAGGGTTTTGATGGAAAAAGGAGGAAAGGGGTAGGGAATCACCTGTGGAAAGATCTATAACATATGAGTATATTGGGGAGTGGGAATTGATGTCAAAAGCGAAAGAAGCTCTTAGGGGACAACTGGAAAGAATTGAAATAGCTGTCCTGGAAGATAGAGATGAGGTGGATAGTGAGCTGGGATGGAGTTAGCTGTGTGACTCTGGGCTGCCTGCCTGAGTTAACTCAACTGTAAAAGGAGAATCATAGTAATACCTTCCTAAAAGAGTTGTTCTGAAGATAAAGCCAGATATTATTTTTAATGCCTGGCACATAGTAGAAGCTGTATATCCCATTCCTATTGCAAATAAGTCCCCCCCGACACACACACCTTTTTTTGATAGGGGGAAATGTCTTGAGACAAAATCCTGGTTTGGGAGAGTCGGGGTTGGAAACATCTAACGGCTATAAAATCTAGTCATTTCTTTCTCATTTTCATATTATGAGGACAAGTCTAATGAGGGGAGGGGGATTGTTAGAGGAGTAAAAAGTGCAAGTAACTGGAGGTGGGTAGCGAGGAGCAGCTGGTTTATAAGGAGTATTCCACCACTGCTCTTGACACAACTTAGGTTAATCAATCCCCTTCCTCTCTCTGGGCCTCAGTTTCCCCATCTGTAAAATGAATGCATCGAGCTAGGTGACCTCTAAGGTCCCTTCTAGGACAGACAAGACAGAGTCAAAAATGGAGCAATGAAGTGTGAGACAATTGGAGGAGGAGGTGAAGGGCTCTCTTTGCCCAGGTTCCTCTGGGAACATCGAGTGGTCTTAGGGGCCTCCGGGATTTGGCATCACAAAGGGGTTCTCCGCCTTGCTTGTGTCTGCACCCGTCAGGCTGCCGGCCTAGGGAAGCCTATGGACTTCTCAAAGAGAAAGGAAACCAAAACTTCGCGAAAATAAGGGCGCATTTTTCCCCCATCCAAGTTCCCGAACTCCCTGAAGTCTATAGACTGCAGGCTGAGGACCAAGGATCGTTCAAGAGGGCACCCTCAGACCCAGCCCAGCGTCACACAGCGGCGTCTCCAGCCCTCCTCTTCCTCCCTCCCCGGCCCCCAATCCCCGCCCCACCGCCACCTTTCTTCCCCTTGAGCTGCATCTCCGCCTCCTCCATGGCGCCTCCGCGGAGCCGGCAGTTTGTGGCAGTTACTGGCGGTTGGTGGCGACGGGAAGTCTCGGGATGGTGGCCCGGGAGAGGTGCAGCTCCTCGACTGTCCCGGCAGAAACTCGTAGCCGTATCACTCCAGTTCCGCTTCCGGTCAGGCTCCCTTCCCCACCCCTCCCCCCTCCCCGCCCCCCTAGCCCCAACCCTGGGCTTCGGGGAGGACCAGTCCCGGGATGTGACTTCGGCCCGGGACTGGAGGGACTCCCTTCCTGGCCTTAGGTGTGACGGACACATCAACTGGGAGAGGGGACGCCTATGTTGGGAGGAAAGGAGAGCGGCTCTGTAGACCCACCTCGGATCTCGTGGACCATCTCCCAGTTATCCCCACACCCACGGGCCTCCCCTAGGTCATCGCACGAACCTAAAGGAGGGCAAACTTGGCCCTCCACAGGGTGACATGGAAGCGGGCGGCACAGTCCCTTTAAATCCCGCAGCCGAGGAGGTCCCGCCCAGTCCCTAGTAGATTGGTCCCGGAGGGAGGGGCTCGGATGATGCGCAGGCGTACTGGAAGCCTTCGGGCCTAGCCTCCCTGAGTCCGGGCTCCGCCCGGCCCTCCTCCTCCTGCTCCTGTTACCCTCCCGGGGGCCGAAGCTGAGTCCTTAAAGGGCCAGCGCGCCTTTCCCTTTCCCTGCGCTTTGCGCAGCTGCTCTCTGGCTGGGGAGGGGCGCCCCCCACCCCCGCCGCGCTCAGGTGCATTGTGGGAGGCCCCCCGCCGGGTTAGGGGAAGGGGGCGAGGGGGCGGAGCGCTGCAGTTTGGTAAAGTTAACTTTCGGTTTGGGCTCGGGAGGTCCAGGGCTGAGGGTCGGGAGGAGGAGGAGGAGGAGGAGGAGGAGGAGGAGGATCATCTCGGCTGCGGAGCAGGGCAGGCTGGGGGGGAAGTGGGGGGGGGAGAGGGGGAGGAACTGGTCAGCTCCGGGCCGCCTCATGGGCAGAGCCCCGTGCCCTTAGCCCCTGGGCGCGGCGCCCTGCGACGTGGCCCCTGCCAGGGTGCGAGGGGCGTCCAGCCTAGAGGGGAAAGGCTAGGGTGCGAGAAGGTGGGCTCTCCCCCAGGGCGCCCAGAGCAAAATGCGAGCCCATGTCGTTCCATCAAACCGGGTTCGCTTGACCCTGTATTTCTTATGCGTTGGACGGCATTTGGCAGATAGGGGAAACTGAGGCCCAGAACGGGGAAGGGACTTGGTCAAGGTCATTCATCGAGCCAGGACTAGATAGGACCAAAGTTTCTTAAAGGAACAGGCCCCTAGGAATTGGGAGCATCCTCTCTGGCATGAGGGGGGGAGGGAGAGAACAAGAGGGGAGGGGTGCCGCAAGCGTAAGGGCGCCCTAATTTCCTGATTTCATCTGGACTCCCCAGAAGTGCCCTCCATGGAGCCAGCAGGGGCCGTGGCCAGCCTAGGTCCCGAGGGCCCTGGCCAACTCCAGGAGCCCCACAGCCTCCTTGCCTTTGGCTCACAGCCCGAAGACCCAGCCCAGGACGGCTCCGATGCCTCGGACACCGTATTGTTGCGCCTGTATCCTTGTAGTCCGGACTCTGGGAGTCCCGACCTGGATGGGGTCCTCACTGCCCCTCCTAGTAAGTCCTCTCTTGGGGAGAGCTCTGTTCTAGGAGGAGGAGCTTCAGCCTACAGAAGCCGGCTCCCCGCACACACACCCCAGGAGACACGGGGTGCATCTGTTACTGGTCCTGAAACCGAACCAGGTTCGGAGGAGTTCCCCATCCCACCTCCTCTGGAGGTTCTTTTCCAGTGGCTTCCTCTTCCAGACTTCCTTCATCTACTCTGTGTATATCCACTGTATTCTCTCCAGTGAGATAATGTTTGGAAAGTACTTAACGTAGTGCCTGGCACACAGTAGGCATTTAATAATTCTTCCCTTCCCCCCTTATAGTTACCTAGTATTTACATATTGTCTCCTCCATTAGAATGGACACTCCTTGAGAACAGGGAGTGTTTTTGCCTTCCTTTGTATCCCATGCCTGGCATATAATAAGTGCTTACTAAAGGTTTGTTGACTGACTGATAGACACAGCAAAGACCTGAGCTGGGGGGTCAAACCCAGGTCTTCTGACCTCTGGTCCCTGTTCCTTCCCAAAGGCTTTTAGAAATCTAAACGCTCTTTTCTTCTCCCATGGTGGACCGAGCTAAGAGTTCCCTCCTGACTTCTTTCCCATCCCAGCAGGCAGTTCCTTGAAGCACTCCACCACCCTGACCAATCGGCAGAGGGGGAATGAGATTTCAGCCCTGCCTGCCACTCTGGACTGTGAGTAGACCTCCTGGGGACTAAAAGTTACAATGGGCCAGGGCAGGGTCAGGGAGAGGGGAAGCCCTTCTGGAGGGAGCCAGACACTTCTAGAATTTTCAGCCAGCAGGAGCCTTAGAATGTAGAATGTCCAAACTGAGAGGGGGAGGGGGCTTAGCGAGCATCCAGTCTAGCCTCTGAAGTGTAAAGATGTCACAGCCCCAGACAGGGAAGGGGACAAATTTAGGGTCACACAGCTAATCACCAGCCAATCAGAAACCTGTTCCCTTGACCCCCAGCCCCAGGGACTTTATCTCAGCTTTATTATCTTTGAATTTTCAGAAGTTGCCCCCTCCCTTCACTATGATATGAACCAGGGCTTCTTAAACTTCCACTCTCAGCCCCTTTTCCCCAGAGAAATTCTTACATGACCCAGGTATACAGATATGTAAAATAGGTACACATAAGCTTTTACTGTTGCCAATTGTTTTTGCAACCCCCACAATGTTACGTGACCCCATATGGGGTTGAGACCCACAGTTTTAGAAGCTAGGGTATAGATGCTTCCCTCCCCTCGGAGTGCTTGGCATCCCCCTATATGTAATCTATGCTTCTTTTCCCTCTCCCCTTTGTAAACAACAGCTCTGTCCATCCACCAGCTTGCTGCTCAGGGAGAACTGACCCAGCTGAAAGAATACCTTCTTAAAGGTATGTGACTCTTGTCTCCTGCCTCCCTCCACCCAGGGCTCAAGCTTGAGCCACACACATGCACCAGACCCCTAAGACCTCTGCTTCTAAGGGCCACTCCACTCAGCCTCTGGAGGGGAAGCGGGAGTGAAAGGGGCTCAGGCCCATCGGAACTAGGCTTGCTACAGCTCAAGTTGCTTTGCTCCACTGCCCACCCCCCCAAGTTAGAGAACTCAGAGTGCTGGAGCTAGAGGGACCCTTAAAACACAAATGTTTCCCTGAGGGGGAATGAGAGTTGCTTGTTCTGCCCCCTTCATTTTCCAGATGTAAAAACAAAGGCTCAGAGAGGCCCCATAGTGAGTTAGTGTGAGGACCAGGACTAGAATCTAGGTTCTTCCAATTTCCAGCTGCTTGTTCTTTGCACCTCATCCTGGCCCCCCAGGTGACCTCCTCATCCCATCCATTCCTTTGGTCATGGAGGGAAGGGTGCCCGTGCAGCCCATCTTCACTGTTGAGGCCATCCGGTGACTTTGTCACCTCTGTTATGATGCCCCCCCCCCCATTCCTTTGGTCATGGAGGGAAGGGTGCCCGTGCAGCCCATCTTCACTGTTGAGGCCATCCGGTGACTTTGTCACCTCTGTTATGATGCCCCCCCCCCCTTCTCTGCCTTGATTCCATACCCACATGCATCCAGGAGAGCCGGGGGAGGCCCAGCCCCTCCTAGACTAAGGCTGGCTTGGCTGCAGGCACAGCCAGCTCTTCCTATCTTACCAGGTGACAACTTGGTGAACAAGCCTGATGAGCGTGGCTTCACCCCCCTGATCTGGGCATCTGCTTTTGGAGAGATTGAGACTGTGCGCTTCCTGCTGGACTGGGTAAGAGGGTGAAGGAGGCTCCTGGGGACGGTTTTTCTTTTTATCCCACATCCACCCTCTCAGCTAAGGAAAATCACTTGTTCAAGCATAGGCTGGAAAAGATGAAGTTGGGAAACAGCTCGTTTAATAATAGTAACCATTTATATAGTGTTTCACGATTTGCAAAAGCCTTTGTGTGTATTAACCCTGATATCTTATAAGAAACCTCTCAGGTAGGTGCTATTATTATTCCCACTTTATAGATGAAGAAACTAATGCTAAGAGGTTAACTGCCTTGCCCAGGGTCACACAGCTAGTAAGTGTCTGAGACAGGGGCAGCTAGGTAGCACAGTGGATAAAGCACTGGCCCTGGATTCAGGAGGACCTGAGTTCAAATTCGGCCTCAGACACTTACTAGCTGTGTGACCCTGGGCAAGTCACTTAACCCTCATTGCCCTGCAAAAACAAAAAACAAAACAAAAAAAGCATCTGAGACAGGATTTGGACCCAGGTCTTCTTGACACCCCACCCCCCACCCAAGTTCTGTCTACTTTGACTCCTAGCTCTGGGAATGACCTTACTTGATGATGAGCTTGATATAAATCAAACGTGTGATTTGGCAACCAGACAGCCACTATAATTTCAGGCCATGCACATAAATGGAATCGATGTCTTGTATCCAGAGGGAGAGAGGTGATAGTCCCCACAATTGCCTGCCCTGGTCAGACAACCCCCAATCTAGTGCTTTTTTTGGGTGGAAATTGGAGCAGCCCCAGAGGAAGACAGGACTCCAGCCCATGTTGAGAATAGTAATCCTGCAGAAAAGACTTCTCAAGAGGGACCAGAAGGGGGAGGTCTTGGAGAAGAAGAATGAGCAAGGCCAGAGCCGAGGGCAGTGGATAGAAGTGGCAGGGAGGAGCTGGAGAGACCCCCCACGGATGCTAGAACGGCTCAACATTTGAAGCCGTCCAACAATTCAATGAGCCACCTTGGGGAGGGCGGAGGTCCCCTTCTTCGGAGACGGTCCAAGATGGTCCAACGGATGGGTGGCTCTTCATGTCAGGTGGACAGCAAAGGAAGATTTCTTCTTACCTGGGCTGAAGTGCTCAAGTCAGTGACCTTAGAGGGTCCCTTTCAGCTCTAAGTCCTGTGATCTGAATATGGGCCTTCCAGACTCGGTCTAGCCAGGACAGGACAGTGCTCTGGACACTAGACATTTATCCATAAGGCTGAGGAGGGTTCAGTGATACTGTGAAGAGCTATCTGGTACCTGGGGAAGTCTGCACCAACATTGCCAGACAAGATTCCCTCTCTGCTCCCGTGGAGCCGTGCTGTAGCTAAACCCCTTGCTATTCCCAGTCCCCAAGGGTTGGGTGGGAGGAAAGAGCAGGATCTCAGAACTCACTGGTGTTTTCTGCTAAGTTACTGTCCTCTGGGCCACCCAAAGCTTCAAGCCTTGGCCATCATTTGGGGGGAAACGGAGGCCAGAGTGGGCAGGGCCTCAGATGCCACGTGAGGAGTCTGACCTTTGTCTTGGAGAACGGCGTCAGAGCTGAAGGAGAGCTTAGAGTCTGGCTCTGCAGCCTGTCCTTGAGAGAAGAACAGGTGCAGCAATAGCCAGTGCCCTACCTTGCCTTCAGAGGCAGAACAGAAGAGGACAAAAGACCCAGCCCAGCGTGAGGCAGTAACCAGGGTTCTTCGTGCCTGTCTCTGTGCCTCTCCTGAATCCCGCCCCCAGCACAGGGCTTATCTACCTTCTTGGCCCACAGGGTGCCGATCCCCGAGTCCTGGCCAAGGAACGGGAGAGTGCCCTCTCACTGGCCAGCACTGGTGGCTACACAGATATCGTGGTTATGCTTCTGGAGCGGGATGTGGACATCAACAGCTATGACTGGGTAAGGTCCCTCTGCAGCTCCCCCCAGACCCACTTGTGACTGTTGTAGTTATCAGAGGAGCCCAAGGAGTGCAGGGTGGAATGGAATGGGCTGGAGAGGTTGCCAAGAAGCACCCCAAGAGTCCAGAGAAGGCAGGGCAGTGTGTGAGCTGAATTCAAATCCTGACTATGCTGTTTACCACCTAGGGGACCTTGGGCCGGTTCCTTAACCTCAGTCTCTCTGTCCATTCTGACCCCCTTGTTTTATAGGTAATCTCACCAATCCCTTCCAGTTCTCAATCCTGGGGGGCTCAGGAGTCAGGCAGAGGCCTGGGAGATTGGGGAGGCCTTGGATGTTGATCTTCAGTAACAGCTGATGTGTCCTTGGTGCTTTACAGCACCCTTACACCTCACAGGGGCATTGAGGTGGCCCAGTGGATAGAGCACTGGCCCTGAAGTTGGGAGGACTTGAGTTCAAATGTCACCTCACACACTAGCTGTGTGACCCTGGGCAAGTTACTTGACCCCAACTGCCTTAAACATATGGGGCCATCTCCATTCATCCTGATGCATATCTTGCCCCTGGACCTAGTAGCTTTGGAAGAGAGAGTGAGGTTGGTGACGTTGCACAGACTTCCCTCAGTTAAATCCACTCATTGCAAGCCCTGACATCACCCCGATTTCATGGCCCTCTTCCAGAATGAAGGACAAACAACGAGCCTCACAACAGACCTTCAAAGAGGTTACTCTGGGAATTATTCCCTCAGTACCATTGAAACAGAGCCTGGGCCCATCTCCAGAGTCACACAGCCATCCGGACTCCCAGGGCTGGTGCTCTTCCCACTGCTCCACACTGCCTCTCCCCGGGAGTTGGAGCAATGACACAAACAAGCTTGGCTTGTGTAGGAAGATAGTGAGGCTCCTCTGGCTGGAGGACGGACTCCACATGGAGTCCTGGGCTCTAATCCCGGCTCTGCCACTAATTTGGGGGGACCTCAGCTAAATGCCCTCCCTTTCTCCACCTGCAGCTTCTTCCCCTGGGCTCCATGAACCTTTTGGATTTTACTGTCTTGAAAACGGTATTTCAATAGAATGATTCATGTATTTAAAAACATTATTCTGCCAGTGGAGTCCAGGAAAGGCTAAGAGCCCCGGGTCTTAGTGATCTGTACCAGAGATTTAATACCTGAGTAGGATGAGGTGTCCAGGAAGCTGTGAGGCTCTGGGAAGGCCCTTAGGATATCCAGAGACAGGCTGCCTGCCCTAGCGGGACAATCTCTCCAGTGAAAGCCATTCTCATACTTACCCTTCCCTCCTCCAGAATGGTGGGACTCCGCTGCTCTACGCTGTGAGGGGGAACCACGTGAAGTGTGTGGAAGCTCTGCTGGGTAGGTGTGGGAGCAAGACTTGTGGCACAGGTATTAGAAGGGGTTAAGGGGGCCTCCACTAGTTCTCAGGTAACTCCCACCCCCTTTTCTCCTCTTACTGGCCTAGGAGATGTGCTGTTAATTCTCCATTATCTACTGCACATCTTTCATGAGTTTGCTAAGCTGATGACAGACATCAGACATGTGGCCCATGATACTCCCAAGTGTGGCCCAAACCAGATTAAAATGTAATTGGGAGGGGCAGCTAGGTGGCGCAGTGGATAGAGCACCGGCCCTGGATTCAGGAGGACCTGAGTTCAAATCTGGCCTCAGACATTTAACACTTATTAGCTGTGTGACCCTGGGCAAGTCACTTAACCCCAATTGCCTCACCAAAAATTAAAAAAAATAATAATAATAACAAAATGTAATTGGGAAATATTTAACAACAAAAAATACAATAAAACATAGACATTACATTTTTAAAACTAAGTCAATCTGTGGCCTGCTGGAATCCTAACGTACAGAATAGTGGCCCCATTTCTATCTGAATTTGACTGACCACCAAAAGCACTTATCTGAATTTCTTGCTTTGTTGGCATTTAAATAACTCCACTCATTTGGGGGCAGCTTCTCCCAGCCTGTGACAAGCTCATCTCGACTGAGGAATGTTGGTAAACAGGAGTCTTGTGGAAGATTTCAGGATCCCAGGGCAAGCCCAGGCTAATCCAAAAAAGCATTTACTAAGTGCTTAAAGTTCCAGGCACTGAACTGTGCATCGGGGTTAGAAAGATAAAAATGAGATGGTTCCTGCTGAAGCTTATATTCCAGTGAGCCAGGGAAGCCACATAGGGAGTGGGAAATGACTGCCCACCCCCAAAAAAAATCCCAGAGGGGGCAGTGAGGTGGCACAGTGGATAAAGCACCAGCCCTGGATTCAGGAAGACCTGAGTTCAAACCCGGCCTCAGACACTTGACATTTACTAGACCATGGGCAAGTCACTTAACCCTCATTGCACCCCCCCCCAAAAAAATCCCAGGAGCTAAACCTTTCCCCCATGAGCTCCCCCTTTTCTGCTCTGGTTTTCAGCCAGAGGGGCCGACCTAACTACAGAAGCGGATTCAGGCTACACCCCGATGGACCTGGCTGTGGCCTTGGGACACAAGAAGGGTATGTACAGTTTGGGGGAAGGGATGTTTTCTGTGTGTAGGAGGGAGACTGTTCTTGGCCACAGTGGGCAGCACCCCGCCACACACCCCAGGCCAGAAGGCTGTCGGTAATACTGGCACTCTCCCCCACCTCTAAACAGATTCACTTCAATTCAGCATTTATTTATCCAGCAGCAACTGCAGGCAGAGCCTTGAGGTGTATGTTGGGGACACAGGCCTAAACACAAGTCCCTGCCCTCAAGGAGCTCACATTTTACTGTTGGAAATATACACAAATAAGGAAAAACAAATTCTAGACAAAAATTTGTTTGGGGGGGTGACCCCCACCCCCCTTGCTCTGCTTCCCTACACAGCCCCCACGGGTGTGGGCAATAATAACATTAGTCAGGGACAGCTAGGTGGTGCAGTGGATAGAGCACCAGCCCTGGATTCAGGAGGACCTGAGTTCAAATCTGGCCTCAGACACTCGACACTTACTAGCTGTGTGACCCTGGGCAAGTCACTTAACTCTCATTGCCCCACAAAAAAAAAAATAATTATTTCCTCAACCTGTGAGATGGGTACTACTGGTATTATTACTATTTCACCGATGAGGAAATTGAGGCTCACGGAGACTTAATGAGATAGGCCCCCAATCAGAGCTAGTAAGAGGCAGTGTATATAGCACAGTGGTTAGAGGCAAGATGACCTGGGTTTGAATCCTGCCTCAGACACTTACTAGCAGTGTAACCCTGGACAAGTATCTGAACTTCTCTGGGCCTTTGTTTCCTGATCTGTAATACCAAGATCTAGTTCTAAACCTGTGACTCAGCCCTGGAGCCCCTAGACCCTGCCCATGAGCCAGCCTGTTGACAGTGCACTGGTCTCAAAACTGGGACAAAGGGGGTTCTGGGGTCTCATTACTGGCTCTGGGGCCCCGGTGGAGCACCTTCCCCTCTCTGAATTGGCCCCTAATTCTGAGCCTCTTCTCCTCTCTCACTGATGTAAAATGGGAGTCCTGTTACCTGCATCCACCCAGCCCCACAGGGTTGCTGTGAAGAGGGTCCTTTCCAAGCCCCAGAATCCTCAGGAATTACAGTTCTTCTTGGCCAGGCCCCTATGAGTGCCCTGGGCAGTCCAGCCAACAACGAGGCTCCATCTATTCCCAGCCCCTCCCTGGAGTGACTGACCTCTTCTCCCCATCTATATCAACTCCACCAAAAGGCGGTTTCAGAGAAACCAACCGTTAAGCCCCAGGAAGGCTGGGCTTTTGGGGCTGTGTTCCCGTCTCCACCACCCTGGGAGCCACCTGCTTTATCATCCTCCTTATCCAGATGCACAAACAGCCTGAATGGTGGTGTCCTGCTGGCTTGTGTCAGGGCCAGGACACCAAGCCCCTGGCTCTTGGTATTCCCCACTGCTGCCTCCCTGTGTTGCCTGGGCTGGCAGAGGGGGCTGTAGGTTCGAAGTTATCTTCTCTCTCACTCCCTTCTTTCTGGGCTTCAGTCCAACAGGTGATGGAGAACCATATCCTTAAGCTATTTCAGAACAAGCTGCTTCCAGAAACAGAGTGAAGGGGCCAACTCCCGCCCAGGACCCTGGGCTTTGGTCCTCTGCCTTCCATCTGGTGCTCAGGAAGGCCTGCTCACTAAGAAGCCAGTTCTTCAGTACCTGTGGCCCGAGAGAACAGGTCCAAGAGGACGTCTCCCTCTTCCTATGGCTGAAGGCCATACCTCTTTCCCTAGCCACCTACAGAGCTCTGGGGGAGGCCCACACCCAAGAACTCAGTGCCCGATGATCATGTCCAGTGGGACATGAGGGGCAGACCCCGAATGGGAACAAGGCAGCTCCTCTCCCTCCCAGGACCATGGGAGGGACTGTGCTACTGGCTGGAAATGTAGCGCGCCCCCCCTCCCCCCATCCCATTCCTCCCAGCCAGGCTGGCTCCTCTGGGGCCCCAGCACCAGCCACCCTGGGAGTCCCTCCTTGCCTCCCTAGGCCATGAAATGGGAACAGTAATTAATAAAACCAGCTGCTACCCCAACAACCAGGGCGAATGCAGGCCGTTCCTCCCCATCTCTTAGAGCAACCACAGGGGTGAGAAAATCCCAAACCTCATTTGGAAGGTTAGCTATAAAGAAAGGGTGATTTGGGCCTGATAACAAGGAGAAACAGCGTCTGTACTCAAGTCTGTGGGGCCATGCTGGGAAGGAATTTGGCCTGTTCCAGGAGACAGAATGGGGGAGAGGTTACAAGGGAGGCAGAGTTCCACACATGGGGAAGAACATTCTAACAGCTATCTGACCTGGCACAGGCCAAGTGATCACGACTTGGGGGGGAGGGTGTCCTTTTTAAATTAACAAGCATTTATTTTTCTCCCCAACCCGGGGGGGGGGGGAATGCTTATAACAAATGTGTACGAGGCAGAGCAAATTCCCAGTGTTTGGCCAAAAAAAGCTCACTTCTAGTCCTTCATCTCTCACCTCTCTGTCGTCAGCCCTCTGGATCTAGATTCTTGAGTCCTTCAAAGTCCTTTAAAGGTGGTTAGTGTAGAGGCTGTCTTCTAAGCAAGCCTGGCTCCCAGTAAGGATTGAACCCTCTGAGGTGCTTTCTTTCTGGGATTCTCTTCCCAGGTCCCTGGAGGAGGGAGAAGATGGGCTTGGGACTTCGCTGGTTCCCTCCTCCTACTTCCTGGGCACCCAGCCCAGAGCCAGGCGCCGCTTCTACACCCTCCTTCCAGTGGCCTCTCCTAGGCGGTCCTGCCTGGTCTAGGAAGCAGGCTGGGCCCATGAACTGAAGCTGCTCACAGCTTTTCCCCGAGAATCCTCAGGTGGTAGATGATGATCCGGCCAAAAAAGTCGGTGCTGTTTTCAAAGGTTACCTTGAGCTTGTCCAGTGTGACATCTGCCACAGGGAAGCTGTAACTGAAGAGCGGTCAAGGGAAATGGGCCAGAGCTGGGTCACATCCCCCCCCCCCTCACCCTTCAGCACACCGGGCCAGCTTCAAAGTGCTCAGCATCCACAGCAGGGGGAAGAAACCCCCCAGGCAGGAAGGGTGAGGCCAGTGTTGGGTCTTCCTCAATTCCCCCTGAGCCCACCTGACCTAGCCTTGCACAGAGCAGAGGATATCTGGAGGGAGTTGTTGTCTTGGGGGTAGAAATCTCCAATCTTCTCCAGGGACTCGCTCTTCCTGCCACCTGTCGAGGAAAAAGGAAGGGCTCAGTCCCAGATTTAGCTCTCGGGCCCCACCTGTGGGGGCAAAGGCCAGATCACCTATCTCTGCCTCCTCTTCCCCATCCCTCACCCCTCATCACCTTCCAAGCAGCCCTGGCGGCTTGCAAACCCGCCCTGGAACTGGATCTGCACCTGAGACACTCGGACAGGTTGCGGGAATTCCAGCATCACCCACTGGGAGGAGCCCTGAGGTCAGTCAGACAAAGAGAATCAGATTGGACCTAAATAAATGCCAGGCTGCCTACAGTGCGGCCTATGGGGCAGGGAGGGACACAAAACTACACAGGGTTCCTGAGCCACATTGTTCTTGAGAGCTATGGAGCATGGGGTGCAGAACGTGGCAGGGAGCTTTAGTTTACCAGTAAAATGGAAGTGCTGGGTATGAAGAGAGAAAACGAGGCCTTTTGTTAAAAGACAGAGAGGGTGGATCAGAGTTGGGACAGGCCTTGAAGGCCAGTCCAACTGCCACATTGTATAGGAAAGGGAAGGCCAGAGAGACTCATTTGCTCAAAGTCACACAGCCAGGGAGCTCCGAAGCTGGGATTTGATCCCAGGCCCCCTGACTCAAAATGCGGCGCTAAAAACACCAGGTGAGGGTCTAAGGATTCTCCTACAGCCTTCGCAGGACCCTGTGAGCAAGCTCCCTGCTCCGGCGCCCCGTGCCACCTGGTCAGAATTCCAACACGTCTCATCCTGCTCGTCAAACAGATGCTTCTTTCCAAACTGCTTCACGTCCCGGTTGAGCACAGAGCTCACCCTGTGGAGACAGAAGCGGGGTGGGAGGCAGATGGTGGGGGCGGGGCTCACGGAAAACTTTGGGCCCTGGAAGCCCGCCCGGCCAGGGGCCCCAGCTCTCACCTGCTCACGGTCTGGCCGCAGACCAAAGGCATCGGCGTGGCCATGGCCAGGAGCTCCCTGCCGCGGGTCTGCTGGGAAGGGCAAGAACAGGGGAATCAGACGCCCTGCCTCACCCGGCCCCCCAGAGGCTCTCCAGTACTAAGGAGGTGCCTAAGTGGGGATAACGGCACCCGCCTGCCAGGATTGTTGTGGAGATCAAATGAGATATTTGCAAAGCGCTTAGCACAGTGCCCGGCATGTAGCAGGTGCTTAGTCAATGTCCCCTTCCCACCCACCCGCTTCAGAGGGGTCCTGGGGAACCAGACCCTGGAGGGCACCCTCATAGAAACCATGTCTGAGTAAACAGCCCCAATCTCGGGACCCTGGGAGAGAAGAGTTTCCAACCCCCACATTTAACAGATGGGGAAACTGAGGCCCAGAGAGCGGGGGATGACTTGCCCACACAGCCCTGCTGTGGCTCTATGCTCTGCCCGCGGCTTCCCCGCTCCCGGGGGATCTTCTCGCTTCCAATCTCTCGGCACCAGGCAGAGGGCGAGGCAGGAGGGAAGTTTAAATTTTAAAATGACCGGCGGGCAGGAGCGCCCGCGCTCGGTCAAGTGGGGAGACCCGGCGCCCCTTCCCTCCCCACCGCTTGGCCGTCCGGAGATCCTGCACGTGGAGATCCCGTCCAGGCCCGTACGGAGGCCAGGGGCACGCAGGGCGCAGGCGCGGGGCGGGGCGGGAGCCGGGAAGCCGGGGCGAGGGGAGGTGCAGCGGGAGCGCGGGAGCTGCGAGGCGGAAACTGCTTCCTGGTGCAGCCAGAGGACTGGGCGGAGGAGAGCGGGCCTCGGCCCCTCCTCAGACTTTAAAGGGCCCGGACCTCTGGAGCGATCCGGTCCGGTCCAGTCCTCCTCCAGCCGCGCCCTTGAACCCTGCAAAGGGTCCTTTCTCTAAGGCCTCGGGGGCTCGACTTGGAGCCCCGGGATTGGCAAGAATAGAATGACTACCCCCCCAACTCTGGGGGCTCCCTGTTACCTCCTCCAGGGAGGTATCAAATGCACTTTACGCCACCTGGCCCCTCCCTACCCCACCTTTCCTTGCTTGTGCTTACTCCGCACATGTCCTCGACTGTCCCGTGATAGCGGGGTCCCAGCTGCTCCTGGCACATAAGCCTCCATTCATGCAATGCTCTCCTTCACTTCCTCCCCCAGCCTTCCCTCGAGTCTCAGCTAAAATCGCACCTTCAACCAAAAAAAAAAAAAAAAGCCTTTCCCAGGCTTCCTTGCTCTCAGTGCCTTCCCTCTGAGATCTTCCCCACTTTATCTTGTCTGTACATACATAGTTGGCTCCTCCATCAGACTGAGCTCCTCGAGAGTAGGGACCGGCTTTTGCCTTTCTTTGTATCCCCAACACTTAGCTCGGTGCCTTGCATACAGCAGGTACTTAAGAAATGCTCCTTGACAGTCATTACTGCTTTGCTCAATGGTGACTCCCACCCACCCCAAAGAAATGTTTGTGAAAGTTTTTTGTATTTAGATTTACCAGGGGAAGCTAGGTACAGTCTGATGTGGGCAGGAAATTTGGGGTCCGATTGATCGTGAGTCGTCCCAAAAGAATTACAAGATTCAGTGACTCAGTTTACCAAGTTTTATTGCAATGCTGTGAGTGATCACAGGGAGAGAACTAGAAAAATGGAAAGGTATCTCTCGAATAGTAAAAGAAAAGAGTTATATTTATAGTATAGATAAATTGATAATCAATCTCATTATAATAATCTCCACCTTGGGGAGGTACAAGGGAGGGCCTGGGGGCAGCTAGGTGTCGAGGTAGATAGAGCACTGGCTGTGGATTCAGGAGGACCTGAGTTCAAATCCAGCCTCAGACACTTGATACTTACTAGTTGTGTGACCCTGGGCAAGTCACTTAACCCCAATTGCCTCACCAAACAAATAAATAAATAAAACAAGGGAGGGCCTGTCCTCATAATATTCTCCACCTAGGGGTGTTTCAGGGGAGGGTTTATCCTAATTTGGAGTTCCTGCAGGTCCTAAGCCAACCCCTGAAGTGGGTACCTTTTTCAGTGGAGGTGTGTTTTGGGGGTTTACACGTCATAAGGTGAATCTGGGGACAAATTTGGCCTTTTCTGCGCATGTTTCTGTCATGGGGTGCAGAGCACCCCAGAAGTTCTCTGGGGGCACATCAAGGAAACTTCTCCTTGAGAAACTAAACCAGAGGACAGATAACGCCTAGAGAGATAAACTGAACCAAATCAGTTGGAGCTAGCTTCGGAATCCTACCCTTCATTCTGGTCTCCCTTACCCTGGGGAGATAAATTTGGGTGTGTCTGCGGCCTTTGCATTCTGAAGAGGGATCTGTAGCCACCCCTCACCCAATTCCCCCAGCTACCACCAGTGTGGGATGATCCACCTTCACTAAAGGAACTTTCCACAGGCAGATGGTCCACCCCCATCAGGCCTCTATAAAAGTACCTTCCAGTCTCCTGTTCGAGGAGATTTGGTACCTCTGAGCCATGTGCTTTATGCCAAATCTCCCCATGAAAAGTCCAAGGATTTCTTTCATGGTTTCCCTCCCCCCACCCTTCCCTTTCCTTGCTCCTAAATAAACTACCACCTTATTCTAACTAAGTTTTGTGTGCAAGAGGGTGTAATTCTTTAAAGAGGAATTCCCAAGAACCCCAAATCCCACCAACCTGTACCCCATTTCCCACCATATCATTTCTTTCTGATTCCCATGGCTAGTTTCAAAATACAATCATTTTTCATTAGAATTTCTATAGGTTGGGGCAGCTAGATGGTGCAGTGGATAGAGCACTGGCCCTGGATTCAGGAGTACCTGAGTTCAAATCCGGCCTCAGACACTTAACACTTACTAGCTGTGTGACCCTGAGCAAGTCATTTAACCCCAATTGCCCCACAAAAAAAAAAAGAATTTCTATAGGTTGTCTTTTTCCTTTATTGTTATTTTGACCTGACCTGTTCTGGTCCGTTATGGATGTTGATCACTATGGGTATGAGAACCTAACATAAATTATCCATTAACTGGGATCTGACTCCCTTTTAGAGCTAATATCTGTATTAGAGCTTGGGTCTTAGGTTTTTCTATTAACTCCTTTTTGCGTCCTACATCACAGTCTAAGGGGCTGGAGGAGATGGCTCCCATGCCCCTGTACGCTGGGTGTCCAGACTGCTTTGAGCAGTGCCTTGTCATAGACCCATCTTGCCTCGATTGAAAATCCTCAGTAATAGGGAGCTCAATACTGGTACAGCGCTCCCCTTCCACTTTGGGACGGTGGAAAGTTTTTCTTTATGTGGAACCCAAAATTTGCTGGGCAAATTGCATCCATTTGCTTCTAGTTCTGCCCTCTGAAGCAAGAAGAAAAAGTCTCTTCCAATTGAGTCTGACTCAATGTCTCCCCACCCCCAGCCCCCACCCCCCACTCCGCCCAGTCTTCTCTTCAAACTAAGCATCCCCAGACCCGTGGATAAGTCCTCTGGTGACACTGTCCAGTCTCTGTATCTTCTGAAAGTCCTATTTAAGACATGCTCTCGCTTGTCAACATCCTTCCAAAGAATGAGGCGTCCAGTGCAGTGGATAGACTTGGGAAGACCTAAATTCAAATCCAGCCTCACATACTTATTACCCGTGTAACCCTGGACAAATCCCTAGATCTCCCACAGCTTCAGTTTCCTCAACTGTAAAATGGGGACAAAAATGGCACCTCCCTCCCAGGTTTGTTGTCAGGTTCAAATGAGATAATACTTTGCAACATTTAGAGAGCCATATAAATCTAGCTAAGGTTAAGATCTTAGGGTGCTAAACATGTGATCTGATCAGGGCAGAGAAAGAACTATTTCCTCCCATGTTTTGTACTTTAAGCCTAGGAATGCAAACTAAAATCCCTTTAGCTCGTTTTTGGTTAATGCTTCTCTCCAGTATCGGTTAACAGGGCCTAGCACAAGAGGCTTTAGGGAAGATAACATTTCCAGTCTGGGACCCAGCAAAGCCAAAACACTAGATCGGGTGACCTGTAGAGTTTTGTTCCTTATTACCTGTTCCCCTCTCTGGGGCCTTAATTTCCTCATCTGAAAAGTAATGGGAGCCTGAGGGCTTCACTAATTTTTTCTAAAGGCCCTTCTGGTTTGGTTTTGTTTTTTTAGTTAGGCAATTGGGATTAAGTGACTTGCCCAGGGTCACACAGCCAGTAAGTGTTAAGTGTCTGAGTCTGGATTTGAACTCAGGTCCTCCTGACTCCAGGGCCGGTGCTCTATCCACTGTGCCACCTAGCGCCCCTTTTTAAATTTTTTTTTCCCTTCTGGTTTTAACTTCAGTGATTGTAATCGATTAGGCCCATCCTTTTTTAGCCTGCTTAGATCTCTTTGGAAATTGACTGTCGTATCCAATATGTTTGCTCTCCCTCCCCACTTTGTGTCATTTGCAGAACTGATAACCATAACACCTATTCCTTTATCCAAGTCACTGAAAAAAACAACACAAAAAACATTGAAGAGCAAAAGGCCAGGCACAGATTTCTGGGGGGTACTCCACTAGAGACTCTCATACAAGTTGTTATCAGCCTATTAGTTACTCTTTGGGTCTGGCCATTCAACCAGAACCTAATCCATCAAAATGTCCTATCATCTGGCCTCATGTTACTTCATCCAAAAAAAAAAAAACAGCATAAAAAACACCTGAGAGAACCTGATCAATGGAAGTGAATGGAGAACAAAGAAATAAAACCATGTGCTCTTCCATACTTGATTCTCTAAGCCACTCCCTACATCAGCTGTTCTAAACCTTCTCCTGTGAGGAAATGGGGAATGTTCTCCTCTCAGTAAGAATATAATAGTCACCATTCAAATTAAGCTCCTCCAGACCTGTTTGAGGAAAAAGTTTCCTTCTCTTCCTCCCCCCTCCAGCAAACAAAATCACATGGTTCAGGGAAACCTGAGCTGGTCACAATTAGTTCACCTCCTGAGCTGTGTTCATATAAGGGAGGAATTGAAGAATTGTCCCTGTATCACCACCCCCATTGGCTAAGAAATACTGTGTTCTGATTAGCTAGTTTTTGCGCATAGATTGTAACCCTTGATTAATTGGACCAATGATGAAAAAGGGGAGGGTCCATTCACATCAGGGACTAGGAAATAAAAGGGACCTTTGAGCCTCCATTTTTTGGTCACCCACCAGCTGCACACTGGGTGGCCCATTCTCACAAGAATGACAATAAATGAGCCTTTGACATATCACCACCGCTGAGTTCCAGAAAATTATTGTAGGAGTCATTTTCCTCACATCTCCTCAAGCTTCCCACACTCCCACCCCTACTCATAGCTGAGGACCTCACTTCAAACTTTACTGAGAAAATAGAAACTCACTATTTGACAAAAACTGCTGGGAAAACTGGAAAGCAGTCTGGTAGAAACTAGGCATAAACATAAAGGGTGATATCATAAGCAAATTAGGGGAGCATGGAAGAAACTACCTGTCAGATCTATGGATAAGGGAAGAGTTTGTAACCAAGAAAGAGATAGAGTGGTTTGCAGGACTTAAAATGGGTCATTTTGTTTATATAAAATGTAAAAGGTTTTGCACAAACAAAACCAATGCAGCTGAAATTAGAATAAAAATAGAAAACTGGGGGAGATTTTTGCAGCATTACTCTGATAAGTCTCATATAGAGAACTAAGCCATGTTTATTAAAATAGAAGCCATTAGGGCAGCTAGGTAGTGCAGTGGATAGAGCACCACCCCTGGAGTCAGGAGTACCTGAGTTCAAATCCAACCTCAGACATTTAACACTTACTAGCTGTGTGACCCTGGGCAAGTCACTTAACCCCAATTGTCTCACTAAAAAAAAAAAATAGAAGCCATTCCCCAAATGATAGCCAGTCAAAGGATATGAACAGGAAGTTTTCAGAGGAAGAAATCATACCCAGATTGACTAAGATGACAGAAAAGGAAAATGACAAATGCTGGAGAAGATGTAGGAATATAGATTTGCCAATGCACTGCAGGGGTGAACTGGTCCAACCATGTAGGAGAACAATTTGGAACTATGTCCCAAGGCTATAAAACTGTGCATATCCTTTAACTCAGCAATACCACTAGAAAAAGACCCATATGAACAATAACAGCTCTTTTTGTGTTGGCAAAGAATTGGAATCTGAGAGGATGCCCATCAACTGGCTGAACAAGTCATGTTATATGAACATGATGGAATACTATTGTGTTGTAAGAAGGGAATGGCTTCAGAAAAACCTGGGAAGACCTATATGAACTGATGCAAAAGGAAATAAACAGAACCAATAAAATAATCTACATAGTCTCAGCAATAGTGTAAAGATGATCAACTGTGAAAGACTTTGTAACTCTGATCATTTTGGTGAGCCATCACAGTTCCAAAGGATTAATAATTTAAAATGTTATCCACCTTCAGATAGAGACCCAATGGACTCAGAGTGCAGACTGAAGCATTTTTTTTCTTTTATTTTTCTTGTTTTTTCCCCTCAGGATATGGCTAAATGTGGAAATATGTTTTGCATGACTGTATATGTATAATGGATGTCATATTTCTTGGCCTTCTCAATGAGTAGAAGAGGAGGTGGAGGGAGGGAGAAAATGTAGAACTGATAATAAAAAGAAAATTTACCCAAAAAAAACAAAAAAAGAAACTAGGACCTTAAGGTCCTTTCCCTTTATCTCTCAGTCCTATGACATCATCCCTAATTCTTTCCTCCTTTATTCTAGTCTCTGATAAAAGAGGTAATCTTCCTCCTTACCAACACAAACCCCACTTTGAGTGTACTCCCTCATGTCTTGTTCTGTTCTCTCTAGCAAATTGCCCCCTCACACACACACACACACACACAATCATCTTTCCTCTCTCTTAAACTGTCAGTTTCTCCCTATCTACTGAAACTTTCCCTGCTGTCTACAAACGTGCCCAAGTCTCTCCCATCCTTAAAAAACCTTCCCATCTCTTCAAGTCTACTAACTTTCTCAGCCAAAACCTTTGAACAGAAACTATCTACACTCATTGCCTCCATTTCCCCTTCTCATACTCATTTCTCAACCTTTTGCAATCTGGCTTCCAATCTGATCACTCAACTGAAAGGAACTGTTCTCTCCAAATTTACCCATCAATCAACAAGCATTTATTAAGCATCTATTATGTTCCAGGAACTGTACAAAGCACTGGAGAGATAAAAGAAATGCAGAAACAGTCCCTGTTTTTCCCTCAGCAATTCAAATGAAAAGACTCCTCTGGTGGAGATATGTAAATAACCAGGTACATACAAGACAGATACAGAGCAATGGGATGGTAATGTCAGAGGAGAAAATCGTTGGCAACTGGAGGAACTGGGAAAGGCCTTTTATAGAAGATGGAATTTGAGCTGAATCTTAAGGAAAACAGAGACAGAGGTGAGAAAGGAAAGCACCCAGTCATGGAGGGGATCAGCTGCAAAAAAGGCAGGGAGAAGAGATGGAGTGTGGTGTTTGATGAAGTACAAGTAGACCAGAGGAGCTGGATGATAGAGTGTATGGAGGAAAGTCAAGTATAAGAATAGAGGTATCACCCTGGGCAAGTCCCTTAACCCTCACTGCCCCTCAAAAAATTTTTAAAAATTAAAAATTTTTTAAAAAGGCAGCTAGGTGGCACAGTGGATAGAGCACCAGCCCTGGATTCAGAAGGACCTGAGTTCAAATTTGACCTCAGACACTTAACACTGACTAGCTGTGTGGCCCTAGGCAAGTCACTTAACCCTCATTGCCCTGAAAAAAAGATTAGAGGTAGGAAGGGGCAGGGTTGTAAATGTCTAACAGAGGATTCATTATTTCATGCTGTATATAATAGGGAGCTGCTGAGGTTTGTTGAATAGGGGTGTGTGACAAGATCAGATTTATGCTTTAGGATAAAAAGTTAAAAGAAAATAAATTAATTTTTTTAAAAAAGGAAAATCACTTTGGCAGCTGTGTGAAAGATGATGGATTGGATGTAATGAGGAGAGACTTGAGGCAATGACTAAATAGAAGGCTACTTGAAAGACACCAGGCAAAGAGTTGATGAGGGCCTGAACTAGGGGTGGTGACCAGTTGTATAGCTTGTAGTGGAATGAGTTTCTATTTCTGCTGTTGTTCAGTTTTGTGGGTGGGTTTTGTTTTTTTTTCAGTCACTTCTGTCCCTTTGTGATCCCATTTAGGGTTTTCCTGGCAAAGATACTGGGGTGGTTTGCCATTGCCTTCTGCAGCTCAGTTTACAGATGAAACTAAGGCAAAGGGGGTTAAGTGACTTGCCCAGGGTCACACAGCTAATAAGAGTCTGGAGTCTTCCTGACTCCAGACCAGGCACTCTAGCTACTGTGCCACATATACTGCTGAAATCATAGGTCCAGACCAAAACTGATGAAATCTGAGATCCCTTTTTTTCTCACACATTCTATGAAGGAAAGGATAGAGCCACTTGATTTTTTTTTTTTTGGTGGGGCAATGAGGGTTAAGTGACTTGCCCAGGGTCACACAGCTAGTAAGTATCAAGTGTCTGAGGTGGGATTTGAACTCAGGTCCTCCTGAATCCAGGGCCAGTGCTTTATCCACTGCACCACCTAGCTACCCCCAAGCCACTTGATCTTAAATTTTCTCACGAGGGCAATAATCCATTGTATCTCAAAGGTCCTCCGTGATCTTGTGATCCTCTACCTTGTGAGGATGTGCTCTGGGAGACCCTGTAAACCACTAGAATCCTTGTCCCCCCTACTGCATACCCTCCTCTACTACCCCCTACCCCCACCCCCTGGGCTCTGCACCGGCGCCTCTCAGGTGAATTCCTAGAATACCAGGGAGATTGGGTTCCTATAACCCGGCCCCTACCCCAAGCTCTCCCGAGTTGGAGGAATCCTCTGTCACCAGACAAAGTTGTTTCCAGTTCAACCCGAAGAAAGCTAGGGATGGGCCCATGCTCCAGCCACCAGGTGGCGAGGGCAGACCACAGTGCTCTCTGACACTCCCGGCTGCCGCAGGACCCTATCTCCAAGCGCTAGTTCAACCAAAGCTCCATCCTCCTCCCCGCCCAGAGGAACCCAGACCCATCGTGTTCTGTCCAGCCAGCCCTCGCAACTCCAGGGGAGAGGCTGGTCAAAGGAAGGGGAAATTCACAACCCTCTCCCAGACAGCTCCCACTTGAGCTCACTTGCCTTCCTGCCCAGTGCTTCGCTCTATACTGGACTCCCTTCCTCTTTAGCGGATCCCATCCCTCCCCTACCTCCAGCACTCGGGGGCAGCTGGCAGGAAGGCAGGAGCTCAGAGCTCGCCAGGGTTGGGATGGGGGCGTCTCTGGCTGGGGACTCCGGCGCCAGCCCCTGATTAATACACTGTGAGACGGAAACCTCCTTTCTTGGGGAAGAAAGGAATGGGCCGGAGATAGAGGGGAACTATTAAACTTGGGGATGCGAGGGCTAAGGGAAAGGTCAGACCACTGTTAGCTGGGGAGGGTCAGATCCCTGGGGGACTGAGAGATGAATAATTCCCACCGTTTCCTCAGCACAAGGCCACTCCCTCCAGGAGGCCCATCTGGGTCCCCTCCTACCCCCAAGCTGTTCTTCCTCCCTCAATTTTCCTGATAGTAACTTTGTGTTTTTTATATCCGTGAACATTGTGTTTCCCGATAGATTGTAAACTCCTTGAGGGCAAGAACTGTTTCTCTTCTGTGTCTCCTTTGCCAAACACAATACCTGGCACACAGCAGGTGCTTAATACATGCCCAGTGAATGATTGTTTTTTTCTGTATGCCTACTAACCTGGAGGTAGTTAATATGGGGCAGGTACCACTAAACCTTTAACACTATGTTGAAAGACAGAGGTGTCAAATATTCAGGCTAGGGCCCTCAACTCTCCCAAGTGCAGCCAGAACCAACTTAAAATGTAACTGGGAAATATTTAACAAAATTAATAAAAGACAATAAAACATAGATAATATTACATTTTAAAATTAATTCAACGTGCGGCCCACAAGGATACTTATTTATGGTTTAGTGGTCCTCATTTCTATTTGGATTTGACACTCCTAGTTTAAGATCCCTTTCAGTTCTAACATTCTATGTCCATAGGAACAGAAATTTAGATTTGTTTTTTGGTTTTTTTTGTGGGGCAATTGGGAGTAAGTAACTTGCCCAGGGTCACACAGCTAGTAAGTGTTAAGTGTCTGAGGCCGGATTTGAACTCAGGTCCTCCTGACTCCAGGGCCGGTGCTCTATACACTATGCCACCTAACTGCCCCAGAGATTTAGATTTGGAAGAGATCTTAAAGCCTATCCAGGCCACTCTCCTCATGTTACAGATGAGAAAACTGAAGCCTGAAGAGGGTGACTTGCCCAAGATCACACAGTTTGTATCAAAGTCAGGATATGAACCCAAGACTTCCTGTCTCCTGGACTAGCATCCTATCCATACTAATCTGAGGTATCTTTAAATCCTGACATTCCATATTCAGTTGTTGTTGGTTTTTTTTTTTTTGCGGGGCAATGGGGGTTAAGTGACTTGCCCAGGGTCATACAGCCAGTAAGTGTCAAGTGTCTGAGGCCGGATTTGAACCTAGGAACTCCTGAATCCAGGGCCAGTGCTTTATGCACTGTGCCACCTAGCTGCCACCTAGCTGCCACCTAGCCGCCCCCCCCCCCACACACACACATTCCATATTCTAATCTCTCTTAAAAACTCAGCCCTGGTAATCTATGTCCCCAGGTCCCTTCCAGCTCTGACATTCTAAGTTGTAAGGTCCTTAGCAGCTTGACCGCTCAGTGTTCTAAGGGCCCTTCTGTCCCTAACATTCCTTGTCCTAAAGTTTCCTTCATTTATTTTTTTTTTAATTTATTAATTTATTTAATTTTGCGGGGCATTGGGGGTTGTGACTTGCCCAGGGTCACACAGCTAGTAAGTGTCAAGTGTCTGAGGCCGGATTTGAACTCAGGAACGCCTGAATCCAGGGCCGGTGCTTTATCCACTGTGCCACCTAGCTGCCCCAGTTTCCTTCATTTCTAACATTCTCATCTCTGTGAAAGGAGCAACAAGTTCTAAAGTCACACCCAAATGACTTTGAGAAAATCAATCTGGTAGATTGTTTGCAAGAGCTACTGGAATGTGGTAGAAAGAGCCCTGGAAATAGAGTTTAAAAAAACAAACCAAAAAAACCCTGGGTTTGAATCCAGACTATATCATCTATAGCTTTGTGTAACCTTAGATAAGTCACTTCCCTTCTCTGGGCCTCAGTTTCCTTTGGTTTAAGATGGGCTTGTACTAGATGCCTTCTAAAGTCCCAACCAGCTTCAGTCCTATGATCTTATGACACTCCCTGGAAAGGAAATCAGAAAACAAAGATATCCAATGAAAGATAGTTCACAGGTTCTCCTTAGAAAAGGGAATAAAGCATTTGGCAGAGCTGATTTCATCATGTCGGCAAAAGCAACAAGCAGTATCCTTTTGTGGGAAGCTTGGTTCTCCGCCTTGTAGTTCTTATGACAGGCATAAGAAACAAAGCCACCATGTAGAGGCAGTTGGGTGGTCTTAGATTCTTCCTAGTTATGTGGCCCTGGATAAATCATTTAACGTTTGTCTACTTTAGTTACCTCATCTGTCAAGTGGGGATGATGATAGAACCTATTTCCAAGGGTCTTTGTGAGGATAAGATGAGATATTTGTAACACTCTTTACGATGATGAGGACAATTGGGATCAAACCAACTCGACCGTTGTTGCTGAAAGGGTAGAGTCAGTGTATTCTCTTCTGGCCCTACTTACCATGGGTAACATTCCAAAATGCCCCTCCCTGGGACCCTACTGGATATCGTTGACTCTTATTATAATGTAAGCTACATGAGGGCAGGAACTGTTTTCGCTTTTGGATTTCTCTCCCCAGTGCTTAGCCTAGTAGCTTGGCACACAGGAGGTGTTTAATAAATGCTTTTCATCTTTCATCCCTCGTTCATTTATGCATCACCCTTATTCCTCTCACAAAGGTGTGGAGCTGGAAGGGAACTTAGATGTCCTCTAGTTCAACTCTCTAATTTTACAGATAAGGAAAGTGAAACCCCAAAGGTTAAGGGACTTGCCCAAGGTCACATAGGTAACAACTGGCAGAATCTCTTACTCTTAATCTTCTTTCACAGTATCATGCTGCTTTTTCTGAATGATGATGGCAAGTCAATTTGTTGTTGTTCAGTCATGTCCAATTCATTATGACCCTGGTTGGGATTTTCTTGGCAAAGATACTTGAATGGTTTGCCATTTCCTTCCCTCTTCAAGAACAAAGGGCAAACAACAACAAGAGAAACAAAGGTTAAGTGACTTGCCCAGGACCACACATCTAATACGTGTCTGAGGCTGGATTTGAACTCAGGTCTTCCTGACTTGAGGCTCAGCGATCTAGACCCTGAGCCACCTAGCTGCCTCCTAGGCAAACAGGCATTTAATAAGAACTGGTTGATTCAAACAGTGAATGTGAGAAGCAGGAGCAATGGTGCAGGTAGGAGAACCAGGAGAAAGAAGTACCACAGAATCCAGAAAGGAAAGAGTATTCAGCAGGAGGGGATATCAACAGTTTTGACCACTGCAGGGAAGAAAACATAGGGGACAACTAATCTTTATACTGCGGAGCATTAGGTATTCACTAAGGGGAGAACAGAACCCTATGTGTTATAAAACTGACTTTTAAAAAGCTTAATGTTCGTCAGCTAGGTGGCGCAGTGGATTAAGCACTGGCCCTGGATTCAGGAGGCCCTGAGTTCAAATCTGACCTCAGACACTTGATACTAACTAGCTGTGTGACCCTGGGCAAGTAACTTACCCCCCCATTGCCCTGCCAAAAAAAGGGGGGGAAGCTTAATGAAATGCTTTTTGGGATGGGATTGCATCCCTGTGGTGTGACTATCCCTTGAGGTTCTGTCCTTGGCCTTCTCTACATTTTCTCTACATTATCTACTCCTATCATTTCACTTATCTCCTCTATATTTAGATGACTTACAAATCTACATCACAGATGAGATCAAGTGATATAATATATGTAAAACACTTATCAAATCTTAAAGCCTATTATTATGCTATTACTTCATTCTTCTTTTTTTTTTAATGGATCTTAGTGAGAAATTATCCTGGGACAAATCACTCTTGCTAATATTCTTTTTTTTTTTTTTTGGTGAGGCAATTGGGGTTAAGTGACTTGCCCAGGGTCACACAGCTAGTGTCAAGTGTCTGAGGTTGGATTTGAACTCAAGTCCTCCTGAATCCAGGGCCAGTGCTCTATCCACTGCACCACCTAGCTGCCCCGCTAATATTCTTTTGTGTGTAATGTTCCATAGACTGTTGCACAAGTATATAAAATAACTACTCTCTTATCAATGAATCACAGTTTTGGAATATATGTTTATATTGTCTAGCCTCACTAAAAGCAACTTCTGAATGACTGGTAGAAAATGGGATGACTAGGCTGATATACACCTCATTCTGCTCCCACATTGTTTTCTTCAGCTACATCTCTACATTTTGAAAGCCTTTCATTACATGTAAATGTATATTTAATGTGGCAATATCTATTTAAAGGCCTAATTAAGTAAATACCATTTATTTATTTTATATTAAAATAAACTACTGTGAAAACCAGTTGACTGTGATTTCCATGTGTTATAATACTCAGGTTCCAATTCAGGTTGAATTCTCAAGGATAGTTTAGGGTCTAAATTTCTTTCTTTTTTTTTTTTTTTTAGTGAAGCAACTAGGGTTAAGTGACTTGCCCAGGGTCACACAGCTAGTAAGTGTTAGGTGTCTGAGGCCGGATTTGAACTCAGGTACTCCTGACTCCAGGGCCAGTGCTCTATCTACTGCGCCACCTAGTTGCCCCTTAAATTTCTAATATAGAGATTCATCCATTAGTTTGTGAAGAATAGCATGCTTCTATATAATATTGGCCACCTGATAGTATCTTTTAAATTTTTATTTTATTGATATCTTTTTTATTTTAAATAGTATTTTATATTTTCTAATTACATGTAAAAACTATTTTTAACATGAGTTTTAAAAATTTTTGAGTTCCAAATTCTCTCCCTTTCTCACCTCCTCCCTCCCTGAGATGGCAAGCCATTTGATATCGGTTATACATGTACAATTATGCAAAACATATTTACATATTAGTCATGTTATGAAAGAAAACACAGACTCCCCCCTCCCAAAAAAACCCTACAAAAATATTAAAGTGAAAAATAGTGTGCTTCAATCTGCATTCAGACTCCATCATTTTTTTCTCTGGAGGTGGATAGAATTTTTTATCATGAGTCCTTTGAAATTGTCTTGGATCATTGAATTGCTGAGGATAGCTAAGTCATTCACAGTTGATCATCACACAATATTGCTGTTACTGTGTTACTGCTGTGTTACTGTGTATGTTCTCCTGGTTCTGTTTACTTCACTTTGTACCAGTTCATATAAATCTTTCCAGGGATTTTATTGAATTTTTTGTTTTACATTTCCTAGATTTCCTCCTTTATCCCTCTTCTTTCCCTCCCCAGAGTACCATTCCTAAAGCAAAAAACTTTTTTTAAGACAAAGAAGGAAAAATATCAACAAAATCAATCAATGGATTGAAAAACATCTGACAATATGTGCAATTAATGTCCAGTTCCCCAGGAATCTGATCTTTGCAAAGGAGCCAGGGAAGGTATCTTTTTATATAGCTTCTTTGGGGCCAAACTTAAGCTCTTTGTAATTTTGCAACCATCAGTTTTGATCATTTTGTGACTGTTGTCCCTTGCATTGTAGCTATTGTGTGTATTGCTTTCTTTGCTCACTTCAATTTGTATCAGTTCCTGTAAGCTTTTCCATGCTTCTCTGTATTCATTATGTTCATTGTTTCTTACAATACAGTATATTCCATTACATTCATATACCATACTCTATTAAGCCTTTTCCCAGGTAATGGGCATCTACTTTGTTTCCAGTTCTTTGCTACCACAAAAAATGTTGCTATAGATATTTTGGCATATAGGCATGCCTCATTTTATTGTATTTTGCTTTATTGCACTTTGCAGATATTGCATTTTTTACAAATTGAAGGCTTGTGACAACCCTGTGTCAAGCAAGTCTATTGGCACCATTTCACCAACAGCATATGCTCATATCATATCTCTGTGTCATATTTTGGTAATTCTCTCAATATTTCAAATTTGTTTACTATTATTATATCTGTTATGGTGATCTGCCATCAGTGATCTTTGATGTTACTATTTTAATTGTTTTGGGGTGCCACAAACCAAGCCCACATAAGATAGTGAACTTAAGTGATAAATGTTGTGTGTGCTCTGACTGCTCCACTGACCACCTGTTTCCCCATCTCTCTCCTTAGCCCTCCATTGTTGTTGTTTGTTCTTCATTCCCAAAGAGAACCATGACATCAGGGTGATATCATGACTTGCACTGAATTGGATGTAAGTGAGGGAGGGATGGGCAAAGTCACCAGCCTCACTCTTTAAAGCCTCCAGGGTCATCTGGGTCCAGTGGCATGATATACATCAGAATTACTGGAGATGGCCCTGGACATTTGAGGTAATTGGGGTTAAGTGACTTGCCCAGTGTCACATAGCTGGTAAGTGTTTGAGGTGAGATTTGAACTCAGGTCCTCTTGACTCCAGGGCTAGTATTCTATTCACTATGCTACCTCAATGCCCCTCAGGCTTCCCTACTCTGAGACACAATATTGAAATTAGGTCAATTGATAATCCTACAATGGTTTCTAAGTGTTCAAGTGAAAGGAAGTGTCAATCATAACAAACGTCATTGTTGTCTTATTTTAAGAAATTGCCACAGCCACCCCAACCTTCAGCAGCCACCAACTGATCAGTCAGCATGACCAACACCAAGGCAAGACCCTTCACCAACAAAAATATTACAATATTACAAAGGCTCAGATGATCGCATATTTTATCAATAAAGTATTTTTAATAAGGTAGGTACATTGTTTGTTTAGACATAATAGTGTTGCACACTTAATAGACTACAGGATAATGCAAACATAACCTTTATATTCACTGGAAAACCAAACAACTCATGTGACTCATTTTATTGCAATATTTGCTTTATTGTGGTGGATTAGAACTGAACCTGCAGTATCTTCAAGGTTTGCCTATTTATCATTGATTTAATGGGGCATAAACCTAGCAGTGAAATCTCTAAGTCAAAGGGCTTGGATATTTTAATCATTTTAGTTCCATATTTTCATATTGCTTTCAATCAATTCTCAAGTCCACCAACAGTGCACTAACATGTCCATCTTTCCACAACCCCCTAACATTGACTATTCTCATTTTTTGTCATCTTTGCCAATCTGGTGGGGGTGAATAGAAATTTCAAGGTTTGTTTTGAATTGCATTTGTACTATTATTAGTTACTTACGGCACTTTTTCTTGTGGTTGTTAATAATTTGCAATTCTTCTTTTGAGAATTCTTTGCTCACATTGTCTTTCTAGATATTTGATAGGTGCTAAATTTTTGCAACCTGCTGAGATATAGTTTCTACTATTACTTTGCATAATCGTAATTGATCAATAAGTTCAAGCTCCTTAAGGAAACCTTTTGGCAATTTTTCATGGCAATTACCTGATCCTGAATTGCCATCAAAAATACCTCTATTTCTATCAACAGATCCACATGACCTGGACATTTGTTCAATATTTCCTTGTCAACATCTTGTTGGTTGAGTTCATGAGACTGTTGCCCATGGAGGGCCTTTTAAATCTGCTCTTGGCTCTTAGCCATTTCATAGGCTCTATTCAGAGGTAAATTACATTCTTTTATGTTCAACAAATCCAGTGGTTTATACCTATTGTCAGTTTTTACTATTGCTTGAAAAAGTGATGTTTACCCCTAAAGATATTTCTTTAAGTTTTTTAACTTATTTAAAGTTAAATCAGTTAATTTCTTTTTTTATTTTCGAATGACTGTGTTTGGCTAATACCACACATAATTTGTTAGGATACTTGACAAATATATTGTTATCCATTTTTTTAGGGGCAATGAGGGTTAAGTGACTTGCCCAGGGTCACACAGCTAGTAAGTGTCAAGTGTCTGAGGCTGGATTTGAACTCAGGGCCTCCTGAATCCAAGAACAGTGATTTATCCACTGCACCACCTAGCTGCCCCGTTGTTATCCATTTTGCTGTTCCAGAATCTTAGATTATGACTAGTACTGTTAAGGTGTTTGTGGTTTCAAATGTATTCTTCTAGTTTTTTAGTTCATTAAGTTTGTTAAGCTTTGAGTTCAACATGCTAGTAATTTTCTTAACATATGCAGCCATAGTTTTGTCCCTCATAACTTTAATGCTATATGTGTCTTGCTTAGAAAAGACTGAAGCTTTCATGAGGGAGGTGGTGCTTGAGATGAATTTTGAAGGACACTAGGGATTTTAAGGTGGGGTGGGAGTGTGGAAGACAGCCAGGGCAAAGGTATAGACATAGTGGATGGAATGTTGTGTGTGAAGACCAGTTTGGCCAAACCAGAGTACATGAAGATCAGATAAAATTCTATGTCAGAAAAAAGAACTTGCTTTGTTCTAACGCACAGTTGTCAGTCATTGACATCAAGTGAAGTGTAAAATAGGGAGATATATATTTGCCAAAGATTTTTATCATTGTCATGGAAGATGTCCCACTCAAAGTCCATATGGAAGAAGAATTCCCTATGGATGGTGAAGTCACCCTCCAGGTGTTCTGATTTGCAGATGACATTGGGTTGAGTGCACTAAGTCCCAAAAGGGCTCCCCACCAAGATACAAATCACTCATGAGAAATAAACCTAGAAATCCACATAGGAAAGCCCAAATGGATGAATGATATCTATTCCTCAGATTTTGTGGTGCAGTCAGATTCATTAAGTCAGACCATCAGTACATATATCTTAGACACTGCAGATTATTGATGAGCCACCCTGAGAGAAGGAACTGGTTTTATTTTGTTTTGTTTTTTGCTTTTCTTTATATTCCCAGTGCTTAGCACAGTGCCTGGCACATAGTAAGTGCTTAATAAATGTTTGTTGAATGACTGACTGACCATAAATAGACATGAAGAAGAGTACAAACTGAATCACACTTGGTACTAGATCATACAAAGTACTTTCAATGACCCCAAGCTATACACTGTCACTGAAATCAATCTTTTAAAAAACACCCATTAGTATTTCCTGGTTTTGTTGAGTCAGGTGGCTACAAATCATGGAACACCACAATCTCAGAAAACTCAAAATGGTGAATGACCCAAACTGCAATGGATAGAACGATGGTACGTGTGAATGGGCTGCAACATCTCATCAACAATAACTTGCAGATAAAAAAATGGCATAACAACATCATTAAAGACTGAAAAGGGGGGCAGCTAGATGGCGCAGTGGTTAAAGCACCAGCCCTGAATTCAGGAGTACCTGAGTTCAAATCTGGGCTCAGATACTTGACACTTACTAGCTGTGTGACCCTGGGCAAGTCACTTAACCCCCATTGCCTGCAAAAAAAAAAAAAAAGACTGAAAAAGGGGGTGGAACAGACATATAACAAGAGTGAGGAATAACAGAGAGCTGCAAGCACTGCACGGGTATAGGTGAAATATTAAAAGAATCAGAAATCTCAAGAACATTGGGTTGATCTTTTATGGAGGACATATGAAAAGACAGAGACAAGACAATCTGAAGCAATTAAGTATTCACATTGATAATAGGAATTCATCAAAATATATTCTATCATTCCCTCCCTTGTTCTAACATTTTTTTTGTTTGTTTTTGTTTTTGTTTTTTGTGGGGCAATGAGGATTAAGCGACTTGCCCAGGCATAGCTAATGTCAAGTGTTCGAGGCTGGATTTGAACTCAGGTTCTCCTGAATTCAGGGCTGGTGCTTTATCCACTGCAACACCTAGCTGCCCCACTGTAACATTTTTTAATCTGTGTTCTAAGGTTCCTTCCAGGTCTGACCTGTTATGTTCTAAAACAGGGGTTGTTAACCTTTTTTTTTTTTGTATCATGGACTCTTTCTGGTGAAACTTATGGACCCCTTCTCAGAATAATGTTTTTAAATGCACAAAATAAAATACATGGGATTTCAAAGAAAGCCAATTATACTGAAATACAGTTATTGTCGTATTAAAAAACTAAGTGCATGAACCCCAAGTTAAAAACCCATTTCCTAAAGTCATCCAGGAAATGGTGACTGAAGTGTCCCCGTGGAGCAGCAGTGTGCCCTCATTAATACAATGATCCTCCCTTGCTACTCCTTTCCTAAGTAGCCAATAGACTAGAGGAGAGTATCCTCCTAGGATTAAACATCTATAGCATGTATGATTCTCATCTCTCTCCTAGAAGTTCCTCGAGCACAGAGCATGTATGATTTTTTTCATATTTATATCCCCAGTTACTTAGATCTTTTAATGGTATAAATAACAAGCTGGGACACAGACAGGATTGTGTTGAAGCCCATTGTATTAGCTCTCAAGAGTGATGGTTAAATTTTCAGTGTGAGCATTTATATCTGAGAAATCAGCCAACACTACCAATCATGGCTTGACTTTTTTTGTCGATTGTCTAGGCTTAAGAAAACAATGGAGAAAATGTTAATAATGCCGATTCAACTTAAAAGCCCAAAGCCAGGCTGAATCTGGGTGGGTTGGGGACAATGTCAGAAAAAGGCTGGGGCCAAAGAACAAAGGAGGGGGAATCCTGGGACCAGTACAGTCAGATGACAAAGAGGAATAAAATTCTGTTCCTAATCATGGAAATTCCCCCGGGGGGCTGCTTTGGTGTAATGAACAGCACAGACAGCAGCCTGTCCTGCTGCATCAAGGAGAATAACAGTTTAACAATCTGATAATATCATTTCCCCCATCCCCCAGGCACCTTCTTCCCAATGAGCATCCCGGATTCCCCTGGGGCTTGTGTGAAACTGCACAGCTTGGCCAGCTTGGGGGCAGGGGGAGTCAGCACTCTCTGTAGAAGAAAAGACAAAAAGCCCTATCCTCTCCTTTTACTCTTTTTCTTGACAAAGTGGAAAAGAACACTGGCTCCAGAATCATAGGGGCTTGGGTTCAAATTCTGCCTCTGGTGGTTGCTACTTGTAAGACTCAAGGCAGTGGCTTACATACATTACATATACAATATATGATATACAATTATTATATATTATATAATATGTATTAACTTTATGTATTCTATGTAACTATATAATATAGAATTATACTTTATGCATCATAGTCCTAGGATTCATTACTTACTAAAATAATTTATGCATTTTATAGTTATTAGGAATGGGATTTTCCTGCCTAGGATTGTTTCTTAAATTTTGTTATTGTTATATAGAAGTTGATTTTTGAGAATCTTTTTTTTTTAACCTGTAAAATGAAGGGGTTGGATTATTTGGCCTCTGAGATCTTTTGCAGCAATAAATCTATAGTCCCAGAATCCGTCACTCACAGATTGAAGATGACTGAGGTTTCATTTTTTGATGGAAGTACAAGCCCACAAGCTATATTTTGTTATTGTTCAGTCATTTCAGCCGTGTATGACTCTGTGACCCCATTTAGGGTTTTCCTGGCAGAGATACTGGAGGGGTTTGCCATTTCCTTCTCTAGTTCATTTTAAAGCTGAGGAAACTGAGGTAAATAGGGTTAAGTGACTTGCCCAGAGTCACACAGCTAATAAGTGTCTGAAGCCAGATTTGAACTCAAGAAGAGGAGTCTTCCTGGCTTTAGGACCAGCCCTCTATCCACTGTGTTACCTAGCAGCCCACAATATGTATGCTTCTCTGTTATTCTTTTCCCAGCCTGCAATTCTAATTCTTCAGAGACAGCATGACCAGAAGAATATTGATGTTTTTTAAAAAAATATGAGCCTTTGTTTCTTTGTCCTGCTTTCTTTCTTTCTTCTAATTGGTTATCGATCTTGATCTATGAGCTAACAAGTCAATGGTAAGGCCGTACATAATCAGCTGATTCAGAAACAATTCCCACATCAGTAACCAGTCACCTTCTGCCAGTGCGAATATAATCAATTTTGGTTTTTCATGGCATTTGGCACTCACTGCATTAAGCACCTCCAATTCTTTTCATATTACTTTGTACATATCTTGTAATTTACTTATCTATACAAGGCCTCAAAGCAAAATGTAAGCCCTTTGTGGGAAGGGGTGGATTTGTTTCTGTCTTTGTATCCAAGTACATACACTGCCTGCCTTAGAGATGTTGGCTGAATTTTATCAATCCTTCCATTTATCTACAACTTTCTTTTTTCTCCAGGTTTCATTTATGGAGAGTGTCGAGATGAATATGATTTTGTTTGCCTAGTAGTGTGGCTCCTCAGGCAATGGATAAGAAGCTCCCATTTATAGTATAAACAGCTAGTTTAATGTTCATGGACAATTAGACCCTACCCCCATTCCTTTGGTTTCATTAGTGTTAGGAACACCTGGTGAAGAATAGAACTTCCTTTCCTGATGCAGATAAGAGCCATCTCTGCACCACATGGTCTTCAAGAGTTGCCTGGATCCTGGAGAGGTAAAGTCACTGGACCAGCATAACAGGGAATTTGTGACAAAGGCAGGATTTGAACCCAGGTCTTCCTGACTGCTAAGCTAGCACTCTATCCAGGGTGCTGGGTTTCCTCTTCCTCTTCCCCCTTTTCTTCCACTCTACCACCATTCCTACAATAGTAGGGAGAGCCATGCTATACTGGGCACCATTATGTATTTTTCTGTTTCACAGGTTGTAAGACTAATGAATTGGTGGCCACTGTCCTCATGATGGGCCTCTTTCTACTTAGGCAGACTGGCCCTGCGAAATCAGCTGGAGTGCATTGCTTGATCTCTCCTCAAATCCTGTCCATCTCAGGGTTAAACATCCCAGAACTTGGACTCTGCTATTATCATATTGTTTTGAATACCCCATTTTAGGAAGGATGTTGACTAATGAAGTATGTTCAGAGGAGAGTAAGTAGGAAAGGAATGGAGTGGGAAGAAGGTCTTGTGAGGATCAGTAGAAGATTCTGGAGGTATTTAGCCTGGAGAAGAGAAGATTTAGGGCAGAAGTGATCAGTATCCAAAAGTGTTTAAAAGCAGCTAAGTGGTACAGTGGATAGAGCACCAGTCCTGGAGTCAGGAGGACCTCAGTTAAAAATCTGGCCTCAGATACTTCCTAGCTGTATGACCTCCCTTGACCTCTGTCTGCCTCAGTTTCCTCTTCTTTAAAATAGAGATAACAATAGCACCCACATCCCATGATTGTTGTGAGGATAAAATGAGATTATTTGTAAATAATTTTTCTAACCTCAAAGCACTGTATTTATACAGCTATTATGTGAAGGGCACATAAGAGCCCTGAGACCTGGAAAAGACCTTAACTTATAAAGGCCAAGGTCTCCCAATGCATCCGAGGACATCTATAGTTGTTCTGATCTATATCTTGCCACTGGACCCAGATGGCTCTGTAGGAGTGAGTGAGGCTAATGACTTTGCACAGCACCCCCTCACTTAAATCCAAGTTATGATATCCAGTTATGATATCACCTTCTGATGTCATGGTCCCCTTCCAGAGAAGGAAGGACAAACAACAACAACAAGGAAGATGTTCCATGAAGGGGATTCCACCAGCTTGGAGGCAGCACATTCCACTGGTGTTTTTTTTTTGTTGTTGTTGTTTTTGGTGTGGTTTTTTTGTGTGGGGCAATGAGGGTTAAGTGACTTGCCCAGGGTCACACATCTAGTAAGTGTCAAGTGTCTGAGGCTGGATTTTGAACTCAGGTCCTCCTGAATCCAGGGCTGGTGCTTTATCCATTGCGCCACCTAGCTGCCCCCACATTCTTCTTTTGAACAGCTCTCATCATACACAAGCTTTTCCTACATCTTTCCCTAATCTTTTTCAATGCCATTTTTGCCCATTACTCTGAGTACTATAGGATCATAGTTTAGAGCACCACCACCCCATACAACCCCAACCTTTATGGATGAAGAAATTAAGGCACAGAGAGGTCAAGTGACTTGCCCAGAGTCACACAGTGAATAACAGAGTTGGGTTCTGGCCCCTGGGATCATAAATAGGAGCAATGGAGGCAAATAATAGAATCACAGATTCATAGCTGGAAGGGACCTCAGATATCATCAAAGTACAATCTTGTTATTGTACAAATAAGGAAACTGGAGCACAAAAAGGGTAAGTGATTTGCCCAAAGTCACACAGAGAATAGTTAGTGGTGATATGATGCAAACTCAGATTCTTTGACTCTAATTCATTGCTTTTCCCACTATAACAAGTAGAAAAATTATGGTTAGATATAAGAAAGGCCCTCCTAACAATGAACTATCCAAACATAGACTTCTGGGTTCTCTATCACCAGAAGCATTCAATCAGATGTAAGATAACTGCTTGCTGGAGCTAAAAGAAGCTGAGAAGCCATGAGGATGCTGGCAGTGGCCTAAGGCCTCCAGGGAATCAGTGACTTTTTGGCTCACTTATTCTCCAGCTCCAGTGACTTCCTCACCATCTGGGGCCTTTCATTGAATCACATTGCTCTAGGGAGAGGAGGAGGGGAACTAGCCAAGCTTGTCAAGAAGGGGAAGGGTATAGGAAGGAGAAATGGAGAGATGTAACGAAGAGGAAAAGGTAGGGATGCATAAGTGAGGAGAGGAAGAAGGAGAAAGGAGCAGGGGAATAGTGTGGGGGGAGTGGGAAAGGGAAAGGGAAAAGGAAAAGAGAGAAGTTGGATAATAGCCACCCAGATGGTCCCAACCCCCAAATTACTGCTAATGCTTGAATCTCAATTAATCAACTCCATTGGAAGCCTGTCATTGACTTGGGACTCCTGCCCTTAATGTCCAGGAAACATCCCTTGGACAAGGATTGATTTTTCCTTTCCTCCTTGCCTTTCTCCCACAAGCCCTAGGAGCCACTTGCTCCCTTCTGGTCACTGCTGCCTAGTCTAGTCTCCTCCACCACACCAAGATCCTCTTTACTAGAACCAGGAGTTCATGCAGCTTCCCAGTGCCCTCCATGCTGTCTATGAAGCAGTATCCTTTTGAGACAGATTCTTAAAGAAGTTCTTGCTAATGCAAAGTTAGACTGTGTTGGGAGACATAGTTTCTCAGAGTAAGGAGGTAGTAGTTCCTCTATACTTTTCCCAGGTCAGACCACATCCAGAGTATTATGTTCAATTATGGGCACCACCTAGACAAATCTAATTTTTAAAAATATGCAAGAAAGAAGTTAAGGATCTGAAAATTTTTTTAGAAAAGTTAAATATGATAGCTCTTTAGAGATTATTGAATGGGGATATAAAAGAATGTACATATTTCTCAGCTGCATACTTTTACAAAGACTGACCATGTATTAAAGCAGAACAAGCTCACAAAGAAATGCAAGAAAGCAGAAATGAACACATCCTTTGCTGACCACAAAGCAGTAAAAATTACATTCCACAAAGGACCACTGAAGAGAAGATTAAAAATTAATTTGAGGTTTAAATAACTTACTCCTAAAGATCTGGTGAGTCAAAGAACAAACCAAAGAAACAATAGATAATTTCATTAAAAATAATGAAAATAGGGGCAGCTAGGTGGCACAGTGGATAAAGCACTGGCCCTGGATCCAGGAGGACCCGAGTTCAAATCCAGCCTCAGACACTAGACACTTACTAGCTGTGTGACCCTGGGCAAGACACTTAACCCTCATTGCCCCACCCCCCAAAAATAATGAAAATGATACAACAAAAACTTTGAGGATTCAGTCAAAGCAGTTCATAAAGGAAAATTCATATCTCAACATACTCAGCAAAAGAAATAAAGAACAGATATTGATCAACTGGTTGTATGACTTAAAAAACTAAAAAACCAACACAACTTTTTTTTTTTTTAGCTCAGGGCAATGGGGGTTAAGTGACTTGCCCAGGGTCACACAGCTAGTAAGTGTTAAGTGTCTGAGGCTGGATTTGAACTCAGGTACTCCTGAATCCAGGGCCAGTGCTTTATCTACTGCGCCATCTAGCCACCCCCCCAACACAACTTTTAAACCCAATTAAACACATAAAAATAAATTCTGAAAATTATTGGAGAAATTGACAAAATCTAAAGGGAAAAAATCCTACTAATTAAAAAATAAAATTAAGTGCTGGTTTTTTAAAAAATAAAAATAAATAAAAGAGATAAACCATTAGCTACTCTGATTTTTAAAAAGAAAGAAAAACTAAATTACCAATATCAAAAAGCATTCACAACAAATGAAGAAAATTATTATAAACTGTTTTGTCCAATTATATATCATAAACCCCACAGTATAAATGAAATTGATATTATTTATATTTACAAAAATATTAAATGCCCAGATGAACAGGACAATGAATAGAGAATTTAAATAATCTAATATCAGACAAAGAAACTGAATAAATCATAAATAAATTCACAAAGGGGAAAAAAACTAGGACTAGATGGATTTACAAGGGAATTCTATTAAATATTAAAAGAATAATTAATTATAATATTATATAATATGTAATATTTATTGTACATTATTTAGATACATGTGTTTGATATCATTATATGATATATTAATAAATAGAAATGTTATTATATATTATATATCTATATTTTACATTTATAAGCAAGCTATTTACCAAAAAATAGCAAAAAAAGGGATAATACTAAATTCTTTCTATGATACAAATATGGTCTTGAGACCCAAACCAAGGAGATTTAAAATAGAGAAAGAAAGCCATAGATCAATATCTCTTATTAACATTGAAGCAAATATTTTGAATAAAATTTTAGTAAGTAGGCTACCATAACGTGTCAAAAAAGATTATATACTATGACTAAGTTGGATTTACACTAGAAATGCAAGGTTGTTTCAATATTAGGAAGACTAAACATAACAGACCATATTAATAATAATAACAATAAAAAACATGTAATTATATCAACAGATTCAGAAAAGACTTTTGACAAAACACAATAGCCATTTCTCTTGAATAAAAACTAGAACATATGGAATAAACGGACTTTTTCTCGGTGTGGTAAGTAATACTATTTAAAACCAAGAGCTAGCTTTTTATATAATGGAGGAAAAAAACACAAAAAACTAGAGGCCTTTCCAATATTAGAAGTAAAACAAGGTGTCCATGACTACCACTACTTTATTTTTTTGATGGGGCAATGAGGGTTAAGTGACTTACCCACGGTCACACAGCTAGTAAGTATCAAATATCTGAGGCCAGATTTGAACTCAGGTCCTCCTGAATCCAGGGCTGGTGCTTTGTCCACTGTGTCACCTAGCTGTTCCTCTCTCCCCCCCCCCCACTACTATTTGATGTAGTGCTAGAAATACTATCTGTAGCAATAAATTAATTATGGGTGCCAACTTTTAGGAAGGAAATTGATAAGATAGAGATTGCTCAATTGAATATAATTTCCTTGAGGGGAGCTTCAATACTAACTACAATGCCTGGCAGTAGATGACAAAATATGCTTATCGACTGATTGGTTTGATCAACTGGAGGAAGGAAATCAGGATAATGAAGGAATTTGAATACATTTCTTATGAAAATTGATTGGAGAAATTGGGGTTATTTAGTTCAGAGAAGAGACAATTGAGAGAAAACATGATTGCTTCTTTCAAGTTCTTGGAAGATTAGAATGTAGAGAAGGTATTAAGCTTGTTTTATTTGGGAGAAATGGACAGAAGTTGCAAAGAAGTGAATTTAGGCTTGATGTAAGGAAAAACTTTCTAACAATGAAAGCTATCTAAAAATATAGTTAGTGGTCTGCCTTAGGAGGTAAGAGGTGTCTCCTCACTGGAGGCCTTTAAAAAATTAGATGAGAAATTATATTGTAAAGGGATTAAGTTGGGAGGGAGGGCTTGAGCTAGTTGGCAATTGAAGTCCTTTCCAAATCTGAAATTCTGTGATTCTGAGCTTAACAAACAGGCATGAGGAAGATGAAGTCAGAGATGATGCTACAGTTTCAAAGCCAGAGGTCTCCTTACATGTCATAGGATCTTCAAGCTGCAGGATAGAGCTCAAAAGTCATCTGGTCAAGGGGCAGCTAGGTGGTGCAGTAGATAGAGCACAAGCCCTGGAGTCAGGAGGACCTGAGTTCGAATCCAGCCTCAGACACTTAACACTACCTGTGTGACCCTGGGCAAGTCATTTAACCCCAATTGCCTCACCCAAAAAAAAAAAACCAAAACACAAAAAAAAGTCATCTGGTCCAACTTCTACCTGAAGAAAGAATATCCTTTATAGCCTTCCCAAGAAATAGTCATCTGACCATCCTTTGAAGACCTCCAGTAATGGGGAACCATGACCTCCAGGAAAAGCTCATTCCATATTTCTATACCTCTCATTTTTGGAAAGCCTAAATTTGCTGTTCTGCAATCCCTCCTCATTGCTCCAGGTCTGCCCTCTTCTATATGACAATCCTTCAAATACCTGAAAAGAGTAAGAAACATTTAATCTCTTTACTCAAACCCTGACTAAACTCCTTCCCCAGAGGAGATAACTTCAATTCCTTTAACTAATTCTCCTGGAATAATGTTCTCCAACCCTGTCACCATCCTAATTGACCTCCTCTGGACTTGTTCTATCTTGGTGGGAGAGTAGGTAGGGGGTTGGGCTTAGGAAACTGGAAGACCTGAGTTTAAATCCTAACTGTGTGACCTTTGGCAATTATTTAATCTCTCAGACTCCATTTCCTTATCTATATGATGGGAGGAGTAACAGCATCTGTCACACAGGGTTGTTGTCAGTCAAAAGGCATTTATAAAATGCTTACCAGGAGTCCAGTAAGTGTAGGAAATTCAAATAAAGGCCAAAAAACAGTCCCTGCCTTCAAGGAGCTTACATTCTAATGGGAAAGACAGCATACAAATAAATAGGTACATTAAAGAGATAGATGATAGATAGATAATTAGATAGATGATAGATTAGATAGATAGATAGCTAGCTAGATAGATATGGAAAGTAATCTAAGGGGGAAGGCAGCTTGGGTAGAAAAGTCTTCCAGCAAACAAAACCCAGAAAGAGCTAGGAAGAGAAATTCCATTCAAGATAACTATAGAAGATATAAAATACTTGGAAATGTATATTCAAAAATTCACCCAGGGACTATATAAGTCTAACTATAAGACACTTTTTGCAGAAATAAAGACAGTCCTAAATAATCAGAGAAACATTAATTGCTCATCTGTAGGTCTGGCCAATATAATAAAAATGACAATACTACCCAAGTTAATTTATGTATTCAGTGCTATACCAATCCAATCGCCAAAAAAAAAAGGTTTTACAGAGCTAGAAAAAATGATAATGAAATTCATATGAAGGAACAAAAGATCAAGAATCTCAAGGGTAATAATGGAAAAAAAGTGTGAAGGAAGGATATCTATCAGTACCACATCTCAAATTGTACTACAAACCACCAAAAGGGCACTGGTTTACAAAAGAGAGGTCATTCAGTATTTAATCAGTTAATTAGGTGGTGGTGTTGTCAGTCTTTAATTTTCAAAGGGGATCAAGTCAAGACATCACTTGCTTGTGAATTGGATTTAAGTGAGGCAGAGTCACTCGAAGTTGTCAGTTTCATTTTCTCTTCCTAAGTCATGAAAGTCCAGTGGCAGGACAAATGTGAAGACGACTGGTGATGGCCCAGGATGCAGTGAATGACCTTGGGGTCTGACCAAATTCTAAGCACCCCTCAGCACCTCCTTCAGCCATCTTCATGACCATTGGAACAAATCATTTTCATCTCCTCTTTCCTCCAGAAGTCTTCATATGCTTGGGGTGGACATCTTCCTAACTCTGTCTGTTATCCTCAACCTGATTTAGTCTATCTGCAGATGGCCACAACCTGCTAGTCAATTAGGTACACAACATACAATAGCAAAGTGTTTGATAAACCCAAAGACTCCAGTTCCTGAGGGAAGGACTCATTATTTGACGAAAACTGCTGGGAAAATTGAGTACCAATATGGCAGAAATTAGGTTTAGACCAAAATCTCACACTATATACCAATATAAGCTTTGAATGTATATATGACCTAGATTTAAAAGGTCACATCATAAACAACTTAGAGGAGTAAGAAAGAAATGTCCTTTTGGATCTATGAATAAAGGAAGAGTTCATGACTAACCAAGTAATAACATGGAGTTGCTGTTCCCAAGGGCACAGTGAAGTAGATCTGTCATGGGACATTGCAAGGAGGGTAACAGGAGAGTTGAGATGAATAGAAATGAGAGAGTGGGCAGCTGAGGTTGGAAAGGGGGATTTATTCTTTGGTATTTGGGGTTTGTTATCACAGGGAGAGATTAAGAGAATGTGGGAGTATGCTAACCATTGAGGAATAAATTCAGAAAGGGTAACAGTGAAGTCAGCTGATTAAGGCAGGGGATCAGAAAGATCAAAGTCAGCCCTCCAAGTTTTGGCACAGCCTTCGATTGCCTAATTTGAAATGTTACTGTGACCCAGGAAGTGTCTGGAAGCCTACTTTGTGTCAGGGATAGGCAGGAGGTATGGATTCCTGACCAGGGCACTGCTCTGTCCTTGGGCCACTGGGGCAAGCTCGGAAGTGAATTGCTCCTCTGGGTATCTGGAGACTTAGTGGGGATGTCGGAGCTGATGCCTCCCAGTCAGAGACCAGAGATCAGAGATTGTTCTTGTGGCTCTTAGGGCTTCCTGAAACCTAGTGAGGAGGCAAAAGGCAGTGTGTGTCTACCTCTTCGATATTTTTTTCCCTTCCACACTAATATTCCTGGATCTCCTTCCCCTTGTTAAAGAAGTCCTCAGCCTTGGTTACCTCCCAACACACACTCTTTAGGAAGGATAAAGGTTAACATTTAGGATAACAATAGGTCTCTGGATCTACAGAGAATACAGATTCACTTGCTTCTCGGAGGAAGCTCCAGACTCAATATCTTTCTGTTCCAAATGGTAAGATCATCTTAGGACATTCATGATCCCTTTATGTCCAATCTATCTGTTCATTGACCTCTGAACCTGGAGAGAAACATTCGAATGCACTTTTCTCCCCATCCCCTGCCTCTGCTCACACAGCCCTATTGATGCCCTCCAGGGTCTGAGTACCACTTTATTCTGGAGTTTAGATCCCTAATCTGAGCCAATAGCTGCCTTTATTAATTGACAACCACTTATCGCTATGGATCAATGCCTCAGGCCTCCGGCTGCCTGCTGCTCTAGCTGTGAGCAAGCTCTGCTCCTCCTCACTCCAGCTGTGGGCAGCTGTGGGCTCCAGTGGTTTGGAAGAATGGAGAGGCAGGGCAGGACGATAAGACCAATATAGAAAGTTGTCACAGGGCATTGCTTAAGAAGCTCAGATCCAGATCAGCATGAAAAGTCACTTTTCCCATGCCCTCTCCCTTATTTCTCCCAAGCACCTCAGGGTCTATTGTCCCCCAGCACTGCTCACAGTGCCAGCTTGTGCCCCCATATTTCTTCCCACATGGTCTCCATCTCAAGACCTGGTTCTGTGCCTGCTCAGGGCCATAGGCAGAGGCCAAGCCTCAGATAGGGAAGCCAGAGAGGCCCTGCAAGTAATGCAGGCTGGAGCCTCTCTCTGGGAACTCTGAGGGATCCTGGGCAGTGGGGGTGGGGGGTGATAAAAGCCCCTTATCCTGGACCTTTGCCAGGTGGGCAACATTCTGAGCCTCTGAACACCCCCAATCTGCATGTCTAGCCCAAGTGGGCAAGCTGGAGCCGGGCTGTCCCTCCCGCCTGCTTAGGCCTAACAACCCCTACCCACCCCACCCCCACCTCCTCCTGCCCTCCTGCTTCCTGGGCTTGTGTGCTTGGCTTTATGGCAAGAGCCAACAGCTTCCATGGCTTCTCTTTCAGTTTATGAATAAGCTTCTTGTTTCCCAGGGGAATTAGATGGATCAGAGTCGGCCACTCACAATGCGACACATTTGTATGGCCGGGAGCACAGGGAAAGGCAGCAAAGGCCTGGGGAGACTCTAAGGGAGGTGCCTTCATTGAACTCTTCCCATCCATCCTTCACACACTACCAGATCAATCTTCTTTATGCATAGATATGTTCACATCATGCCTCTCTTCAAAACCTTTCAATGGCTTCCTATTGCCTACCAAGTCAAGTTCAAATTCCTTAACCTAGAATTTAAAGCTAGGAGTCAGAAAGACCTGAGTTCAAATCCAGCCTCAGGTATTTACTAGCTATGTGACCTGGGGTATCCCCAATGTGCCTCAGTTTCTTCAACTGTAAAATGGGGATAATAATAGCACCTACCTTCCAGGATTGTTGTGAGCATCAAATGAGATAATCTTTGTTAAATGCTGAGCACAGTGCATAGCACAAAGTAGATGCTTGATAAATATTGCTGCCCTGCCACACATAGCCTCTACATTCTCCCCATCTTTTTTCAGTTCCCATTTTCCCACCCTTTAAAATCCAAGCTGAATGCTAATACCAACTCCTCCAAGAAGTCTTCCCTGATTCCTTCAGTAAGTAATGACCTGCCTCCCTTGGCCTATATGTAGCACTGAGTTTGTACCACAGTACATAATGTACATCTTATGTATAATTTTTACTGTAGTTTTCTGAGTCACTCAGCTTTCTGGCGCACCAAGCAAGGGCTGGATGTAAGTTGGGGAGAAATGTTTATACTTCTGTTATTATTATGTCTTTGAATTAAATATCCCCTTGCAAAACCTAAAAAATCAACTATAATAGTCACAATACTTTATATGGTATTTTATATAGCACTGCACTCCATGATCCAGCCATACCTCTGTTACAGACACACACACACACACACACATACAGCTCCATCTCCCACCTCTGCACCTTTGCACTGGCTGTCCTTCCAAAAATGCCTCATATTCAACTACTTTGCATTTATTTATGTTTATTCACTCCACTGTATGCTGTGTATGTTTTTATATGTACCTGTCTCTTCTATCAGTATGTAAACTCCTTGCAAGCAGGGATTGTTTAGTCTTTGTATTTATATGCCCAGGGCCTAGCACAAAATCTAGCTCATAGTAGGTGCTTTGTGCATGCTTATTAATAGTTATAGAGAAATTGATGATTTTTCTCAGTGGCAAGGATATCCTCACTGAGTTCTCTCCTTCAGTGAAGTCACAGGTCCACGTGACCCCCCCCACCAAAAAAATGTCTGTGTATCATGTCCCTCTACTGGGGAGACAGAGAGGAGGGATGGTCTATGAAGTCAAGGACTACATTTTATCTGAACTTTATCTTTCCCCCAAGCACAGGGTTCTACACACAGTAGACATCTAATAATTATTCAAGGCACTGGAGAAGGATAAGCCACTCAATATGTTACTATGCATAGGTCATAATAAAAATAGTTTGCATTTCTATAGCTTACAGTTTACAAAGTGGCTTTCTCACAACTTTATAAGGTCAACAATATGGAAAGATTATTACTCCCATTTTACAGATGAGGAAAGGGAGTTTCTAAAGGGTAAATGACTTGCCTATAGTCACATGGCAAGTTGATGGCCAAGATTCCAACCCAGGTTTCCTGACTCTAGCCCTAGGGCTCTGACCCCTGGGTTTCCCCTCTGCCTCAGGAGAAAATAGGAGCATGCAGATTACACATTCCAAGATTCCTGCTTGACTTTGGCCATTAGAAAACTTTGGAAGGGCGGCTAGGTGGCGCAGTAGATAAAGCACCGGCCCTGGATTCAGGAGGACCTGAGTTCAAATCCGGCCTCAGACACTTGACACTAGCTGTGTGACCCTGGGCAAGTCACTTAACCCCCATTGCCCCGCAAAAAAAAAAAAAAAAGAGAGAGAGAAAAAAGAAAACTGAGCAATTGACTGGTTCCCTAGATCAAGACCTCAGAAGACTGGCTAATTTTTTCTTCCCTGATATAGTCTGAGGGAAATAGGGCTCTGGGGGTGGCCCAGAGAAATTGAAGGGAGAGAGTCTAGACCAGATGTCTATGCAACATGTTGGCTATAAGCCTAGCCCCTGGGATCTTGAGCTTTGCCACTGTCAGTATGACAATCTCATCTTCCCTTCACTGTCTTGCCTTTCCCAACTGTTGGTTTTTGGTTTTGGTTTTTTCCTCGCTTATTTTCCTCTTTCCCCAACCCAGGATATTGCTCTCTTCACTATTACCAATGACATCGTCTGCCAGGAAGATCTTTATATTCTTTCTACATGCCAAAAGTAATATCTCCCTCCTCTGAAACCCCCAAACACTCTCTTATGCAACTTCTGTTGTATGAGTTAGGGAGGATATCTATCCCAAGCATGTGAAGACTTCCTCTGGTGGATAAGGACAATTTGTTCCAATGGCCATGAAGGCTGCTGAAGCAGGTGATATGGAGCACTTCAAACTTGGTCAGACATTGAAGACACCAATATCATCCCATGCATCCTGGACCATCACCAGTCATCTTGACTCATCCCACCAACATTGGGATGTCATTGGTCCTCTTGGAAAACAAAGGACAAGCACTTACCTGTATCAGTACCCTTTCCCATTCCATGGATTGTAAATTACTCAAGAGCAGAAATGATTTTGTTATTAATTTTTGTCTCCTCCAGTACCGAGCACAGGGCCCCAAACAGAGAAGCAATTAATAAGTGTTGATTGTTGAGAAAATCTGCTACCATTTTCATCATTACCAGTATCTCTGTCTTCATCACCATTGTCATCAGAGAACATCAAAGCTGGAAAGGACCTTAGAGATCATCTATTCCATGAGCCTCATTTAATGGAGAAAAAAACTGAGCCGCTGTCAGTGGTATTTGTGAGATTGTGGAGCCCAGGAAAACTAGCATGGGACTAGAAAAGAATAAATGTCTTGATTTTCCACAAAGGAAATATAGCACCCCTTCCAAGGAAAATCTCTAACTACCATTGACAATGACAGATCAAAGGGCAGCTAGGTGTCGCAGTGGATAAAGCACTGACCCTGGATTCAAGAGGACCTGAGTTCCAATCCAGCCTCAGACACTTGACATTTACTAGCTATGTGACCTTGAGCAAGTCACTTAACCCCCATTGCCCCAGGGGGAAAAAAGACAACGCAGATCAAGTCTCTACAAAGAGGCTCAGGGTCTTCGAGATAACTCTAAGGGGCTTGGGTTTCTAGTACCTTCACTCACAAGAAACATTCCTCCCAAGCCAGAAGCATCCCCCTCCCCTTGTATATACAAGTTCCCCTAGGAGAGTGGGCTCAGATTTAGAAAACATATGTGGATGAAAGGTAAATCCACAGCTCCCAGTTCCTAGAAACTCTTTTCTTTTTTAATGGAGCCTTCCCCTTAGGTGTAATCTTCTAGGCACTGAAGGCCAGTACCTTTGCAAAGACCTTTTTCTTCAATGTGTCTAGTTTGTCTTTGGTGATTGTCTCAGCTCTAGATGCGCACATGGCCATCAGGAGCCATTGCCATTACAGGGACACTGCTACCAATGCCCATGGGAACTCCGGATCTTCCAACCTTTTGAAATTCACAAAGTTGTCACTTTGACAATAGGGAGGAGAAGGGAGAGGATGTAGAGAGGGAGGATAAAAACTCATACTTGTCTCCCAAGGGCAATTGCCTTTTAGGAATTCTTTACCACTGGATTCAACCACTGTTCAACTCATTCATACTAGAAGACATCATTTTGAACTAACTATCCCAGAGGTATGTCTGCATTTTTCAGCCAATCACAAGATATTTTCCTATCCACTTTCATTTAATGATCAAAACACTTTACTCCAAATTTTATTAAAAACGTTCATACCTAGTTTACACATTTGATTGACTGATTCAATTCAACTATCTGGGCCTTCTGGGCTTACATCAATTGGGGAGAGGAGTATGGGGTGTTCAGGGAGGACTAGCACCTCTGATGTGGGGGATTGCTGAGCCTTTTTCAGGGATGCCCATCCACCTTTATTGTCTACCTATCACCCAACTCTCATCAGTGGCTCCAAGAAGCTGTAGCATGTGCAAAAGCTACACCCCAGTAAAACCATCTCAGCAAGCAAGCTAAACCAAGTTGAGGGCAACCCACAGGCCTCAAATCTGTTGGTGAATTAGGGGATGTCTACCTCAAACATGTGAAGGCTTCCCCTGGCAGAATAGGCGATGAGAATGGTTTGTTCCAATGGCTATGAAGGCTGCTGAAGCAGGCGCTGTGGAGTGTGTAGAGCTTGGTCAGACTTTGAAGATGCCAAGGTCACCCACTGCATCCTGGGCTATCACCAGTCGTCTTGAATTTTGTTTTGCAACTGGACTCGGATAACTCTGGAAGAGAGTGAGACTGAGGACTCTGTGCAACCCTGCCTCACTTAAACCCAATTAATGCAAAGTCAAGACATCATCCATCATCCATTATTTTACCCCAACATCTTGGTATCATTGGTCCTCTTTGAAAACAACAACAACAACAATTGGGGTGAGGTAGAAAGAAAGAAAACAGGGTCTTCAGACTTTAGACCAGTGAACTTCAATTTGTTTCCTTGCAAAATTCTATAGCGTATTATTAAAGGGATAGCTAATGAACATATAGAAAGGGAAGTAGTGATTATAAAAAAGCAGTGTTGCTTCGATAAGACCAGGCCATGCATGTCAAGATAATTTTACTTCCTTTTTGACTGGGTTACCAGACTAGATCAGGGGAATTTTATAGGCATTATTTACTTTTATTTTAGCAAAGCATTTGACAAATGCTCTCATGTTGTCTTTGTGGAAATGCTGGAAATATGTGGGCTAAACGGTAGTGAAGGAAATAGAATTGGAACTGACAGAGACCTACAAAGTAGTCATTAATGGTTCAATGTCAGCTTAGAAAATGGTCTCCTATTTTCTCCCCACCGCAATCCATTCTCTGTGATTTTCCTAAAGCATCAGTCTGACCATATAATCCCCTTATTCAACAAATCCTACTACCTCCTAATTACCTCTAGAATGGCATTTAATGTTCTTTACAATCTGGCTTCTTCCTGTCTTTCCAGACCTTCCTCCATGTACTCTATGATCCACATTTTAGGGACAGCTAAGTGGCACAGTGGATAAAACACTGGCCCTGAAGTTGGGATGACCTGAGTTCAAATTTCACCTCAGACACTTACTGTGTGACCCTGGGCAAGTCAGTTAACCCCAATTGCCTTAAATATCTGGGCCCATCTCCAGTTGTTCTGATGTATATCTTGCCACTGGATCCAAATGGCTCTGCAGGAGAGAATGAGGTTGGTGACTTTGCACAGCCCTCCCTCACTTAAATCCAATTTACTGCAAGTCATGATATCACCTCTTAATGACATGGTCCTCTTCAAGAATTTAGGGCATACAACAACAACAATATGCATGTGTGTATAAATGGGTATATATATATATGTATATGTATATGTATACATATATACATATGCACACATATATAGGCAGCTAGGTGGTAGAATGAATAGAGGGCTGGGCAAGTCATGAAGACTCACCTTCCTGAGTTCAAATCTGGTCTCAGACACTTACTAGCTTTTAACCCTGGGCAAGTCATTTCACCCTGTTTGACTCAGTTTCCTCATCTGTAAAATGAACTGGAGAAGGAAATGGCAAAGCACCCCAATATCTTTGCCAAGAAAACCCCAAATGGAATAATGAAGAGTCTGACAGGACTGAACAACAAATATACCTGTATGCAGTGATATGTTAGATCCAGGTATTACATTTTCAGTGTGAACATTTGTGGGTCAGAAATCTACAAATGCTACAAATTAGGATTTCATCTATTCTGTTGGCTGTCTAGACTTAAGAAAGTGATAGAGAAAATGTTAATGCAGATTAAACCTAAAGGTGTGTCATTCCTACATTTGCCTGCCCCCAAAGCCAGTTGTTAAACATTTACCAGCACACACTTACCTGCAAATGTATATGTCATCTCCTTCATCAGAAGGTAAGATCCTTGAGGACAGGGACTGTTTCACTTTTTGTCTTTGCATCCCCAGAGTTTAGCACTGTACCTGGCATGTAGTAGGTAGGTGCTTAATAAAAGTGTGTTGAGTTCTGAGAGCCTCAGGGATCTGGGCATTGCCCTGTGCTGTTTAACATTTTTATCAATGACTTGGGTGAAGTCATAGATGGCAGGCTTATCAGATTTGCAGATGGCACAAGCTGGAAGAGATAGCTAACACATTAGATGACAGAGTAAGGATCCAAAAAAAGAGCTTGACAGTCTGGAACACTGGATCAAATCTGAAAAGAAAAAAATTTAATAGGGATTTAGGGTAAAAAAAAGAAAACTCTACAAACTGGGTGAAGCATGGCTAGACAGTAGTGTGTTTGAAAAAGATCTAGAACCTGAGTTCAAATCTGGCCCCAGACACTTGCCACTTACTAGCTGTGTGACCCTGGGGAAATCACTTAACCCTCATTGCCCTGTAAAAAAAAAAAAGAAAAAGAAAAAGGCCTAGAGGTTTGAGTGGACTTCAAGTTCAATATGAATCAAGAGAGTGGGATATAACAACCCATAAGGAAGCAAATGTAACCTTAGGTTGTATTTAAAAGAAATCTAGGGAGGTGGTAATCCCTCTGCACTTTGTCCCGGTCAGACCAAGCCTGGAATACTATGGTCAGTTCTGGGTGCTACTTTTAGGAAGGAAAGCCATTAGTTGCAGCATATTCAGAGGAAGGTAACCAGGATGGAAAGGGGCTTCCAAATCATGCCATAGTAGGATTGGTGGAAGGAGCTTAGAGAAGATACTTGGGAAATGATTATCTATGTTTCAGTTCTGTAAGGGCTGTCATTGTGAAGAGGGTTTAGACTTCCATAGGATCATCGATTTCAAGCTGAATGGGACATTAGCGGTTATCCAGCCTAACCCCCTTATCTTTTTTTTTTTTGTGGGGCAATGCGGGGGGAAGGACTGAGGCTGTATTTGAACTCAGGAACTCCTAAATCCAGGGCCAGTGCTTTATCCACTGCACCACCTAGCCGCCCCCCAACCCCATTATCTTAAATATGAGGATACTTTGTCTCAGAGAGTTTGAGTGACTGGCCAGGGATCACGCAGCTAGAAACTGGCTGAGGTATACTTCAAACCAGTGGACTCTGAATGCAATGCCCTATCTACTACACTGTACTGCCACGCCCCTCAGACAGAATGGAGAGCAAATGTGGAAAGTTGCAAAGAGGAAAATTTAGGCTTAACAGAAGGAAAAACTTCCTAATAATGAGAGCTAACCAAAAGTGGGATGGTCTGCCCCACTAGGTAATAGGTTCCTCCTCAATGGAAATCTTCAAGTAAAAGCCAGATGACCACTTGTAGGGAATGTCAAAGAAAAGTTTGTTCCATACAGACTGGATTAGATGTTCTCTGGGGTTCTTTCCACATCTGAGCTTTTGAGATTCTGGGAGTTTTGGTTCTTTGGTTTAGAGAGTCTCTGACAGGACAGAGGTGCAATCAAGGATGTTTTCATTCTGGAGCATTAGAGCTGTATGGTTCAGGGGTGAAGTAGCCGCTTGTCCCTGAGGTGTTTGGGAATTTGTAGGAAGGGGAAGAAGTAGGGCAACAGAGAGGGCTAAAATAGGGAGCTATATAAGAATGGGGGATGGGAAGGACTGAACAAAAGGATAATTGACCTGAATGTTCTAACATATTGGCCCTCTGTGTGGGGTCTACAATCTCCCCCTGTCGGAACAGGGCTTAGGTTGGGGCTTAAGACACTTGATCCCCAAGACACCTGCTGACAGTGTCCCATGCAGAGCCAGCCATGATGCCCATATTCCTTGCTTAAGAACTTCTAGGACTTCGCCTTCCATCCCTAGCCAAGCCTTGGCCTGGGAATCAGGCCCCGGGCCAAGGCTAACAGTTCAGCAGAACTGGAGGAGGGGCGGGCTAGCACAGCTTTTGTCAGGGGACCCCCTCTTCTAGAGAAAGGGTTAGGAGCCCCAGGCAGCTCAGCAGAGAGTTCTGTGGAGGAAGGAATGGGTGAGCAACCCCTCCTCCTCAGGGAAAGAGGGAGCATTTCAGCAGTCCCCCTGGGGGCCAGCTTGTTGCTCAGGGACAAGAATGTGTCTAGCCATAGAAGGAGGAGGAGGGATGCTAAAAACCCAGTCCTGCTCAATGAGCTATTTATAGACCAGAGTTAGGAGTCTCACCCTCCCTACCGCCTAGGCTAGCATCCACCTTTTCTCATTCTTACCCCTTCTGTCCTCCCATCTCACTGGGGGTGGGGGGTGGGGGGGTGGGAGTGGGGTGAACTGGGAGAAGATGGAGATGGAAAAAAATATCCTGGAAGGAGAAAGGGACTGTGACTTAATCCTTGAAAAACCAGAGTCATGGCTGAAGGGGACAATAGGCAGTTCTGAAAGTTGGCACCCAGGCAGGAGTCTGTCATTTCTTTCTTGCTAGATTGAAATCTCCACTCTCTCTCTCTGAGGCGATCAGGAGAGGTATCACAACCTCTCACATTCTCACACACACAGTCAAATACCCTCCGTTCACATACAGAGAGGACCGCAAGCCCCCTTCTTAATCCAGATGGACAAAGGTAGACACCCCCACAGACAGACATCTGGACTTCTATTGACTTACCCTTTTACAGAGAGCCAGGAAGAGACCTCTAGAACCTCAGAATATCAGAGCTGGGAGACCATTTAATCTTGCCGTTTTAATTTACAAATGAGCAAACTGAGTCCAGAGCAGTTAAGTAACATACCAAGGTCAGTCACATGGCTGGTAAATGTGGCTGTGTAAAAAAGCCCAGATTTTGCTCCACACACAAAAGCAGGAGATACACAAATACCCTTATTCTCCCCCAAAACATCCCCACAGCACACTTCCTGACAAACACAGGCTGATAATTCACACACATGGGCTCTAACACTAATCCATAACGAGACTTCTACATACAGACTCACAGACGCAATACCGACAAAGTATATCCATTTAGGAGGGGTAAGAATAAGGCTCCTTCGGTGGGGCCTGGGGCTAGTAAAAGTGAATGGGACCCTGGATTCTCAGGCTCAGTCCTCAGAGATTTCTGAAGCTTGGCCTTAAGGTAGACACACCTAACCAACCACTCAGCCCCTCCTTTGTCCTTTTACCTCCTTCCAAACCCCAGTAATCCCGCTAGGGAAGCCCGAGGTTCGGGTTTTGGCCCCTCCGCCATCCCCAACATCAGACCAACTGGGCATGGATCGAATTGGGGGATAGGGCATATTCGGTTCTTCCTGGCAGACAGTTGGGGTGGGGGGTCTCTCCATCACTCCCAGGGCATCTTCAAGAGAAGTCTCTGGACCACAAGGAGGGAGGGGTGGGGGGAACAGAGACAGAAGGAGGGGGAATTTAGAATGGGGAGGGGGTATGGGGGGGAGTGCAAAACTGACAACGCATGCGCACTCCAGACCCGAATCATCTTTATAAAAAAGGGAGAAGGCGAGGAAACCGCGGAGACAGACCCTGGGACTCGAGGCCCCCAGCGCCGCGGCCACCTGCTGGGAGCGGGGAGTGCAGAGCTAGCCGAGAGGCAGCTGGGCCCCCGGAGGGCGGCCGGGCGGCCAGCGGGGCAGCGGCCGCGGGCACCCCGGCTAGAGCGCAGCGGAGCCGGAGCCGGAGCCTCGGCAGCTTTGTGCAGGGCTCCCCTTGGCTCGCTTTTCTCCCCTCTTCCCTCCCCCCCTGATGCGGAGCCGCCTACCCGCCCGGGCACCGCTCCGCCTCGCAGGCGCTGCGGGGATGCGCCGGCGCTAGGAGCGGGCGCCGCCGCCCCCTTGGCCCGCGGGCGGCCGGACCCACGGACGGCGCAGCGGGAGGAGCCCAGACGCAGGTGGGTGCGCGTCCCGGGTCTGGGCCTGAGGCGGGGAGTGGGGGGGAGTAGACTAAGGTGGGGGATCCCTCCGGAGTCCTCCGGTTTGGCGGCCAGCGCTGACTCGGGCTCTAGCGCCCGCCCCGTCCTGGCCGCCGGCTGAATTCTGCTAGCTCTGCCCGGCCAGGTTAGGGGTGTCGGAGGTGGGAATGCTAGGAAAACTGGGCCAGCTGCAGCCCCCGAGTCCTTCTCCTGGAACCTTGGGAAAGGGGAGTTGACAACTGACCCGTCCCTGGAGGCGACTGACTCCTGAGATCCGTGACCGGCGCTCTCCAGCCCCAGCCTGCTCGCACCCCTGAAGTGCTTCCTTCTTGAGGAGGGGAGCTTGGGTTGTGTCTTCTCTTCCTGCCCACTACCCTAGCGAGTGCGCTCGAGGGTCTGGGGAGGGCGGCGGTATGAAAATGGAGGAGCCCGCCAGTTAACTGGGGTGGGAAAGGGGAGAAGAGGAGGAAGAAGAGTTTGGGAACGGGATTGCAAGAACTGAGGGAGGGGGTTGGGGTCAGCGACTCAGGGAGCGGGGAACACGGCTGCTTGTCAGAGAGAGGGGAGGGGAGAGAAGCAAATGTGATGAGTTGGGAAGGAGAGGAGGGGAGCACCCTGGACGAAAGCAACACCCAGGTGACCCAGGATCCCAAGTGATTTGGGTTAAGACTCCACTTAGGACACCCCAGGGGGAGATTGGCATTCGGGGATCAAGGGAATGGAAGAACCAGTCAGACGTGGTGGAGCTGGCCCATGTAGCTTCCTACAATGGATTCTTCACTCTATCGCCTCCCTGGGTTAGGGGCAGGAGTTCCTTCCCTTGCCCAGACCAAGGCAAAGGAAGAACTTTGAGGTGCTCCGTGTGGTCTAAGGCCTGGAGAAAACACCTTTGGGATAGGGAGCATGGAAGGAATCTGCCTGAGGAGAGTGTGAGGGGAGCTCATGGGAAGTACGCTAGAAGCTCCTTCTTTTCCGGCTGCTTGCCCTTCCAGCAGTGGCATTGGGAGCTGGAAGGACAGGTTTCCCAAAAGGAGAATCAGTCCAGACTGCCTCAGAAGAAATAGGAGTGAGACTCGCTGGACAATCCATAATGTATCCCTCCGCCCGCTACCCCAATCCCCTCCTCCATCTCTCACCCTATGCCCTGGGAGATGTCGTGTGGGGAAGGCAGGGGTTGATGTTGGGGCAGGGGGACAGCCCTAACATACCAATTAGAAAGGGAGGGGGTTCGAAGGGTCCGAAAGGGCCAGCGAAGGACCCAAGCATCCCCACCTGCACACTTCCAGCCATCCCCTTTCTTTCGCCTTCCTTCCTCGCTGCCTGGAGCAGCCAGCTCTTCCACGGGGTAGCCCTAGCCAGAAGTCCTCGAGTGGACCGAGCCTAGGCTTTGTTCGTTTCTGGGGCTTTCCCGGTGGTGTGCCTGCCTCCTGCTGGTGGCTTTGATTGGAGGGGTGGATTTCTTAGGCTGGGCAGCTGCTGCTTCGGCTTTTCAAGCCACTGCTTTTGGGTGAGGGAGGGGGATGGAGTGGGGGGACAGGAGAAGAAAAAAATAGTGTGTACTAGAGTACGGAAGAGGCTAGGTCGAAGAGAAGAGGTCGTACCTTTCAACAGCCACCCCTTCTCTAAAGACATCCCGCCCTCCCTCCTCCCGGACTCTCCCCCCCCCCCCCGCCCCTCCCAATCTCTGCGTGGCTGTAAGTGCATATCTGGAATGATTGTATGTCTGGGTGTGCTAAGAGGGGTCCCTTAGGAAGAGTGTATGTGGTTGTGACTGTGTGTGCGAGACACTGCAGCCATGTCTTTGTGTGTGAGAGGGGATACGTCTGCTGGGGTGTGACTGTATGTTAGGATGTGTTGTACTGCTTCTTGTGTTGAATGGACAGATCCCCAGAATTGGCATCAAAGAAACTGGGTTTGAATTCTGGCTTTATTGCCTTCCTGACCTTGGGCATGTCACATGACCTCTTTGAGCCTCAGTTTCCCCATCTGAGCCTTTACATTCCCATATATAAAAATGAAAGGCAAGTCTAGATCCCTTCCAGCTCTAAATCTCTCTCTGTGTATGTGTAGAATTATGTGTTTCTTGGCTTGTGACTCTGTATGTGTGTGTGAAGAAAATTATCTGTGGGTTGTGACAATGTGATTCAGTTGTGTCCAAGGAGAACCCAGAATTTGAGGGCTATATTTTTTAGCCTTCAGGAAGCTCCCTGGGATTTCCTGAAGTCAATTTGACACAAATATCTCCCTGGGTTTCCACCCCTTATCTGTTGACCAGTCCCATCTCCAGGATTTGTCCTGGGACCTTTTAAATGCCATCACTTGCCCAGCCCAAGATACAGAGGATTTCAAAGGGATTCGCATATGGTAAGGTAAGAGAAATTGGAGGGAGGATGTCTCATCTCTATTCATCCAGCCTGAAGATTGAATTTCCCTGTGCTCTACAGCTTGTGCCCCTCTGGTTCCAGCCCTTCCCTGCATTCTTTCATCCACACACATAAATACAGATGCCAGGAAAGCAATATTCATACCTACAAATTCGTACCAATAGAAATGCACCTTCCCAAACTCCTCCACAAAAACACATTTTAAAAGCATGCTCTCACACAGAGACACATGGACATTCACAAGTGTTTCCCAACAAAGGTACCTTATGGCATATACTCACACTGTAATCCCTTCTATCCCTTCAAATATAGATACCTTCCGAATTAGGAGGTCAGGGAAACCCAGTTAGGAGAGGGACTTGGATATTCCCACTAATCCTCCTTTCTTACCCCCCCAACACCCTCCCCCCCCACCCCCCCCCCCACCCCCCCTGTCATTTGCCCAGAATTGGACTGGGTTCCAGCTGAGGCTGGTCTCTAGCTCCCTCTTTGCCTCCACTTGCATATGCATGAAGCCTATGAATTATTCATGAGATGACAAAACCCTTCACAGCTGTGAAAATTCACCAGGACTCTGGAGTGAGGGGTTATTTTAAGAGTGTGACTTTGGGTGACTTGTGCACTGTGTGTGACTGATTGCAGGTATGGGGGGGGTGAGCCAGAGAATGTGGGAATGTGACTGTATGACTAACTGGATGATTCTGTGTCTATGATGTCAACTGAGTGCCTGTGACTAGGGGTGGGGTGGGATATGACCCTGAGAGCCTTTGGTTGTGTGTGTGTGTGTGTGAGAGAGAGAGAGAGAGAGAGAGAGAGAGAGAGAGAGAGAGAGAGAGAGAGAGAGATGGGGTTGGAACTTACTGGATGCCAGCATTTATTAGCACCCGAGGGAGACCCCATCCCACATCCCCATCAGTCACCAACAGCCTGACTCATTGTCTGCCTGCCCCTGGCCCTGAGCAAGATGGATTTTGCAAATTGATTTTCATTTTAAATGGGGATTAAAGAAACCAATGGGGAATCTTCCTGCAAAGTGAACACCTTTCCCAACTCCCATCATCACCACTTATCTGGTAAAATCCTAACTCTTATTGTCGAGTTTCCCTAAAGCAAAATCCACCTTCATTCTAGATTGGGAGAGGGGTATGATTTGGGTCCAAATGCAATCAAGCACTGAGCAGCTCCTTGCCAAGATCCACCGGAAAAACAAAAAGAATGTACTATCCAGTGGGGTGCTCATAGATTAGTAGTACTGTAGTCTGGAACCTGGATTAGGGACTGTTAGCACTCTAGGCACCCATGTCAGAATGTCCTGCTCCCATTCAGAAGTTAAAAAGGACTTAGCTCCGGAGTCAGGGGCCCCAGATTCAAACCCTATTTCTAATACTCACTACCTGTGTGGCCATGAATAAATCACTACAACCCTTCAGGCCTTTGTTTCCTTATCTATAAAATGAAAGGGTTAAAACAGAAGTCTCCTGAGCTACCTTCCAATTCTAGATCTATACTATGATCCCATGAGAACTGGGGACATATAATGGAGGTAGGATAGACAGAAGAGGGTATGTTGGGGGTGGAAGTTAAGGAGCTATTCAGGTCCTTGGACTTCCAGGCTAAAGGAAATTGTACTTTATCCTGCAAGTCATCAATTTAAAACCTTTTGAGTATGAGGATTCCCCACTTTTTAACGTCAGCAATTCTTTTTCTTTTTTTGCATGCTTCTAACCTAGTAGCGACAATAAGTTATCTGTTGCTTGAGAAAATACAAAGTGAGGTCAAAGGTGCTTTAAATTCAGTAATGCTTTTTGTTTGTTTGTTTGGGTTTTTTTGTGGGGCAATGGGGGTTAAGTGACTTGCCCAGGGCCACACAGCTAGTAAGTGTCAAGTGTCTGAAGTCAGATTTGAACTCAGGTCCTCCTGAATCCAGGGCCAGTGCTTTATCCACTGTGCCACCTAGCTGCCCCCCAGTAATGCTTTTAAATGGATTTACATTTTGTTTTTTAAAAAGTATCTACATGCTTTTGGAAAATAGTAATGCATATTTCTGTGAAACATTATTTAGCTTATAGAAGGTAGATTGGCTTATTTATGAATTTGGATTTGAATTCAGGGTGCTCTTGCAAAAACTCCCTTGATCATGGGTTGGGAATCATTGCTGTGAGCAATGAACAGCTATTGTAGTTCCTCCTTGGTCTCTCTCCCAACCCAATAATCCTGCAGAAGTCACCAGATTTGTCCTAGAATCTTAGAACATAAAATGTCAGAGCTGGGAGGGACCTTGGAGAATAGAAAGAGCTGGGAGGGACCTTAGAGCATAAAATGTAAGAGCTAGAAAAGATCTTAGAACACAGGATTTCAGAGCTGGGAGGGACCTTTGATGTGATCTAGTCCACCCCAATGATTTTTCAGAATAGAATGCTGAGACTAGGTCCAGTTTTATAAAGCACAACTCTGATAACATCAAATTCTCCCCTGCCTACTGCAGTCCAGATTCCTTTATTTTCAAGGATTTATATACTGAGGCTTGGACTTTTTACTTGTAACCCAGGCCATTAATACCAAGGGTGGGAAAGCTCCTGACTGGCTCATTGCAGCACCTAGCTACATTAGGGCCACAGCTCAGAATGAAGAAAAGACTCGGAGGACTTCTTAGCAGCTGATGCTCCCTCAGCACCATGGACAGGGTCCTTCTGCTTAAGTAGGACTCTAGATGCCTTCCCCATCCAGGAGCACGCAGTGCTATGTAGCAAGGGCCAAACCTACAAGACTTGAAGAAAGTCTTTCCCTACTGTTGGGTGGCCCACCCAGCACTCAAAGTTCCCTTCTCAGTGAAAAGCCATGCATTTCCTCCCCTCAAACTAAAACTTTGCCCCTCCATCCTGCCTCCTCTGCAGTACCTGTTTCCCCTGTTTATCAGACGGGGTAAGGAAATGAGGCCAGTCTCAGTTTTTGTTTCCAACTTGAACTCCATGTCCATAAAAGAGGGATCAAAGGATCATAGACACATGACTTATATCATAGATTTCTAGCTGGAAGGGACCTCAGAAGTCACTGAGTTAAAGAACTTCATTTTACAGATGAGGACATTGAGGCCAAGAAAGGTGAAGTGACTTGCTTGGTCACATAGACACTTAAGTTTAGGGGGTAGGATTTGAACCTAGGCTTTCCTGATTCCAAGTCCAGTCCTCCATTCACTACTGAGTTTGAGCCAATGCTGATTGACTTTTTCTGCTCTGACTTTATTTAGTTATTTATTGAACCCACTTTACCCACTTCTACCCATAATTCCAACCCATCCTACCTCATATTCAGAACATCCTCCCTCTCCCTATACCCAGGGCAATCTCAAGAGCCCTCTCTAGGAGGTGAAGGATGCAGGGGCTAATTATAATGTGCCCTTATATCCAGGTAAAATTTTGCAAGTTGTTAATAAACAAAGGGAAGCCTCAGAAGAGGGGATCTAGGAGTTCTTAAGTGGGGGTAGTGGTGGCAACCAGAGAGGTTCCATCTCCCCAGTTACATGTATATGACCCTCTGATCTGGCTACTTCATCCATCCCAAAGTTCGCATTCCCATGGGCTTTTATGAGAGTCTAAATTGAAAGACCTGAACAGGAAGAGCCCTTAGAAACAAGAATGTCAAAATTAGAAGGTCTCTCAGAGCTTAGAACCTAGAATGTCAGAGCTAGGCCTTGAGAGGTCATCTAATCTAATCCAACTCCCCTATTTGAGAGATAGAGACCCAGAGAGAGGACACAATCTGCCCAAGACTCCATGGCAGAGCAGAGAAGAGAATCCAAATCTCATGACTAATCGTTTTGTCCCTGTTGAACCACTGTGACACCTTGAGTGTTTAAGGCCAGGATACAATCCAGGGTGGGTCCCTAGCTGAGGCAGATAGTTTAGACAGCAGAAGCAGCTGTTCAAGGTGGCTGGTCCCTTGTTAATTAAATAGATGCCAGAAAGCAGGCTCCCTGGGGATCAGGATACAGAGGGAAGGATCACAACCCCTTGGTGTTGCCTGGTATTATGAATCAGGGGAAATTATTTTTGTCCTATGAGAAATTTTTTCCTTTTGTCATTCACAGAACCCTGGAATAGAATCCTAGAATCTTGGATTCATGGAATAGAACCTTTGAAAAATAGAACAATAACATTATAGAACAATTCATTTGCTCATCAGCAGATATTTGCTATATGTGTAGCTTGCCATGCTCGTCTCTGCAACAATAATAAAACATTTCCCTGGCTCTTTCAGCTTTACAAAGTGCTTTCCTTAAAATGATCCCATGAGGCAGGTAATTTGAGTGTTAGGAGGAAACTAGGACCCAATGAAAGAAGTAACTTGGCCAAGGTGCAATGCTAGAGAGGAGCAGAGCTGGGCCTGGGATGCAGACCCTCTGACACCAAACAGCTCTTTCCACCACCTTACCCTGCCCTCCAGGAAGTTGGAGGGTGGGGGGAGTTGGAGTGGGAGTGGGAAAGAGTGACAGCTTTGCTGCACTCTCCACCATACCTGGAGACTTTTATTCATTAAGACCATACCTGGAGACTTTTATTCATTAAGAACAACAACAATAATAACAGTTAATATTTATACAAAGCTTTAAGGTTAGTAAAGTATTTTACATGTTACATCATTTGATCCTTCACAATAACTCTGCGAAACTGGTGCTATTATTATCCCTATTTTTACAGATGAGGAAACTGAGGCTGAGAGAGTTTAAATAACTTTCCCATGATCTCACAACTAGTAAGTATCTGAGGCAGGATTTGAACTTGGATCTTCCAGCCTCTACATCTGTTGCTCTAGCCACTGTACTTCCCAGAAGCATTCTGGGCACATCTAAATCCAGAGGAAGATGACTAGGACAGTAAGGTGCCAAGAGATTTTGTTTATATGAGGACTGGTTGAAGGAATCATGAATCTTTAGCCTGAATAAGAGCTTTAGAAGGGACATGATAAATGTCAAGTATTTGAAATCTTGTTTTGTGGAAGAGAAGTTAGCCGAGTTCTACTTGTTTCTAGAGGGTAGAACTAAGATCAATGGGGAGAAGTAGCCAAGAGGCAGATTTGGGGCTCTATGCAAGAAAAATCTTACAATTAAAGGTGTCTCCAAAAATGTAATGGGTTGCCTCAGGAGGCACTCTGTTCCCCATCACTAGAGGTCTTCAGCTGAAGACTGATCACTCATTGGAATTATGTGTAAAGGGTTCCAATAGGGACTGGACTGAGTGACCTTTGAGGTCCCTTCCAGCTCTGAAATTCTATGAGAGCTGGAAAAGACCTCAGAACATGGAATTTTGATGCTTGAAGGGACCTTAGGGACCAAAACTAGTCTGGGAACTCTCAAACTCTTTAGACACCTTTGACAGTCTGGTGAAGCCTATGGACCTCTTCTCAGAATGTCTTTAAGAATGAGATGAAATACATAGAATTACAAAGGAAACAATTATATTGAAATCCAATTATCAAATTTTTTAAAGTGCGTGGACTCCGAATTCAAAACCTCTGATTTAATCCAATACTTCATTTTAGAGATGAGGAAACTGAGACCCGGGAGTACAATGAGGCACTGACCCAACGTCACACAGGGAGTTGGTGGGAGAGACAGAGCAAGAACCCAGGCCTCCTGATCCCCATCCCTCTATTTTTTTTCCACTCTACCATCTTGTCTACTCCAGCCATCACCACCAATCTCCTTTCCGCGATTAGGTGTTTCTGAGCCTGGAGAAGAATTCATTTCCTTAAGTTTCTCTCTACTATTCCCTAGTCCTTGCTTACTCCCCACCAAGCCAGTCTCCCCCTTCCCAATGAGTGTCTTTGTTAGGGATCTCCTCTGCAGGGTCCCGATGCAGCAGAGGCATTGAGTTCTGCAGCCAGCTAGGGCTAGGGCTAGGGCTGGGACTAGTACCATCCATCTCCTGGATAGACTGCCTGGGACATGGTGCAACTTTCTTTGGTGACTGGCAGGGGGGATTTTTGTGTTAATTAGGTGGTACAGTGGTTAAAGCATTAGGAGTCAGGAAGATCTGATTTCAAATCCAGCCTCAGACACTTACTATTTGACTCTGGGCAAGTCACTACGTGACAGAAACAACTGAACAACAACAAAGGAGTTGGATTTTCAGAGGCCCTCACCTCCAAAACAGGGACCCTGGATGTGGGAAATCTTCAAGAGTCAGAGAACTAGTTGAGAGGGAGTAGAAAAATGACCTTCTGGCTATAGGGAGGATATCATTACTTTCCTAAGAGCTCCCCTCTTCCAGGAAGCCCACGGTGGTTATCTGAAGAGGGACTGTGAAGAGGGCAGCCATTCTTTTTTTTTTTCTTTTGTGGGGCAGTAAGGGTTAAGTGGCTTGCCCAGGGTCACACAGCTAGTAAGTGTCAAGTGTCTGAGGCCGGATTTGAACTCAGCTTCTACTGAATCCAGGGCCGGTGCTTTATATACTGCACCACCTAGCTGCCCCTGCCATTCTTTTTTAAAATAAATTTTTATTTATACCTTTGGTATTTACATTGCCTAAAATTTCTCCGATATCCCTCTTCTTCCTTCCTCCTAGAGATCCATTCCACATAATAAATAATAATTTTTAAAAGAAAAAATTTAAAAGATAAAAAAATCAGCAAAAACTGTCATTACATTGAAAAAAATCTGAAAACACATGCAATAGTCTACACCTGCGGACCTCCTCCCCCATCTCTTTATTTTTTTTTTATTTTTTTTTATTTTTTAGTGAGGCAATTGGGGTTAAGTGACTTGCCCAGGGTCACACAGCTAGTAAGTGTTAAGTATCTGAGGCCGGATTTGAACTCAGGTACTCCTGACTCCAGGGCCAGTGCTCTATCCACTGCGCCATCTAGCTGCCCCTCCCCCATCTCTTTAAAAGAGTCAGGGTTTCTCTCTTGGTCTGGGACTCTGGAGGAAGCAGCCACACATCCCCCCTCGATCTCCTCCCTATCTAGGTAATGTACGTCTTCTGAACTCTAATTCGGAGCCATGTGCTCTCTCTTCACTAACATTTAATATGATTAATAAATGCTTAATGCCAAAAAAGGGGGAGGCAGCTAAGTGGACCAATGGATAGAGCACCAGCCCTGGATTCAAGAGGACCTGAGTTCAGATCAGGCCTCAGACACTTGACACTTATTAGCTGTGTGACCCTGGGCAAGTCACTTAATGCTCATTGCCCCACAAAACAAAAACAAAAAAAACCCAAACAAAACGAAACAAAAAACCAAAGGAGTCAGAGGAGGAAGCACATTCACTTTTTTTTATAATAAAAGTATTTTATTATTTTCTAGTTACATGTAGAGATAGTTTTCAACATTTGTTTTGTTTGTTTGGTATTTTTTAGTGAGGCAATTGGGGTTAAGTGACTTGCCCAGGGTCACACAGCTAGCAAATGTTAAGTGTCTGAGGCCGGATTTGAACTCAGGTCCTCCTGAATCCAGGGCCAGTGCTCTATCCACTGCTCCACCTAGCTGCCCCCAACATTTGTTTTTATAGGATTTCTATTTTCAATTTTTTTTCTCCTTCCCTCCCCTCCCTCCGCCCTCCCCAAGACAGCAAGCAATCTGATGTAGATTATATATGTACAATCACATTAAGTATATTTCTGCATTAGTCATGCTGTGAAAGAAGAATCAGAGCAAAAGGGAAAAACCTCAAAAAAGAAAAACAAAAAATGTAGAAATAGTATGGTTCAATCTGCATCTAGATTCCACAATTCTTTTTTTCTGGATTTGGAGAGCATTTTCCATCATGAGTTCTTTGGAACTATCTTGGACCATTGTATTGCTGAGAAGAATCAAGTCTATCACAGTTGATCAACACACAATGTTGTTAATACTGTGTACAATGTTTTCCTGGTTCTGTTCATCTCACTCAGCATCAGTTCATGTAAGTCCTTCCAGGTTTCTCTGAAATCTGCCTGCTCATCATTTCTTACAACACAATAGTATTCCATTAATTCATATACCACAACTTGTTCAACCATTCCCCAGATGATTGGCATTCCCTCAATTTCCAATTCCTTGCCACCACAAAAAGAGCAGCTATAAATATTTTTTGTACATGTGGGTCCTTTTCACTTTTTTATGATCTCTTTGGGAGAAAGACCTAATAGTGGTATTGCTGGGTCAAAGGGTATGTGCACAACTTTATAGCCCTTTGGGCATAGTTACAAATTGCTCTCCAGAATGGTTGGATCAGTTCACAGCTCCACCAACAATACATTAGTGTTCCAATTTTTCCACAGCTTCTCCAACATTTATTATTTTCCTTTTTTGTCACATTAGCCAATCTGATAGGTGTGAGGTGGTACCTCAGAGTTGTTTTAATCAATAGTGATTTAGAGCATTTTTTCATATGGCAATAGATAGCTTTGATTTCTTCATCAGAAAACTGCCTGTTTAAAAAAAAAAGAAAGAAAAGAAAAGAAAACTGCCTGTTCATATCTTTTGACCCACATTCACTTTTTTTTTTGGTGAGGCAATTGGGGTTAAGTGACTTGCCTAGGGTCACACAGCTAGTAATTTAGTAATTGTTAAGTGTCTGAGGCTGGATTTGAACTCAGGTCCTCCTGAATCCAGGGCTGGTGCTTTATCCACTGCACCACCTAGCTGCTCCCGATATTCACTTTTAAAGCTGGACTGATTCACCACCTCAAAAGGTTTAGCAAAGACTCTAGGGAGAGCATTGTCTGTCTATTACTCTGGGTAAGTGGGGTTTGGGTTAGGGAGGAGATTTTATGTAGGATTTCTGGTCTGGGTCAGTAATAGTTTCCTTGACATCTCCTCTACCCCGGAGAGCCTAGGTTGAGCCATCAAGAAGTTGGCGTGGAAGGTGGCATTGAATGGCAAAGTCAGAAAACCAAAAAAATTAGACCCAGAGAGACACAAGAAAGAAGAAAAAGGGGCAGGAAAGAAAAGATTTTGAAAGTATAAGAGATACAGAGAGACTGAGACAGAGAGAGGCCAAGAAAGATGACAAACAGATCTGAGAGAGAGACAGAGACACAGACAGACAGAGAGACAGGCATACAGAGACACAGACAGACAGAGAGACAGGCATACAGAGACACAGACAGACAGAGAGACAGGCATACAGAGACACAGACAGACAGAGAGAGACTCAGAAAGAAAGAGACCTAGAAGCTTAGACAAAGTATTTGGTGGGGTTAGGGATGGAAAGAGAGACATTGTGATGTAGATAATGGTTGTAGGGGGAGAGCAGGAATGGTGCTCCTCATTTCCCTGGGGATGGATTGTCACTCGGAGAGGTACATCCACAGCACTGACCTTTGCAGTGCTTTCCAGAGCCTGCTTGCTTGCAGTATAGTTTATTGAGACGATGAGGGTAGGTGAGATGGAATGGATTGTTGCTTGCTTCTTATAGAATAGTTGGGCATATACTTGGGCCATGGGAACCATTGTGTGTAAGTAGTCTGGACCATGGGAGTTGCTGTGGGAGGACAAGAAGGTGGTGCTGTGCTCTGGTTGGGAGATCATTGCTATGTATATGGAAGGGCACAGGGGTTCCTGTATGTGGAGAGAATGGGCTAAGCCTTCAGGAATCACCCTCATGTTTTGTGTTCAGTTGGGGGGTGGGACTGAGCACTGAGGATCCGGGCATGGGACCTGGAAATCATTCTTTGTGTTGTATTGGGAAAGGGGAGAAAATGGACTTGGATGCATTGTAATTTGAAGTCCCCTTCATAGAGAGGAATGGGACAAAGGGGTCCAGCCACTCCGGGGCTACACAGGGAGGGGAGGGTCACTTTGGGATGTTATGAAAGGGCACTGAGCCCCTAGAGTCCACTTGACCCCCACAATAGGCCTTCTTCTGGCCTCATTTTGCTGGGAGAAGGCTTGGATCCAGCTGCCCCGGGAAGCCTATTGCTGAAAGGTTATTAACCAGGAGCTGAGATTGAGAGAAAGCTCATATTTCGTTTTCTCTCCTCCTCCTTTTTATTCCAGGTTCGGGATGGGGAGGCCATCTTCCTGGGCTACCCGTGGCCTGCTGCTCCAGCTGTTACTGCTCTGGGCCTGGGGGCAGGGTAAGTTGGTGCCTGGGGAGTTGGGGAAGAACCAAGGACAGGAAGAATGGGGAATCTTTGTCCACCCTCCCATCCTCTCAGTCTGCTCTCTCCCTTCCTGTGGCATTCTTTTCTTCTTTGGGTCCCAAACCTGTCGTCTGGCTTTAGATTGGCTAAGGCCCAGTGGTCTTTGGAGAACTAGATCTATCTGTATCCCCTCCTACTTTACTTTTTATTATTTTTTTTTGGTGAGGCAATTGGGGTTAAGTGATTTGCCCAGGGTCACACAGCTAGTAAGTGTCAAGTGTCTGAGGCCAGATTTGAACTCAGGTCCTCCTGAATCCAGGGCCAGTGCTTTATCCACTGTGCCACCTAGCTGACCCCGGACCCAGATAACTCTGGAGGAGAGAGTGAGGTTGGTGACCTTGCACAGCTCTTCCTCACTTAAATCCAATTCAGTACAAGTCATGTCATCACCTCCCTGATGTCATGGTCCTCTTAAAGGACAAAAAACAAGAAGACTTAACTGCTAGAGGGGACCTCCTTCTCAATGACTTCAAAGGCCTGCCCTCAGGCAGCTCATTCCTGAAGCCCTAAACTCCCATATCCAAATACTGCCCCCATTAGATGCCTGTAGCTACCACCATCCCATCTCTTTGTTTTGTCATAGAGTTTAGACATAGATATGGATTTACAAGGAAATAAATAAAATGGCAGAAATACTATATTAGCAAGAATATAGACTGCTACTGAGTAAAGGCTGCATCCCTAACAGGAAAAATATGTAGGCATATACTGAAAAATAATTGCACAAAATAACCACAACCCCAAATCGGATTTACTTGGAAAGTTTCACGTGGTGCATTATACATGTGTTAACAATTCTTTCTGTTCATACAAAGGGGGAAGGGGAGAGGGGTTGATGATTGAAATGAATAAGGTTCAACTTGATTCTAGCCTCATTCAGGCTTTATACAAATCAGCTTTGGGGACAAGGCCTGGTCTGTATCAGGCCCAGTATAGTAATAACCCCAATTTAAAAGGAAACATGGAAAACTGTCTGTCAATATTCTGTACTCTCCTGCCTGTTTTTCGTCCTAATCAGACTCTTAACCTCCCTCTCCTGGGAGGGTGGGAGACAGAAATGCTCAGACCTGCCCAGCTTCAGGGAGGGAAGGAAATGACCCTATGAGGCCTCTGAAGCTGCCAGAGAATATACTTATGCAAATCTATGCAAACTTGCACATGTCCTCATTAACACTGTCATGCACCTGATAGACCCCTCCAGTGGAAGCCTCTGAGGACTTGGAGGAGAGAAAAGGGGTGGGAATGGGGGTGGGGGGGAGGGGGAGGGACATAACAAGCCTACCAGGATGCAACAAGCCTATCATGATCCGTTACTGCCCGGACAGGATATGCATAAGAAAAGGGTTAGAGAGCAGGGGACGGTCTTATTAATTCGACACATATTTAATGTATCTCCAACACACAGAGACCTGTGTTGAAAACTGGTGGAGATAGAGAGTTTAGCTAAGACCTGATCCCTGTCCTCATGAAGCTTATGGGCAAGTGGGAGGGTGACATCCACACAGGTAATTTTTTAAAATAATAGTTTATATATTAAATTATAAGTTAACCGGAGAGATGCCAAATACTTAAGATCTGAGTGAGAAGCTCATTACTGATCAGATGCATCTGGGTGGCATGTGAGTTTGACTTTAAAGGACAGATAGGGATGGAGTATAAGGAATAGGGTGTGATCAAGACAAAAAAGCAGAAGAGCACAACATAGGTTTGGGGGGAGGGGCGATGCAGAGTACTTCACAGAATGTCAAACTAGAAAGAAATTAAGGGATTGTCTAATTTCATCCCTTCCTTTCACAGATATGAAAATCCAGGCCCAGAGAAGGGAAGGGATTAGACTCAAAAGGAGGTTTACCTGATTGATAGGCCTAAGATCAAACAATGTGTTTAGACTCAGAAGGTCTTGGTTTAAATTCTGCTTACTATTTAATAATAATAATGATAATAATAGCTAACATTTACATAGTTCTTATTAAATGCCAGGCACTTTGCTAAGTGCTTTACAAATATTATCTCATTTGATCCTCACAACAACTATTATCCCCATTTTACAGATGAGGAAACTGAGTCAAAGGTTAAAGTGACTTGCCCAGGGTCACACAGCTAGTAAATATTTGAAGCCAGATTTGAACTCAGTGCTCTAGGCCCAACACTCTAGCCACTGTGAAACCTAGCTGGCTAACAAGTCACTTAACTTCCCAGGGCCTCAGTTTAACCATCTGTAAAGTGAGATAATCCAAGGCCCCTTGATCTATAATTCTGTGATCTCTCCTCCACGTACATGGCCTTCTCCATGGACCCCAAGGACCTGTCATTCAAAAAATAACATATTCCCTTCTTACTTCTCATGAAGTTATGGAGCCATGATGGCGCTGACTTAGGATCTTCATGTGGTTCCTCTTCCCCCAGTGTTGATGGACCCGCATCTTGGCAGACTCCCCTGCCAGTGGCATTTGTCCGGCTGCTCATTATTGTGTTAGCCATCGAGGAGACACACATGACTTCCAACCCCCCCTGCCAATGGCTGGGAGAAGCACTGCCTGTGTGTCAGCCCCTGATCCCACTCGCTTATCCCCAACATCTTCTCTTCTCTGTCCCTGGCATTGGCGCAAAAGCCTCCTGGGTATCACCTCCTGCTTCTCTATCTTGGAATGATCTAGGATAACTTCTCTGTGCAGAGCAGGGCGGTACTGACACAGAGACGAGGTGTCTGGAGTGTCTTCTGAGCTGGAAATGAATTTTACTCCACTTTACAGAAGCCAAGAACTGGCTCTCATCCCTGTGTACAACTCTGTTCCTCCACATGAGATAGTCTGCAAAATACGGGGGTGGAACCCAGGATGGGAAGTTCTTTGTGAAGGGGAGAAACCCGAGACACTCCTAGACTTCCCATGAACCCAAGGGACAGGGGAGGAAGGCAGGATTGGCTCTCAGGGCAATACTGACAAGATAGGTGAGCGAGGAAGGGATCAGAGAGATTAAGCCCATCCCCATAGAGATTTCAACAATCCTAAGAAATTGATTTAGAGCCAGATGTCTTAGAGACCATTAAATTCAGCCTCCTCCTTTTATATATAAAAAAACTGGGGATGAGAGACTTGTCTGGCATCACACAAATAGTGTCTGAGGAAGAATTTGAGCTTCCGCCTTCCTGACTCTAGGCATCCACCATGCTGCCTCGCTCTGCCTTACTGGGGAGATCTTAGAATTTCTTCCACTGGCCCAGGGGTCTTCCCTCTAATAACCCCTCAGTCCTAGGACCCCCAGCAACTTGTTGACCTGAGTTGTGGGAGGAGTGAAAGGGATGTCTTATCTCGTTGACTCAGATTCTGCTCCTAACATCGCCATTGATTCAGTGTGTGACCTTGGCTAAGTCATGAGTGCCTCCTCTTGATTTCCAAATCTGTAAAATGAAAAGATTAGTTTGAGATCCCTTCTAGATCGGACATTCTTTGATTTTAAATCAGATAACGTATGTGAAAACATTTTGGAAATGAGGACTTTGGAAACATTAAACCCTCTATAAAAGTGAGGTGAGGGGCAGCTAAGCACCAGCCCTGGATTCAGGAGGACCTGAGTTCAAATCCGGCCTCAGACACTTGACACTTATTAGCTGCGTGACCCTGGGAAAGTCACTTAACCCTCATTGCCCCGAAAAAATAAGTGAGGTAGGGGCAGCTAGATGGCGAAGTGGATAGAGCACCGGCCCTGGAGTCAGGAGTACCTGAGTTCAAATCCAGCCTCAGACACTTAACACTTACTAGCTGTGTGACCCTGGGCAAGTCACTTAACCCCAATTGCCTCACTTAAAAATAAAATAAAATTAAAAAAATAAGTGAGGTGAACCTCAATAAGGACAGGATAATTGGGGTTTGTCCCTAGGACACTAAAATAGGTACTTATAGCACTTATGCAGGTAGAAATAACTAATTTTAGCCTCTAGTTCAAGAATAGTTAAAAATTGGAGGCTACCTGTGGGATCATCTTCTTCCCATCCCTTTCATCCCAGGTGAGTGTGTCAGTAGCTCAGCCCTGCTCTATTCCTTTCTCACTCCCCAGTTATCTTATTTGCCTCTCCCCCATCCCTGCCCCAGCAAAACACTCAGATACCATCTTAGAGTTTTCACCCATATGGACTGATGATCTAGAGTCTCTATATCTTCACCATAGAGTGGTGTACCAGGGTCTCTCCGTCCTGAGGGTTTGTGTCCTAAATTCCAAGGTCTCCCTGTCCATTTAACTGATTTGGTCTTTAAAAGTTAATTGGTGGGGGGCAGCTAGGTGGCAAGAGGGACAGCTAGATGGCAAAGTGGATAAAGCACCAGCCCTGGATTCAGGAGGACCTGAGTTCAACTCCGGCCTCAGACACTTGACACTTACTAGCTGTGTGACCCTGGGCAAGTCACTTAACCCCCATTGCCCTGCCCCCCCCAAAAAAAAGTTAATTCAGGGGTGGGGCAGCTAGGTGGCAAGAGGGACAGCTAGGTGGCGAAGTGGATAAAGCACCAGCCCTGGATTTAGGAGTACCTGAGTTCAAATCTGGCCTCAGACACTTGACACTTACTAGCTGTGTGACTTTGGGCAAGTCACTTTACCTTCATTGCCCCACCAAAAAAAAAATTAATTCAAGAGCACTTTTAATACTGCTTACCCTAGGCCCTACAATTACCAGCTACAGATGTGAGTCTTCCTGACTCCAGTACTCTATCCACTGCACCACCCACCTGCCTCTGGTCATGTGGTCAATATGGTATGAGTAAGCACCTGGCATAGTGACTTGCACATAGTAGGCATTCAATACAGCTAGGTCTTGATTGGAGTGAATAATGAATCCCCTGAAGTGATAGCATGTATTTAAATTTGCACTATTTCAATTTATAATTATGTAAAATATGGTTATTGGTTCCACCCCACTAGAAATATGAAATGCTAATTTGAATAATTTGACCACTTCAGGGGATGTTATTCTAACTAATCAGGGCCTACCTGTAAATATTTATTAAATTAAAGGATAGGGAAATAGCAAAAAGAACACTGGTCCTCATGATTGTTGTTATCGTTTAGTTATGTCTGATTCTTCGTGACCCCGTGGATCATAGCACACCAATACTGTCCGTGGGGTTTTCTTGGTAAAGATACTAGAGTGGTTTGCCATTCCCTTCTCCAATGGATTAAAGCAAACAGAGGTTAAGTGACTTGCCCAGGGTCACACAGCTAGTGAGTGTCTGAGGTCATATTTGCACACAGGTCTTCCTGACTCCAAGTCTAACACTCTATCCACTATGCCACCTATCTGCCTCCCTCATGATACCTGGGTTCAACCCCAGCTTCAACACTATACTTTGTCCAGGTCATTCCTCCACTCAAGGATTTGGTTTCTTTGTCTCTAAAGTGAATGGGTTGAACTAAATGATTGCAAAGAGGCTTCCAGCTCTGACTTTTTGTGTTCTAAAGGCCCATCTGTGATTCTTTGAAACTGATTTCTATCTAATGAGGAAGGGGGCCAGGCATGTAGGACTAGAAGAAATTCGGCAGTTGGACTGAAGTACATCACTTCTAGACTATATTTCAGTGAGACTAAAAGAGCTCTTGTTTCCTCCGGCTCAGGGACCCAGGATGCTGAAGAAGTCATCCGAATTCAGAAGGTGACCCATGGCACTGTGCGGGCAGGGCTGGCAGAGCTGGTGGCCCTACCATGCCTCTTTGTCCTCCGACACCCCCGGGAGCCTGGCCCTCCGCACGACCCAGCTCGGGTCAAGTGGACCAAGGTTCGGTCAGCGTCAGGCCAGAGGGTGGAACTACCAGTCCTGGTAGCCAAGGACAATGTGGTAAAGGTGGCACGTGGCTGGCAGGGCCGGGTGACGCTGCCTGGATACCCCCAGAACCGTTCCAATGCCACCCTGGTGCTGGGGCCCCTGCGGGCCAGTGATGCTGGCCTCTACCGCTGTGAGGTAGTGACTGGCATTGAGGACGAACAGGACCTGCTACCCCTGGAAGTGACTGGTCAGTACCTGGCTGGGAGGATGGGGGGGGCGGCATACTGGGCCTTTAGCCTGGGGCTAGAGGAAGCTCTGAGCAGTAAGAGACCCTCGGACTAGGGAAAAGCTAAGCCCAGTGAATTGTTTATTCTCCCCTCTCTCCCTTCTCCTCCCTCAGGTGCTCAGTAAGGCAGGAAAGGCACCTGCAGCCAAAATGTCTCCCCATTTTACTCCCCATCTCCTCTTTCTCCAAAGCAGGGAGAAGGAAAGCAGAAGGAGAGCAAGGAAGGCTGGAGACGTGAGATGAGGGTGACATTATTCAGGGGCTGATCACCTCCACAGAGATGACAAATTGACCAGTAAAAGAAGGGACTAGGAGGGAAGTAGAGTCGAGGCAGACTAGATTTGGCACCATGAAATTGTAGGATTGTTGTAGTTGTGATTTACCACACCTGTGATTTTATGAGTACGGGGAACTCTCATTTGAGCACCTCTCTCTAGCACAGACAGAGGTAACTCCTTTGCCTGGGCCACTGAGAAGGGAGGTGACTGGCCCAAAGTCTCACAGCCAGTCTGTATCTGAGGAGGAACATGAACCAGGATCTTCCCAGGTCTCATGACATTCATAGCACCATAAAAATGAAATAGAATCAGAATTTATATAAACAAATGGAACAATCATGCAATTATGGAACCTATGCAGACGACTCCCAGAACTAATTCTCTAGCCCTGATCCACATTCCCAGCTGCCTCTAGGATGTGGGATTATAAAATTATAGCTCAAATAACTAGCATTTTCATTTAAGAGAGGTGCTATATATAAGCAACTCAGACACACACCTCAGCCCGACAGACACTGGAGTAATCCCAGTTTGGGAGGGATTAATCAGGGAAGGCTTCATGGAGGGGAGAAAAGCAGGCCCAAAGAAAGAAGTTTGCCCAGTGGTGATGATGATGGTGTCAATGTCAACTGGCATAAATATGGGATTTTAAGACTTGAAAATAATATTAGAAACACTATCACTATGTCCTCTTAGTGGGAGATACCCCTATGGGTATTTTTAAAGTGTCCCTGATATCCCTCTCCACTCCCCTAAGATCCCTCTTCTATCCATCCCCTCATCCCCGCAGGTGTTGTATTCCACTATCGCTCTTCCCTGGGCCGCTATACCTTGAGCTTCCAGGCAGCCCGGGAAGCGTGCCGCCGCAACTCTGCCACCATCGCAGCCCCCCGCCACCTGCAGGCCGCCTTTGAGGATGGCTATGACAACTGTGATGCCGGCTGGCTGTCGGACCGCAGCGTCCGGTGAGTGGGCCCTGGGATATGGGATGGGATGGAGCCACGGACATCAGGATAGCAGCAACTTGAGCCAACCCCTCAGAACTGTGGGTGCTGCTTGGAGGTGGTGATAGCGTGGACCTGATAACTTTAGGGAAATGGATGTTGGATCCTAGAACCTTAGCATCTCAGAGATGAAAGGGACCTTGGGGTTCATTTGCTTGTACATTCAATGGTTCTCTCCTTCATCCCTCTCCCTACCTCTATCCACCTACCTTGGGAAGGTGAGGAGGTGATCTGAGATCTAAAGAGGACAAGAGACCTTTGAGCCATGAGACCTTCTCATGCCTGTCTGTCTTATTCCAGTATCCCAGAATTAACTTACTTTTTTAAATCATAAAAATATTTTATTGTCTTCCAGTTTCATATAAAGATAGTTTTCAACATTTGTTTTCATACGATTTTGAGTTTCAAATTTTTCTCCCATTCTCCCTTTCCACTCCCCTCCCCAAGACGGAAAGCGATCTGATATAGATTATATATGTACAATCACATTAAACAGATTTCTCCATTAGTCATATCCAGCATTAACTTCCTAACTAGAATTGATCTTCCTTTAGATACCCCATCACACTGTCTAGGCCTGGTTGTTATGGAGACCGGAACAGCCAACCAGGAGTCCGTAGCTACGGCCGACGAGATCCTCATGAGCTCTATGATGTTTATTGTTTTGCCCGGGAACTGAGAGGCAAGTATAAAGCCTGTCAATTGCAGTCCAGTACGTACTAGTGCCTACCCTAAGCCCATGCCTGTGTCTTCCCCTTCCCCTGCAACCCAGAGAGCTAAAGCAACCTACCAAGATCACACATGGGTTCTAGCTCAGATTGCCCACCTCCCAGCTGAGGTCATTTACATGGAAAACTTCCCTCTCCACCACTTCCCATAGTACCCCTTCCATCTCCTTCAGCCTGGGATATCTGAGAACCCAGCATGACCTTCATCCTCCTGTTCTTCCTGGTAGGAGAAGTCTTCTATGTGTCACCACCCAGCCGACTCACACTGTGGGGAGCCCGGGCTCAGTGCCAGAGTCAGGGAGCAGTTCTGGCCACTGTGGGTCACCTCTACTTGGCCTGGCAGGAGGGCCTGGACCAATGCGACCCAGGCTGGCTGGCAGATGGCAGTGTCCGTTATCCCATTCAGACACCCAGGCGGCGCTGCGGTGGTGAGGCTCCTGGGGTCCGGACCCTCTACAATTTCTCCAACCGCACTGGTTTTCCTGAGCCCTCAGTCAAGTTTGATGCCTACTGCTACCGAGGTATGCACTCATTCAACAAACTTTGTCTCCAGAGACAAAAATGAAACCACATTTACTCTAAGGGAGGACTTGGAAAAGGACACAAAGTGGGGCAGCTAGGTGGCACAGTGGATAGAGGAGCAGCCTTGGAGTCAGGAGGACCTGAGTTCAAATCTGGTCTCAGACACATACTAGCTGTATGTCCCTTGGCAAGTCAGTTAACCCCAATTGCCTCCCCCCGCAAAAAATAATAATAGTAATTTTTTTTTTTAAAGAAAAGAAAGGGACCTGAGGAAGCAAGGGATTGCTCTAGCCCAGGAGCAATTTCCCTCCACCCCCACCCATTTCTCCTGAAGAAACAACTTCTAGACATCTGCTCTGGCTTCCTATAAGCTAACAGATTATTGGGGCTACAATCCATTATTTATTTGGCTGGAAGTTATGAATGTCTTCTCTAGATGAGCTAATAATTTTCAGTCTGTTCTCCAGACTGGACCCTAATTTAAAGACTGAGCCCCAACCCTATCAGCTTTAGGACTTGACTGGAGAGTGCAGGTGGTTCACGGCAGCTCATCGCCACTCTTAGCAGCTGGTTTACTAAGACAAGAGCCAAGGCTTCTGAGACCACCAGTCAGTCACTCAGCAAGCATTTCTTATGTACCTACTATGTGGTATTTCATCCTAGAGGTGATAAGGAACTACTGGAGTTTGCTGAGTAGGGGAGTAACATGGCTAGAGCTGGAAGATCGATTTGAGGGCCGTGTTGAGGTTGTACTGGAATGAGAAGAGACTTGAGGCAGGCAGACCCACCAGCAGGCTATTGCAATAGTCCAGAGGTGAGGTGATGAGGGCCTGCACCAGGCTGGTGGCAGTGTCAGAGAAGAGAAGGGGGCATATATGAGAGATGTTATAGAGGTAAAATCCACAGGCCTTAATTATCAAGAGATTGGATATGAGGAGAGAGAGATAGTAAGCAGCTGAAGATGACTGGGGGACTGGAAAGATGGTGGTACCCTCAATAGTAATTAAGGAAGTTAGGAAGAAGGGAGAGTTTGGGGGAGAAAGATAATCACCTCAGTTTTGGACATGCTGAGTTTAAGATGTCTACTGAATATCCAGTTTAAGATGTCCAAGAATGGGTCTTGTCCACCTCAGGGAAGGGGGAAATGTTATAGTTCCTCACCTCCTGCTTGTCCCACATATCATAGATCTTTCAGCATTGACTGAGATGAAGGATAAGCAAGGATCAGGGAGACTGGATAATGGATGTTCACATACGTTTCTAAACTTTCCTGATCACTTATTTGGTCACCTCTGGGAGGCCTGTTAAGCACAGTCACTGAATGTTTCAGGTGGAGACCTTCAATCTTAGAATATCAGAGCTGATTTTACAGAGGAGGAAACTAAGGCCCAGAGAGAAGTGATTTGCCTAAAGTCACACAGCAAGTGAGTAATAAACCAGGACAAAGAATCTTCATATCCTGATTACTGGTCCAGGTCTCAATAGTAATAATTATAGGATTTATATAGAACTAGATAGATAGATAGATAGATAGATAGATAGATAGATAGATAGATAGATAGATAGATAGATAGATGAAAGACATAGGTAGATAGATGATAGATAGAGGTTTGTGAAGCATTTTACATATATTATCTCATTTGGTCCTTACAGCAACCTTGTGAGGTACAATTATCATCCCCATTTTACAGATAAGGAAACTGAGGCAGACAGAGATTAAATGACTTACCCTGAGTCACACAGCTAGTTAGTGTCTGAGGTTGGATTTGAACTCAGGTCTTCCTTACTACAGATCCACCTTTCTATCCACTGTCCCACCTAGCTCTTCAACCTCAATACCGTGAAAAACCTGTCTTCAATTTCCTGGAGCAAAAGGGTGTTGAGAGAATCACAGGTTCATAGATTAAGGTTGGACGGGACCTTGGACCTCCAATTTACCCTGCATATACCTTGCACATACATAGTTGTTTTCGTGTTGTATCCCCCATTAGACTGTGAGCTCCTTGAAGGCAGAAACTGCTTTTGCCTTTCTTTATATCCCCAAAGCCTAGCACAGTGCCTGCACATAGTCAGCACTTTATAAAATCTTTATTGATTGACCAAAGGCCCTCTAGTACAACTCTTCCAATTTATAGTTGAGGAAACTGAGGCCCATGGAGGTCAAGTGACTTGCCCAAGGTCATCCAGGTAGTAAAGTCAGAGATAACACCAGAGAAGTAGATCTTTGTGTCTGGAGAAGGCAGACCCTGGGACAGGGTAAACGTACCTAGGAGGCACAGCTGGCTTTGTGAACTAATCATTCTCTTTCCTCCTCACCCCTCAACCCTGCACTACCTGGCTTAGTTAAAGTGTAATTAAGGTTTATAATATGTCTTGTCCTAGCCCCTGATAAAGGACCTTCTGCCTCCCGAGAGACCCTCTTCTTCCCTCATCCATCCCCTCTCTTTATCTCCCAGCTGCCACCAAAAGAGCCAGAGCAAGGAATCACCATGAAATGAGCATGAGATATGATGAGGCTGCCGGGGAGAAAGGACAGGTCATTGTTCCCTCTAGCAGAGGAGAGGGTGGGGTACTGAATGCTCTCTCAGGTTCTCCCCAGCCCTGACTGTCTAGACTCTAAGGGCGCTCCCAGCTCTGATACTGTTTTCTAAGGGCCCTCCCATCTTGGACATCCTTGGTTCCAAGGGCCCTCCCAGCTCTGACCTTGTATAGTCTGAGAGCTCCCTTTGCTCTGACATTCTCTGACATTCCCTTCCATAGAATCCAGGCCCCAGGATCCTTCATGCTCCCCTTCTTCTCCCTCCCCCTACATTCACCTCTCAGCCGCCAGCAAGCACCGTCTGCACAGCTCACATTCCCTATTTTTGGCTGGAACAGAACATATTGGGACAGGATATATTTATCTCCATCCCCGCCTGCCTTGGGGGGATCCACAGGTTCTGTTCCTGACTGGGTTGTTTGGGGGAGGATTATTTGGGCTGAAGAAGAAAATACTCTCCTGTCCCCACCCCGTCCTCTCCCCTATCCACTCCCCCTAACCCCAATCCAGCCCAAGCTTTCATTCCGGCACTCCTAGTTTAGGAAGAGGGCACCAACATCACCTCAGTCATCCAGGATGGAAATGCTAATGTTCCCTGGGACTATGACCTTTTCCTCATGCCCCATGTCCAATCAGTCCCCAAATCTGCCAATTCTCCCTCTGTAATATCATTTTCATCCATCCCTTTCTTCTCACCTCCTGCCCTCAAGAAGTCTCTGGTCTTGTCCACAGCTAGGAAAAATCAGAGCTGCATCTGTCGAAACAAATGCCTTCTTCCCAGTAGCATGGGGGACAGCTAGGTGGCAATAAGGATAGAACACCAGGCTTGGAGTCAGAAAGACTTGAGTTCAAATCTAGTAAGTGCCTCAGGCACTTGCTAGCTGGGTGACCCTGGGCAAGTCACTTCACTTCTGCCTGCCTCAGTTTTCTCATCTGTAAAATGGCAACAATAATATCACCTACTTTACAAAGTCATTGTGAGGATTAAATGAGATTATAATTGTAAAGTGGTATGTAAATGCTAACAATTATAGCTGCTGAAGGCTTGGTGTTCCTGATTCTCTTACAGCCCATCACCCCACATCTCCACCCAGGTACCGAGATAACCCTGCTGTTGATGGGGAAGACCAAGAGGCTCTGTCTGCAGATGACCTGCCCATCCCAGGCCACAAGAATGTTCTGCCCCTGGACTCCCAGGAACCTCTGGTTTTCAGTGGGGTCCCTGCTGATGAACAGTCCCAGGACCCCTCCCTGCTTCCCAATGAGGCTGGGTCTGGAAAGGCACGGGGGACCCCAGTCCCATTCCCTGGGACGCCTTCCTTGGTCCAAGCCAGGTCCCAGGAGCCAGAGCTGCCCAGACAAGAGGAACCGTGGCTGAATATGGTAGACGGAACACCTCTGCCCAGGGGTTTCCAAGTCGAGACTGTCCTCCCAGAGGGCACAGAGACCCAGCCCTCAGCCGTGGTAGGGACAGGAGGTGCCACCCCAAACCCCGGACTCACAGAGGACCTCAAAGCCAAGGGGACAGTGGTATCTGCCACTGAAATGGGCACAGAATCTGATGCCCAACCAACGAGTGGCACTGCAGTGACTCCAGTGGGCACCACAGCCAGGAGGAGGGGTCTGAATGGACGGTACTTCCAGCAGCAGCTTCTGGAACAGGCGACCTCCAGGACGGGGTGGGGCATCAGGACAGGCACAAGCCCCACTCCCCCAGCCACCAAGGAGGCCGGGAACCATGTGGAGCTGCCCCTAATCACAGCCACCAGGCCCATGCTGGACTCCCAGATCACTCTTTCCAATGAGGTGGACAGACCCCACCCTAGTGAGTCTCTCACCCCAACTACAGCCCTTGGAGGGGACCTTGTGGCTGGAAATTCCCCAGAACCCTTTGAAGCCAACACTGTCCTGAGAAACCCCGCCTCTAGGCAGCACTTGTGGGGAACCCCAGGTCTAAAGGGGGAGTCAAAGAATCTCTGAGTCAAAGGGGAACTCAAGAGGACATTTAGTCCAACCTGTCTGTACCTCAAAAATATCTCTTCTCTGGCGTCCCCTAAAAAGGATCATCCAGCCTAAAGACCCCCAATGAGAGGGAATCTGCCACCTCCTGAGGCGGCACTCTGTGAAAGCTCTAATTGTTAGGAAGTTTTCCTTGGAAGCAAGCCCAAATTTGCCTTTTTGCAAATTCCACTCATTGTTCTCCCCACTGGGGCCAAACAGAAAAAAGTCCAATTCCTCTTCCCAATGACAGTTTTTCAGATACCTAGAGGAAAACAGACTGCTCTTCCCCTTTCCTACCCCACCCCCCAATCAAGGCTTCTCATCTGTAGGCCAAACACTCCACTTTCTCCAGAGTATCCCACTCTGACATGACCTGGAAGGCCTTCACCATCCCAATCACCCTCCTCAGGAGACCCTCTGGCTTAGCAGTGGCCTATCTAAAGGCCACAGGGCCAGGTAGAGTCAGCTTCCTAAAGCCCTGAGTGCTCAGAGTGGTAGTGAGGGGTCCTGCAGTGCCTTCAGCCCTCTCTTGATGCCTCTAAGCTGTGGTACTTTCTATTAGTTAGAATGAAGAATGGGGGAGACACAACCCCATCGAAGGGTAGGCCTCTTTCTAGAAGGCTTCTGAGGACATAGAAGGTCAGAGCAGGGGGGAGACTTAAAACATAGACTGAAGAATGTCAGGGCTGGAAGGATTCCCTGAGATCATTCAGTCCAACCTTTTCATCCTATAGAGGAGGGAAGGAGTGAATGGTGTGTGGTCCGTGGTCATTTTGGCACCTAGAAAGCCATGGGGGAGGAACGAATTAGATATGAAAGAGCTTTCCTCTATGCTGGCATTGGTGTCTCCATCCATTGGGTCTTGGAGCTGGAAAATCTTGATCCTGCTTCTGGCTGTTACTAACTTAGAACATGACCTTGGATGAGTCACTTTCCTACCTGTAAAAACAAGGGGGAAAAACTAGATTATCTCTAAGATCCCTTCCAGCTCTGACATTTTGAGTTCGATCAAGCCTTTCAGTGCCCAAATCAAGGTAAGTGGAGACAGAGAGGTCTCTTTCCTGATGGCATTTGTGAAGAGGGCACTTGCCTGTGGGCAGTGGTTGGTGGGGCAGCACCCGTGCCAGGCCAATATCTTCCAGGTTGATGGAGGAGATACTTCTATCTCCCAGCCCACCCTCCAGTGTCAGAGGATTTGACTTCCCAGGGGAGGATCGGCAGCCCAGGCCCAGCAGATGCTTTATTTTTCCAACTAAAAATAAATGTTTTGTGGAGCTAGCTCATTAAAACTCGAATTACAGATTGTAGCAAGCCATTAAGTTTTATAGGGGGAGCCATCAAGAGGACACTGAAGGGAGCAGGCACCTGCAGGGATGTAAGGCTCACCTAATCCACTTGTCTTCTCCTCAACAAGTCACTTAGCATCAGAACTGTGGAGTCTGGGCCTCCAGCCCCCACCCACCACTTTCCCTCTTCTCCGCCCCTCCCCCCTGCCCCTAACCAATCACTTTTCTGTTAGGACCCAGGGAAGTACTCCTGGGTCAGGAAGCCTGGAGGCTTAGACCTTTGGTCAGGATACCCCAGTTCTGATGCTTATTATCTGTAGGAGTTCTGAGTATTCCATTGTCTCTCTGGACCTTCATTTCCCCATCTGTAAATGAAAGGCTTGGGCAGCGGGGTCTCCAAGTTCCCTTCCAGCTCAAAGGCAATCTGCTACAATGAAAAGAGTACTGGTTTTATAGGTGGGGGTCTGGGGCTTGGAGCCCAGTTCTGCCACTTATGACAGTGTGACTGATCTTGGATGCTCTCTGACCCTCATTTTCTTCATCTGTTAAATGGGGTGGGGAGTTGAACTGGATGACTCACAGCACCCCTTCCCGTTCTAAAGCTATGATCCTCAAGTCCCCTGCAGCCCTAATATTCAATGGCCCTTCCCATCTTCAAGTGCATCTGTGATCTCATGAATTTGGATTTTTCTTCCAATATTCTGCCCATAATTTTGCAGAGGAGAGCTTGACCTTCCCTCATGCCTTTTGGGTGAGGTTGGGAGGGCCCGGGAAGAAGAGGAAACCATGGAAGCATTTGGTCCAGGTTCCTGGGGAGCTGAGAATCATAGGGATGTCAGGGAAGGGTAGGTCTGAGGGAGACCCCGTAAGACCTTCCTTCCATGGCATTGGGCATGAGAAGGGAAACACGTCTTTGGTCTTGGGTTGGAGCAGGGGAAGTGGTGGGTGGCAGAGCCCAAGATGTATGCCTGGGAAAATGAAGCCCTGATATAAAGGAAGCCAATACATGATTCCCCCACCCCCTGATCCCCACGCCATTCTGTCTCAGCCTACAGATGGTCTCAGCTCTCACCAGAAAAGCCCACTTTGGAGCTGGGATCCAAGTGTCCTGAAAGCCAGCTCTCCTCTTCTCTTCCCTCCCTCACGGTGGACAGTGAGACCCCAGAGCATCCTGTCTCTACTCCCCACCTGCTTCAACCACAGCATACTGCTTCCATGGCAACCTGCAGTGCCTGGGATTGGTTGGTGCTCTCTAGAGCTTCTAAAACCCAAAGCCAACCTTGGACTTCTCATGGCCTGGTCCCTGATGTGGAAGCATTTTACCTGGCATGAGACCAAAGGCCATGGTCTTAGAAAGGAAGCTGTTTAATCCTATTATTCAAAATAATATGAATAACTCTCATTGCTATAGCATGGGAGTTCTTAACCTTTTCCACGTCTGATTTTAAAGGCATAAAATATCATACATAGGATTATAAAGGAAACCAAAAATTAGAGAGGGAAGATGTGATTTTTTTTCCCATCCAGGTCCCTTGAAATCTATCCGCAGGCCCTAAGGTAAGAACCCCTGATAAAGCACTTTGAGGTTTGCAAAAAACTTTCTTTAAAAAAAGCCCCATGCCTGACAAGGGTTCTTGTCTCTATTTTGCAAATGAGGAACCTGAGGCTCAGGTTATTTCCTGTTACATAACTCAGAAGCACCAGGATTTCTTCCACTAGGCCCTGCTATCTGAACTGTGAGATCACCCTGTCCCCAGATCTTAGCTGGATTGAAAAGAGAGGGAGCCCCACCCCCAGGGATATGACTGAGGAAGCATAGGAAGGGACTGACCATGGAGAAAATAGCTCCCTTGTGGTAGGGTCCCCCTGATTGACAGCCCCAAGTTTTGACCAGTTGGGCATCTTTGCCTCTAACTTGCTATGTGGTATTTTTATTGTAGGCTCTTCAGGAATCCAGAGTGAGGGGAGTCCACTGAGTCCCAACTCTGTGCCATCACCGGCCCCCAAGAAAAAAGAAGATACCTATCCTGGGAGCTGGGATAGCACCCGGGACCCTGAACAGGGAACCTTAGGTCCCAGCAAAGATCCCCAGCTGGGCACAGAGCCAGTAGACCGTGAGGACTCTTCAGGGGAGACCAATGGTGGTAGGGATCTGCCTGTCCTGGCCATGCTCCGAGCCCCCAAACCACCCTTAATGTCTCTTCCCACACCAACCCTGGACGCCCATCTCCCTGTCAGTGTCAGAGATGACATGGGGCTGTCTCTGTATGGTGGGACCACAGCTGCTCCGGGAATACCCCACGGTCCTTTTCCCCACAACACTGACTGGTCAGTTGAAGGGAGAGACATCCCAGGAGAGACTGAGATCAAACCAGAGACAAATGGGACTGAGCCACCTGCACCATCCACATTCCGTGGCCCCAGTTCCCAGGATAGAGGAGATCTAGAGACTGATTCCTGGTCCCTGGCTATAGGGTGGGACAGCAAGCAGCTCGAGCAAGGCCAAGAGGTTAGGCCAACTGAATATGCTGGATCCCATGAAACCTTGGGGCTAGGGACTACCTCACCAAATGGAGAAGACAGCCCGTCCCCAAGTCCAGGATCTGGCCTGTTGTTGCATCAGGACCCAACTGCCCAACTTGACACTTGGGAGGAGTCTAAAGGAACGGAGAAGCTTGATTTCTACACACCCATTCCTTCTCCTTCTCCACTCCTAGGAAGCCAGAGCCTGCAGCCCCAGCCTGACCCTGAAGAATGGGCCAGGACCAGTGAGCCCAAGTCTCAAGAGAAATTTAAGCTAGCAACCTCCTCACCCCAGCCAGCTCCTGAATCTGGGCAACCTGTTGAGCTGCCCTCCACTACCATGGGTCCAGTCAGTCCAGCCTCCCCCCATGAAGGCAGCCCCTTGGGAGAGGTAGTCTTTGTGCCCTGGACACCAGGAGTCTCAACCCGGGCCAAGAAAGATTGGGCCACTCCTGCCACCCCAGAGCCGGAGGGAGATGATATCTCTGGAGAGGGGCAGAAGGGGGCTTTGTGGGAGGCTTCCCAGACCCTGGTTCCCCTACTGCCTGGCCTACTGGAAGAAAGAGAGCCGACCAGAGATACCACCGTACATATACAAAGGCATGACCTTGAGGTCCTAGAGATTCCTGACCCCCAGGAGGTTGGCCCAAGCTCTGCTCTGGATTCAGGGGCTCAGGCTCTTGGTGAAGCTGGGAGTGGAGAGGAGCCATCGATAATGGGGGAACTGGAGAGTGGATCGTGGGCTGGGGAGAGCAACCGGAGCAGTGAGGAAGGTAAGTATGGAAGCAGGGTGACCCTCCCCAGGGGCAGGCAGCTAGCTCTGTGTGATGGAGCCTGGGGATTCGGGGGGAGGAGCCCATCTTTGGCCAGTACCTCTTTTGCCCAGCTCAATCAAGGTCTTCTTTCTGGTTTATTGGCGTTTCTGATTCATTCATGCTACAGCTCACAGAAGCACTTTGTAACCATAAAGAGCTATATGAATGTCAATCACTGTTAACCTTCCACTACATTATCCTCCAATTACCTACCACAGCATGGAAGTGGCTCTGGGCTCTCAAAGTCTAGACCAGCAGAGCATAAGCCCTGATTGAGAGCAGGGATTGGACCTGTCACTTCACTGACATGGGGAACTATCTGGTTAGAAAACTCCCTCAGCCAATGCAGGTCAGCACCTTTTGTGCAATTTACAGTCTTAGAGAGGTGTGTACAGCACTGAGGCTAAGTGACTTGTCCAGTTCCTCAGTGGGCAGCTAGGTGGTGCTGCAGAGGATAAAGCACCAGGCCTGAAGTTAGGAAGGCTCATCTTCTGGAGTTCAAACCTGGCCTCAGATACTTACTTGCTGGACAAATCATTTTACCCTGTTTGCCTCAGTTTCCTCACCTGTAAAATGAGTTGGAGAAGAAAATGGCAAATCACTCCAGTATCTTTGCCAAGAAAACCCCAAATGGTGCCACGGGGTCGTGCATGACTGAAATGACTGAAAAATAATCAGTTCCACAGAGTTAGGGGCTCAGTCTCCATCTTCCTGTCTTTCATGGCTGGCTCTCTAGCCACTATGCCGCACTATAAGCTCTGACGAATCTTTAAAGTTCTGAGTAATGGACGGTATGTGTTATGTCCAAGAACCAGCCCCTAGCTAAGTTCAGAGAGGTTTACCACCAGAAAGGTGGACCCCACATGATGGCATCTTTTTTTTTTTTTACATATAAGGTATTTTATTTTTTCCGTTACATGTAAAGATAGTTCTCAACTTTTGTTTATACAAGCTTTACAATTTCAGATTTTTCTCCCTCCCTCCCCCCTCCCCTAGACAGCAGGTAATCTGATATAGGTTATATCTATCTATCTATATATCTATATACATATACATATAGATAGATAGATAGATATACACACATATACATACACATAATAACATTAATCCTATTTCTGCATTAATCCTGCTATAAGAGAAAAAATCAGAGCAGTAATGCAAAACCTCAAAATAGAAAAAAAAAAACAACAGCACCCAAAACAAAAGAAATAGTATGGTTCAATCAGCATCTATACTCCACAGTTTTGTTTTGTTTTTTTTCTTGGATTTGGAGATCCTCTTCTATCATGAGTTCCCTGGAACTCTTCTGTACCATTGCATTGGTGAGAAGAATATAGTCCATTATAGTAGGTCAACACTCAATGTTGATGATACTGTGTACAATGTTCTTCTGGTTCTGCTCATCTCACTCATCATCAGCTCACGTAAGACCCTCCAGGTTTCTCTGAACTCCTCCTGCTCATCATTTCTTACAGCACAATAGTACTCCATTGTATTCATATACCACAACTTGTCCAGCCATTCCCCAATTGATGGGCACCCTCTCAACTTCCAATTCCTTGCTACCACGTAAAGAGCAGCTATAAATATTTTTGTACATGTGGGTCCCTTTCCCCCCTCCATGATCTCTTTGGGAAAAAGACCTAAAAGTGGAATTGCTGGGTCAAAGGGTATGCACAGCTTTATCGCCCTTTGGGCATAATTCCAAATTGCTCTCCAGAATGGTTGGATCAGTTCACAGCTCCACCAACAATGCATTAGTGTTCCAATTTTCCCACAGCTTCTCCAACATTTATTATCTTCCTTTTTTGTCATTTTAGCCAATCTGATAGGTGTCAGGTGGTATCTCAGAGTTGTTTTAATTTGCATCTCTCTAATCATTAGAGATTTAGAGCATTTTTTCATATGGGAATAGACAGCTTTGGTTTCTTCATCAGAAAACTACCTGTTCATATCCTTTGACCATTTCTCAATTGGGGAATGACTTGGATTCTTATAAATTTGATTTAATTCCCTATATATTTTAGAGATGAGGCCTTTATCAGAAGCCCTGGCCTCAAAAATTGTTTCCCAGCTTTCTGCCTCCCTTCCAATTTTGGATGCATTGCTTCTGTTTGTACAAAAATTTTTTAATTTAATATAATCAAAATCATCCATTTTGCATTTTATAATATACTCTATCTCTTGTTTGGTCAAAAACCGTTTTCCTTTCCAAAGATCTGATAGGTAGACTATTCCTTTCTCTCCTAATTTGCCTATAGTATCACCTCTTATGTCTAAATCCTGTATCCATTTTGACCTTATTTTAGTATAAGGTATAAGATGTTGGTCTATGATGATGGCATCTTTTTAGTCACATAAGCTCATTAAGTCATCTACTGAGGCATGGAGGAATTTGGGCCCAGTCCTGGTAAAGAGACTATCCACACTAACATGATCATAGATCCTTAAAGTATTGATATGGATGTACGAGCTTTGGCAATTTGGGATTTAGCTGAATTCTGAGTAGACCCTAGGGATCTGGCCAGCGATCCTAATCTTTTAGCCTCGGGATTCTGAGCTCTTTTAGTTCCCCCACCAAAGTCTCATTCACAGTGTTCATGTTTAAGACTGTAGGTCACCTTCTCTCAGGTTCTTTCCCATCCTGGACCATCAAAGACCAAGACAAACTGATGTAGAGACTGAGGCCATGAATAGAACTGGATTCCCACATGTTGGTCTTAGCACAAATGGGCTTGGGTTTTACAGCTAGTGAGGTTAGATTCCATGATGAACTAATCAATCAGCCTGCCTACCAAGGGGCAGGACACCAACCTAAAGGTCCTGATATATTGCCTCTGTGCAGTCACCACTACTAGGAAGAGCTCCTCATGCTGAGGGGTGTGAATCAGGAGGCTTGAGTTCTATCCCTAGGGTTTTTTCTGTGTTTTTTTCTTCAAATTAATATCTTCCAATCAGGAAAAATCTGCCTTCTTTCTATTTGGTCCATTTTAATTTTCAGGGAGTTTGATGCTTGGGCAAGGTTTTGAACCTTTTTGCCAAGTTGTTAATTCCATTTCCAGTTCTTTCTTCCATCTCTTTCATTTCTTTTAAATTTTTTTTTCTTTCCAGCACTCTCATTTCATTTATAAAAATATTTTAAACTCTTAAAAAAATTCTTGCTTCATCGCTTCCAGGAATTCTAGTTGAATTTGTTCCCACGCTGTGATTTTCTTTGAGACTTTGCTTGTAGATATTTTGGAGTCATTCTCTTCTGGGTTTATGTCTTGAGCATCCCTGTCATCATAATAGCTTTTTTATTATGGTATTCTTTTTTTGTTTGCTCAGTCATCCAGCCTGCTTCCTGACTTTTGCAAGACTCTGCTCTTTTGGAGGGAATATCTGGGTTGGTCCTACTGCTGCTTTTTTTGGAGTACTGAGTGTTGTTTTATTCTAGAATTTCAGGGACAACTCAGGCTAGAGACCTGAAAACTTTCAGTTTTCCCATTTATCTGATCCAGGGAAAATTTGATCACTGTCCCCTTGGTCTGAAATCTGCAAGTTGCCAAACCGAGTTTGGGTCTGAGCAGCAAGCCTGTAGGCTTGCCTCTTCTGGAGTTTCAGTAGACCGCTGTTAGATTCAGCCACTATCAATCAGCCAGCTGGAAAGCTCTACTGGTTCATAGTGACAGAACTAAATTTCCTTTTGGTTTTGAATTCCTTCCTTGGTTATTCCTTTACAGACTTCAGACTGGGCTAAAGGTTGGATCTGAGACCCAGCTTCTGCTCCTGGGATCCAAGCCACACAGCTGCTATTTGCTTATTAATTCACTCAATACACAGCCTAGGGACTTGAAACAGCTGATCACCCTGGAGCACCATCCTTATACACATGGCCCCTCCTCAGTGTGCCTTGGATCTATGAGTTGGAACTGGGTAGCAAGTAGCAAAGCTGCCAGTTGGCACCTACCCTGTACCTAGTATGAGGTCAAGGTACAAGGTTTGGGACTTTGTCTTTCCTGAGTTCATAGCCTCTGCCCTCCTTCAACCTGTGAGCACTGAAATGTTTCATGTGGGCTTGTGCTCCTGGCCAGACCCCCATACCCATTGTTCACAGTCCTCTCTCTCTGTGTCTCTCTGTCTCTGTATCTCTCTCCCTCTCTCTCCCTCCCTCCCTCCCTCTCTCTCTCTCTCTCTCTCTCTCTCTCTCTCTCTCTCTCCCTGACAACCTAGGTTAGAAAAATGACTCACTGTGACTTTTTCTTGGATTTTCCAGTCAGGATTCAGTCTGATGTGTTTTCTAAATCTGTTTGGCAGAACTTTGTTGGGAGGAGTTCCTCAATGTACTTATTCCTGCTGCTTTGCCATCTTGGCTCTGCCTCTCCAGCCCCACTTCTAGTCCTTTCCTCACTGTGTGACTTTCCACATGTCATTTCCCCTGTCTGAGCCTTAATCTTCTTCTTTTATGGTTCAGATGTTTTAATTTGGGGGAGAAAATCAGAGATCTCTAAACCTTATAGTTCCTGTAGATCTTTGCTATCATACTGACTATCAAGTGGAAGATCTGCAGCATGCAAGCAGAGGGAGGCTTCTTCCTCCACACCAAGGGGTTCATTTTTTACAGGATACTAAATCTTAGAACTAAAAGGAACCTCAGAGGGAATCTAGTCCCATGACCTACTAGCACAGGATTCCCTACACAGTATTTCTGACATTAAAGTTCCAGGTACAAGGAGCTCAGCATCTCATAAAGACAATCAATTCCTTTGGAATCCCAGAATTCCAAGAACACTCAGAGGTCATCATTATATGGAATGGTCTTCAGTTCCCTTACAATGCTGGTGACTTCCCTATGAATGAATGGTCTCCACTTTTTCAGTATCCATCCTAAAAAAGGTACCTAGAACTGTACAGAACATTCCACTTGCAGTATAACCAAGAAAAAATACATACGACCAAACTGAAATTTCCTCTAGTAGATCAGAATGTGACCTGGGTAACTGGGAGGGTGGTGGTGCCCTCAACAATGATGGGGGAGTAGCTAAGTGGCATGGTGGATAAAGCACCAGCCCTGGATTCAGGAGGACCTGAGTTCAAATTTGGTCTCAGACACTTGACACTTACTAGCTGTGTGACCCTGAGCAAGTCACTTAACCCTCATTGCCCCGCCCCCCCCAAAAAAACCACAAAACAGTGATGGGGGATGGTTTAGGGGAAAAGATAATGAATTCAATTGTGGACATGTTGAGTTTAAGGTGTCTACAGGACATCTAGTTTGAGATATCCAATAGGTAATTGGAGATATGATATGGAAGGTCAGCAGAGAGATTAGGGCTGGACAAAAAGATATGAGAATCATCAGCAGAGGTGACTAAATCGATAATGACAGAGGTCATCTGGATAATGTGAGATGAGGAGAAGGGGAGAAGAGGGAGATATCAACAAATGGCTTCAATTTTTTTCAGTAATATATGAGGAAAATTCTCAGATAAGAGGGTGGAAAGAGAAGAGCCAAGGGAGTTTTGAAGAGGTTTTAAAAAGTTTGGAAGACCTCTGTATTAACTGGGCTAGTGAATTGATCAGGGAAGTGTAAAAGGATTGCCTTGCAACAGTGAGGGCCCATTTTAGATTATGTCACATCAAGTTGTATTGGACCCAGTTAATATAGTTTCATATATTCTCCACCTTTATTCAGCAGCATGTCCATGTGACTACAGTATTATCCATCCCACATCTCTCCATCTTGTCCACCTGAGAGGTTTCAGCAAATGCTTTACTAAAATATAGTTATCTACAACATTTCCCTGATCTATCAAAAGGTATTTATTAAGCACCAGGCATTGTACTAAGCACTGGAGATACGAAGAAAGGCAAAAAAGCAATTCCTGCTGTCAAGGAGCTCACAGTCTAAATAAAGGGGGAAACAATATTAAAACAACTATGTACAGACAAGCTATGTATAGGATAAACTGGAGTAATCAACAGAGGGAAGGCACTGACATTAGGGGGAATCAGGAAAAGCTTCTTGTTTTGTTGGGGTTTTTTGTGCGTTTTTTTTTTTTGTTTGTTTGTTTGTTTGTTTGGTGAGGCAATGGGGGTTAAGTGACTTGCCCAGGGTCACACAGCTAGTAAGTGTTAAGTGTCTGAGGCTGGATTTGAACTCAGGTCCTCCTGACTCCAGGGCCAGTGCTCTGTCCACTGCGCCACCTAGCTGCCCCAAGAAAAGCTTCTTGAAGAATGTGGGATTTTAGCCAGGACTTGAAGGAAGCCAAGGAAGTCAGGAGGTGGAGATGAAGAGGGAGAGAATTCTAGACATGATAAACAGCTAAGGAAAACACTCAGGAGTCTGGAAATAGAGTGTCTTGTGTGAGGAAAAGCCAGGAGGCCAGTGTCTTTGGACTGAAGAATGCATGGAGGAGTATAGAGTATCATTGTTCTTTGTCCTTTGTTCTGCAAGAGGACCAATGACATCAGGAGGGGGGATGTCTTGACTTGCAAGTGAATTGGATTTAAGTGAGGTAGGGCTGTGCAAAGTCACAAGCCTCACTCTATCCTCCAGAGTCATTGGAGTCCAGTGACAAGACACAGGTCAGAACGACTGGCAATAGTGCCTGATGCAATGGGAGACCTTGGCCTTTTTAAACCAAGGTCTTTCCCAGGTCCCAATTTGTTTTAGGCAACACCCATTCAGTAGTTAAAGGCTAGGTAAGAATTGAGGCAAAAGATGTCCTGGTTTGCCTTCACAAAACAATCTATAGGGGAGGGGTGGACGCTCAGAGTTTTTGGCCAGAACAGAAATAATTGCTATTTATACTCACTCTGAGCCATCAAAACCCAAACAATGAGCAAGTGAGGCTTAGGCTGGGACCTATTATTGGCCAGTGAGAGCTGAAGTGATTTGGGTTTAAAGGCACAATCAAGTAGCTCCATTTGAATTCCAATGGATTTTTATCAAAGCCTAGTTTTCTAGAGCTATGTTTCAAGAAATCATAAATGAAAACTACATAAGACAAAAGAGGACTTGAAAAGTAGAAGCCGACCAGGTTATAGCAGGCTTTGAAGGATGAAAAGGAAATTTTATATTTGATCCTGGAGGGTGATAGGGAATCCCTGGAGTTTATTGAGTTAGGGGGTTACTGATAGAGTAACTAGGGAAAAAATTAAAGGGGAATGAGGCTAATCTGGCAGGACCAGTTCTGAATGAAATTCTGTTGTCTCAGGGATCACCACCTCCTTTTCAAGATGATCATTCTTCATCCTTTTAGTAATATGTTCTAGAATTTATAAGATAGAGAAGTCAAACTCAACCTGCTGGCAGTTTTTAGATTCTGCTTTCCCTACTTTCATAAATTAGGACAACCTTTGTCCTTGTCCAGTCCTCTTCTGCTCTCTAAGATTTTTCATAAATTACTGACAGTGACTCAGCAATCACACCCTCTTGTTCTCTCTGTACCGGGCTGTACTTCATCCATCAAGGCCTGAGGGACTGGATTTTTCAAGGACAGCTAGCTGACTTAGGAGCCTGGTGGAATGGAAAAAGACTTGGATTTGGAAGTCAGAGGACCTGAGGTAAAGTTTGGGCATTTACTATCTGTGTGTCCTTGGGCCAGTTGCAACCTCTCTGGGCCTCAGTTTCTTCCTCTGTAAAGCAAGGGTGTTGTACTATATGACCCCTAAGATCCCTCTTAGTTCTTAATCTAAGATCCTACTATCTCTTTAGTTATCTTGAGGATTAACTCTGTATTAGTCATTTTTTGTTCTGCCCTTTCCAGTCCAAAGAGCATTCTCCCTGGCAGAACAAACAGAAGCCAAATAAGGATTGGGCAGCTCTGCCTTCTCACAGTAGCCTATTATTTTCATCCTTTCCCCTCTGAACAACGGTCACATCTTTTCTTTAATCTCCTTTATTCCCAATATAGCCAAGAGAAAAAAAAAAACCAACCCCCCCCAAACTCTTTTAAAAGTCTTTAGCTTTCCCCAGCAGCCTCTCAGCTGCTTTTAGCACTTTAGCACTCCTATCGGTGGTCTTATAGGATCACAACGCCATTTTGTATTCATCCTCCGTTACCTGTCCTTGTCTTCATCTTCTTGGTGTGTATTTTAACAATCCAAGTAGGTCAATGAATTTCCTGTGTCCCCACACCGGTCATCCTTTTTTCTGTCTCCTCAGAATGGTATCTCTTTGTATCTTCAGAATTTCATTTTTTGAGTTTCTCATCCCTCCTGCAACGACTTTTCCAGTAGAATTTTAGTCCATGGGGTCCTAGCTCTTTGAATCCTTTTAAGGAGTTTCAAGGGTGCACATCAAATTCTGCCCAACTTTTCTTTCCTTCTTTATTATAAAATTCTAAGACACAGTGGTCCCTCTCCCCCAGGGCTCCCTTCCTTGCTACTTCAGCACCTAAGTCCCTCCTGATTATAGAGGATCAGGTCCAGAATAGAACCTCTCCCTCCTAACTCCTCCATCTTTTGAAGGATGAAATTAGCATTATGGCAAGCCAAGAATTTAATAGCTGTTGTGCTCTCGGCAAAAAGAGAACTCAAGCAGATGTTTGGATAATTGATGGCCAAGTTTGTGCCACTGTCCCAGATTTGTGATCTGTTTTCTGATGTTTCATCTCTTTTCTTTCTCTGTCCATATGATGCTGTCTCTTCTGTTGCTATTCACTCAAATGCTTTGCCCCATGCTTGCTTACCCTTTCTACTTCCTAGACTTCTTCACATGAATATACAGTACCTTCTGAATGTACAGTTACTATATCATTCCTTTTACCTATTCTGTTCCTTTTCAATAACATTTCCCCTTTTAGAGCTATATTTCAGGTACGGTTCTCATTATCACCAAATCTCAGTGATACCTATGAGGTCAAATTTTCCCTCTTGCATTAGAATCTCTAGCTTATCATACTTTTTTTTGTTGTTTTTGGTGAGGCAATTGGGGTTAAGCGACTTGCCCAGGGTCACACAGCTAGTAAGTGTTAAATGTCTGAGGTCGGATTTGAACTCAGGTCCTCCTGACTCCAGGGCCGGCGCTCTATCCACTGCGCCACCTAGCTGTCCCATTATCTTACTTTTTTAAAAACCACTTTGTATTTTGAATATGGACATCTGAGGCTATGGTTTTTATTGGTAGCTCCTTTCTTAATTTTATCTCCTACAAATATCTGGGCAGCTCTATTCCTTTTCTTCCCCATTATAGTATTATCCCTCCCCCTCCTTTTCAGCTTAAAGTCCTTTTGATCAGAGTTTCAGGCAACAGGGAAATGCACTCTTACCAACCCTTGTTAAATCACTTGTTTCTGACCAGGAGCTTATTTCTAATTTGTAAGCTGTGCTCCAGAAATCCAAATCTTGTTCTTAGATGCCATCTTCTTAACTGGCTGTTTACTTTCCAAATCTGCCTTTCTCTTCTGAAATCCTTGCCTTTGATTAGGACCATGAAGGTAAACACCATTTGTGTTACGTAATCCCCAGCAATGCTTTCTAAGATCCTTCTGGTAAAATCATTGTGCCTGTGTCAGTCGCCAGAATCAGGTAGTAAATAGCATGAGGTTTGACAGGTCTTGGGAAAGTCTCTATCACTTACTAAGCACTTACTATTTGCCAAAGGATGTCATATTTTGGAGTCAGAAGATCTGGGTTCAAGTCCTTATTCAGCAACTTACTACATGTATGACCGTGAATGAGTCACTTAACCTCCCTTGGCTTCTGTTTCCACATTTGCAAAATGAGGAAGTTGGTCAAAATAGTTTCTGAGATCCCTTCTACCTCCAAATCTATGATTTGATGTCTCTCAGCTGGGAGTCACCAGCCCCCATTATTATTCTGTTTATCTTCTGACCCTTACTGGCAGATCTCTTACTGGGGGCTATACCTAATGATTCTTTAGAGGGTGAGTATCTCATCAGGTCTACTTCCCTCATCTTTGGGAAGAGCTTCATATCTATTACTTTGGTCCAAGTGTTCTGTGGTCCTTCTTCCTTTTCTTTTCTGTGTCACATTCTTCCATCCTTCCATCTCTTGACACCAGCCAGGATTCCCCTCTGCCTCTCCACATCATCTTTGTTCTTTGCTTTTATGTTGAAGTCCTTCTTTTGGTTTTTATAGAAACACTTCGTTCTTCCTGATAACCTGAAAATCAGAGGGGCATTCTCCAAACCCCTTTACATTCTCTTTCAGGACAAAAACCAAGCTGCACTTTGAGCATAGGTAACAATCATTTGTCTTCCATGCTAATGAACTCTGAAATAACTCTTACCCCATCACAGTTTGTTGTTATTGTGCCTCCTTCTTGGTCTTGTCTTTGTCCTTACAATGACCTCCGATCCCTTCACCCCTCAGGTCTTTTTCTTTTCTTTTTTTTTTGGGGGGGTGAGGCAATTGGGGTTAAGTGACTTGCCCAGGGTCACACAGCTAGTAAGTGTTAAGTGTCTGAGACCAGATTTGAACTCAGGTCCTCCTGAATCCAGGGCCAGTGCTCTATCCACTGCACCACCTAGCTGCCCTATTTCCACCCCCTCAGGTCTTTTTCAAACCATGAACCCTGTACTATCTCTCCTCCATTTGCTATCTTGACCCATCCGTGAATCTCGGCCCTGGATTACTCCCACCATAACTCTTTCTTATGTGTTGCTGAACAGAGGGATAGAAAAATCACAAAACTATGCTGTCTGGGTCCACAACAAATTTGTGACATAATCTCAACTAGTCTCTACTAAGGCCAGGCAATCCTTTTATAGCCCCCTAATTGACTCATTATCCCACTCATCAAGTCACTTTTCCAAACCTTCTAATCCATCCTCAAACTTCCCATCACTTCCCTCACCTACCCCACCGCACTCAGGTAAGAGCCTTGCATATTTCACTGAAGGCCATTCTAGAAGAAGCTCCCTCTTCTCCCTTCCTCATCTCACACCACTCAAATGTCTTCTGCCATTATCTCTTCTGTCACCTGTCTCACATCTCTCTACATTCATGAATGAGCCATTCCATCCTGTCTTCTCCAACAGATTGCCCCTGTGGGGACCAATTTTTAATTGGGGAGTGTTAGCTAAGCGGCTTGCTGCAATATTGGGGCAAGGAAGGAGATCAGCAGCCTCCCTCAAAACAGAACAGGATTTATTTTAACAAGAACGAACTTAAAAAAAACACACAAACAGGATCAGTAGGATCAAGGGAAAGGAAATAAAATGGGGAAAGGGAAATTATACTACCTGAAAAAATACCACCGACCAGGAATCAGCTGAGAATACACAGCCCCACTCCTGTTGCCTTCCAGCTTCCAGCTAGAATGGCAACTTCTCCCCGTTCCCTGAAACCCCACACAGCCCCCAACCAATTGTCTGGCTGCTCTGACAGTCACATGACTGCCCTCACTAGGCTTCCAATCATTATAATTTTGCCAGGCCCATGTAGGCATCAGTAAGTGGTGATAACGTGAGATGCCAGCGCCATGGCAACAGCTACAACCAGTGGGTGGAGCACCGTGCAGTTTGCGGAGCCCCAGGCCAGTTCGTGCCAAGGCATAAAAACATCAAATGACAATTCTTTATACCCCCTATATCATCCCCACTCTTTCAGTCTCTTCAATCTGTCTTTTGTCTGGCTGCTTCCCTATAAACATGCTCATGTTTCCCCCATTTTCAAGAAACCCTCACTTGATCCATCCCTGCTATATTTTTCTATATCTTTCCCCTCTTTTGTGGCTAAACTTCTTGGGAAGGCCGTCTACAATGCTCTGCTTCCTTTCTTCTCACTCTCTTCTTAACTTTCTGAAGTCTGGCTTCTGTTCTCATCATTCAACTGAAAGTCCCCTTACCAGTGATTTTTTTAATTGCCAAATCCAATGGCCTTTTCTCAATCATCATTCTTCTTGACCTTTCTGCAGCCTTTGATACTGTCAATAACCTCATTTTGATATTCTCTTCTCTCTAAGGTTTTGTGTTACTGTTTTGTCCTGGTTCTCTTCTTGGACCACTCCTTGTCAATTTTCTTTCCTGGGTCTTAGTCTAGGTCATGCCCACTAACTAGCGTGTCCTCCAAAGCTCTATCCTGGGCTGATGCTGATGATTCACAGATGGCCAACTCTAGCTAACCTCTGTCCTGACTGCCATTCTCTAATATCCCATTACCTAATAGACATTGAACTGGATGCTCCAAAACTAGACTCATTATTTTTTTTCTTCCTCACTCCAGTCCATCCTCCATTCAGATGTCAAATTGATTTCCCTAAAGTACAAGTCTTTGTGTGATGATCAACTGTGATAGACTTGACTCTTCTCAGCAATGCAATGATCCAAGACAATGCCAAAAGACTCATGATGGAAAATACTTTCCACGTTAAAAAAAACAAAAACTATGGAGTCTGAAAGCAGATTGAAGCATTATATTTTCACTTTTGTTGTTGCTTTTTTGTCATTGTTTATTCTTTCTTGTGTTTTTTTTCCTTTTGTTCTGATTCTTCTCTTACAACATGACTAATGTGGAAATATGTTTAACATGATTGTAATGTATAACCTATATCAGATTGCTTGCTGGCTTCAGGAGAGGGGAAGGAAGGGAGCATGGAAGAAAAATTTGGAACTCAAAAAAATATCTTTGCACCTGAAGTGCAAGTCTGATCCTGGCAACCCATTGTTTAGTAAATTGCAATGTTTCCTTATCACTTCCAGAGTCAAATAGAAGATCCTCTGACCTTCAAAACCCTTCATATTCTGGCTTCTTCCTTCTTTCCAGTCTTCTACCTTATTCCTTCCCCGTCTCCATCTACTCTACTATCCAGTGACAATGGCCTTCTTGCTCTTGCTCAAACAATACATTCCTCTCCCTACTCTAGGCATTTTCACTGGCTATCTCCCATGCCTAAAAAGCTTCCCCTTCTCATCTCCATCTCCTGACTTCCTTCAAGTCTCAACTAAAATCCCATCTACAAAAAGCCTTTCCTGATCCTTAATTTTAGTTCCTTCCCTCCAAGTTTATCTATAATTTATTCTTCATATATCTTGTTTGTACATAGTTGCTTACAGCTTGTTTCCCCCATTAGATTGCAAGTTCCTTGAGATCAGAGACTGTTTTTTGTCTTTGTATCCCCAGGGTACCCCCAGCACAATGCCTGGTACATAGTAGGTGCTTAATAAATGCTCGTTGATCGGACAGCTTGCCTCTGACAAAAAGACAAACCCTTTGCAGCTAATTGAGAAATTCTCCTTGGTCTCTATATTTGCTGGAAGCAAGATCCCAAGTCCTTTGTTATTCTCACTAGTGGTAATTGTGGTAAATTCTCCCTGGAGAACTTTGGTATTAATGCCCATGGTTATAGATTGTTAAGGTCTTTTTCAATCCCGTCTTTGTCTTCCACCAGGTCAGTTCTCCTTTCTGCAAATTTCATAACCATGCTGTTGATGATAGCTGTGTGACCTTTCTCTGGCCCTCACCTGTAAAATGGCTGGACTAGAGGACCTCTAAAACTTTTTCTAGCTCCAGACCTATTGTCCAATAATCATCTGCCTTCATTTAAGTCATTGGTTACGATGCAGTCGGCACACTACATAAGACAGATCCCTACCACACTTCCCTTGAGACCTGCCTCCAAGTTAACATTGACCCATTATTAACTGCTCTTTGGAGCCATTTCCAAAGCCCCCTAACTGTATAATCACCTAGCACACATCCTTCCTTCTCATTCCCAAGGCACATTGGTAGGATCACGCACCAATGAAGTTTATCTGAGGCACAACTGCTGTTATCTGAAAACTTTTTCTGACTTTGTTAAACTCCTTGTTGACATGCCCTATAGTTTGCAGACTGGATTGTCTTCTGTTTTTGGAGAATTGAAACGTTTGCTCTTCTTTAGTCCTGTGGCACGCCTTTGCTACCTTTCAAAGGTCACTGGCGTCAGCTCAGCAGTCACACCTGCCAGTTCTTTCAGAGTTTGGGGTAATAGTTCATCTGAACATTCTATTCTTGAGCAGCTCTGTTAGAAAGTTCTTGTCGTTATGAAGCCCGATCTGTATCTGTTATCTTCTCCTGCCCCTCTTCCCACTAGTTCTCATTCTGCCTACAAGCACCACCTGCACCCACCTACTCCCTCCTCCAAGTTGGCAGTTACTGGGGCCATTTCGCTTCAGCTGGGAAAGTACACTTCCAGAATGGGATAGATGGTATCACCTATTCCACCTCTCCCTGTCCCCCAAGGGGTGATGGCCATCTCCTAGTACCAAAACCATCAGCACTCTGAGCCCCTGGAAATCTCACCCATTCCCGGATGATGGGCCCCACAGCCAAGCGTCCAGGGGCCTTTTGACCACTGCTCATCTCACAGGCTTATGCTTGGGACAAGGACCTGTTGGAGAAAGAGAACCGATTGCTCAAAACCACAGCTCAACCACCCCTCCCTCCACTTTCCCCGAGCCAGCAGGCAGCCTCTCTCTGTTGGCATGGCAACCGTAGGGGAATCTTGGCACTAAGCTTGGACAAGCATGGTAAAGTTCTCTCCCTTCCTACCCCCCTCAACCTAGAATGAGGGCTCAGTTAATCTTCATTAAAGCCTCCAATATGCTCTTATTTCAAGCTTTCACACCTCCCCCTACCCAGGATTGGGGGAGGGGAGGGGCTTGGCGGGTAAATCCTTAAGCTCACCAAGGGCCGGGCCTGTATCTTCCTATCTCGATAGCTATTCCTCCAGGAATGCTACCTAGCGCTCTGACTTTGAGTCTGCAGCCCCCAGGAATCCTCCTCTCTTTCTTTCCCTCCTAGTGCAGATTCCCTGGGAGCAGAGGTCATGCCTCTTAAGTTATCCATCTAACCTGACTCCATGAGGGCAGGGCCTGGGCCCACCCCTTAGACCAGGGACTCCCTGAGGGCAGGGGCTGCATCACCCTCTCAGACCAGGAGCTTCCCAGGGATGGAGACATGTTTGTCCCTCAAGCTAGAGACAACCACATTTCTTCTAGGCATGCTCTCTGATACCATGAACAGAACCAAGTTTTCCCTTCCCCCTCACCTCCTCTCTGTCTCTGTCTCTCTCTCTATCTCTCTCTGTCTCTCTGTCTCTCTCTGTCTCTCTCTATCTCTCTCACACACACACACACACCAATCTTCATCTCTCAGGCTTCAGGCTTGTGCAGAGAGATGACAGTCACACTTTCCTGTTAAGAATAGCTCTGGGCATAAATCATTCAGTGGTGGGTCAGAACACTGACAATGTCTAAATGCTACTCTCCCTAGGGGTCAGTAGACAGATAGTTCCTCCTTCTGCCTCTCCCTTCTCTCGCCTCCTTCAGTTTCCTGGGGGTGAATGGGTCACAAGACCTAAAGCTCTGGAATTCCAGTCCAACACTCCTGTAGTCCAGCTGGACCAAATGTTCCATGCACATCACAGGCAGGAAAATTAAGTAGGAGGTGGTCCCCGTGGTAATGAATTGTTTGGGGAAGAGGCTAGAATCTGACCAAAAATTAGAGCATTAAAAAATAGCAGAGTTGGAAGGGACTGTAGAACATAGAATGTTAGAATGTTGAATCGTCTTAAAACCTAGAAAATGAAATATTAGTGCCAAAAGGGACCTTAAATCATTCATTCAGTTAATTCACCAAATATCCATTAAGCAACTTCTGTGTTCAGAAGTTATAACATAGGTACTAGATGAGTTGTAACATCTTGTTAGAGGGGGTAGCTAGGTGGCACAGTGGATAAAGCACAGGCCTCGAATTCAGAAAGACCTGAGTTCAAATCCAGACTCAGACACTTGACACTAGCTGTGTGACCCTGGACAAGTCACTTAACCCTCATTATCCCACAAAAATCCCCAACCAAACAAACAAAAAAAAACCCCCATCTAGATAGGATGCTAAAACGCCTCCCTCTAAAGTCACCAGTGACTTTTATCCATCAGATCCAATGGGCTTTTTTCCAAGCCTCATCATTCCCTGAATTCTCTGCAATTTTTTACACTTTTTGGAGCATCCCCTCTGACTGAATACTCACTCTGTCTTTGCCTTCAGAAGTAGCACATTCTCTTTTAAATAGTGTTTTGTTTTTTTCCAGTTACATGTAAAAACCATTTTTAACATTCATCTTTTATAAAATTTTGAGTTTCAAATTTTCTCCTTCCCTCCCTTACTTTTTCCTCTCCCTAAGACTGTATGCAATTTAGTATAGGTTATATATGTATAATCATGTAAAACATATTTCCAAATTAGTCATGTTGTGAAAGAAGAATCAGTTTGCAAAAAAAAAAAAATTACAGTCAGAAGCAGTACATTCTCCTGGTTCTCCTCCCACCTCTCTGTCTACTCCCACTTCATTTCCATTGTTTTCTTCCTCCTTTTTCCAGACCCATTAATGCGGCCTTTCACCAAAGGCCTGTTCTTGACCTTTTTTTTTTTTTTGTGGGGCAATGGGGGTTAAGTGACTTGCCCGGGGTCACACAGCTAGTAAGTGTCAAGTGTCTGAGGCCGGATTTGAACTCAGGTCCTCCTGAATCCAGGGCCAGTGCTTTATCCTCTGTGCCACCTAGCTGCCCCTACCTTGACCTTTTTTCCTTCCTCTAAACAGTGTCCCTTGGCAATCACATTCTTTCCTATATCTTCAATGACCACCTCTCTGCTATGCCTACCTAATCTATAATATGTCTCTAGTCCTAACCTCCCTTCTGAAGTCCAGACCCACATTTCCGACTGACAGTATAGGATAATCTCCACCTTGATGTCTCACTAACACCTCAAATTCAACATGCTCAAAGATGAGCTCTTCATGTTTCCTCCTGAACCTGCTCTTCTTCCAAATTATTTCCATCAGTGAAACTACTGTTCATTTGGTCTTGTATGTCCCTAATCCTGAGGTTATCATTTACACTTCCCTTTGCCTCACCTCCAATCAGTTACCAGATCCCATCAATTCCATCTCTCCAACATCACTTGCATCCCTTTTCTCTCTTCTATTCCCATAGCCACCCGCCATCCTAGAGCATCCCCATTGCCTCCTAATAAGTTTTAACACTTCTACTTTTCCCCCTTCCAGCTAATCTTTCATCCTTCTGTAAGGAATTTTGTTTTAATGCATATTTCAAGTTACAGCATTCCTTTGTTGAAAACTTTTCTGTGGTTCCCTATTGCCTTTGATTAAAAGTCAAACTCTTTGAATTCAAGAACCTCTAAAAGGGATTTTAACATCCTTGCCATGAATTATTCCTCTCCACACACACTCTTTGCTATAGCCAAACTCTACAAGTTTATGACACTACCCCTCCCAAAAATAAAAATCCCAAAGTGTGCCATGCACTCCTAGGCTTCCATGCTTCTGCCCAGTCTACTTCTCAGGCTTCATGCATCCCTCCTCCCCAACTTTCCCCAACTTCTTTTAAAAGCCAATACAAAAATCTACCTCTTCCAAGAAGTCTTCCCTACTTTGGAAGACTTCTTCAAATTTCACATAGCACTTTGTTTTGTAACTCTCTAATGAAATTATCAGCCCTATGGTATAATATAGATAGCTACCTGTCTTACCCCCTACTAGCCTGCATTCTCCATAAGAGCAGGTATTGTATCTTAGCTAAATTTTGCATCTTTCCCAGGACAAGCATAGAGCTATGTATACCATAGGCTCTTTTTTTTTTTTTTTTTTTAGTGAGGCAATTGGGGTTAAGTGACAGTCACATAGCTAGTGTTAAGTGTCTGAGGCCAGATTTGAACTCAGGTATTCCTGACTCCAGGGCCAGTGCTCTATCCACTGCGCCACCTAGCTGCCCCCGATAGGCTCTTAATAAATGCTATGGCTTAATAACTGATTGACTATGAAAGCACATTGGTCTCAGGTTTTGAACTAGAAGGGAATTTAGAAATAATTAATCCAACACACTCACTTTACAGGAGAGGAAACTGAGACCCGGACAACTTAAGTGGCTTGCCCAAGGTGATAGAGAACAAATAGTTAAAGATAACTCTAAAGTTATAAATATAGGATACTGGTTGAACGGGGGCGGGAATTGGGGTGCTACTCCCAGAATCTGTCAGATTAGAAGGAGCAAGTCTAAGGAGGAAGGTGATGAGCTCAGTTTTGGACATGCTGAGTTTGTAGTACTTATGGGACACCTATATAGGTACTTTTTTTTTTTTTTTTTTTTAGTGAGGCAATTGGGATTAAGTGACTTGCCTAAGGTCACACAGCTAGTAAGTGTTAAGTGTCTGAGGCGGGATTTGAACTCAGGTCCTCCTGACTCCAGGGCTGGTGCTCTATCTGCTGCACCACCTAGCTGCCCCTATAGCTACTTCTTGAAGGTTGTTGGAGAGGAAAGTCTGGAGCTCCCCTGAGATGAAAGATTGAGATTAGGGAATCATCTGGCAAAGAGGTGGTGGTCCAAGCTGTGGGAATGAATGAGATTGAAAAAGGGGAAAGTCTAGAAAGAAGAGGCCCTGGAAATTTTTAAAAAAGGAAAAAACAGAAATAATAATAATTTTTAAAAACAAACAAAAAATTAAATTTAAAAAAAGAGGTCCAGGACAGATCTTTGGGAAACATACTCACTGATGGAAGTTCAAGAAGTAGAAGGAGAAACAGCAGAAGGATGGGTGAAAGGGAGTGGTCAACAGTAGCAAAGACTGCAGAGCTCTGGAATGAGGCCCTTGAGGAAGTAGGAAGGAGTCCAACCAAAGGCGTGGGTAGAGGGATGAGCTTTAGTAAGGAGAACACAATGTGAGAGCTGGGTGGCTGTTGGGATATATAGACTGTTAGAGCTGGAAGGGTCCTTAGAATACAATGTCAGAGCTGGAAGGGCCCTTAGAAAACAGAATGTCAGAGCTAGGTGGACTGTTGGGATATAGACTGTCAGAGCTATAAGAGTCCTTAGAACACAGAATGTCAGAGCTGGGAGGGACCCTAGAACACAGAATGTCAGAGCTGGGAGAGAACTTAGAACACAGAATGTCAGAGCTGGGAGGTACCCTGGAACACAGAATGTCAGAGTTGGAAGGGACCCTAGAACACAGAATGTCAGAGCTGGGAGAGAAGTTAGAATACAGAATGTCAGAGCTGGGAGGACTCTAGAACATAGAATGTCAGAGGTGGGAAGATCATTAACATATAGAATGTCAAATCAGAGAGGAACCGCAGAACATAGAATATGACAGCTGGGAGGGACACAGAATATCAGAGCTCAGAGAGACCTTAGAACATGAAATATCAGAGCTCAGAGGGACCTTAGAACACAGAATGTCAGCATTGGAAGGGGCCATAGAAGATAGAAAATAAGGCCTTAGAACATAGAACATGGAACGTTTAGGGCAGAGAGAGGATCTCAGAGACCCAGCACTCCAGAGTGGCTAGTCTCCCTGCTGAGCCATCATGGCACAGGGAGGAAAAAGCAGTCTCTTGGCCTCACTGCTGGTGGGATGGAAGGAAACTTAATATGGGGGACGGGTGTGAAGCAACTGGGAGAGCTGCAGACAGTCTCTCCTGGCAGAAATGCAAATGAATTTGAAAATAGTAATCGGCGCTGGAAAGAGCGCTTGAGTCACCGCAGTTCCGTGGGCTGGTGAGAGAGGGCGGCTCCATGAGCCGCCCACAGGGGCCCATGCTTGCCAGACGCAGACCAGACACGGCCACACACACACACACACACACACACTTGGGCAGCAGCATGCATGAGCACGAGGCCCCATGAGCAGGATTCTCTCCAGCCTGCTGGTGCTTGGTGGAGGGGTGGGGTGCTGTGTCCCTGGAGTAGGGGCTCTTAACCTTTTCCTTGGAGCCCAGGGGCAGTCAGTCTAGAGAAGCCTCTGGCTCTCTTCTCACAGTCATGTTTGTTTCTTTTAATAATATTTTATCCCCCTCCCCCACCCCCAGTAATTACATATAAGACAATTTTTTTTTTTTTTTAGTGAGGCAATTGGGGTTAAGTGACTTGCCCAGGGTCACACAGCTAGTAAGTGTTAAGTGTCTGAGGCCGGATTTGAACTCAGGTCCTCCTGAATCCAGGGCCGGTGCTTTATCCACTGCGCCACCTAGCCGCCCCATATAAGACAATTTTTAACATTCATTTTTTGAAAATGTTGAGTTCCAAATTTCCTCCCTTCCCTCCCTCACCTCCCCACTCCCTGAGATGTAAGCAATTTGAGAATCATGTTTTTAAATGCATAAGCCAAAATCCTTAGGAATACAAACGAAACCAATTAAATTGAAATCAAGATGTCATGGTTGCCCTTGTTCAAGGTGAAATCCGGGTTAAGAGCCCTTGCCCTAGAGTTAGTTATCTTTGACCAGAGATAGATGGCAATATGATATCTTGGATAAGTCACTGGATCCAGAGGCTGAAGAGCCAAGTTTGAATCTTGCCTGCCTGTGTGACCTTGAGCAAGTCCCTTCTCCTGAGCCTCAGGCTCTTCATTTGAAAAAAGGGGATGGACTAGATTCTCATACAAGCTTGCCAAAATTCATCAAGTGGTCACACAGTCACCTAGAGGGTCCGTCATACACACTCTCTCTTTTTTTTTTTTTTTTGGTGAGGCAATTGGGGTTAAGTGACTTACCCAGGGTCACACAGCCAGTAAGTGTCAAGTGTCTGAGGCTGGATTTGAACTCAGGTCCTCCTGAATCCAGGGCCAGTACTCTATCCACTGCGCCACCTAGCTGCCCCCGTCATACACACTCTCAACCTCACAAACATGCGGCCAAGTGTTCCGTCACACCTACAGCTTTACCTTTTCAGTCACAGGCCCCATACCCTCACCCTGTCACCTAGGCACTTACACAATAACATGAACCTCTGGATAGTACTCTAGGGGATAAGAATGCTGAACTTGGAGTCAGGAAGACCTGAGTTCAAATTCTACCTCAGACACTTACTGGCTGTGTGACCCTATACAAGTCACTTAACCTTTCTCAGCCTCAGTTTCCTTTTCTATAAAATGGGTATAATAATAGCACCTACCTCCCAGGGATCTTGTAGGAATCAAATGAGATAAGATATGAGTGAGTTTTGCAAAGCTTAAAATGCTTTGTAAAAGCTATCATTATTATTATTTTTTTTTAGTGAGGCATTTGGGGTTAAGTGACTTGCCCAGGGTCACACAGCTAGTAAGTGTTAAGTGTCTGAGACTGGATTTGAACTCAGGTACTCCTGATTCCAGGGCCGGTGCTCTATCCACTGCGCCACCTAGCTGCCCCCAAAGCTATCATTATTGAGAAAAAAAAGCTAGCATTATTACTGTCTAGCTGTACTCCAAATCAGGGGATCAGGGAAAGCCTAAAGATCCTCCATAGTTGCCCCTCTATCTCTGCTAATGGGAGCTGGGGGGCACAGCCAATAGACTGCTCATGATCACCTGCTTCCTCTTCCTCCTGTCCCTCTGAATCCCTGGGGAAGAGGGACCAGGCTGAGCCATGCCTGACTTTGGAATCTATTTTCTTAACAGTCTCCATTTTTATCATAATAACAGAATGAAAGGGAAGAGAAATAGGGCTTGTGTGTTCTTGGCTGAGCTCCTGAGAGAAAACAGGGCCCTGGGCAAGTTACAGAACCTTCTGTACCTCTGCCCACCCCTCTGTGCTGGAGAGGGTCAGCTCTGCCTTATACCCCACACAGTCCTATCCTGACAGCAGAAAGGCAAGGCCCTGTCCTTAGGAAGGGGACAAGCTCGGTCCAGCATGTCCCAGGAGAGGGTTCTGGGGGTGGGGGTCACAGTTATCTCACACTCTCTCTCCATGACTATCCAGTCCAACTTTTTCCCCACTCAGTCCAAAGGTGCTAGGCAAACATGTTTCCCTAATATGAAGGGACTAAGCTGTTGGGGGCTGGGTTCCTCCTCCCTCCCTTCTGCCTAGATGCTCCTCGGGCCAGGCCAGGATGCTGATCCCACCCTGGGGGAGAGATGGCTTAAAGTCAGTCAACTAATTAGAGGAGGAGTAATTGATGCCCAGGCTCATGCCATCTGCTGAGGCATCTGTGGGGTCTTTGCCTCCTGCAGAAGGAGAGGCAGCATTGGGAGCCCAGATTGGGGGGGGGCAACAGGAGAGCAGGCCACTGGATTGATTTGGGGGAAGAGCAGTCTACCCCTACTGGGAGGAGTGTGGACAATGGGGGAGGGGAGCAGACAGGACCAGATATGTGGGAAAGAGGCAAGGAGCAAATCAGGGAAGTCAAGGAAGGAGGCCAGAACTACCTAGTAAGGGCTGGATAAGGAATCCTGCCTCGTTCCACTGTCACCCAGGCTTGCAGTCGCTGCTTCAGGCATAGCTGGGAGAGAAAAGGACCCCAATTCCAAGGTTCTTTTTGCTCAGGTCCCTCATAGCTCTGACATGGTACATTCTACAGTTCCTCTGAATTCTATTGTTCTAAGGGCCCCCTGACCTGTTGAGCTAGGTGTTATTGTGACAGTGGGATTGTATGTGCGTGTATGTATGTATGTATGTATGGGGGCAGGGCTGCAACAGTTCTCCCTAAACCCACCTCGCCCAGGATGGGTCATCACCATCCTAGTGGAGTCTCCGAATCCTTTCTGCCAAACCCCAGAGAGAGGTCTGGTCCCATCCTTGGGACCACAGGCCACAGGCCCATGACCATGTAGCCTGACACAGAATATTGGCCACATACACGTCCCAGCAGGCATCCTAAGAGAAGGAACCTTTCTTCCTGCAAGGCCAACTTCAGAGATGATAGTTTCTGACTATCTTTTTGCCCAGGGGGCAGCTAGGTGGCATAGTGGATAAAACACCAGCGCTGGAGTCAGTAGTACCTGAGTTCAAATCCGACCTCAGACACTTGACACTAAACTAGCTGTGTGACCCTGGGCAAGTCACTTAACCCCCATTGCCCTAAAAAAAAAAAAGATACCAGTGAACAGGACCCCCCTCCTCCCTACCCCCGCACCCCCAGTGCCTGATTGTCTGACGGTTGGCTGGGGTGGGAGAGAGCAGAGGAAAGCAGAGAAAGATGACCTCCATTAACATTCCCACGAGATTTGACTTTGGAGCCTGCCTCCATTTTCCCCATCTGTAAAATGAGCATAATAATCACTGCAGCATCCATCCTCACAGGATAGCAGGGAAGCTGTAATGAGATTATTGCTTTAGAGTTCTTTGCAAACCTTTAAAATACCATTTAAATGACAGTTGTGTTGTCATTTACAATGGTGCCAGTGACAATGATAATTTTGTTTACTGGAATCTAAGCAAAACAGAGTTGGGAAGTTTTTCCCCAGGGAAAAAGAGGAGTATCGGTCAAAAACGGTGGGTGGGAGTTTTGGGAATAGGGGTGGGGGTGCTCTTCTGGAAAGGGGAGTTCATCTCAGAGCAGGGTATGTTTGGAGTCTTCCAAGAAAATTTGTTTTGCTTAACTACGTGAGTTACAAGGGTTTGTTATCTTTACAAGGTTATAAGTGCTTTCTTTTTCTTTTCAATGGGGGAGGGGAGGAGTAAGAGAAGGACAGAGAAAAAGAGAGACAGAGAGGAAGAGAGAGAGGGAGAGGCAGAGAGAGAGAGAGAGAGAGAGAATGCCTGTTAACTGAAAATGTAAAAGAACAATCACCATCATCATCACTACCTTCTTTCTCTTTTTCTTTCTTTCTTCCTTCCTTTCTTTGGCGGGGAAATGAGGGTTAAGTGACTTGCCCAGGGTCACACAGATAGTAAGTGTTAAGTGTCTGAGACCGGATTTGGACTCAGGTCCTCCTAAATTCAGGGCTGGTGCTTCATCCACTGTGCCACCTAGCTGCCCCCTTTCCTTTCTTTCTTTCTTTCTTTCTTTCTTTCTTTCTTTCTTTCTTTCTTTCTTTCTTTCTTTCTTTCTTTCTTTCACCACTACCTTTCTTAACCTTGGACCAAACCCCTGTCTCATCGAACATAAACTTCTTAATGGCAGGGATTGCTTTGTTGCATCCCCCACACCTAGCACAATGCCTAGCACACAGTGGGTGCTTTTTAAAACCTTGTTGATCAGTTCTATTGGGAAGAGGAGAAAGTCATTCATAGAGTGTGGGGGAGAGAAGTAGACTTGCAGACAGAGTGGTCCCACCGAGTTATCCCATTAAGACTCAGCTCATCTCCCTCCACCACCATCAGCACATTCTGAGAATTCATTCTGGACAAGCAGCCAGCATTGGGGGTGACTGAGGTGGGCAAGCAGGTACCTTCTGCTTACCCGCAAGTTTCTCTCTTACAGCTCCAGCTGACCCCTGTGAGAACAACCCCTGTCTTCATGGTGGCACATGTCAAGCCAACCATACCACCTACGGCTGCAGCTGTGACCAGGGCTTCACAGGAGAGAACTGTGAGATTGGTGAGTCCCCCGCCCTTGAAACTCCTCCCCCTCTGCCATCCTGTACCCTGGAGCCTATGTGCAGTCTGAGGGGGAGCCAGTCAAGTGAACTGGAGAACCACAGACCCTTAGAGCCAGGAAAGGATCTTTTTGAAGAGGCTGAGGCCCAGAGAAAGGAAGCCTTGCTCACAAACATGGCATGTTAAAGGATAGACCAGGATGTGGATGCTCAGATCAGGGCTCTCCTCTGCATCCCAGCTGTCTCTGAGCTTAATCCACCAACATGTATAAGGACCACGAAGATAAGGAAGAGTTCAACTGCAGACAGGGGTGTGTTGGCAAACATTTAACAATCAGCTTTTTTGGGGGGGGTGAGGATGTATAACAACACATTTTTCAGTATAATCTGCATAATCAACCTTTTTCATCACTTTCTTAAATCTAGACCATCAACAAAACAATAACCAAGCCCTGATTTGTAGTGTTTACTGATTTCTGAGGTGTTGATACTGACGCTGAAAATGTAATAATTGGCTCTCAAAAGCCCTGGCTCCAGAACAACACTGGACGCAAATAACACGGTGGTTTTAGGGACTGCAGAATTGGGCATTGGGAGAAACCTTAGAGATTTAATCTAATCCAATTTTCTCATTTTATAGATGAGGAAATCAAGTGGGGATGGGCCTTGCCCAAAGTCCTACAGGGAGTAAAAAACAAAGACAAAACCAAAAGCAGAGTTTGAATTGATACTCCAGTCTTCTGAGAGGCAGCGTGGTACACAAAAAAGAGCATGAGATTTGGTGTCAAGAAGGACCCGGGGTCAAATCCTAATTTTGCCCTTTCCTTTCTGTATGACCTTGAGGAAGTCATTTCCTCTCTATGGGCCTCAGTTTCCTCTTCTGAAAAGCGAAGAAGTTAGACTTGATCATTCCTAAGGCCCCTTCCAGCGCTAGAGCTATGATCCCATTGCCCTTTCCACTGCTTCATGAGGTTGGGCACTCAGGGCCCAAGGGAAGATGGAGCTGCGGCTATCCCAAGTGGTGTTATCAGATCATAAGTCTAGTGATGGAAGAGAACTTCGTTGAGGCCTAGGGAGGGGAAGGGCTTGCTGTGGATCAGGTAGATAGGATTTGAACCCGGATCCTCTGACTCTAAGTCCAGCCCTCTTTTCCTCCGTCCCACGCTGACTCAACAGACCTGGACAAAATCAACCTTATTGAGCAGTGAGGCTCCAGCTCAGTCCTGCCACATCTCCAAGGAAAACCAGCCGGGACCACAAAAGGAGAACAGTGAGAAGGATGAAGGCCTGACTTGTTGGCCTTTTCTGTGAGGGGGTGTAGGGAAAGAATTGTGCCTTGTTCTCCAGATTCTTGACCCTGGAGCCTGTTCCTGGCAGGACTGGGAGGGAGCCTGGCCCTCTCCCCACCCTGGGCTGGGCTGGGGTAAGTCCCTCCCTGGATCTCAGTTTCCCCATCCGTACAATGATGGGATTGGAGGAGATGGTCTTCCAGTTTCCTTCAGGTGCTAACAGTCTGTGGTTTTAGGATTCTTCACATAAGCTGGCTCCTGCCTCAAGGCTGGAGAGTTGGGGAGGATTGGGGGCAGCAGAGGAGGGGGTGCAGTAATCAAACTCTACTCCTCTGCCTGGAGCCTGCATCGGCCCCTCCTTCTCTTTCCTGCCCACACCCCCTCCCTCCCCATGCTCAGAGCCTGCTTATTTGTGGCAGCTCTTGTGGGGCCCTAATTAATGCTAATTGCTGACGAAGCTGCCTTCTCCATCTGCTGGAAAGCCACCCAGGGGGGAGGGGATGGATTGCAGGGTCATGGTCTCTGCTTTTGGCTCAGAAACCGGGAGCTGAAGGGAAGTGGGGGAGGAGGCTTGAGGGAGGAAAGGAGGCTGCCCTTTGAACCCGGCGCCATCTCCTCCCCAGATATTGATGACTGCCTGTCAAGCCCTTGCCTAAATGGGGGCACTTGCATCGATGAAGTCAACTCCTTCATTTGCCTGTGTCTGCCCAGCTATGGCGGGAGCATCTGTGATAAAGGTGAGATCATTTCTTCCTTCCCATTCTACCAGGCCAGGCCAGGACCCAGGACTCTTTGCCTGTTCTCTCCTGGGCACACCGCTCTTCTCCCTGGTTTCTCGGACCCTCTCCAAAAGGGGTACAATTCCATGTGCCCTGTCCCATCTATTGCCACCCTAGACCTCACTGAAAACAACCTGAAGCTAATTCTACCCACTATAGCCAAGGAGATCATATTCCCAGGGTGACCATTGCCTCTGGCTCAGTATAAAGGAGGAGAAAGAGTAACCCAGGGAGGCTGTCAGGGAGGAAGGAAAGGGCAATGGCCCCAAAATGGGAGCGAGTTCTGAACCCCGAATAGTTTCCCTTTGAGCATCTCCGTTTCTCTCTGACACAATGAAGTGAGGGTGGGTCACTGAGAGGGAAGTGGGTTCCTTGAAGGGGTACAGCGGGTAGAGAGATAAAGGTTCACTGATGAGGAGGGTGAGAGTTTAATGAAAGGGCTGGGGAGGCCAGGGAAGAAGATCAATTCTCAAGGAACCAGGTTGAAAGTTTAGTAAGGACATGGGGCTCAGAAGGCAATCAATTAGATGAGTCCGTGTTTCTAGCTCCTGCATGTAGGGAAAGATGGACCTCTTTTGGGGTTTTTGTTTTGTTTTGTTTTGTTTTTTAGTGAGGCAATTGGGGTTAAGTGACTTGCCCAGGGTCACACAGCTAGTAAGTGTTAAGTGTCTGAGGCTGAATTTGAACTCAGGTACTCCTGACTCCAGGGCCGGTGCTCTATCCACTGCACCACCTAGCTGCCCCTAGACGGACCTCTTTTAAGAAGGTAGCTATGGAGCACCAGCCCTGGAGTCAGGAGGACCTGAGTTGAAATCTGACCTCAGACACTTAACACTTACTAGCAGTGTGACCCTGGGCAAGTCATTTAACCCCAATTGCCCCCCCAAAAAAAAAAAAAAAAAAAAAAAAAAGAAGGTAGCTATGACCCCATGTCCTAGTCCAAAAAAGAGGCGATATGATACAGTGGAAAGAGCTCTGGAATAAAAGTCAAGGAACCTGGTTTTTAGTTCTAGATCTGTCCTTAGCTACCTGTGTGACCTTGGAAAAGTCCCTCACCCTACCTGAACTTCAGACTTCCCCTCAGTAAAATGAGGAAGTTGCTTGATGCTCTTCTAGTGATGACCTTCTCCAGATCTTTTGATCTATGACTCCCTCCCATTCAGCGATCCCCAGATGCTAAAAATATGCCAGCAAGAGGAAGTCAGTACTTTAAGCTCCCAGACTTCTCTGGGCCATTGAGCGGGGATGGAATGGCTGGAGGGAGCAGAGCCCTGGGGTGCTGGAGGAGGGTGGGACGTAGGTCTGGCAATCCCAGTAATTGCTGATCATTTGGAACAGTGCCTTGGCTCCTTGGCACTCAAGCTTTGTGTAGGTGGGTAAGTGGGTAGATTGGTTGGGTGAGGTCATAGAGGTGAAAGAATAGGAGTTCCCAATTCAGGGATTCTAAGTATCACCCCCCCCCCCGTTCTGGCCCTAGACACAGAAGGCTGTGACCACAGTTGGCACAAATTCCAGGGACATTGCTATCGGTACTTTGCCCACCGCCGGGCCTGGGAGGATGCAGAGAGAGACTGCCGCCGCCGAGCTGGCCACCTCACCAGCGTCCACTCCCCCGAAGAACACAGCTTCATCAATAGTACTGGCCTGGGACATCAGGGTTGGGAGGGACATGGGTGGATCCTAGGAGATGGAGAGTCAGGTTGGGAAGGCCCAGCCATATCCAAGGCACTCATCAGCCGTGTGACACTGAGCCAATCACTGCCTCTGTCTGAGCTTCAGTTTCTTTGGCTATAAAATGAGGAGGACATTTATACTTTTGCTTCATAGGACTATGAGAAGAGTGCTTTGTAAACCTAAAAGTTTTATAAAAGTGTCAGTTGTTGTTATCACTGTGGTTGAATCCAAGGACCCTGGGCCCCTGGGACAGTTGCTGTCAGATGTGGGGTATGGCCATCAGTGGTCTCAGCACAGACTCTCCTCGGGTGGTGGAATTTCCAGTGGCCTCTAGTCTACCCCCCTTGGGGATGGTGGGAGGAGGGGGATCCCACCGGCCTAGATCCCCAGTGATGGCCAACTTCCCCAACCCCCTGGGCTGGGGCATTTCCCTCCTCAGGCTTTGGACATGAGAACACCTGGATTGGATTGAATGACCGGATTGTGGAGAGGGATTTCCAGTGGACAGACAACACAGGCCTGGTGAGCTGAAGAAGGGAGAAGTCAGTGGCAGGGATATAGTGAGGTCTGGTCCCCTGACTTGGCCCTTGGTAGAGGGAGGAGGGTTGAGTCTGAGGCTCCCTTGAGAGGTAGAACTAATATAGGGTAGCAGAAGAGATTTGAGGTGTATGGGGAAGAGGCTGGGGGTCAAAAGACATGGGTTTCAGTCTTAATTGCCACTAACTTGCTGTATGACCTTGTACAAATCACTTCCCTCCCAGTTTCCTTATCTATAAAATGAAAGTATTGAATTAGATGCTGTCCAAGGTCCCTTTGAGAGCTAAAATTCCTAATGGAGACTATTCCCCTGAGTTGGTCCTGATTCCAATCCTAGGAACAGAGAGAGAAAGAGCCATGGGCTCTCTCCCTGCTCCAGAAAGCTAAGCATTGACCAGGGAGACCTCAAGTCCAGCAGTGCCCTGGGGAGAGGAATCCTGAGCCAGAAGAGATAAAAAGAACAGAAAAAACTTTTCTCTCTACCACCTTCATCAAATTAGAGATAGGGCTGACACTTTCCCTTTCCTCTAACCCAACAGCAATATGAAAACTGGCGGGAGAAGCAGCCGGATAACTTCTTTGCAGGTGGGGAGGACTGCGTGGTAATGGTTGCCCATGAGAGTGGCCGATGGAATGACGTCCCCTGTAACTACAACCTTCCCTACGTCTGTAAGAAAGGCACAGGTAACAGCAGTCTCCCCAAGCATGGAGACCCTAGGAAGCTGAGGGTATGGAGTAGGGCAGAGTGGTGAAGGATGTATTGGGGCTGGGGAGAGACAAAGGGACAGAGAGAGAGAGAGAAAGAGAGAGAATATCTAATGACCCATGGTGGAATATAAGGAGATAGGGAGATCCTGGCCTGGGGGTCATGGAACTTGGGTTCTGATCCTACCTCTGCCATTTTCTGGTTATGTGACCTTGGGTAAGTCTTTTCCCTTCGGTATGTGTCACTTTCCTTCAATGCAAAATGGAGTGGTTAGACAGGATGACCTCTAAGGTCATTGAATCCTAGAATGGAAAAGACTTTCAAAGCCATGTAGCTCAACCACCTACTGTATTCCATATCATTCTAAATGTTAACCCAAACCATAAAGTAACCCCATTCCCATAGCATTCCAAAAGCCTGCAGAGTCAATCCAAGTTGAAAGTGAAGAAGTGTTTCCATATGCGAGTGGGAATGGGTTGTGGGCAAATGGGATGGATTACAGAGATTAGGAGGCTGTCATAAAAATGCTGAATCTTATCTTGAGACCAATAGAGGACAAATACACACAATGGTACATGTCATGGGAATGGGTGGGTATGGATACAAATTTTCCATATGTATCTACCATGTCATATAAATCACAGCTTAGTTTATGTCCATGAACCCAAAGGTCAAGCATTCTATTTTTCTCTCTGTTCCTAAGGTCAAGGGTCTTAAGTAAAGATCTTAGCCCTATTTAGGGGCCACTAGTCTATACCTTCCCCATTCTAAAATTCTATGCTCTAAAGTCCCTTTCAATTCTGCCATTTTCTGTATTTCTATCAGAAAATACCAAACCTAGAGAAGGAAGCAGGCTACTGCTAAGGGAAGTCTTTCCTAGGTCTCATTATCTCTCCATGGAAGACTTCCTGTTCCAGAGGGAGGTCCTCTCTCCTTACCCCCATACCCACATTCCCTTTGATACATGGCATTTTCATTTCTGGGCCAACCTGACCCCAGGCTTGTCCTCTGACCCATTCTGACTGGGTGCTGGCCCCTGTGTCCTCAGTGCTATGTGGCCCCCCTCCAGCGGTGGAGAACGCCTCGCCAGTCGGCCCTCGGAAGGCCAAGTACAGTATCCACTCGAGTGTGCGCTACCAGTGTGACAAGGGCTTCACGCAGCACCACGTGGCCACCATCAAGTGTCACAGCAATGGAAAGTGGGACCGGCCCAAAATTGTCTGCACCAAACGTAGGTGACTGCCCCCTCACCCTCTGCCCCAGCCCTAACCTAATCCATCTAACCAGCCTGCCAAATGGTGTCACCTCCATGGAGACTGAGCAAGGCATGGAGGAGCAGATTTGCTTTTCTGTAACAGTCCAAGTATTTAATAAATGCTTGCTGATTTGATTTCTTGGGAAAGGAAATGGAATAAACCAACATCAATGGGAGGAAGGTGTGGGGGGGTTGGGTCTTGATCATCTGTGAAGCTGCATTATTTTCTCTCTGCAATAAAACAGTTAGGAGATACCAATAAGAGTGATCAATGCGGAAGTGAATCTAAAGTCTCAATATGGGCACTCCCACCACCTATGCAAACCCCACCCCACCTATACCTTCTCCTCCTGTGTGACTTGCCTGCATCCTCCCAGAAATCTTCCACCTGAGTTCTATGCTGTTTGAGCTCCAAATGAGATAATATATTAAAGCTCTTTGCAAGCTCTTTCTGTCTCTCTTTTTCTCTCTGTCTCTGTGTATGTGTGTATCTCTCTCTGTCAGTCTGTCTGTCTCTGCCCTTCTCTCCCTCTCCTCCCTGTCTTTCTCTCCTCTCTGTTTCCCTCCTCCTCCTCCTCTTTCTCTGTCTCTCTCTGTTCTCTTCCCCTCTCCTCTCTGTCTCTGTCTCCCTTCCTCCCTCTCTCTTTATTCATATACATATATATTATTACATATACATATATATTATATACATATATATTAGCTATTATAATATTATCATCATTATTATTGAGGAGCTAGAAAATATAATGGATAGCATGCTACACCTGGAGTCAGGAAGACCCAAGTTCAAATACTGATTTTCACGCTTACTAGCTATGTGACCCTACCCAAGTCACTTAACTCTTCTGTGCCTCATTTTCCTCATCTTCAAAATGATGGACTTGGGCTTGGGGTCCCTTCTTACTCTAAAACTAGGATCCCTGTGATCCCCAGCTCTTGCCGAGGCATGACTTGCTCATCTCCCTTGCCAGTCTTTTGACATGCTTTAAAGTAGTGATGTTGAACTCAGATAGAAAGGAGACGGTGAATCCCTACATAAGGACCCCCCTGGGCCACACATGGACCTAGTTTTAAAATGTTACGTTCCCTATGTTGTACTGTGTTTTGATTTATTTTGTCAAATATCTCCCAATGACGTTTTCATCAGATTCGGGCCATGCTTGGGAGTGTCCTAGGCCACATGTGGCCACATGTTTTATTTATTTTATTTTTTGGGTTTTGTTTTTTTTTTTTGTGGGGCAATGGGGGTTAAGTGACTTGCCCAGGGTCACACAGCTAGTAAGTGTCAAGTGTCTGAGGCCGGATTTGAACTCAGGTACTCCTGAATCCAGGGCCAGTGCTCTATCCACTCCGCCACCTAGCCGCCCCATGGCCACATGTTTGACACCTGTGCTTTAAACCTCTGCTCTTGTGCTGTTCTTTGGAGTCTTTGCAGCCTCTCGAGCACACCGCATACCCCTCCATTGCCCTTGGGGTGGCCACAGTTTTAATTCTTGGAAAACTGTCATACTTCATGCTTCTTCTCTGGAAGAGTGTTATTTTGGAAAAGATGGGCTTTTGTTCCAGAGAAAAGCTTGGGTCATTTAAAAACCTTGCCTAATTTCCCAAAAGCAATTCAGTTTGCTCTCTTCTTCCTCTTCTCCCTTTTCCTCCCCTTCATCTTCTTCTTTCTTTCTCCTCTTCTTCCTCTTTCTCCTCTTCTTCCTCTTTCTCCTCCTCTTCCTCTTTCTCCTCTTCCCATTCTCCTTGTTCCTTCCTCTTCCTCTTCCTCTTCCTCTTCTTCTCCCTTCTCCTTTTCCCCTGCTCCTCCTCTTCCTCCCTTTCCTCCTCCTCTTTCTCTTTTTCTTCCCCTTCTCTTCCTCTTCTTCTTCCTCTTTTTCCTCTTCCCTTTCTCCTCCTCTTCCTCCCCTTCCTCTTTCTCTCTCCTCTTCCCATTCTTCTCTTCCCCTTCTCTTTCTCTTCCTCCCACTCCTCCTCTTCCTCTTTCTCCTCCTCCCCCTCCTCCTTCCCTTCCTCCCCCTTCTCCTCCTCCTGCTCCTCTCAATTCCAGGCCTGGAATTGTCCATTTCCATCCAAAATAAGGAAGCAACCTATTTCAAGGGTAAAAGCTCTGCTCTGGAATCATAATACTTGGCTTCAAATCCAACTCTGCAGCTTGGAATACTCTCTCTCCTTCCTCCTGTTAGTCTCCTGGCTTCTTTCATGTCCCAGTTACAATTCCTCCTTCTACAGGAAGCCTTTCCCGATCCCCTTAATTCTAGTGCCTTTCTTCTGCTGATTATTTCCAAGTTATCCTGTCTCTATCTTATTTGTATATAATTGTTTGCATGTTTTCTATCCCATTCATGAGTTCCTTGAGAGTAGGGACTGTCGTTTTTAAAAAATATAATATATTTTAAAATTTTATTTCATTAAATATTTCCTAATGACATGTAAAAAGTTAACATTCATTTTTTAAAATTTTAAGTTCCAAATTCTCTCCCTCTTGCCTCCCCCCAGCCCTGAGAAGGCAGACAATTTGATATCGATTATCCATGTGAAGTCATACAAAACATATTTCCATATTAGCCTTGTTGCAAAAGAAAACCCAGCCCCTCCCCCTAAAAAGGAAGAAAGATAAAGTTTTTTAAGAGCATGTTTCAATCTGCATTCAGAGTTTATCAGTTCTCTCTCTGGCAGTAGAGAGCATTTTTTCATCATGGGTCCTTTGGGATTGTCTTGGATCATTATATCGATCAGAGTAGCTGAGTCTTTTGCAGTTGATCGTCATTCCAATAATGCTGTTCCTGTGAACAATATTCTTCTGGTTCTGCTCACTTTACTTTGAATGAGGTCACATAAATCTTGAAGGGATTATCTTTTGTCTTTCTCTATATTTTCAATGCTTAACGTAGCAACTAGCATATAGTAGGCATCTAATAAATGTTTATTGACTGACTGATTTTCTAATAAATGTTTATTGACTGACTGATTTTCCCACCTGTATGACCTTGGGCAAGTTACTTAATTTCCCTGGTCTATATAGAAAGTGAGGTCCCTTCTAGCTCTAGGTCTATAATGTTTTATGTGCCCACTGTATAGGGTATCATCCATCAAGCTACATACCAATGTCTATACAATAGTCATTCTTTATCCACTTGTTTTTTTCTGTGTTGATAGTTAAGCTGACCCCTTTGAAGTGATTTTGGATCCCAGTTAGGAAGCTCTACAATGAGTCATAATGTCATCCACAAACAGGAGCTTCTGGTTAACCTTATCATCTATAGAAAATCTGTCTCCTATTTGCACCATACCCCGGACACCCTCCAGGATGGTGACAGATACCTTTAGCAAGCACACAGTTCCCTCTGTGATGCCCCGGGTGACATTTATAATCAAAGTTCTCTCTGTCACATCTTTTTAAGAAATATTGAATGGTTTTGACAAATGCACAGGAAACACTTTGTTGGAAGAGAACCTTCCCAGAGATGCTCCAGTGTCTTGGATCAAATGCTATTTCTTTCTAGTCCACAAACAGCAGGGCCAGGGAGAGCTGCACCCTTCGGTCAGCTGTGACATGGGAAAGATGTGGGTGTAGAATATAATTTACAAAAGCCTGTTGGCTTCTATTCTTAGGCTTGCATCAAGTGCTTCCTCACAGCATGTATAGAATATGGCCATTAAAAAATATAGAAATGGGGGGGGCAGTTAGGTGGCGCAGTGGATAGAGCATCGGCCCTGGATTCAGGAGGACCTGAGTTCAAATCCAGCATCAGACACTTAACACTTACTAGCTGTGTAACCTTAGACAAGTCACTTAACTCCAATTGCCTCACAAAACAAAACAAACAACAACAAAATATATATATATATATATATGTATGTATATGTATATATATATATAAATGGGGAAGTAGACATATGGGCCAGTAGGCATTGATATGAATTACCTACCTGTTATTTTTTTTTGCAGGGCAATGAGGGTTAAGTGACTTGCCCAGGGTCACACAGCTAGTGTCAAGTGTCTGAGGCCAGATTTGAACTCAGGTCCTCCTGAATCCAGGGCTGGTGCTTTATCCACTATGCCATCTAGCTGCCCCCGGTACCTGTTTTTTTTTTTTTTAAACAAAAGTTGTCATAATTAATTTAAATGATTAAATGTAATTATTAAATTTAAATTAAAGTATTTAGATTGTATTTACTTTGATCAATCAACAAGCATTTTTTTAACTGATTACTATGTGCCAGCTACTCTGGTAAGCTCTGGGGACACAAGGAAAGGCAGAAATAGTCCCTGCCCTCAAACAGCTTACATTCTAATGGGGAGAAACGGCATACAAATACACATACACAAAGACTTTAGCAGTTGAGGGACCCAGAAGAACCTCCTACTGAAGATAACATTTGAGCTGAGACTTGAAGGAAGCAGGAATTCTAAGAGGCAGAGTTGAGGAGGGAAAGTATGCCAGGCAGGGGGAGCTTCTGTACTTTAGAGATCCCTAATTTCATTCACCAACACAGCTTCTACACCCTCTCTGGCTTCATAAACAGCCTTTAAAAGATGGTGCATCCAAAAACATTCGCCACTTGGCTAACCTGGAGATGAATTTCTCAGAATTTAGCCAGGCTAGTCCTTGGATAGCAGACACATCATCTGTTGCTAAGCCCAAACTCAAAATCTTTCTAGCTTGGTTGGAATTGCCAAACTCTTTGCAAACCCTAAAGTTCTATATAAATGATCATTGTTGTTGTTGTCGTTGTCATCATCATCATCTTAGTTGTGGTTATTGTCATTGTTGTTGTTGACATAACTTTCAAGAACCCAGGGCCACATCCAAACCACAATGAGGAATTTTATAGATGTCATTGTCGTCATTGTCATCATCATAATAGTGGTAGTAGTAGTGGTAGTCTAGTAGTAGTAGTAGTAGTGGTGGTGGTGGTGGTGGTGGTGGTGGTGGTGGTAGTAGTAGTGGTAGTGGTAGTAGTGGTGGTAGTGGTGGTAGTAGTAGTGGTGGTGGTGGTGGTGGTGGTAGTAGTAGTGGTGGTAGTAGTAGTGGTGGTGGTGGTGGTGGTGGTAGTAGTAGTAGTAGTAGTACTGCTGCTGCTGCTGCTGCTGGTGGCGGCAGTGGCAGTGGTGGTGACAGTAGTGATGGCTATAGTGATAGTAGTAGTAATAATAGAAAAAGAAAATAGTAGTAGTAGAAGAAGAAAAAGAAGAAATAGTAGTAGTGGTGGTGATAGTAATAGTAGTTGTAGTTTGGGGTTTTTTGTAGGGCATTGAGGGTTAAGTGACTTGCCCAGGGTCACACAGCTAGTAAGTGTATCAAGTGTCTGAGGCCTGATTTGAACTCAGGTCCTCCTGAATCCAGGGCCAATGCTTTCTCCACTGTGCCACCTAGCTACCCCACCCCAGTAGTAGTATTAATAGAAGTAGTAGTAGTAGTAGTAGTAGTAGTAGTAGTAGTAGTAGTAGTAGTAGTAGTAGTAGTAGTAGTAGTAGTAGCATTGATAATATTATTCTGTTCATCAAAAATAGAATATATCTACCACATTTGGGTTCTAATATCACAGTCCCTGACATACTATATGTGGTATTAGAAATCATGGTAAAGAAAACAAAACACACTCAAAAAGACTTGTTTTTCAGTTGTTTCAGTCATGTCTAACTCTTCATGACCTCATTTGGGGCTTTCTTGGCAAAGATACTGGAGTGGTTTTCAGTTTCTTTCTCCAGCTCATTTTACAGATGAGGAAACTGAGGTAAACAGGCTTAAGTTAGTTATATAACTAGTCAGTATTTGTGGCCATATTTGAACTAAGGTCCTATTAATTCCAGGGCCAGCATTCTATCCACTGCATCAAAGACAGTAAGGACAGTTGAATTAGCCAAAGTATATACATAGAGGAGGTCCATCCTAGAAGCATCACAGTTTGGAGAGCATTTTCAAGATGTATAGAGGCAGCTGGGTACCACCATTGGACCCATTTCTGGGCCTATCATCAAGAAGACCTGAGTTGAGGTCTCAGACTCTTACTAGCTGTGTGACCCTGAACAAGTTACCAAACCTCCCTCTGCCTTAGTTTTCTCATCTATAAAAGGAAGATAACAATAGCACCCACCTCTCAGGGTTGTTGTAAGGATCAAATGAGCTAATATTTGTAAAGCACTTTGCAAACCTTAAAGTGGTGTATAAATGCTAGCTATTGTTGTTACTATATCTGAAAGAAAGGAGGATACCAAAAACTTAGGGGGAGAAGTCAAAAACATGATTATCATTCCCCAAAAGATAATCAAGAGAATATCACTAACTATTGACCCATATTTATGGCCGCTTTACCATTTCTAAAGACCTTTGAGAACAATCTCCACAAATACCAAGGGTATCCCTGACAAAGTTATGAGAAAGGAATAGGCAGGCATTCCCAGATGGCAATCTAAAGCAGACTACATCTTTACCATGTCCAATTGACTGAATGGTGCCTATCTCCCTGTGCTCATTTATTTGTTAACTCAATAGTGTGAAATCCAACCTCAAAGGCTCTCTTCCAGTAAGGTGTCTCTTGTAAGTATCTCAAAAGCATCCATGGTTCCTTGAAAGACATAAAAACATGGGGCAGATAAGTGGCGCAGTGGATAGAGCACTGGCCCTGGATTCAGGAGGACCTGAGTTCAAATCCAGCCTCAGACACTTGATACTTACTAGCTGTGTGATCCTGGGCAAGTCACTTAACCCTCATTGTCCCAACAAAAAAAGAAAAAGAAAAAAGAAAAAAAGGCATAAAAATAGACCCCTCTGATTATTACAATCAAGCAGAGCATAAAATCAGATGTATGCTTGCTGTCCAGCACACTCCAAATGAAAGATGTCCTTCAAGACAGCAAGGTTCTCCAGATGCCTCTATTTGTAGATGACATTGGGCTGATTACATCAAGCCTTGGAATGTTGCAGAGCCTCCTGCATGAGATTCATGATCACTCAAAAGAGTTTGGCTTAAGGATTCACATGGGAAAAACCAAGTGGATGAAGAATGATTATTGTCAAATCACTAGAAGACAGTCCATTGAGTTGGTCCATCCAGACAGTGCAGAAGGACAAATGAACTGGATGCAGAATTGAATAGGAAGAAGAGAGTAGCTGGATTGCCTTGGGGATATTGTGGGCCACTCTTAATGGACCTCCAAGTTTTTTTTCTTTATGAAACACACTTAAACCCTATTCTTCATGGGATCATGACTTAAAACTGGAAAAGAACTTAGAGGCCACATAATCCTTCCTTTTTCTCTACAGATGAGGAACACGGCCTGAGAAGTTCAGTGGCCTCCCTTAGGCAACACAGGCAGAAAGTAGCAGATCTGGGAATTTGAACCCATATCCTTTGACTCTAACGCCATTATACCTCTCACTGCCCCACTCTGTTTCCTACAAGTCATGCAGTACCATAGTATCTGAAGAGTGAAAGTTATAGGTCACCCAAAGGACAGTGGAGGGGAAGATGGTGGGTGAGAGCAAGCTGTAGCATTTTGTCAATGGAGAATTGTAGGAGAAGTGATATAAAGAGTTGTATGGAGCCAGCTAGGTGGTGCAGTGGATAAAGCACCATCCCTGGATTCAGGAGGACCTGAGTTCAAATCCGGCCTCAGACACTTGATACTTACTAGCTGTGTGACCCTGGGTAAGTCACTTAACCCCCATTGCCCCGCCCCCCCCAAAAAGAGTTGTATGACCAGAAAATGAGGTGGGACAGCCAAGTGCCAAGAGTGAAGGAGAGCCAGTGGACAGCCTGTGTGCATGATGGAGACCTAGTCAACCTCAACAGAACCAAAGGAAGCCCCTTCTCTCCCAGAATGTTGAATGAATCTTTATAAAGAAATTAATGGAGGATACAGTCAGAAGTGGGCAGCTATGTGGCAAAGTGGATAGAGTGCCAGGCCTGGAGTCAGGAAGACTCATCTTCCTGAGTTCAAGTCTGGCCTCAGACACTTACTAGCTGTGTGGCCCTAGGCAAGTAACTTAACCCTATTTGCCTCAGTTTCCTTATCTGTCCAATGAGCTAGAGAAGGAAATGGCAAACCCAGTATCTTTTCCAAGAAAACCACAAATGAGCCCCCCAAAAGTCTGACCCAACTGAAACAACTGAGCAACAACATGGACAGAAATGACACCGGGTCAGATGGCAGGAATGTGTTACAATCAACACCATTGGAGACAGCATGTGTGGTGATGAGAGCTTAGACCTACAAGAGCTGCCGTACTTCAAAGTATCTAAGTATTGATAATAATTTTGTGTGACATTATCTTCAAGCAGAATAGGGCTTCATGTGTTTGCAACAGTAGAAGTGAGATATAGAATCTTATGGGTCCAAAGCTCCTTCTAGCTCCCACCACCCCAGCCTTCATTTCCTACTTTATTCATATCTCCATCACCAATCCAGGTCCAATTCCCCCCCACACACACCTCTTTGAGAACCTCAGAACAGGGGTTACTATGGTGACTTGCTCCAAACCATCCTCCACATAGATGCCAAAATGATATTGCTAAAGCACCAAGATCTAACCATTCCCCTGATCAATAACACTGGTGACTATTCTTCCTTACTTCGCATCTGGCCTCAGACACTTACTAGCTGCGTGACCCTGGGCTGGACCTTTAACTCTGTTTGCCTCAGTTTCCTCATTTGTAAAATAAGCTAGAGATAGAAACGGCAAACCAATCCAATATCTTTGCCAAGAAAACTCCAAATGTGGTCACAGAGTCAGACACGACTGAAAAATGGCTAAATAAGAACAATAAAGACTAAATATTCCCTCTTCAATGAAATATTTTTTCAATCTTATGGGGTAGGGGAGGGCAGTATGTGTTTAGCTTACCTTATTTACTAACAACCTTTATCCACATACAGAGCAAAAGATGAATGTCAGCCTAGCCCCATGTGAATAATCAGAATCTAAATTCACAGGGTTTAAAGTAGAATGTTGTCCATATTTGTTTCTCTCTCCCTTGTAGCTCGTAGGTCACACGCTAAGGCGTCATCACCATCACCACCAGCATCACACCAGCATCATCACCACAAATCTCACAAGGAGAGGAGAAAAACACAAGAAGCATCCCAAGATGGACTGGGAGAAGGAGGAGGAAGACACTTTTGCTGAAGGACTAAGGCATAGGAAGCACACCCCGGTCCCCCATCTTGCCAGATTCCTTTCTCTTCCCTAACCCCCTTTGTAAAAGCCCTCCATCCCTATTTCTCACCTCCTCCATGTTCTCACCTATATTTGAAAATGGTCTGTCCCTCACCAGACCTCCGGTGTAATGTCCTAATCAAAGGAAAAAACAATAAGGAAATGTGTATTATGCTTGGGTTTAGCCTTCTGTTTAGAAGGCTGATTGTTTATTTGTGGTAAGGGAATTTGGCACATGAAAATGCATTTGGGGGGCAGCTAGGTGGTGCAGTGGATAAAAGCACCGGCCCTGGAGTCAGGAGGACCTGAGTTCAAATCCGGCCTCAGACACTTGACACTTACTAGCTGTGTGACCCAGGGCAAGTCACTTAACCCCCATTGTCCCTACAAAAAAAAAAATTTACTTTATGAATTCCTTCTCCCCACTGGGAAACCCAGAATAACCAACACACTGATGTGCCATTGGCCCTAGTCAGAGCTGAAACTTCACCTAAGACAATTAATTATCCTTGGGAAAAGACGGATAACACAGATATACACATGACTTTATTGATTGTTCTCCCCCATCACGGACATTAGCCAATGTTAGATCTTTATGACATGACAGATACACATCTGCACTGCACACCTGTGTGCATGTGCATCCTATTTTGGTCTGAATATAAGATTTGACATTTTTTTAATCACAACGTCCCAATTCTTGTAGTATATCCCACCCATCTATCCATATCCATGCCCACTCAGTTACTCAAAAACTCTTAACCTTCAACTAGGATGGGACAATACTTTTAGAATGTTATGGGGGTGGGGACGATGATTAGTCAGGGTTGATTTATATTCACAGCAATATGACAGATGAGGTTGAATTAAATGGACTCTACCGGTTCTCCCAACTCTGAGATTCTATGATTCGAAGACTCAGAGAGTCAAATTCTATGAGATGTTAAGATTCCATGACTCTGAGGTTAACTGGATTCTCAGATTCTGTTTGGGAGAATCTATTATTCCTACTGTCTAAGAATCAGTGATTCTAAGATTCTGCGATTCTGAGTTTTTAAGATGCTTTGCTTCTGAGACCCTATGCTTGGCAGGATAACAGGATGACTTGGATTGGCAGGGCTCTGGTTCCTTCATACCTCTTGTCTTCAGGGGGCCAGGCCTAGGGGATCTGAACAGCTAGCAAGGAATAGAAGCTCCCTGCCAGTCTGAGAAAGGGGCCAATTTGTCTACAGCTCTACCCCCGTTCTGCCATAGCTCAGGCATCGATAGTCTCCCAGACTGAATTTTCGTCCCAGGCCCTTCCTTATCCCCTCTCTAGCTGCCCCCGCCATTCCCCACCCCACCACTCTCTCCCCAAATCCCTCCCCCACCCGAGCCTATTTCCAGCGGCTGGCTGGTTGAATAGAATGCATAAAACTCAAAGTAGCAACACCCACCTGTGATCGTATTGTAGAAAGGTTTGCAGTATTAAAAACACACATACTTTTTTTAAAACAAGGGTTTTCTTTTTAAAAACAACAACAACAAAGATGTAAGAAAGAATGAACGTTTCTCCCTGTCCAGAGAAGCCCCGTCCTACCCCCAAACCCTATTCCTGTTTTTAGCTCAGAACCATAACAAACAGAGCAGTGAATTATACCCAGTATGAAGTGAATTTGGGGCAGCAAACAAGTCCAAATACCACAGCCTGGGAAACTGGCTTCATTGAATCCAGCAGAGGACAGAGCCCAGCCCACAGCCTGTCCAAGTCAATCAATACAGATAGATAATACAGGGTATATTGTGGCTCAAAGACCAAACCTAGGATCATGGCTCCAAGCCGGTAAGAACAATGAACAAATCCAGTATTCTGGGTTCTGTTTATATTTCCTGGCTTTAAAAAAATCATTTTTTAAAAATTGCAAATGAAAGACTAGGCTTTGATCATAAGTTTTAATAGGGGGAATGTGTCAACTGAGCCTGAGTTCCTAATATGTAAATTTGAACACAATCACCTTTATAATAGGCGGCAATAGGCACTAAGGAAGATGGGGCATTTATTAAACATTGGGGTGTGTGTGATGGGGGTGGGGGTCACGATGCCTAGCACTGAAGGGGAGACAAAGCTAAACAAGATATGGTCCCCCACCCTCAGAAACTTACTTGACAAATAGATGGGCAAACAGAACTCTGATTTGGGACTTTTCTCTTTATTTCTTCCTGCTGTGGACATTAGCTGTAGTTCAGTCTTTAAAGTGGCCCTACCGAGCCACAGTCTGGTGCTGGTTTTGTCTTTTTCTTCCAGGAGAGTCTATAAGTTTCCATTCAAAGCCTTTTCTACATTTAAACGAGGCCGGGAAAGGATGTTCACGATTGTTCGCCTACCCACCTTCCCTTCTCCCCTTTCTCTTTGGACTTACTGTAACTTCGGTCTCTTCTTAGCCACAGCCTCTGGTCTTCTGCTGCCATCTCACAGCCCCCTCCCTGGCAAGGTTGGGGGGAGTATCTCTCTCTCTTTCTCTTTTTTTTTTTTCCTTAACAGGGTTGTTTATTATCTTTGTATGTGGATGCGTGGGTGTGCCTGTGTGCGTGTGTTTGAAAAGCTTTGGACTCAGCTGGTTTTGCTGTGACTACAGTGTTCCGTAGGCCTGTGGTATCTGACACTGTGCATTGGTGTGCTCTCTTGGACATTTTAATAAATTTTTTTAACAGTTCAACCCACTTGTCGTCTCCTCCTTGGCTCAGTTGTCAGGATTGGCAGTCATCCCATTACAGGTTTCTCGGGGCTGGTGGTTCAGGCTCAGGTAGGTGGCCATCTCCCAGCTGCCTCGGCACTCAGTATGTTAAGTCATAGTATATTGGAAAGAATTCTAGATTTGGACTTGGGGGATATGAGTCTGAACTGACTACGTGACCTTGAAAGCCATTTCATTTCTCTGAGATTCAGTCTGTAAAATGGGATTAGAAATTGTACCCATATGACCGAGGGTTATAAGGAAAAGGCTTTATAGTTCATAAATAGATTATATATGTATATATAATAGTAAATAAATAAGATAATAGACTATATATTAATTATTATATCAATAGATATAATAATAAATAGACTATACAGTAATAGGTATAATAGACTACATAATAATAGATATAACAATACGTAGCTATAATAATAGACTACATTAATATATTCCTTATATAGAAAAATGAGCTGTCGCTTCCATGTTATTAATCCAAATAGACTAGATTTGCTTCCCAAATTTGCCTTACATAAAACCACACTGCAAATGGATTCATGCTTTTTCACTTGTCTCATCACTACTTGCTTTGTGACAGAGAAGAATCACTAATGATAAAAAATAAATAAAAACAACTGTTTTTATTTGAAACAATTAGACCATAGCGATTAGTGTAAGCAACTTGAGGGCAACTACTTGTTTTGCTTCTTCTTTGCCTCCCCAAAGCTTAGCATGATGCCTAGCACATAGCAAACAGTTAGGGAAAGCTTGATTGGTGCTGCTATGTGTCAGTGACCTTGGACAAGTCACAAAACTTCAGTCTACTTCAGTTTTCTCATCTATAAAATGGAGATGATAATAATAGCACTTTCCTTTCAGGGTTGTTGCAAACAATCTTTGCAAACCTTAAAGAGCTCTATAAATATTAGCTACTATTGATTGATTGATTGATTGATTGATTGATTGATTGATTGATCTGCTGAACACCAGTACCAGTACAGTGTACTGGGTGGGACACTAGAGAACAAAGGGATTTGTGATAAAACAGTTCTAGGCAAGAAAATACATAACTTATAATAAGCAAGTGAAACAATGAAGCCTAGAGAGTCAACACTGGATTTATTCGTTTAAATATATGCATACCTTTAGTTGAAAAAAAAACCTTTTAAAATATCCCTACTACATATTTTTGGACATGCCAATCTATGGTGTAAGATTTTGGTGTTTGAATCCAGCCTGTGACACTTTCTTAGCTCTGGGATTATGGATAAATTGTTTGCATTTTCTGAGCCTCAATTTCTTCATGTGTAGAATAGGAGCAAAAAGGCAACATAGTACAGAGCATGGGGGCAGCTAGGTGGCACAGTGGATAAAGCACCAGCCCAGGATTTGGGAGGACCTGCGTTCAAATCTGGCCTCAGACACTTGACACGTACTAGCTGTATGACCCTGGGCAAGTCACTTAACCCTCATTGCCCCACAAAAAAAAAAAAAAAAGAGAAAGAAACATAGTACAGAGCAGGGCTATCAAACTCAACAGAAACAGGGGCCACTAAACAGCGTACAAGGATTCTTGTGGATCATTTAATGACTTAGTTTTTAAATGTAATATTATCTATGTTTAATTATATTTTTATTTCTCTTGTTAAACATTTCCCAACTACATTTTCATCTGGTTCAGGCCACACTCAGGAGAGTGCTGAGTGTTTACACCTCTGGTATAGCAGACAGATGGTCAACCTCAAATACTGCGGACCTAGGTTCAAGTCCCACTTCAGCCTGCCATGTGACTGTCAGAGCCCCAGGGAACTTGCAGAGAAGGTACAAATCTTCCTGGGCAGAGAGAGTTCTTTACCAGGAGCTCCCTCTGTGGATGAAACCCCAGGCCTGGGTACCTACTTCATATCAAATGGGACGATCAATCTATCAATCTACATTTATTAAGTGCCTACCATGTGCCGAGTGCTGAGGATACAAAAAGAGGCAGAAGACAGTCCCTACTCAGTAGCTCAAAAATCTAAATACACTCATTTGCAAACTTTTAAAGCATTACAGAAATGTTAGTTATTGTTGTGTATGCAGAGGGGACCCTGGGTTCTTGAAGTCTCAGTCAGTGGAACACAAACTCAGGCAGATGGTACAAAACTGGAAAGGGTTTGAATAAGGGCCCTGTGTTGGACTCCATGTCTACTGTCCAGGCAGCAGCCATGATAAGTGTAGAGGGGACTCATCACTCAAAGGTTGCTCACTAAGGGCTGACCATTTCAGAACCTGTCTCAGCAGGAACTCCCCTCTTTGATACCTCTGATAAGGGGTCACCGAGCATCCCCTTGAAGTCAACAACAGAGGGGTCTGCTGTCTTTCTGTGGCATGTTTCCAGAATGCAACAGAGATCTTCCCCTAAATTATTTAACCTAATAACCACTTAGATGTTTCATATGGGGACTAAGGATACCACTAGAAGAGACCTTGAAAGTATTGCTAAATTTGGAACTATGCCCAAAGGCCTATGGGACTGTTCATACTCTATGACCCCAGTAATACCACATACTAGGTCTGTATCCCAAAGAGATCATAAGAGGAGGGAAAAGGACCCACATATACAAAATATATTTATAGCAGCTCTCTTTGTGGTGGCAAAGAATTAGAAATCAAGGGAATGGGGCAGCTAGGTGGCGCAGTGGATAAAGCACCGGCCCTGGAATCAGGAGTACCTGAGTTCAAATCCGGCCTCAGACACTTAACACTTACTAGCTGTGTGACTCTAGGCAAGTCACTTAACCCCAATTGCCTCACTAAAAAAAAAAAAAAAATCAAAGGAATGCCCATCAATTGGGGAATGGCTAAACAAGTTGTGGTATATGAATGTAATGGAATACTATTATGCTGTAAGAAACGATGAGCAGAAGCCGGGAGGTGAGTAACCTTGAGCAGAGCTAGAGGCAGCTGCATCGGGTCCAGCCTTGGGGAACTAGCTGTCTGAAGCTATGGGGTTCTTCTGTTTGATGGTAGCCTTCCTCATCCTCTTCACCATGTAAGGCTCTGTGGAGGGTCACCTGCCTCCGTCCCGCTGCTTTGACTCCAGCCCTGAGCCCCTTGCTCGAGTGTGCTGAGCTTTAACATTAAAAAAGAAGAAGAAAAGAAAAAGAAATGATGAGCAGCTGGGAGGCAGATAGGTGGCACAGTGGATAAAGCACCAGCCCTGGATTCAGAAGGACCTGAGTTCAAATCCGGCCTCAGACACTTGACACTTACTAGCTATGTGACCCTGGGCAAGTCACTTAACCCTCATTGCCCTGCCCCCCCCCAAAAAAAATTTATAAGAAACTATGAGGGGCAGCTAGGTGGCGCAGTGGATAAAGCACCGGCCCTGGATTCAGGAGGACCTGAGTTCAAATCCAGCCTCAGACACTTGACACTTACTAGCTGTATGACCCTGGGCAAGTCACTTAACCCCTGTTGCCCCGCAAAAAAAAAAAAAGAAAGAAAGAAAGAAAGAAAGAAAAAAGAAACTATGAGCAGGAGGAGTTCAGAGAAACCTGGAAGGACTTACATGAATTGATGCTGACTGAGAGGAGCAGAACCAGAACATTGTACACTGTGATAGCAACATGTGTGATGAACAATGGGGATAGACTTGGCTCTTCTCAGCAGTTCAATGATCAAAACAACCTCTCAAAAAAACTCATGACTAGAAAATGTTCTCACATCCGAAAAAAGAACTGTGGACTATTGAATGCAGATTGAACCCTACTGTTTTTAACTTTGGGCCATTGTTTTTTTTCCTTCTTTTTTGAGATTTCCTTGTACTCTGATTCTTTCTTTACAATATGACTAATGCAGAAATAAAAAATAGAAAAGAAAGATATTGCTAAGGCTTTTATGAAGTCCCTGGACAAGAAATTGAAGACTTCATTGCTGTATGCCTGTGAAACCTGGACAGTCTTACCGCACCATTTTGAATTGTCCTAGGAAGATTCTGAAAATCACTGGCAAGATAAGGCACCAGACACTGAGGCCCTCTCCTGAGCTAAAACTGCCAAGCATTCAGACTCTACTGCAGAGAGTGCAACTCTGATGAGTTGGCCCACATTGTTCAAATGCCAAATGTATGTTTGTCTAAAAGACTATCTTAAGAGAATTCACACAAGGCAAGCAATCACACAGAGGGCAGAAGCAAGACGCTTTGAGTCGATAGTGAAAACATGAGAGACACTGGCACAGGACTGCCCAGCATGGTGTGCCACATCAAAGAAGACATCATGCTCTATGAGGGAAGCAGAATCACAGTAGCTCAAAAGAAATGTGAGATCGCGCAATATTTAGAGACATCTCCACTTCCAAATGTTCATGTGGACTATTTGTGCCAACCTACGGTAGAGCCTTCAGATTGGTCTGATCAGCCACAATCCGACACACTATACCTTGATTACAACATAGTGATGATGTCATTTTGGTCCTTCTCGAAAACAAAGGACAACAACCAACCAACCAAGTGAAAGTAGAATTAAGCACAAAAAGACAGGTTTGGTAAGTAAATAACTGGCTAAGGGTATCTCAACTGAGAAAGGGATTTAGATTTCAGGGTCACAAATTAAAATATAGAAACAAACTGAGGTTCTCAGCCAGAGATGAAAGTGCTCCCTAACATCTACTATAAAAAAAATACATTTTGCTACAAGCAAATGTATTTTTACTAGAGAGTCTCGTGAATTTAATCCAAAGGGCTTTTAAACCGAAAAGGCGAAAAGGAGAGGATAAATGGCTGACATGGATCTAACAAGTATGGTACCACAGAAAGTGACAGGAGTATAATAAGAGGAAGACGAGAAAAAGAGGACAAAATAATCCATTGGAGATGATAGCAGAGAAAAGAAGCAGCAATGAAAATTCCATTGACATGCAAATGCCCAAAGTGTGGATAGTTAAAAGGATGAGCTAGAGATTCTAATGCCAGGACTTCGATTTAACCTCTCAAACACAAGATGGGATAGGGCTTGTGACTGGGATTTGGGTCAGGATAGATCGAGGGGTGCAGGTAGGGACTATATAACGAATATAGGCAGGAGTTAGGAATGATGTGAATAGGAGATCCATAGAAAATGCCTATGCTAGTAGTGATTCCCCTTCCAAAATATTAAAAATGAATTATGTGGGGCGGCTAGGTGGCGCAGTGGATAGAGCACCGGCCCTGGATTCAGGAGGACCTGAGTTCAAATCCGGCCTCAGACACTTAACACTTACTAGCTGTGTGACCCTGGGCAAGTCACTTAACCCCCATTGCCTCACTAAAAAAAAAAAATTTTTTTTTAAATGAATGATGTGTCATCAAAAGAACTTGTAACAGATAGCATTGGAGAGATAGGAAAACAGGTTTAATTTTCCCTGACGTTAACATTTCTCAGAGGCTCCTTTTTCCTGGAGCTGGTCCATACAGCAGAGGTGTCAAGTTAGTTTGGGAAACGTGCTATATCCAAGGAGACCTAGAAACTGAGGCCAATCCTGCCTCAGATCGGAAGTCTATTCTAATGCCATTCTTTTTCAAGTAGGAGCCCAAGACTGCCAAGGGAGGTGTTGGCCAGCTCACAGCATGTAATTAGCACTTTGATGTACTGTGGCCTGGGATGGCCAACCAAGAGGCTTTTACTTAAAGTGCTTTACCTAAAGTTTCCACTGGGATACTAGGACTCAATGGTTGTCCTGTCACCAAAGGAACAGCATTGGAATCCTTGCTGTTGGTTGCATTCTCAGGAGATCTCAATGCCCTTAATTCCACCCTACAAAAGGAAAACTGAAGTTCCCATGAAATGCTGCTGAGCAGAGTTTTTACATTACTGTGAGAGGCAGCTAGGTAGTACAGTGGACAGAGCACCAGGCCTGAAGTCAGGAAAATCTGAGTTCAAATACAGCCTCGGACACTTATCAGCTGAGTGACCCTGGCCAACCTTTGTTTGCCTTGGTTTCCTCATCTGTAAAATGGGGATAATAATATTACCTACCTCTAAAAGTTGTTGTGAGGATTAAAAGAGATGATAATTGAAAAGTGCTTAACACAGTGCCTGGCCCGTAGGAAGCACTAGATAAATGTTAGCTATTATTATTGTCAAAGTGATAGCACTCGGGGGCAGCTAGGTGGCGCAGTGGATAAAGCACTGGCCCTGGATTCAGGGGGACCTGAGTTCAAATTTGGTCTCAGACACTTTACACTCACTAGCTGTGTGACCCTGGGCAAGTCACTTAACCCTCATTGTCCCACAAAAAAAAAAAAAAAAAAAACAAAGAAAAACAAAGTGCTAGCACTCTACATCAATCAAACTGGTCTGTACTGGTCTGTGCTCTCCCACTAACAAGTGGGTGGATTTTTGAACTTTTGCACCTTGGATTAAACTCTCCTCTTCACCCAGAATGCCTTCTGCCCTCCTTGATGACTATTTAGCCATCTTTTAAGGTCCGGCTCAAATCCAACTTCCACCATGAAGCTTTCCTCAACAATCTCTGTGGAACTCAGCATAGAATGAAGCTCAATAATGTAGGGCCTTTGCACTTTGGTGTCCTATCTCCTGATGGATCCCTCGATCCACTTCTCACCACAACAGCTCACTCACTTGTGGAGTAGAGGAAGAGGCTCCATGGCAGACCCCAGTAAGTTGGGCTTCTCATCATTTGACCATAGGAGCTTCCTGATCTTGACCCCTTCAGTTCAAGTTTCTAGAAGCCAAGAAGCATGGCAGCTTAGTTGACAGAATGCTAGTCTTAGAGCTAGTTGACAGAGTATTGAGATTGACTTAGTTCTAGTTCAGAGAGTTCTAAAGACCTGAGTTCAAATTCTGCCTCGGGCTCCAATTAGCTGTGAACCCCTAGGCAAATCATTTCAGCTCTCTCACCCTCAGTTTCCTCATCTATAAAATGGGGGTAATAACAGCTCCCACTTCACAGAGTTGTTGCAAGGATCAAATGAGTTCTTATATATAAAGTGCTCTGCAAACCTTAAAGTACTATTTAATTGCTAGCTGTGGTTATTTTTTGTCACATCCCCTCTCTCCATTTGTCCTTTGGGATTGTCTTGGATCATTCTATTGCTGAGAATAGCTAAGTCATTGGCAATTCTTCATCAAACAATATTGTTGTTACTGTGTACAACATTCTTCTGATTTTTCTCACTTTACTCTGCATAGTTCATGTAAATCTTTCCAGGTTTTCTGAAATCATCCTGTTTGTCATTTTTTTTCTTTTCTTTTTTTAAGTGAGGCAATGGGGGTTAAGTGACTTGCCCAGGGTCACACAGCTAGTAAGTGTTAAGTGTCTGAGGTCGGATTTGAACTCAGGTACTCCTGACTCCAGGGCTGGTGCTCTATCCACTGCACCACCTAGCTGCCCCTGTCATTTCTTATAGCACAATAATATTCCACTATAATCATATACCACAGCTTGTTCAGCCATTCCCCAATTGATGGGCATTCCTTTGATTTCCAATTCTTAACCACCACAAAGAGAGATGCTACAAATATTTTCATAAAAATAGGTCCTTTCCCCCTTTTTTGGATGTCTTTGGGATATAAACCTAGCAGTGGTATTGCTGGATCACAGTTTTATAATCCTTTAGGAATGGTTCCAAGTTACTCTCCAGTATGGTTGAATCAGTTCACAACTCCAACAGCACATTAGTGTTCCAGTTTTGCCATTTCCCCTCCAACATCTAGCATTGTCTTTTTTGTCATATTAGTCGCTCTGATAAGTATGAAGCATACTCTCTCACCTCTCTCCCACTAGGTCTTACATCTTGTCACCAACACTTCTCTCTTGGCTGCCACATTTCATCACTTCTGTTTGCATACCTCTCTCTGACTCACCACCTTCAGCCAAAGCCCTGCCACTTCCACTTTGCAGAGGACAAAGGGTTAAAGGGCAAGAGAGACCCTACATGTATAGAAGATAGAAATAGAGACAAGTCACTAAGGATGTATATTAAAGAGCAACATAGTCCTGTTAGCATCGTAAGAACTGCTAAAAACCCAAGACAAACAGAAAATAAATTTTAACAGCAGCTTCTATGAAAAAATTTTAGCAGATCACAAGCTCAGGATGATTCAGCAGAATGTTATGGTGGCCAAAAAAGTGAATATGATTCTAGTCTACTTTTACAGGCAGAGTGTCCAGGATTAGGGGGACCATAATGCTCTCTTCTCTGCCTGAGCTGAACCCTGAAGTGTTTGGTTCTGGACATCATACTTAGGAAAGATATAGACAAAATTGAGTATGTTCAGAAGAAAGTGGCTAGGATAAAAAGACTGGAGAACAGGGGCAGCTAGGCGCAGTGTATAAAGCACTAGCCCTGGATTCAGGAGGACCTGAGTTCAAATCTGATCTCAGATGCTTGATACTTACTAGCTGTGTGAACCTGGGCAAGTCATTTAACCCTCATTGCCGCCCCCTCCAAAAAAAGACTAGAGAACATACCAGATGAGGAGATGATTCAGTGAATAGAATGCTGGTCCTGGAGTCAGGAAGACCTGAGCTCAAATTCAGCCTCAGACAGTTAACTCTATAAGTAACCCTGGGCAAGTCACTTAACTTCTGCCACCCTCAGTTTCCTCATCTGTAAGGGGATGATAATAGCACCTAATAGCCTCCTATGATTTTTGTGAGAAGCAAAAGAGGTAATATGTAAAACTCTTTGCAGACTTTAAAGAGCTATAGAAATTATATTAATACCTGTTGAAGGAATTAGGTATGTTTAGCATGAAACACTGGAGACTTAAGGTTGGGGGCCTTCAACTATCTGAAGGGCTTTCAGTAAAAGAGCTGGACCTGTTCTGCTTGGTTCCAGAGGGCTGAGCAAGGAACAACAGGTGAAAGTTGGAGAGAGGCAGGTCATTTACTGTTGTGATTGTTAGTAACAATTCACTTTTATGTGATGCTTCAGAGTTTCTTACAATTTGGGGTTTTTTTTGCCGGGCAGTGAGAGTTAAATGACTTACCCAGGGTCACACAGGTAGTTAATGTCAAATGTCTGAGGCTGGATTTGAACTCAGGTCCTTCTGAATCCAGGGCGGGTGCTTTATCCACTGCACCACCTAGCTGCCCCTGAGTTTCTTACAATTTCCCTCATATCAGCCCTATGAAGTAGGTTACAAGCATTATTACAAGTGTTCCTTATCCCCATTTGACAGGTGAAGAAACTGAGATTCTGAGAGATTAAATGACTTGCCCCGATTGGTTCATATAGGTCTGATGTAGGCTTTAGACCCAGGTCTCCCTGTCCAGTGCTGTATCCACTACAATGTTGCCATTCATGTTCAAAGTAAGGGGAAAAAAAACTTCCTAACAATTAGATCCAAACAGTGGGTCTTCAAGAAGACGCTAGATTTGGCAATGTTGGGAAAGGGGCTCTAGGTCAGGTCCAACTTGGGCTACATAACCTCTGAGGTCCCTTCCAGCTCCTAGAGTTGGGAATGCTATGAATTCACTTTCAGTTCCTTTAAATATTTGAGTAATTTTGCATATTCTTTTAGTAAATTGCTCTCAAAATTATATTGATTTCAAAGGGATCTCACCTTAAAGATGGGTTCTATTATCAAGAGACCCCTACTTTCAGACCAATACACTAATCTTATTTATCTTTGCCCACAACTTGCAATTCGATTTGACAAACTTTCATTAGCTGCCTACTTGTGTTGATAATATGAAGACACAAATGAAACAGGTTCTGCCCTCAAGAAGCTTTTATTCTCCTGGGAGGGATATGACATGTACCCAGATAAGTAAATACAAGATGAGAGAGAGAGAGAGAGAGAGAGAGAGAGAGAGAGAGAGAGAGAGAGAGAGAGAGAGAGAGAAACATGGACTGAAGAGAGCTAAGCCGGACCATAAAGGAAAAGGAGTCAGGAGGCAGAATTGAGTAGGAAATGCATTCTAAGTATTGGTGATCTCTTGTAGGAATGCACACAGGTTAGAGATGGCATGCAAGGTCTGGGGAACAACAACGAGTCCAATTTGGCTGGAATGTAGAGTGCACCATGGGGAATAGTGTGAAATAAAGCTGGGAATGATGCTTAATAATGACAATTCCCTCCCATGAACTGAATTGAATGCAATACAGGTCCAAAGTGCTTTTCTCACCTCTCTAGGAGGGAAGCTCACTAGGTATTATTATCCTCATTTTTTAGAGGAAGAAAAAAGGGGCCCCGAGAGAAGTGACTTTCCTAAGATCACATATGGAGTCAAAGCAGGAGCTGGAACTCAAAACCAGGCCACCTGCCTGCCATCAGGACACGGGCTTTGCCTTCCTGATTGAGATAAAGATCACAGCTGCTGTGCTGCTTTGCCCTCTGCACACATGCTGACCAAGGGCAGGAGAAAGTCAACTCTGAATTAAAAATCTGCTGCGTTTGGAGCATGGGGAGGGAGGGAAGGAAGTCATTAGTGCAAGCTGGCTGTCTTGGAGCCAAAAAGAGAAGCCCAGCTGTTAGCAGCATCCACAGTCAGTTATAAAGACCTACCCACCCACATCAGATGCCAGTGGATATCCAAGGTCACATCATCCCTCCCCTGGCTTACCTAAAACATCCCTCATCATCTCAAAACCAATGCAATACAACAAGCATTTATTAGGAGCTCACTATGTGCAAGGCACTGTGTGAGGCACTGGGGATACAAGGGCAAAAATAAAAAATGGTCCCTGCCCTCAAGAAGCTTACATTCTGCTGCAGGGTTGTACTGCACAGATAATTATATGCATGAAAATTGAGAATGGAACAGCTGGGGGCATCAGGAAAGGCATACTTCCCCAGAGAAACTCCTGCTTTACCACTCCTTGGATCCTAAATAAGTGAGAAGATCTCCTTGTTTTGAAAGATCAACCCAATTAGAGACCTTGCTCCTAAATCCCATTCTCTTTGCATGGAAAAGAACAGTTCCACGTAGCCACCGTGACTCCACTAATGGTGAACACACAGAGGTGGTAACCACGATGAGAAGGCTCTCCCCCTCCCTGCCCCTTCAGTGGTCTTGTCCACTGCCACAAGATGGGAGTTCCATCATTTATTAATGGGGGGAGGACATTTCTACAACCTCTTGTTCTGGGACCATAGCTGGGTCCCCGAATGGTTCTCTGGTGCCTCCTTTCTGCATGGGATCTTCTGGCTTGGGGGTTTCGATGTCCAATGTACAAGAGGGTCTGGCCGGGAGCTGGAAGCAGGAGAAATGTCCTGTGATCCAGCCTGAGGGTACCCCACGTAAGCTGAAGCCCTGATCAGTCTCCAATTCTCTTTCTTGTTGTGAGAGAGAAGGAAGCTAGATCCAGATAAGGGACCCTGATGGGGCCATGCAGATAAAGCAAACACACGGGTCGAGATGGGTTGGACCTGCACTTTTATTTGGGGCAAGAGGACAAGACAAGCAGGATGAGACTAAGGTCCTGGAAGGGGAAGAGCTTCTCCTCCCCAGGCTGACCCCTGGGCCCTGGGGGCAAGGGACTGGTGCATGCAAGCCTCTTGCCTCCCAGTCATAGGATCATACATTTGGAACTGGAAGGGACCTTAGAGGTCATCTAGTCCAAACCCCCCATTTTATGGATGAAGAAATTGAGAGGCTGCCCAGAGACATTATGTGACTTGCCCAAGGTCACACAAATAGTAATTTGTGCCAAATTCAGCCTTCTTGTGGCGTTGTCGATGTCCTGTCCCAGTAGGAAGTTCAGAGGGGGTAAGGGGAAAGGAAAGCAGCTTTTGGGTCCTGGGGACCTGATTCTTGCTTCCCGATTGTAAACGTCCCGAGGCCGCCTGCGGAGTCGGGCGCAGTGGATGCCACCTGGAGGCTGGGGTATCAGTCCCCACAGGGATGACTGGGCGGCTAGGAAGAAGTCAGTCACCGTGGCAAAAGGTGGAGGGAGGAGCCAGTCACTATGGCTACGGCAGAAGTATTCCTTCAGGGACTGGGGCAAAGGTCAGTCACCATAGCAACACCATAGCAACAGAGGACCCTTTCCTCTCCCAGAGGCGGGGCAGGAGTCTCAGGGATGTCTAGGATCCTTCCATGAAGGGGTGGGGCAGATAGGAGTTCTGGTTGAAGTCTCTCGAGACACCGCCCCCCAGGAGAAGAGGGGCGGAGGCCGAAGTTCCTTCCCTGGGGACAGGGCAGATGCTGGTCCCCATGGCAACACCTAAAAAAAATGCCCTGGTTGGGGAGACTGGAGTTAGTCTCCATGGTGACACCCAGACATCCCTCTGGCCCGGGTAGGGGAGAACGATCAGATGCTGGTCCCCATGGCAACATCTTAGAAAACCCCCTCCCCTCAAGGGGAAGAAACGGATGCTGGTCCCCACAGCTACGCTTAGAAGTCCCTCCCCGGGGGTGCGGCAAATGCCAAATCCCTTGGTGACCGCTGGGGGAGCCCCTCCCTGGACCGGCACCCAGTTAGACGTGCAGGGGCCGCCAGGCGCTTGGGTCCCGCCAGCCCCAGCCCCAGCGCGCTGCTCCTGGGTCGGGGGAGCCAGGAGCGCGGTAGCAGTAGACGCCGAAGAGCCGATGCTTCTTGTCCGGAAAACCAAGGTTTCGCACGCCCGGCCTCTGGCCTCCGCAGCGAGCACGCGGGTTGACGATGGGGTAGCGCACGCTGCCGTCGCCCAGCCAGCCGGCCTCGCAGCGGTCCAGCAACTGCAGCTTCCACGCGGCGTACAGCTGACCCACCTTGGCCACCGCGGCCCCGCTGCCCGCACACGCCCGCACCGCCTCCGGGAAGCTCACCTTGCGGTAGGGCTTCAGGAAGAATACCTGACCTGCGAACACAGACATGGGGGCGCGCCCGGGCTCAGAACAAGCCTGCCCCAGACCCATGCTTCAAGCCGCCTTCCCCAGTCCTGCCCCTGCCCTGCACCGAGTCCTGAGGCATCTTGGGGAGCTCTGGGACACCCTGGAACCATGAGATTCCCTGTCTAATCACAACACACACACACCCCCAAAAGAAAAACCCTAACTCCTCTCTTCAGGGTAGATTTCTTTGACTTTTCTCCTTCCTCAAAACTTAGCTCCCCCTCCCCCAAGAACTCTACTACTCCTTGTCTGCTCAAGATTCCCAGTCTAAAGGGGCCTTCTATGCCTCATAATCAGGGATACAATCTATACACCAATTATCATATTCACATACACCACCTCCAACCCCCAAGCAAACAACCTTAACAGCCCACGAAGAGCTCAGATACACTGAATTAAAAGCACAAGTATACACAGCCGCATTCTGTATCACACTAGTAGAGCCACATCTGGACACTGTGTCACCCACAGTCAAAAGCACAACCTCGTGCACATTCTGATGAACTAGCAACAGCATTCATTCATGCAACTGTCACTGACACTTGTTTAATACTGGGCCCTTGTGATCCGAGCTCTCCTTATGATGTTGAGAAAACAGATTTCAGTGACCCAGGCTCACCTCCCCCCCTCCCACCAAAGCCAGAGTCTAATTAGGGGGATCTGGCACAATTCACAGAGCTACAACACAAACTACACCATGATCAAAGAGACAAAGAATGCTGAGGGGGCTCAAGGGATAGAGGAAAGCGAGGACCAATAGCCAAGGCTTCTTGGAAGAGGCAGGTGCGGCCTCTGAGCTGGTCCTTAAAGAAAAGGCTGAGACAAAATCAAAGGGGGCCTCCAATGCCAGGCTGTTTGGACTTTATCCCATGGGTCACTGAGTCACTGATGGTGTATGAGCATGGGAGGGTTTCGAGATAGAATACTGGATTTGGAGTCAGATATTCCATTGGTTCAAATTCCAGCTCTGACACTAGCTGTATGACCTTGGCCAAATCCCTTCACTCTCCTGGGCTTCACTTTGTTCATCTGTAAAATGAAGGTGTTGGACCAGATGATGCCTCAATTTCCTTCCAAGTCTAAGTTATAGAAGCATAGATCTGGAGCTAGACGGGACCCCCATAAACTCCATTGCTATTGTTTGGTCATGTCTGACTCTTTGTGACCCCATTAGGGATTCTCTTGGCAAAGATACTGGGGTGGTCTCCCATTTCCTTCTCCAGCTCTTTTTACAGATGAGAAAACTGAGGCAAATGATGAATGATTTGCCCAGAGTCACACAGCTAATAAGTGTCTGAGGTCAGATTTGAACTCAAGATGAGTCTTCCTGACTCCTGGCCCAGCATCACCTAGATGCTATCAAGTCCCACTCTCTCAAAAAACTTATCCAGAAGAGAGTGGCCAGAAGATGAAAGAAAGGTCTGGAGACTGGGTTATACTAGAAGGAAGTAGGGTAGTTTAACCTGTATAAGAAAAGAATTGGGGCAGCTAGGTGGTGCAGTGGATAGAGCACTGGCCCTGGAGTCAAAAGGACCTGAGTTCAAATCCGGCCTCAGACACTTAACACTTACTGCCAGTGTGACCTGGGCAAGTCACTTAACCCCAATTGCCTCACCAAAAAAAAAATATTAGGGGAAAGTAGTAAGTTTCTTCAAGAATGTAAAGGGCTACCACAAGCAAGAGCAATTAGTTTTACTCTCCTCAAAGGCTGATGCTAGGAACTTTGAGTTTCAAAGAGAAACTTCTGAGCTCAGTAGAAGATAGACTTCTGAACAGTGAGATCAATCCAAAAGTGGGCCCAGCTGCCCCAGGTGTCAGTGGATATCCCATTCCTACAGGTTTCCCCAGAGGATGCTGGAGAAGAGGGGTTCTTATTGAAGAACAAGTTGGATTCCATGGCCAAGTCTAAGCTTCTGTGATTCTGGAGAAGGCTGCGTCCAAAGTGAATCTGAGGCTTCAAGTCTAGAGATATAGTATTTGTTTGGTGATGAATTGTAAGGGAGGGTAGGAAAGTGGGTACTGACCAGATAAAGGAAGTCCATAGGAGAAGGTTTTCAAAAAGATGGTGTTGGGTTTGGGGGAAGATGAATTTAAAGTTATCCAGTATCAAACTATCCCATAAAGTCGCACAGAGATTCACACAATAATACAAACATTTGGCATCCTTTAATACAGAATATAAAAAAGTCTGTCTCTCTGTGTCTGTCTGTCTGTCTGTCTCTCTCTCTCTCTCACACACACACACACACACACACACACACACACACACACACACACACACCAACAGTCACACAAACCACACAGAGATGCAGACAGAACATTTCACTGTGTTTCCCAAGCAGGGCGAATTACTGGTCCTTCCAAGGTGCCCTTTACTTGCCCAAGGCCTGTATATAGCTTTAGAAGTTTCACTTGACTGGTCACCAAGGGAGTCCCCCCCTCTAAGTACCCCTAATACCTATTCAGAGGAATGCCCAGAGACATCTCTCAGTTCTGGGGGATTGAGCATGAATAAGGTCCCACCACCACCACCTGCTGCAAAGTGAAGCCTACAGTGGGCCAGGAAAGGAGAATCACCCATGGGCGGATCTTTGAAGTCTAAGTAAAAGGGTGTCTTATCTGCAAGGAGCCAGGCCCTGCTGAATATGTGGCTAGTGCAGCCAATCTCTAAGTCCTGAAAAGTAAATAAAGGAACAGGGAAGTGAATAAAGGAGAAATGGAAGGGGTGAGGGGTAAGAGCTGAAGGGAGGGCAACCAGAACTTCAGGGCAGAAGAGCTGACTAGTGGGACCAGCTGGAACTGGAAGATCAGAAGCTTGGGTTTGGGGACAGTGAGCCTCTGAAAGAAGAGGATTGGGGTGAGAAGGGATGCTGGGGCTTGAGATCAGGAAGGGCTTGATGGGGCAGTATTGAAGGTGGAAGGGCTGACGGGCGATAGCACCGTGGAGCAGCTGCTGGCAGAGGATGGGGTGGGGGAGAAAGGGGCAAAATTAAAAGAATGAGACGACTTGGAGGCCCAAGTGGGTCTAGAGGAGGGTGCAGGGTTGGCGGGGCGCGGGTGGGGAGGGGAGGGCAGTATGTGGAAGGGGCGGGACTGGTGACTGAGATGAAAGGAAGCAGAAATGAAAGTCGCGGCAGAGCAATGGGGAGGGGGCGGCTGGGGAGGGGCCGGCAGCCCATGTTGGGCGCGCGCTCACCCTGCAAATTGGACGTGAAGCAGAAGGCATCGTAGCGCTCATCCTCCTTGTGACGGTAGCCATAGTTGCGCACGCCCACGGGAGCCTCCCGGCGGCCGCACTCTTCGCGCGGCTGGCCCACAGGGTATTGCACCGAGCCGTCCTGCAGCCAGCCCGCGTTGCACCAGTCCAGGCCCTCGCGCCACGCCGCGTGCAGCTGCTCATAGGAGGCCAGGATGCCGTCCTGCTCGGCGCACGCCCGCTGTGCCTCTGGGAAAGTCAGCGTGTAGCGGCCCAGGCGGGGATGGTAGGGGAAGATCACACCTGATTTGGGAGGAGAGTGGAAAACCCGGGCTTAAGAGGGCCCAGGCGCAGAGACACCCCCATCCGTCCCTCTGCCCCACCCCTCATCCGTCCTGCACAGGCTGCCAGAGTCACCTCTCCAAAGCCTACAATGGAACATCCTACCCCATTCCCAGCCTTAAGGTCCCAAAGCCCAACTGCAGGCTGCCCCTCGGTGGCCCAGGCACCAATCAAGACTCTCCTTGTCCACATGAGGAGGCCACACTCCTCAGCCTGAGAGTTGGGGCTCCCTATTATCAAATCCCAACCTACCTTGACTCTTATTTTCCCCTGATCCCTTTTCGCCCATCACCTGTGGCTAACCAAACTGAAAAAGCCACCTCTTTGCCTTTGCTAATGCAGTTCCCCATGCCTGGAGTCCCCTTTCCCCATCTAAATTTGCTACGAGACCCTAAGGTTACTTTCTCTTCCTTAGTTCCAACTTTCCCATCTATAAAATGAGTTGAATTTGACTCTACTGTGCTTCCAACTCCAGAATTGTGTCCTATCTTCTAATATCCCTCCTATTTCTGAGATTCTATGTTCCAAGGAGCTCTTCCAGATCTAACACCCTATAGTTCTTTAATGGGTTTTTTTGTTGTTTTTTAGTGAGGCAATTGGGGTTAAGTGACTTGCCCAGGGTCACACAGCTAGTAAGTGTCAAGTGTCTGAGGCCAGATTTGAACTCAGGTCCTCCTGACTCCAGGGCCAGTGATCTATCCACTGCACCACCTAGCTGCCCCACTCTCTAGTTCTTTGACACCTACTGGTGTTGCTAGTTGAGGTCCAATCTCTGATCCACCAAAGCAGAAGTGATTTTCCCTTCCTCTGAACCTCTCCCTCTTCCCCATTCCCTACTGTGCCTCTCTCTAAGGACTCACCCCACCCTGCCTTTTATGGGAAGTTACTTGTATACTCATCCCCCTACTAGATTAAACCACCTGAACAGAAGGACCATGCCATATTCATTTTTCTATTTTCTCAAGTTCAGAGCAAGTACTCTGTAAATAGTATCATAAAAATTTAGCCCATCAGAGTCGGAAAGAACCTTCCAGACGGCCTAATGCAGCATACTTATTTTACAGATGAAGAAACTGAGGCCTATCTCCTGCTGCCTAAATGTTGGTATCTCAAGGCTTTGATCGGGCCTTCTTTCTCTGTATGTTCTCCTTTTGGTTCAGTTAATCATCCCCATGCAAATGACTCCTAAATCTTTATTTCTAGCCCTAATCTTACCCCACCCCAATTGAAATGAAAACCTTTATCAGCTATTGAATGCTGAAAATCTCCGCCTGGATTTCCCATCAGCATCACCAATTCCACATGTCCAAAAAGGAACTCATCAATGTGAGGGTACTGCCAACATTCTATCATCTACATTCATGACCTTGGAATTATCTTTGACTATTTGCTCCCTCTTACTTCCATATCCATTCATCTGTTAATTCTCATGGATTTTACCCATGAGAGTTGTCTCATTTCCACCCCCTTCTCTACTTACACAGCCATCACCATAATTCAAGACCTCATCTCCTCTCGATTATAGTAATAGCCTCTTAATTGGTCTCTGCTGGCAAATAGCTAGATTTAAATAGCACTTTAAGGTTTGCAAGTACTTTGCAAATACCATTGCTGTTATAATCCCCACTTTGCAGCTAGGGAAACTGAGGCTGAGAGAAGTTAAATGACTTATCCAGAGTCACATAGCTAATAAGTATCTGAGGTCAGATTTGAACACAGGTCTTCCTGACTCCAGGTCCAGCATTCTATCCACTGTGCCAGCAGCTGCCTCAGCCTCCTTTATCTTCGATCTCTCTTCGACATAAGAGCCATAGAAATAACCTTTCTAAAGCAGAGATCTAAGCATATCACTCCCCGACTCAGAAATCTTGTTGGCTCTAAGGGGCTCTACCATCTCTTCGACCTGCCTTTCCAACATTACTTTGGATTACTCTAGATCACACTCTGTATTCTAACCATATTGGACTACTTACTGGCTGTTTCCAAACTGGACTTGTCACCCCCCTGAATCTGTATTAACCATCCCTTATTCCTGGAAGGCACCCTCTTCTCTTTGCTCCTCAGAATCTTTTTTTTTTTTAAATGAGGCAATTGGGGTTAAGTGACTTGCCCAGGGTCACACAGCTAGTAAGTGTGTAAGTGCTAAGTGTCTGAGGCCGGATTTGAACTCAGGTACTCCTGACTCCAGGGCTGGTGCTCTATCCACTGTGCCACCTAGCTGCCCCACCCCTCAGAATCTTTATATGCCTGAAAGGCTCAGCTGAGCTGCCACCTTCCTCTGGGAGCCCTCCCAGCTTCCCCCAAGATATTATTATCTTTGCTTGATTGTCTACATCTTGTATTCCTCTAGGAGGAGAATGTAAGCTCTCTGAGGGTAGGGACTGTTTTGTTTTTGCCTGTATACCTAAGTACCTGAGTTACATGATCTAAACCCTAGATACCACAGAGATTGAGTAGCAGAGCCAGGACTAGACCCAAAATTGTTTATTGACTAAAAGTAAAACTGTCCTATCCCCAAAGCTGGCTCCCAGTCTTATTCAGGGAAACAGTTCCCTCATCCATATACTGGTCAATACTTAAGTCTCAAAGCCCTTCCCTCAGAAACATGTACATTCTTTTTTTTTTTTTTAAGTGAGGCAATTGGGGTTGACTTGCCCAGGGTCACACAGCTAGTAAGTGTTAAGTGTCTGAGGCTGGATTTGAACTCAGGTACTCCTTTACTCCAGGGCCGGTGCTCTATCCACTGTGCCACCTAGCTGCCCCGGGAACACATACATTCTTACACATGTTCATGGGTCTCAAGGCAGCACCACCTCACCTATTAGTGATTCTGATGGGGGAGGGAATTTCAGTTGAGGAAGGAGTGGAGGGGAGGGTATTCGAAGCCATATTTGGGGTTAATGGACACCCTTTTCTTTTTTTTTTTTTTAGTGAGGCAATTGGGGTTAAGTGACTTGCCCAAGGTCACACAGCTAGTAAGTGTTAAATGTCTGAGGCCGGATTTGAACTCAGGTACTCCTGACTCCAGGGCCGGTGCTCTATCCACTGCGCCACCTAGCCGCCCCTGGACACCCTTTTCTTAATCCACCTCTTCTTAATGCTACTAAAACCTCAAAACTTAGCTATGATTCAACGGAAATAATAATAGTAACAATAATAATTACTATTGTAACTGGCATTTATATAATATTTTAAAGTCAAGCAAAGTGTTTTATATGTGTTAGCTCATTTGATTCTTACAACAGGCCTATGAGGTCACCCCTGTGACCAGCTATTATCATCCCCATTTATAGAAGTTAAGTGACTTGCCCAGGATCACTTAGCAAGTAGGAGTCTGAAGTAGTATTTGAACCTAGGTCTGTCTTTTCCAAATCCCACGCTCTATCCATGGGCTTCATAATCAGAAGATCTAGGTGAGAATTCCAGTTCCAGAACACATCAGCTGTGTGATATTGGGAGAAATCACCTAATCCGTCTGCATCCCAGTTTCCTCATCTGTGAAACAGGGGAAAGAATTCTCGGTTTACCCACCTCACTCAGAGTGTTGTTTTGCAGAAATTGCTTTGTAAACATTAAAATATCATTGGAATGTGAATTATTCTTCTTAAAGACCAGCTGTTTGTAGAGTGTGGTCTAGGGACCCTTAGAGGTCTTCTAGACCTCTTCAGGGGGTTTTTAAGATCAAAATTACTTTCATAATACATCATTTTAACTTCTAAAAAGAGAAATATCCTAATATAACCCACTTCAACAAAAGCTTTTGGGGGGTCCTCAATAATTTTTAAGAGTATAAAGGGCTCCTAAAACCAAAAAGTCTAAGAACTGCATTTATCCCTAGTAGATTTCTTATTATTTGATTCAGGTCAATATTCTTGTTTAAGATTTTTTAAAATCTTGACTCTTTCATCCAAATAATTAACAAGAATCTATTGGGGCAGCTAGGTGGCGCAGTGGAGCACCGGCCCTGGAGTCAGGAGTACCTGAGTTCAAATTCGGCCTCAGACACTTGACACTTACTAGCTGTGTGACCCTGGGCAAGTCACTTAACCCCAATTGCCTCACTTTAAAAAAAAAAAGAATCTATTAATCACCTACTATGTGTGAGGCACTTTGCATACAAAAACATAAGTGAAAAAGTCAATTCTCTCAATGACCTGATATTCTCCTGAAGGTATAAAACATGTATAGGGACAGGTAAATATAAAGAGCTTATATTCTATCAGGGAATATATCATGTATATTTAGTATTCATTATTTGGGAAATATTCTTTGTTTAATACTTGGGCAGCAAGGTGGTACCATCAATAGAGCCCTGGGTCTGGAGTCAGGAAGGCTCATCTTCTTGAGTTCAAATCCAACCTTAGACACTTACTAGCTGTGTGACCCTGGGCAAGTCACTTAAACCTATTTGCTTCAGTTTCCTCAACTGCAAAATGGGGATATAACAATTGTTGTTCAGTCATTTCAGTCTCTTTATGACCCCATTTGGGTTTTCTTTGGCAAATATATGGAGTTATTTGCCATTTCCTTCTCCAGCTCACTTTACAGATGAGGAAACTGAAGCAAACAGGGTTAAGTGACTTGCCCAGGATCATACAGCTAATACATGTCTGAGGCCAGATTTGAACTCAGGTCTTCCAGACTCCAGGCCCAGCACTCTATTCAATGTGCCACCTAGCTACCCTAATATAATAATAGCTATGTTTGATGGTTATGAGATATTTTAAAGTGTTTAGCACTTAGTAGGCACTATATAAATGCTATTTATAAGTACATTCAAAATAGATACCAAACTTACTTGGGAGGCCACTTGCAGCTGGGCAGCAAAGGCTTCATGTAGAAGGTGGCAATCAAGCTAAATTTTGAAAGAGACAAGGACTTCCTACAAGGCAGGGATGAAGAGAGAGAGCACTCAGGCATGGGAAAGAGCTGGCACAAAGACCTGGGATGGGGATGGATGATAGAGTGTGGTGTGTAAGGAATAGCATGGAAGCCAGTCTGGCTGGACCCCAGTATGGAAGGAGGAGTGATGCAACAACAAAATCGGAAAGATAATTTGGGGCAGGATTAGGAAAGGCTTTAAAAGTCAAACAGAAGAGGGCAGCTAGGTGGTGCAGTGGATAGAGCAGTGGCCCTGGAGTCAGGAGGACCTGAGTTCAAATCTGACCTCAGACACTTGACACTTACTAGTGCCTCACCAATAAAAAAAATAAAGAGAGCTGCTAAAAGTCAAACAGAAGAGTTTACATTTGATCGGGAAGGAAATAGGGAGCCATTGGAATCCATTGAGAAGAGGAATAACGTGGTCAGACCCGCTCGAGGGAAATCATTTTGACAGTTGTGTGCAAATGGATTAGAGGGAGAGGCTTGAGGCGGCATGGAGATCAATTACATGGATATTGCAATAGTCTACATGTGAAGTAATGAGGGCCTAAAATAGGGTGAAATAGCCACCAGGCTGTATGCATAGAAAGAAGGGGATGGATGGAAGAGATAGAAATAAAAAGATCTGGCCACTGATTGGCTATGTAGGGTGAGTTCAAGAGAGGAATTGAAGGTAACACCAAGGTTTTAAGCCAATATGACTGGGGGGGGGGGGGTGCTGCCCTTTATTGATAGGGAAGTCAGGAAGAGAGGACAGTTTGGGGAGAAAGATAATCATTTCTGTTATGGACATTTTCAATTTGGGATGTCTGTAGAACATAGAATTTGAGATGTCTAAGAGGCAGTTGGTGATGAGAGACTGAACGTCACCAGTGAGGTTAGGCCTGGATTTTTAGGTACGGGAATCATCTACATAAAGATGATAGTCGAAGCCATGGTAGCTACTGAGATCACGAAGCAAAGTGGTATAGAACAAGAAGATAAGTCTAGGCCAGAGCCTTGTGATATATACACAGATGCAGAGCGGCAAATATCCCTCCTAGCTTTGGTCATTTGCACTTTGGTAACTATGCCTTTTATACTTTCCTCTAAGTCATCAATAAAGATATTAAACAGGGGCAGCTAGGTGGCGCAGTGGATAAAGCACTGGCCTTGGAATCAGGAGGATCTGAGTTCAAATCCAGCTCAGACACTTGACACTTAACTAGCTGTGTGACCCTGGGCAAGTCACTTAACCCTCATTGTCCTGCAAAAACAAAAACAAAAATAAAGATATTAAACAGCAGGGGGAGAAGCACAGATCCCTGGGATGCCTCACTGAAGATCTCCTTCCAAAATGACATCACACCACAAAAGTTCAGCTTAAAAGTTCAAACCATTTGAGTCCAGCTAGTTAATCACCTATGAACCCATATAACTGTACCATCATCAAGCTCCCATCTTTTTCATGGGAATAGCAGAGACCTTGTCAAATGCCCTGCTGATATCTAAGTAAACTGTATCTACAGCATCTTCTGATCTTCCAATCAGAGATCTTCCACCCCATCAAAAAAAGGATATTGGTTTAATGCCATGAACTCTTCTCAAGGAAGCCATGTCAACTCTGTGATTACTGCTTTCCTTTCTAGATGTTCATAAACCATCCCTTTATAAAACATATGATAGCATTTTGCCAGGAATCAAAGTAATTGGCCTCATTCTCTTACCTTCAACTTGCAAAGCTCTTTACAATCTACAAAGTAATTGTTGGGGAGGCAGGGCAGGAATTATTATCCTTTTTGTAGCATTACTACCTTTGTGGGAAAACAAAGCAAACAAGACTTGAATGGGACTGGTTACAAATGTGGTCTAGGGAGGTGGTACCAGTTCCAGATTAACTGAGGTCCAGATGAAAGTAGGGTCACTGATATTGACTTGGCATAGGCATCCCAGGGCAATGCATCAAAGCATAGCACTTTCTCCATCCACTTTTACTGAACCAAGAAAAACTGCTGGGTAAGAATACTTGGGCTTAGAATTTCTAAGGGCTGGAGCTGGCCTCAGTCTGGCCCTTCAAGGGATTGGACGTGAGAGAACCATTATTCACTGGCACACAGTCCTTTCTTCCCCAAGGCAAGGGCTGTTAGCTGAGAGAGAGCTCAGGAGTGTCTCTCTTCACCTTAGTTCTGCTCTCTCTAGCAGAAAAAATATGTAATTTGAGTTGACCCCATCTTGGGGTAGAAGGGGAAAAGAATATAAAGAAGAAGAGACAATATCTGGAACCCCTTCTGCCTTGGTAGTCTGCAGGTCATGCCCCTCCCCCCAGGGGACAGTAAGGAAAGGCTTCCAGAGCTCTCTGTGTCTGATGGAAGTTCACCTCTTCGGAGAAGTAAAAGCAGGGTTGAGAGAAAGGACTTGCCCTCTAAAGAAGTTCCCACTATGACTTCCCAGCTAGATATCTCCATCCTCTGATGTCCTCATTTTTCCAATGGAAATCACAGAATCTTAGATCTGGAAGGGACCTCAAAGGGCGTTGTAGTCCTTAACAAGACTATCATCCACAGCATACCTGAGAAGAGGTCATCCTCTCCAGCCCCCAGTCACATAATCAACACTCTGCTGGGTGGCTCAGTAGATAGAACACTGGGCTTGGAGTCAGGAAGACCATAGTTCAAATCCCACCTCAGATACTTACTAGTTGCCTGACTCTGGGCAAGTCACTTAACCTCTATCCACCTTGGTTGCAAATAAGGACAATAAGAGTACTCAGGGTTGTTGTGAAGATAAAAATTATATAATGTCTGTAAAGCACTTTGCAAACCATACTGTGATTTATAAATGCTAGCTATTAATCATTGTGATTATAATAGCTTTGATTGAAAGGTCCACAAGCAGAGGGGCACACAGACAAGGCAATGTTGGTACTACCACATTAAATTTAATGTATATTAAAAGGAATAAGTTGTATGTAAGGGTTTTGCCACTTCAAGTACAATCCCATCTTCTATTCTTAGGTGAAATAATCATATTGATGATTTTCTAGTTCATTGTAAAAATTTAAAAAGAAAAAAAAGAATTGTGAATTAAAACTCACTCCTTGACAACCAGTGATACTATTTTCTTCTGATAGAACAAGTCTATTCCATTTCTTGATTCCCCAATCAAAACACCCCTCTACAGCATCTCATTTTCTTATTTCTCTCATCAAAATGTCAAACTTCCTGATTTGTCCAATGGAAATGCCCCCCCCACCACCCGCACCATCCCATTTCCTTATACTTTTTATTAAAATGCCCTCACAGGCCATCCCACTTCTCTTTCCCTTGTCTCCTGCATTGACCCTGGGCCAGGTACCTTCTAAGTCCAAGCTGACCATGCCAGCATCATCTTCCAGCTCATTGGTGACCTCACATTCATAACGGCCATAGTCCTGTAGCGTGACATTCCGGATAATCAAGGAAGCATCTCCAGGGCCATCTTCCTGAAGAGATGTCCGACCCCGGTAGCTGCCAAAGGCCCTCCTCTCCTTACCCATGGCCACGAAGACATCACGGAAAGCCAACGGGTCAGTCACTTTGGTCCACTTGAGGCGGATTTCATCCTCATCATGGGCTGAGATGTCATAGTGATAGCGGCAAGGCAGGACGATGGTTCCCCCTCGGTGTGTGACCACCTTTCCTGGTGCTGTCTGGACCACCACGGCCCCTGACTCATCCTCTGGAGAGCAGGGAGTGTCAGAGGGAAGAGGCAACCACCCTGAGGTAGTCTAATCACTCTGTCCACCTACCCATGTCACCTCCCTCTTTAGTCATTGTGGACTTGGGGAAGAATATGGGAAATCAAGGGTCAACTACAAAAGGCAGGCTAATCTCTTCATTCTTAGGTCAAGATCTGAATGGAGGTAAGAGGTTAGGTTCAAAAGAATGCTTGTGGGGGGAAAAAAGGATTTGAGAATTAATTCTAGTTTGTTCCCACTCCGTGCACCCTTAGCCTTCCCTCCCCTTGCGATGCAATAGATTTCAGTGGTTAGAGAGGGCTCAGTGAAGGGATAGGGGCCCATAGATTAGGATAGGAGCCCAGTGATGAAGTGAGGTTTCAATGAACAATACAGGGCCCAAGTGAGGGAAGGGGCAAAGAGAAATGAGATGAGTGATTCAGTGAAGGGGAATGAGGGCTCATTGGAAGGCATGAAAGCTTTCTGGGGATGTTGGGGACACAGGAAATCAGCTGTCGGTGAGAGAGACTGGAGTTCTGAGAAATACTGATGGCTCAGTGAAAAGAATCGGAGGGCTCGCTGAAGGAAGATGGGTTCTCATTGAGTGGACAGGGAGATAAGGGCAGAGAAAAGTTTAGGGAGGGAAATAAAAGCTTAATGAGAGGAACTGGACTCAATGGAAGCTCAGTGATGGGAAGAGGTGAGGGCTCAGTGAGGACATATGAGGGATGGAAGGGTTCAGTGAGGGGAATGGGAGCTAAGTGAGGAATATGTTGAACTCATCAAGGGCAAAGAGGTTTCAGTAAGGAGAAGAAGGCTTGATGAGGGGAATGGGACTCAATTAAAAGATGAGATATCCGTGAGGGGGATGAGACCTCACTATGAGGAGGAAAGCTTAATGAGGAAGGAAAGGGTTCAGTAATGGAAATGGGTGTTAGTGAGGGAATAGGAGGTCATAGGGAGTAAATGAGGCCTCAGTGAAATGGATGAGCCCCATTAAATCTAGGAAGGAGGGAATGGTTTATCTGTGGAAGCTAGGATTGTTCCTCATTTCTCAAAATGGGGAGATAACTTTATACCTGCCATAGAGAGCTTCTGGGGAGAACCCTGTCCCACCCCCCAACTCACCTAGCACATGAACAATCTTCTTCCGGCCCCTGTCACTGCCCCCGAGGGCAGAAGCTGCAAATACCAGGAGGATCCAGATGTTGATGCCCACTGCCTGGTAGGAAGGCCCCTAGGGGAATGGAGGTACCTATTATAACTAGCAAGTAGGGACTGAACCCCCTGGGGAATAGGAACTGGAAAATGGGGAGAGGTTTGTACAGGCATTGACTATGTCTCTACCCACAGTCCCCAGCTTCACCAAGACTCCTCCATTCCCATACGTCCCCTTCTCTGATCATTTCCAGTATGGATTCCTAGAGAGAGTAGATATTTTTGTTGGTTTTTTTGGCAGGGCAATGGGGGTTAAGTGACTTGCCCAGGGTCACACAGCTAGTATCAAGTGTCTGAGGCCGGATTTGAACTCAGGTCCTCTTGAATCCAGGGCTGGTGCTTTATCCACTGCACCATCTAGCTGCCCAGAGAGTAGATTTTGATGTGAGTTCTGAAGGACATGTTGGGAAATGGGAGAGAAAAGGAGAGGGAGTAAGAGAAGCAAATACATTCTAAGGGTAAGGAGGAGCCTAAGGATAAGTTGGGATAGGGAGGCAAAAGGTGGGCTCAGGCTATAGTAAGAAGGCCAGTTGGCTAGAGGATGGGCTATGCGTAGAGGCATCATGAAAGGTAAGGCAGTGCAGTGTCACAGGAAATGCCTTGGCCTAAACATGAGGAGACCCATGTTCTCATCACAGTTCTGCCTTGAGCAAATCATTTCCCCTTCTCTAGATCTCAGTTTCCTCATATATAAAACAGGGAGAGGGGAACTAGATGACTCTTCCAGCCCCAAGAAATGCAAATTTTTTTTTTTTTTGGTGAGGCAATTGGGGTTAAGTGACTTGCCCAGGGTCACACAGCTAGTGTGTTAAGTGTCTGAGGCTGGATTTGAACTCAGGGCCTCCTGAATCCAGGGCCGGTGTGCTATCCACTGCGCCACCTAGCTGCCCCAAAATGCACAATTCTAAAGCCAGAATGGTAAACTGGGAATGGACTCTGAAGGGCCTTGAAGGCCAAGCTAAGTAATTTGCATAGAGGTCTGAGCCTTGGCTGTGTCTGTGAATGGAGTTGTGTCATCCTGCCCTCCAATGGTATTCCTTTTCCTGCTGTTTCCATGTATTTTTCTTTCCTCCTCTAGCCATCCAATAATGTTCAGGATGGAACCTGAGTTAATGATGTCCATCAAGGGACTGGTAGTTATGACAGACTGGGACGTGGTATCCAGGCCCTACTTCTCATAGTGGGCACAGAAAAAGCCACAGCCAGGAAAGTGCAGCCTCCTAAAATGGAAAAGAACAATAGACTTGGGGGCAGAGAAGATGGCTTTGACCCCCCCCACTCCACTCCTCTCCTCCCCATTGTGCCACTTAATAGCTGTGAGGATCAAATGAATGAAAGATGTGAAAATGGCACAAAAATCACAGAATGTGGGGGGACCAGAGAACACAGACTATTAGAGCTGGGCGGGGCAGAGGGTGGGGGAATTGGGAACCTTAGAACACATTGTATCTAAACTTGGAAGGGCACCTGAAACACCACAGAATATCTGACCTGGGAGAACCCTTAGCACATGGAATGTCAGGGCTGGGAGGGAGCTTAGAACACAGATGTCAGAGGGTCTTAGAATATGGAATGTCAGAGCTGGGAAGAGCCTTAGAACCCAGAATGTAGAGCATGAGGAGTTTCCTGTTCTGAACTGGAAGCTGATATTCTGAGAGGAAACTAGCCCAAGGACACACTGAGATGGGAGTAGAGCTGGGATTAAAACCCAAGCCCCCCTGACTCTCAGAGCAGACTTTTTAAAATGTCAATCATTTCTTCTTCTTGGCAGTAGTAACAGTAGTTGAAGTGGGGAGAGGGGGCAAGAGCCTACTGAAATTGTGGGATCCCCTTCCCCCTCATCTTGCAGTCCTGTGGATCCTGGAAGCATTTCAAATATCCCTCTGCACTCAGGTGGGCACCTCACGCACATACGCAGCATACACACTGTCCCCCCTCCCCAGTCCCATTCTCTTTCATGAGCAACACACACACACACACACACACACACACACACACACACGATCCCCTACACATACATGCTCTCCTCTCACACTCCACACAGTCATATGCTTACCCTCCCTCTCTCTCTCTCTCTCTCTCTCTCTCTCTCTCTCTCTCTCTCACACACACACACACACACACACACACACACACACACACGAACACTCCCATGCTCACTCACACACGTACTCTCCTCCTTCCACATATACTTACTCTCCTACAAACTCATACACACACATGCACATGCAGGCACACTTCTATGGGAGCAGATTTCACTTAGATATTCTCTCTCTCTCACTTGCTATCTTTCTGTCTCTTTCTCACTCTGTCTCTCTCACTCACTTGCTCTCACTCTGTCTCTCTGTCTCTTCTCACTCTGTCTCTCTCTGTCTCTGTCTCTCTCTCTCTCACTAGTTCTCACTCTGTCTCTCTATCTCTCTCTGTCTCTCTCTTTCTCACTCTTTCTGCCTCTCTCTCCCCCAACCTCCCTCCCTCTCTGTCTCTTTTATTGGCTCAGTCTGTCCCTTCAGAAAAATGCAGGTTCCTCAAAGAGAAATACTCCCACCTTATCCAATACTGTTTGGTAGGGGATGGGGGTGTGCAGAGTATGACCCTCTTTGACTATAGGTATGGGGGAGAGGAAGGTATAAAGGCCTTAGGAAGTAGTTGCAGAATATAGACTCCAGGGTCCTTGGTTCTCTTCCCCACACTCCAGGAGCCCCAAGGCTGCTTAGGTGTAGCTAGAGAAGAGGGGAGAGGAGGGGAAGGGACAGGGACAGAGACAGAGGTTCTTGCAGACCAAACGAAGTACACCAGGCAGCAAGCTGAGGGTAGGCAGGGGCTGTGGATTAGGCCAGCCAGCAATCCAGCTCCATATCTCTCCCAGAGACCCCAGACTTGTTCCCAGCCCTGAGGGCCTCAGGGGCTGGCAGCGGTGGGGCAGGGGCGTTCATCAGGGAGCAAGGAGTAGGAGCAGGCAGTGAGGCCACGGGACCAGTGGAGCAGCAGGGGCAGAACAGGACAGGCTAAAGGCTAAACTCAAGCTGCAGTGGTGCAGAGGCTCTGCAGAGAAAGGGAGAGAGAGAGAGAGCCAGCAAGGAGCATGCCGCATTTCCAGTTTCAAGGTTATTCTGTCGGGGGCTGGGAGACTGCACCAAGACAGGTAGGACAGAGATTCAGAGAGACAGAGACAGAGACAAGTACAGGAAGAGACAGTGAGATAAAGACCAGGAGAGTCAGAGAAATAGAGACTGGGAAAGAAAGATAAACTAAAACAGAAAGAGGGACTGATAGAAATAGTGACTGTGTCAGATGAAGAGACAGAAGCCAAGAAAGACATAGAAAGAGACCGAGAGAGAGACAGAAACATAGGGAAATGGACAGACAGAGAAAGCAGAGAAGGGAAGGAGAGAGAGGGAAGGGGAGGGGAGGAGAGAGAGAAAGAACAGAGAGGAGAGAGAAGAGAGAGAAGAGGAGAGAGACTCTGAGAAAAAGAGAAAGAAAGAGTCACAAAGAGAAGAGAGAAAAAGACAGAGTGAAATAACGGACATGGGGGTGGGAATGCACTTACCATCTTTCAAAGAGCCAAGAGGCAGCTGAACCTTTACGCCTCCATCTGACCAAAGTTGCCAGGCTCCTCCACTTGATCCCAGAGCTGGGTTGGCACGTGTCCTGGTGGAGGCCGGGCCCCACAGTCCTTGGCACAGGCGTGCTTGTAGAGGGAGGGGTGTGTGGAGGTAGGGTGGAATGAAGAAGATCTGGGACTGGCCGAGGACAACTGTGCACAAGGAAGTAGGTGGATGCTGGGAGGAGGTCTGCACCGGGAGGGCTTTTTAAAAAGAAGCAAGGTGCTAGGTCTGGCAGGGGTTAGACTCTCTGCTGCTGCAGGTCCAAGGCTATGGATAGACTTAGCACCCACCCATACCACTCCAGGGATGGAAGGGGAGGAGAGTCATAAAGAGCAGGAGGCAGCCTCTGGATTCATCCATCAGAGGATGCCCTGGACAGGGTGGTGTGTGAAGTCAAATGGGTAGTGCTGGACCATCCCTTGAAGATTGGGCTGTAGTCAGATGAAGCCAAGAAGCACGTCCACCAACTCTTCCCCCTTTGGTGAGGTAAGAGTCTTCCTCAGCACTGGAAACTCTAACTGAACTAGGCTGATGCCAGGAATGAAGTGGGAATGGGGGCCAAGGGAGAGCCAGAGCAAGGACCCCGCTCCAACACCTGAGCTGGGGTGGTGGGATGTTGACCCTCTAGACCCTCTGAATGTTAGACCTTATCGAGCTGGAAGAAACCTCTGAGCTATCACCTATTCAATTCTCCCACTTTACAGATGGGAAAACTGAGTCTGAGAGAAGGAAAGTAATTTATCTGAAGTCCCATAGTCTGATCAGTGTTGGGGAGTGAGGGCACATGCCCCAACACACAGAGCCAATGGACTGCAGTATTCTAACCATGCTGTCCCCATCAGCTGTCCCCTCTCCTCTGATATAACCCCAAATAATAATAATAATAGCTAACATTTTTCTATAACACTTACTATGTGTCACAATGTCACTGTGACAAATATTATCTCATTCCATCTTCACAACCACCCTAGGAATTATTATCTCCATTTTATAGTTGAGGAAACTGAGGCAAACAGAGATGAAGTGACTTGCCCAGGGTCACATAGGGACACATAAGTGTCTGAGGCTAGATTTGCACTCAGGTAGGTCTTCCTAACTTCAGTCCCAGCACCCTATTCACTGCACCACCTATCTGCCCCAAATTCCTTAGAAGAAACCCCACTAATTCTATAAGGCCCTGGTGTTCTAAAGTACAGGAAAGGAACAAAGCTGAGGAGAAAAGAGGCTCTTCCTCATGACTTCCTGCCATCTGAGACAGCTTAGGCCCAGAAGCCCATGCAATTATTATCCCTCTCCATCATGGGGCTTGGGGGTACAGAGCCCCCACAATCTGAAAATCTGCTGGAATGTTTTGGCCCTCCCTCCATACACAGAGAAGTAGTCTTAAATTATTATGTATCAAAAGATAAAATATGTTGACATTATACAATACTGTATGTGTATTTTGTGCATTTCTGAGCTTCTCAAACTTTTTCTGTCATCTGCTGGCCTTCGTGTGTCGTCTGTGGCTTCCAAAAGTTCCAAAACTCTCCAAAAATTCACATTTAATTGCTTATGCTGACCCCACGATATCGAACCACAAGGGGAAAGTCTCAATGTGGGAGGGATAAGTGTAGTTGTCTCTTTGACCTTGGCTGTCTATCCTTGAGGGCTGGGAATTCCTCCCCAGGGAACATGTCTTTACTCCCCTTCTCAGAGATGATCCCCATTATACACCCACGCCACATGTCTTTGGTCAACAAAAGCCAATTTACTCCAGAAAACAAGGATGACAAAGGCATGATGTCTTTACAGATAATGCAAACCCCCAGGCACAGGGAAAGGATTCCCACCTTAGAAACTCTTTCTCTGGTTCTTCTGCTCTGGAAACCTCCACCCACCCCACCTGGCATCCGGCCACTTTTGGCCCGGAGGTGCCCTGCCAGCCTGCAGATGAGTGTGGGTCATGCTGAGCCCACCCACTCTTCACCGTTACTCATGTGTCCTTCTCTTTATCATTGTCTTCTTTCCCCCTAGCCAGATACTGGGTTCCTCTTCCAGGAAAGATTTTTATGGTCCCCTAGTCTCTCTCCAGTAAAGAGAAAGCTCTGGTGTTTGAAAATCTGCCAGTTTCTCATTGTGACACCTTGACAAGTCTTTCCCCCTCCATAGGCCTCTATTTCCCATTTGTTAAATGAGATGTTTGGACATAGATAATATTGAAGTCCTTTCAGTTTTTAAGATCCAAACCACAATCACCTGTGGCCATGATGGTCACCACTTTCCTGTAAAGGTCCTGACAGGTTCATTCTTCCTCTTCTACCCCCACCTCCCTGCCACGCACCCAGACCTTAGTTCAGCTCCATCTGTAGGGTTTTCCTCCCACCTCCCACCCCTTCTAAGTATTTTCTCACCTAGGAGGGGTCTAGAAAGCCCAAATGCTATAATAATTAACTTTGTTATCATGGGGCCTCAGGTATCTGTTTCCAAGAGTCTGTGGTCGCTTTTGGAATCCGGAGCCCCAACCTCCTGCAGGAGGCTTGAGAGGGGAGAGTCTAGGCCTTGGAGGAGGGGGTGTCTCTTAGCCCCAGAATCTCCAGAGTGCAGAAGCCAGTTCTTCAAAGTCACTCCTTCACACATTCCTGTCTCAGAGGATATTCCACAGAGAAAATGGAGAAGGGAAATCAGTGACTGATTCAATGTTCTCTGACATCCGTGGTCTGAGTAGACCACCCCTGGAGGCCTCTGTCCAGTTCTGGGATGACAAGATCATGATGGATCATGATCAGGAGAGGGTGATCAGAACTGGAGACCATGCCAGATAAAAATCAGCTGAAGGAACCAGAGAAAAGAAAACTTCACAGTGACGTGATCACTAAGTAAGGGCTGTCACAGGTGGGTCAGGGCAGACTCCTTATTCTGCTTGGCCCCAGAGGGTGGAACAAAAGCCATGGGTAGACTATACAAAGAGGCAAATTGGTGGCTCAATACTCCCAACAGTTCAAAGGAAGATTCTCAGAATCTTCCTAACACTTGGAGCTGTCCAGAAATGAATCAAGCTGCTTTGAGGTAGGGTAGGCCATTTCCCCTCACTGAAGGACTCCAAGCAGAGATGGGATGGCCACTTGTTGGGAGTCTTAGAGAGAGGATTCTTCATCAGGTAGGGTTGGGAGAGTAGACTTTGAGGTCATTTCAAACTCGAGATTCAATGATTCAATAACTAGAGCTGGGGAATTGAGGGTGGCCCTCAGGGAGGTGGGTGGAGCGTCCCAGTGGCCCTTGGTCAGATGGTACCCTCTCAGCGATCTTTCTTGTTTTCTTCCTGCTGCCTGAGGGCTGGGGGAGAGAGGAAGAAGGCTGGCCATCGAAGGCAGCGGTAGGCCAGGAGGTGCATCCCCACGGCATAGAGAAGGTTGAGATAAAAAGGAAATACCAGACATCTTCAGGGGTTCGGTAGGTGTAGGGGTGTGAGGATGCATTGATGGCACCAATGTGAGAGTAAACTGAGCCTGTCACAGAGAAAAGCAGAAAGTGAAAGGAGGTCAGCACACCCCTGGTATTCGTAGGGATTAGGGGAAGAGGAATGGGCTGCTCTGCAAGGAACACTAAAATCTCTTTCAGTAGGTACATCTGCCCTATGGTGGGGCCAATACCAACTGGTTTCTCTCCCTCTGATTTCTTTCAGTTTCTCTCAGTGAGCTCTGTATCTTTCTTTCTGCCTCAGTCTCCCTGAGACGAGTGTTTTGGTCTATCTATGTGTTCAGTCTTTTTCTTTGTGTCTCTCAATCTGTATGACATCTTGGTGTACATCAATCTTTTTTCTACATCCCCTGTCTCTCTAGGGTATCTTTGTGGGTCTCAGTCTGTGTCTCAGTTTTGCCTGCCCTACTTCTTTTTAACTACTTTTCTCCACTGGGGATAGCAGTAACTAACTTAAGAATCCACCCTTCACAATCTGTCTCTCTCTCTCCTCTCTCAGGTTCTCTCTTCCTCTCTTTTCTCTCTCATGCTCTCTCTCCTGCTTCTCCTCCCTCTTTCTCTTTCTTCTTCCCTCCCTCTCTCCTTTGCTTTTCCCCCCTTCCTCTCTTTCTCTCTCCCTCTCCCCTCTTGCTCTCTCTCCCTCTCTCACACACACTTTTCTCCTTCTTCTACTCCTCCTCCTTCTTCTCTCTATCTCTGTCTCTGTCTCTGTCTCTGTCTGTCTCTCTTTCTCATACACACACAGAGGAAGAAAAAAAAAACCCCCACATGTATTTTGCCCTGGACTTACTGGGATATGTCTTCTTCCCTGTTCCTTCTGCCCATAGAACCCCTCTTCCCATTCCCCTCCCCACCACTTGCAAGCCTCCTCTCTTACCTGACCCATGGCCCCTGCAAACACCAGGGCCCAGTCTGGGAGCCACACACAGCCAGGCCACAGGAGGCCATAAGCAGCCAGGATGAAAAAAGGCAGGGCATAGAACAGGAACACCAACATCTGGAAATCAAAGAGATCAGAGCACATCATCCTTTGTGACTCTCCTCCCCTCCATCCTAGCTCCATAAACCCCAGAAAATTGGGAAGCAGGTTATGTCACAGATACTTCCATACTCCCCTCTCAGATTGGGATGGGTTCTTGTCCCCCCTCCCCCCCAAGTAGCAGCCAGAGGTCAGGAACCTAACTGCTTCCCTTCTGTCATGCCCTTCCCCTGCCTAATGCATAGCCCACCCCCCCATCCCTCCCCAGGAGGCTGTTATGGTCCTCGACATGAAAGAGGGATTTCTGAAGAGTTGATGATCCTCATCTGGGGAAGCCCTGCCCATCCTGGTGCTGGAGCCAGGGCAATCTCACCTGGATCTTGGGATAGGCCACAGGGTCCCGCAGGTATGGCTCATACTGATACACATAGGTGAAGCAGGAATCAGCGGGACAGTCAAGGATCACCTAGAGGCACAGACAGGGTTGGGCCCAAGTGTTGCCAAGACATGAAAGCTCCTGGGGCAGCTAGGTGGCATGGTGGATAAAGCACCGGCCCTGGATTCAGGAGGACCTGAGTTCAAATCTAGCCTCAGACACTTGACATTGACTAGCTGTGTGGCCCTAGGCAAGTCACTTAACCCTCATTACCCAGCAAAAAATTTTTTAAAACACATGAAAGCTCCCAAGGACAGGGCTGGGGCACTGATCGTCATGTGCCCCTGAGCCCCTAAGCTTTGGCCCAGCCTCAGAGAGCTCATTCCTTCTGGAGGTGGCTGGCTATGTGGAAGCTGGCCATTTCCCAGGGGAAGAGGCCTGGAGCGGCTGTCAAAGAAGAGTTTCTGTGGGGATGGTCTAGGCTAGAGGTGGAAAAGAGTTAGGGAAGAAGGATCTTGAGCAAAAGATTGGGACATCCACTGAGGAGACTCACCAGACCACGGAAATGGTGAATGATCCTGCCAGGAGCAGATAGATAAAGAGAGCCAGGTCCCAGGGCCTCTGGAGCAACCCCTTCTTGTGTTCTTCAGAGATCTATGTAAGAGACACACCCACAGAATGTCACACCCAGAAACAGAGAGACCAAGTCAGACAACGGCTGGATGTTAGGATTAGTTTTTCCTGAACAGCTGCTTTTTTTTTTTTTTTTTTTGAACAAGGTATGGCTCAAGAGAGGGGAGAAGGAAGAAAAATCAATAAAAAGTTCAAAGACAGACCACCTGGCCCTGACTTCCTTCAGAGATCTGTGATCTCATCCATTTGTGTGTTCCCTCTAGTGAGGCTGATCACCATCCACTCTGAGCCACTTGGGAAGTGGTCTTTGGAAGATGCTGGGGCTTAACTTAAGTCACTCTGATGCCAGCCCAGTGATGGGCTCCTCTGATCTCAGATCAGTTGATTCTCAGGCAATAAACACCTACACTTGGCCATAGACCTAAGAATGCCATTAGAAACCCAGATTCTACTGTAAGGAGCAGGATGTAGTAGGATTCAGAAAAGGATTGGGAGGTCAGGAGAGGAGGTGGGAGTCTGGGGACATAGAGAATTGATGCTCAGAGGAGAGGGATGCATTCTGGGCCAGGAAATGGATAATTCAGATGTCTTAGGAGCTGGGAGAGGAGCACAGGCCTGAGGAGGGGGAGGAGACAGGAAACTGAAGAGGGGATCTCCAAGGAATGCTCATCCCTAAGTTAGACACAGTTGGTTGCTGTGTGTCCCTCTGTCCCGGTCATATTCTCTGGATCCAATCTGAGCTCCAAATACACTTCACAGTAGATTTCATGGCACAGCTGGGTATTGGGGTTGATGACTCACTCTGTGAAAGGGAGCAAGAGTCCAGGGACCTGCAACCCTGAACTCCTGTGGGAAGGAAGCCAAGTAGGTCGTTGATCACTTTCCAGAAAACATCTGTACATCATGAGAAGGACCACTGGACTTCTTACTGTGTGACTTTGTGCAAATCACTTCCTCACCCTGAGCCTCAATTTCTTTATCTACAGAATGGGAATTATCCTCACTATTTTCCTTCCGGGGCTGTTGTGAGAATTAAAGGAAATAATAGAAGGGAGAGTGCTGTAGAAAGTACTAAAGTAGTGTGAGTTTTATCATCATAGAGGCAGCAGGATGGTATAGTGGTTAGTGCTGGACTTAGAGTCAGGAAGACCCGAGTTCAAATACTGCCTCAGACACTTACTAGTCATGTGACTATGGGAAAATCATAACCAGTTTTCTTTTTGTTTTGTTTTATTTCTGTCTGTTTGTGGGGCAATGAGTGTTAAGTGACTTGCCCAGGGTCACACAGCTAGTAAGTGTCAAGTGTCTGAGGCTGGATTTGAACTCAGGTCCTCCTGAATCCAGGGCTGGTGCTTTATCCATGGTGCCACCTGGATGCCCCTCCTCAGTTTTCTTATCTGTAAAATGAGCATATGGTACATTTTTTCACGTGGCTGTTGTGAAGATCAAATGAAATCACATGTATACAATCCTTTGTAAAGCTGTTAGCTATTATTATTACCATCATAATGGCCTTCTAGAGACAACATCTTAAAACAAAAAAGGGACTGTGATAAGGTGCTTTTTTGCCATCGTATGCCACACAATCAGGGGGCAAAAATAACCTATAGTGTATTACAACAACAACCCTTTGATGCAGATTGGAATGTAAATATCCCTATTTTTCAGATGAGGAAACTGAGACACGGTCACATTAAGTGGTGCCAATGTTCTTTCCATTCTCCCACATGCCAGGGAAAATACAGAGCGCCTCCTTCATTGGCCTGAGGCACTGGTCAGAGTATGGAGAAAGAACACAGCCCCAGGAGACTTACCATGTTAGCTGTGTAGCCTGCTGGGTCCCTGTCCTGGCTGAAGAGGTATAGGCCAGCCCAGCAAGGGATTAACATGTAAGGGATGTTAAGTAAGAAGGACAGCCGGAGCTCAGAGCTGTACTTGCCTGGAGATTGGAGAAGAGAAGACTGAGTTAAGAAGATGGATTCAAGAGCTGGCCCTGGTCCTGGGGCTGCCACATGGACATGGGTACCGTCTTCACGTTCTGCCATCCCCCAACCAAAGCTCTTCCTGTAGCTGATCCTAGTAGTAAATAATAGCTAGCCTGATAGCTAGAATTCATCCAGTGCTTTAAGGTTTGCAGAGCACTTTACAAATATTGTCTCATTTGATTTTCTTGGGAGGTAGGCACTATTGCTATCCCCATTTTACAAATGAGGAAACTGAGTCAGACAGAGATTAAATGACTTGCCCCAGGGTCAGACAGCTAGGAAGTTTCTGCACCAGGATGTGAACTCAGGGCTTCCTGACTCTACCTTCTGACCTCTATCTGTCATGCCACCTAACTGTCTCTTGTAAAGCCCATGACCCCTACCCACCCCCCAGATCCAAAGGTAAAGATTTTTTTTAACCTAGCTAGGCTTGGGTAGAGCAGAGACAATATACTCAAGCAGGAAGAGCAGGGACATGGGAGACTAGAGGCCTGTATTCTATACCTTCTTTTGTCACTAACTCATGTGATTTAGGACAAGTCACTCCTTCTCTGGACCTCAGTTTCCCCATTTGCAAAGTGAGGTTGGACAAGATGATCCTCTCAGTGCTACCTGTATAGTTCCTTCCAATTCTAATGCTTGATATTCAAAGGTCCCTTCTAGCTCTGACATTCTGTATTCTAAGGCACTCCCAGCTATAACACTGAACATTCTAAAGTTATCTTCCAGTTCTGAAATTCTACATTCAATGTTCTAAGGGCCCCACCAAGTCTAATATTCTAAAATGGAGAAACAAGAATTATAGTCTAACATAGCCTTGATCATTCCCCTTGTCCTTCCCCCCAACTATTCCAAGTATAAAACCTCCAATGGCTCCCCATTGCCTGTAAAATAAAAAGAAGACTCATCAGATAGTTACTATTCCAGGTGCTCTACAAATCTCAGGCCAACCACCTTTCTAGTCTTGTCTGCCTTTTCTTCTCTACTACCAAACCAAAAAAAGTTGATCCTAAAGTTACTCTCGTTATTCCCTATATATGCCTTTAAACCCTCCCTATGTCTAAAATAACCTTATTCTCCTCTTTCTGTCCAAATCCTATCCTGTAATCGAGGTCTCAATTGCCAAATGTCACCTCCTCCAGGGAGCCTTCAAAGATCCACCAGGACCCCATCCAACTGGCAGTGACCAATCCCTTCACTGCATCCCCTTAGTCCTATGTCTCTGTCTCTCTATTAAGCTCTAATCATGGGCAGCTAGGTGGTACAGTAGATAAAGCACTAGCCTTGGATTCAGGAGGACCTGAGTTCAAATCCAGCCTCAGACACTTGACACTTACTAGCTGTGTGACCCTGGGCAAGTCACTTAACTCTCATTGCCCTGCCAAAATAAAAAAAAAAAGCTCTAATCACACTCTGCCTTGTCTCTGTGCCTGTGTCTCCTCTACTAGACAACAAGTTCTGTGAGGGAAAGGACTTGGTTTTATCTATTTCTGTCTGCTGCCCAGCAGAGGAGCACTGTACATAATAATGGTCAGTGAATGTTTGCAGAATGATGGATAGCTGAGATTCTAGCACTGATAGTAACAACAACTCACACTTCCACAGAGCCTGAAGGTGTTTAAGGTTCCTCTTCTGGTACATACTGCCTGTGTGACTCTGGGCAAATCGCTTAATCCCTCCATTTGCTAGGCAACTAAAACTATAAGTTTCAGGGAAGATGTTGACCTGCATTGGTAGAGAGATTCCTTATCAGGAATTCTCTATGCCAGTAAAATCACAAGTCCAGTCCTTATCCCTACTGGGTCTTCAGGAACTGTGGCTGCTCAGGAGACTGGGGCTATACTATCTGTAGAGGCCATTGCCAAGTTGTATGGAAAGGAAGGAAGGAAGGAAGGAAGGGACAGAGGGAAGGAGGGAGGAAGGGAGGAAGGAAGGAAATAAAGAAGGAAGGATGGAGGAAGGAAGCAAGCAGCTTGAATAGTGGCACAGGGGACTAACTGGGAGCAAGGCTAATGGTCTGGGGGTACTGCTATTTCTGGCGTTCTTGGGTTCGTTTATCTACCCTTCAGTGGGAATTGATTAGTAGTTGGTGCTGGTAATGGTCAGGTGGAAGAAATCTCCACAGGAATGATATGATAGCTAGATGTTAACTGCCAGAGCTCTTAAAATAAATAAGACCCACTTACAAAGACTCCTTTCTTTGCAGAGGTGAAGGTCTGTGAGTGTAGAATATCGCATGTACTCTTAAACACAATGGATGTGTTCATTGGTTGTGCTAGGCTATTTTATTTTTTCCTTTTAAAATCTTTGTTACAACAAATGTTTCACTGGGAAGGGGAAGGAGAAAGGCTATATTTGGAAATGAATGTGATGGAATAAAAAAGATATCAATAAGATAAAAAAGAAGGAATAAAAAAAATCCAATTCAATGATACATGCATAAAAAAGGGTAAACCGAGTGCAATGTAAGATGGAGGAGACAGTGTTACTGACCAAGAAGATCAGGGAAAACTTCCTGAAGGAGGTGGCATTTGCTTTGAGTTATAACAAATGGGCAGGAACTTAATGGGCCCCATAATCATTGTCCAGGTGAGGGACTCTTGTGAAGATACTCCCCAACATCTTCTTCTACAGATGCTATAGTCAATAGCTACTGGATACCCCCCCCAAAAAAAAAGGTCTAACACCCAGAGTCCTTGGCACTGTCCAGTGGTTTAATGTCAGAAACAGATGTGGTTTTTATCAATGGAAAGGACACTGGAGAAGATACATGACCATCTGTTTTGCTGTTGTACCCTAAGGACAATGTGCCCTTTCCACACAACTTGAAACTGAAAAGTCCAATTTTTTGAGAGCAGGGGCTGCTTTGTTTTCCTAGTTGCCTAGCACATAGTAGGTGCTTAATGTTTTTCTTCCTTCCTTTCTTCCTTTCTCCCTCCCTTCCTTTCATTCTTACTCCCTTTCTCTCCTTTTCTGTTTATTTTTCTTTTCTTCCCCTTCCTTCTTCCTTCCTTTCTCTTGCTTTTCTTCTTTCCATTCTTCTTTCCTCTTTCTTTCTCTTCCTTCCTTCTTCCCCTCCCTCTCACCCATTCTCTCCTTCCCTTCCTTTTTTCCTTCCTTTCTCTTTCTTAATTTCTCTTCCTTCTATTTCCTTTCCACCCTTCCTTTCTCCCTCCCTTCTTCCCTTCCTTCCCTCTTCCTTTCCTCCCTCCCTCCTTTCCTTTCTTCCTTCTTTTCCTTCCCTCCCTCCATTCCTTCTTTCCCTCCTTCCTTCCTCTTTCTCTCAATGTCTATCACAGGACCCTGTAACAATAGGTACTTAATAAATGTTTGTTGAAAGTGAAGAGTCCTTCCTAAGATCTTCTGGCAAGAGGCCAGGTCTGGCAGGGTCAGTCAGTCATAGGGTAGATCTCCTTCTTCTCCAGATGGGAAAGGTGACTTCTGGGGGAGGGTGGGAAGGTGGCACAGGAGGGCTCTAACACAGAACTGGTGGAGAAGCTACCGGCCTTGTGTCTGGCCTGTCCAGAGAGCTGGATCAAGTTGCAAAGCTCCCTTCTCTCCCTCCCTCCCTCTCTCCCTCCCTCTGAAGCTTTGGTACAAGCATGTCGCTTACCCAGCATGTTGGTACTTTTCAAAGGCATAACACTTACCAAGGATGTTTCCTGGGACAAAGACCAGGATGCTCATGACCTGTGATCCCAGCCAGTATAGCGCCAGGCTCCTATAGCTCTTCCTGAGGGAAAGAGGGAGAGAAGCTGGCAACTTTCTTGATGCTTCAGACAGGTGCATGGGTGAAGGGTTTGCAGAGAGATTCCCCTACCCAGAAAGGGAGGGTGCAGGGGAGCAAGCAAGAAAACAAAGTCAAAGAAAGATTTCAAGGTGGGAGGACAGTAAGAGAAGGGGGATTCTGGCTCTCTTGGCCAATCCTAAGGACGTCTAATGCAGCACCTTAATCCCTACAACGTTCCTAGCAAATGATCCCCAAACTTTCACTTGAAGATCTCTAGGAGGCAGAAATGTGGGGGCGGGCCATGTTCTAACCATTAGGAAATTTTTCCACATGGAGAGTGAAAATCTGTCTCTCAGCAACTGTCCCCCATTGCTTCTCGTTCTGTCGTCTGGGGTCAAAGAGAATACATCTGATCCCTTTTCTTCCACATGACGGCGTTTCAAATGCTCACAAAACATTATAGGCCCCTTGAGTCTTCTCTTCTCCAGGCTAAACATCCAGGTTCCTTCAACCAATCCCCGCTAAAGATTTTTTTGGCAGCCCTTCAAATACTTGAAGAGAACTCCTTAATTGGTCTCCCCGCTTCCAGTCTCTCCCCTAGCTAATCTATCCTCCGTCTCACTGCCAAATTGATATTCCTAAAATACACATCTGACTATGTAACTATGAACTTCTCTAGTGAAAACTCTTCAGTGGCACCCTGCTAGCTCTATGTAATATACAAAATCCTCTGGCTGGCATTTAAAGTCCTTTCTCCCTTTTTTTTCTTCCTTCCTTCATTTTCCCTTCCCTCCTTTCCTTCCTTTCTCTCTTTCTCTTCCTCCTTCCTTCCCTCCCTTCTTTCTTCCATCTTTCCTTCCCTCCTCCCTCTCTCTCCCTTTCCTCTTTCTTTCTCTTCCTTCCCTCCTTCCTCTTTCTCTCAATGCCCACCACCAAGTCCTCTAACAATAGATACTTAATAAACATTTTTTGAAAGTGAAAAGTCCTTCCCGAAAGCTGATGGCAATAGTCTGGCTGCCAATGATGTCTCCACTCTTATTTCCTGTTACCCCTCTTCCCAAATTCTCCTTGCTGTCAGACTGGCCTGCCAGCTGCTTCTTGTACTCGGCATTCTCTCACCTCCGTGTGCCATGTTTGCAATGTCCTCCTTCCGTATGGTCACCTCTTGGAATCCTTTGCTTCGTTCCCAGCACAGTCCAGGTGCCATGTTCTACATGAGGCCTTCCCCAATCCTAATTATTAGGGCTGTCTCCCTCTATACGTTATTTTGTATTACTTTGTATGTGCTTGTTTATCCAACTCTTGGTAGAGTCAATATATTCAACAGAGAGGTGCTGTATCCCTTCCTGCTGGTTGAAGTCAAGGGCTTGATTCATTTTTGTCTTTGCATAACCAGTGCTTAACATGGTCCCTGGAACATAGTAGGTACTTTATAACTGTTTCTTGAATTGAATTGAATGGTATCATGTGCGTCCTAAGCCCTCTTTTCTCCAAGTGGAAGGAGCATCCTTCAGCTGATCCACATTGACTAATTAAGTGCAACATAATGTCAAGGTCTTAAGGAGCTGCCAGTCCTCCTGCCCTCTGCCCTAGTCAGAGCATTGACCGGTAGTACCATGTTTTAGGAAGGATGCTAATAAGCCAGAGAATGTTCAGAGGAGAGCAGCTAGGATAAAGAAGGGCCGTGAGATCAGACCATAAAAACAGGGGTGGAAAGAACTCCCCTGCCATGCAGCAAAGTCAAATGGAAAGAACACTGACTTTGTAATCAGAGAGCCTGGATTTAAATGTGACCCTGAGCAAGTTGCTTGTTATTTCAGGGCTTCCTTTTCCTCATTTGTAAAAGACTGGATGATCTTCAAGGTTCTTTTCAGCTTTAAATCTACGATCTTATGAACTTTTTGTCATTTAGTTGTTTTCAGTCATGTCTGACTCTTCATTACCCCATTTGGAATTTTCTTGGCAAAGATGCCGGAGTGGTTTTGCCATTTCCTTCTCCAGATCGTTTTACAGATGAGGAAACCGAGGCAAACAGAGTTAAGTGACTTGCCCAGAGTCACACTGCTAAGTCAGTATCTGAGGCCAGATTTGAAGTCAGGAAAATGAGTCTTCCTGACTTCAGGCCCAGCGCTCTATCCAGTGCGCCACCTAGCTGCCCTCTTATGAATTGGTGATGTTTAAATTCGAGAATACAAGACTTAAGGAGAACATGAAAGCTCTCCTCAGGTATTTCCATTGAAGTCACGTGGAAGAAGGGTTTCACTTGCTCTGCTTGGCCCCGGAGGACAAAACTAGTAGCAATGGGCAGAGGTTGAGAAAAGGCAGGCTTATGCTTGATGTAAGATAAAAAATGTAATAATCCTTAGAGTTATCCAAAAGTGCAGTGGGTTCTCTTGAAAGATAATGGGCTCCTCACTGGAGGTCTTTAAGCAAAGGCTGGATGAAGGCAGAACAGAGACTGAGTTCTTTGCCTCTGTGATCTTATGCAAATCATTCCCCCTCTATGAGCTTCAGTCTTCACACATAGAAAGTTAAGGGGTTGGCATGGATTAGTTCTCATGTCCTTCCCAGTTCTTACAATCTAGGTTCTAGGTTCTAAGAGCCCTTCTAGCTCAATACCCTGTGTTTTGTGTTCAAGGATTACTTCTGGGTCTAACATTCTGAATTTTATTTTCTAAAGTTACTTCCAGCTCTGAAATTCTGGATTATATGACTCCTGCACCCTATTGGATCTTGGGAATTTCATGGTTTCACCAATTTAGTTCAAAACCCAGAACACATCAAGCAGTAGCCTGAGACCGCTAGTATGGCACCCTAGGAGTTAACTTCATTATTTTCTTCAGGAGCTGCTAGCCCCTGATGCCTTCTCTACCTCCTCCTTCCCCAACAAGGAATCTCTTCTCTCCCTGCCCTGTGACTCTTCCAGGGAGCCTACTTACCTCTTAGCAATGGCCCCTGTCATGATGAGGTAGAGCAGATAATGGACAGTGCCATCCCAGTAGCAGCTAAAAATCCCATGGGCTGTGCGTAGGTATGGCTCCCTCTGGAGTAACATAGGAATAGAAGAGACCATGTGGGGCTAGGCTGGAGACTGCTCCATGAGTCCTTCCAAAAGGAACAGGAAAGGGAAAGGCTTACCCCCCGAGTATAGAATTCCATGAAGCCCATCATATAGCCATCCTCCTCAAGGGCAATGAACAGATCAATGAGGGAGGTGAAGGAAAAGATAGCAAACACTGCAGGGAGAGCAAAGATAGGTCAGACTCCCGCTCCCCACCCAATCCCTCAACCAGCCAAGGTAAGTTAATTTAGCATTGTGTCCAAGGCCCTAGGCACAGGAACACAAAGATGAAACAGTATACAGTCCCTGCTTCCAAAGAACGCATAATCTTATGGGAGGAGGGGATATAATTCTAACCACTTCCCTTGGGTAGTGAGGGACCCAAATGTAACCAAACGTCATAGAATGTTAAAGCTAAACGGATCCTTAGACCACAGAACAAAAACTGTCAATGTCGGATGAAGAAGATCTGGGAAAATGGAGGGGAGCGGTGTCCCTGGATGTGGACAATTTCCTGAAACCCTCAGAACATGGAATATCAGAGCTAGGAGGGCCCTTAGAATACAGAATAATATCAACTTAGGAAGGCCCTCTGAACACAGTGTCAGAGTGAGGAGCCTCCAGAGAGCCCAGAATGTCCAAGCTAAAAGGTTCCTTAGAACATAGAGTACTAGATTTGGATGGGCCCTTAGAACATATAAAAGGTCAGAGCCAGGAAGATTTTAGGTACAGAACATGGAATTTCAGAGAATGTCAGACTTGGGAGCACAACAGATACATACATAGAATGTTAAGAGATAGAAGATTCCTTTAGGAGATAGAATATCAGAGCTGGGGATAGAGAAGATCTTGGACAGTAGCATGACAGAGTAAGAAGATTCTTCAGAACACAGAATATCAGAGGTGGGAGGACTTGAGAACCTAGAACAAAGCTTCTTAAAATGTGGGTGTAACTGAATGTGGGGGTTGTGAAAAATTTGACAACAGTAAAAGGTTATGTATGCCTATTTTATATACCTATATGCCCGGGGTCGTGTAAAAATTTCTTTGGGAAAAAAGGGGTTGGGAGTGGGATAAGTTTATGAAGCCCTGACCAAGGAGCTGAAAGAGACCTTAGGACTCCTCGATTTGGGAGCTGACTAGGTACATGCTTCCTTGATGCCAGTTCCTGAGTGTAATGTCAGGGTACCAGGTCAAAGGACATGGCAACAGATGCTTCTCCCCCATTGCAAACTCCACCAACCCTCCCATAATCTTCCATCTCCCTTGGCCCCAAGGACTCACCAGCAAAAAGTGGGTCATGGGAGATCTCTCTCTTGGCCAGGCTGGAGGTGGCCACAAACAGTGGAGCCAGGATCATTGCACTCAGGATAGCTACACCCAAGGGGCTGGGAAGAAAATGAGGAATCAAGATGACACCCAGATTGGGGACACACATGGGGCCTGATAAGGCAGGAACCTCGGTCTTAACCTAAGGTCTCCCCTTTCTCACTACCCATTCACTCCCTTCAATCTGACTTTAGCCCTCATCACTTTATTGAAATTGTTCTCTGTGGTCACCAATGACCTGATTTCCAAACCCAGTGGCATCTTCATAATCCTCCTTCTGGAAGAGCAAAATAGACATAATCCATGGTGACATGGGTAGTAAACTGTAAATTTCTGCATCTTTTGATGCTGGTGAACACCTTCCCTACCTGGATATCCTCCCTTCCCTCGACATCTACAACATTCTTGGTTCTCCTACTTCTTTTTTTTTTCTTTCTTTTTTTTTTTTAGTGAGGCAATTAGGGTTAAGTGACTTGCCCAGGGTCACACAGCTAGCAAGTGTTAAGTGTCTGAGGCCGGATTTGAACTCAGGTACCCCTGAATCCAGGGCCGGTGCTCCATCCACTGCGCCACCTAGCTGCCCCTTGGTTCTCCTACTTCTTAAATTCCCTTTTCTCCTTCTGGTCCAGCAATAAGCACGTATTACCATGTATTAGCACTGTGCTAGGGCAGCTAGGTGGCGCAGTGGATAGAGCACCAGCCCTGAAGTCAGGAGGACCTGAGTTCAAATCCGACCTCAAGACACTTAACACTTACTAGCTGTGTGTCCCTAGGCAAGTCATTTAACCCCAACTGCCTGACCCCCCCCCCAAAAAAAAAGCACTGTGCTAAGCCCTGTGGATACAAAGAAAGGCAAAAGACAGTCTCTGCCCTCAAGGAGCTCACAGTCTAAAGGGGGAGACAATGTGCAAACAACTATGTTTATACAAGATACAGATCATGTAAATGGGAGACAATCTTAGAGGGAAAGCACTAGAAGCAGAGGGGAGGAACATCCCTGGATGTGGGCAACTTCCCAAGACCCTCAGCCTGCTTCTCTCTCTAAAGTCTCTCATCCATTCGAAACCTTCCATCCCCAATTTCTCTATTGACTGAGATGTCTTTCTCATTTCCAGCTAGAAATCTCCATCTGTGGATTCTGCTGGGACCTCAAATTCAACATGTTCGAAACTGAACTCAGTCTTTTACTGACAAATCCATCATTGTTCCCTGTTTCCCTGCTTCTTTTGCTAGCAGAAGCAACTAGGTGGAGCACAGGGCCTGGGGTCAGGTAGACTTGGATTCAAATCCAGCTTCAAACACCTACTAGTTGTGTGACTGAGCAAGTCACTTAACCTCTCTTTTCTTCCTTCGGTCTCCTCAACTGTAAAATGTGGCTAATAATAGTACCTACCTCCCAGAGTTGTTGTGAGGATCAAATGAGATATTTGTAAAGAGCTCAGCATAGTGTATCACACACAGTAGGTGCTATATAAATGATTATTCCCTTTTCTTTCCTAGCATTAAACATCATCCTTCTGGTTGTCCAAGCTTGAAACCATTGAGTTAACTTTAGGAAGCTAGGTGGTACAGTGGATAGAGTGCTGGATGTGGCATCAGGAAAACCTCAGTGACTCTAGGCAATTAACTTAGCCTTAGTTTCCCCATCACTAAAACCTCATAGGAAGGTTGTGAGGATCAAGTAAGATAATGAACATGAGAGCACTTTGCAAACTTTAAAGAGCTATATAAGTACTTGGTATTATTCTTTTTGATTCTTCACTATTCTTCACCACCTCCTCCAAGCCCCATCTAATCAGTCACCAAGTCTTGTCCTGGCCATTCTTCCTTCAAAATATCTCACTTTTGGGGGTGGTGTAGTGAATAAAGCACCGGCCCTGGATTCAGGAGGACCTGAGTTCAAATCTGGCCTCAGACACTTGACACTTACTAGCTGTGTGACCCTGGGCAAGTCACTTAACTCTCATTGCCCCACAAAACACACGCACACACAAAGAAAGGTAAAACCAGTGCCTGCCCTCAAGGAGTTTTCTTTCTAACAGAGAAGACAACATCTAAATAACCAGGAACATACAAGATAGATAGAGATAGAGATATGGATGAGAGAAATAAGACAGTTTCAGAGGGGAAGATACTAGGAAATAATATGTAAGCATAGGAAGGGACAAGGTTGTAAAGAGCTTTAAATGCCAGAGGAAGTTTTATTTGATCCTAGAGGTAATAAGGAGCCACTGCAGTTTGAACAAGGGAGTCACCACCAGTCAGACCTGTGCTGTAGGAAAAATCACTTTGGCAATCCTGTAAAAGATGGACTGGAGCAGGGAGAGACTTGAGGCAGGGGACCAATCAGGAAGCAGTAGTCCAGGTGAGCTATGATCAGGACCTGAGCTAGAGTGATGGCTATGTAAGTGGAAAGAAGGGGAAGAAGATGAGAGATGGGTTGATCAAGAATTGGCAACTGATTAAATATACAGAATGAGGAAGAATGAAGGTGAGGAGTCAAGAATGACTCTAAGGTTGTGAACATAGGCAACTGGAATGAGGGTGGTATCTTTTACAGTAATAGGAAATTTTGGAAAAGGGGAGGTTTTCTGAGGAAATATGAATTCTTTTGGGATACAATTAGTTTGAGATGCCCATGGGATATCCGATTAAAAGTGTCCAAGAGTCAGTTGAAGCTCAATGGAGGAATTGAACTGAAAGATCTCAGAGGCATCTTCATAGGTATGACTGTTGAACCTGTGGAAAATGATGAGTTCACCAAGTGAGATTCCATAATGTAAAAAGAGGGCTCAGGGCAATGCAATGGGGAGACACCCAGTTAATGATGAAGAACCAGTAAAGGAAGGATTGGTTAGACTGGGAGGAGAAGACCAAGAGTCGACATGATCCAATTCTGCAGAGACGTCAGGAAGAATAAAGACTAAGAAAATGGCATTATTTTTGGCATCGAGAGATGATTGGTAACTTTGGAGGGGGCCAATTCAGTTAAGTGATAAGATTGGAAGCCAGACTATAAGGAGCTGAGAAACAAATAAGAAGAAAGGGAGTGAAGACAAGCACTGAAGATGTCTGTTTCTAGGAACTTGGCCATGAAAGGAAAGAGAAATATGATACCTTGAAGGGATATGGGGTCAAGTGAAGCTTTTTTTAAAGGACTCAGGTTGGTTTGTAGGCTGCAGGGATGCAGCAGCTGGTATTTAAGAAGAGTCTGATGATGAGAGAGGAAATGATTGTAAGGGTAATTTTCCTGTGGAGATAGGTAGAGAGAAGGAAAGATGACAAGGTTTTGAGATGTAGGGTGGGGAAGAGGGAGCTCGAGGTGAGTGGCCTTTATTTTCTGAATAAAGTATAAGAAGAGATCCTCTGCTAAGAGAGGTGGGGAGTGGATGCTATGGGCAACTTGAGGAGGGGGAAAAAGTCAAACACCTACAATGGGGAGTGAGGGAGAATCCATTAGGAGTGAAAGGATTGCCTTTTGGCAATTGAACCCCGTTGAGATTAGAGGACACAATGTGTGACCAGACCCAGTTGGGTGATTACCTTAAACTGCATTCACCAGCACATAAGTAAGAGCAAAGGTGGTGGGGGTAAACCAGAGATTGTCTTAGCAAGTATGAGTTGTGTAACTATGGTCCTGAGGAAAGAAAGAAGCTCTAGCCTGAGTCCCAACTGGTACACATCCTCCCTAACAGATGCTCGATATCTGTAATGGGGTTAGAGGAAGAGGTTTAGGGTAACCTAGTGGAGAAGACAGGAATGTCACAGGATGTCACAGCTTGCTGGGTCTAGGACAGGACTAACAAAGAGCTGCAAAGAACCTGACAGGTCATGTAAAGCTTGGTACTGTAGGGGAATGTCTTCTATGGCTTTCCTCATGGGTAATTAAGAGATACTTTTGGGGGCATCTAGGTGGCACAGTGGATAAAGCACCGGCTCTGGATTCAGGAGGACCTGAGTTCAAATCCAGCCTCAGACACTTGACACATACTAGCTGTGTGACCCTGGGCAAGTCACTTAACCCTCATTGTCCAGGGTGAGGGGAGGAGAGAGACTTTGATTCTCCAAAGCCTTTCTTCCTTTTCTCCTCACATCTTCCCTTCCTTCTCCAGCAAGGGGTTATCTCTTTCATTTATCAGATGGAGAAACTGAGGCCAGAGAAAGATAAGGGTTTGCTGGAGGTACCTTCCAAAGCAGACTTTCATAACCTGACCCCAACTCACCTTTGCACTTTTAATATTCTTGGGGTCGGGGGATTGATCGTCAAGAAAAATGTAAAGAAACTAGGATTCTGTTACATCCTTCCCTAGCCTTAAAGTACCCCTCCTTCCCAAGCATAGAGTGGGCACAGTTTCTTCCAGCTGTGACAGCCCTTCATTTATAATTTGATTATAATTATATATGTTATAATCATAATCTGATTACAATTAATAATCAGAACATCTGGGTTCAAATCTCAGTTCTGTTCCTTAGCTATTTTAATGACTTTGGGCAAGTGACTTTCATTCTCTGGGCCTGAGTTTTCTCATCTGAAAAATGAAAGGAGCGGACTAGATGATCTTTAAAGTGTCTTCCAATCTCAATTCCCATGACCCTTCTAGCCTCTGTGTATAAAGGTCCCTTCTAAAGCTAAGACTCTATGTACTATGAGTAACAGTAAAGAGAGGATTATGGGGCGCATTTTGTGTACAGGCCCGACTTCAGCCAAGGTCATCGAGGACTATCCTAAGTGTGCAGACCACTTCATCTGATGGCTTCCTCTTTCTCCTAACCTACCTAAAAATTGAAACCAGCAGAATGTGCCTCGTGCTCCCATGGGTGCTTGGGGGAGGGGGAGGCCTCTATGCCAAGCAGTTCAGAGTCCAGAGAAAGCAGGTTGAGGAAAGTGTGACTGTCCCAGGAACACAGCATGTTAGAGCTAAAAGAGACCTCAGAAATCATGGAATCTTGACCCTCCCCCCTTGTTTTCACAGGTTGGAAAACAGTGGCTAAGAGCAGGCAAAGTGATGTGCTTAAGGTCAGCTAGGGGCCTGATTTCCTAGGTTAGTGACAAGTTTTTCTCCCCCAAAATCCTCCCACCCCCATTCTATGTCTGGGCTCATGGGGAAAGACAAGAGAAGATGATTCAGGTCCTGCCTTCGGGACAAGGCATCCATAAAAACAGAGATTAACACAGACTATAGATTAAGCAATTATAGTTCATATTTAATTGCTGGGGTAGAGGTGGAGTGGGAGAGTGTCACTGGACAGACCAGTGAAGGCTGGAAAAGACAGGGCGGGCTTGCTGGGCATGAAACTTAAGCTGGGTCTTGAGAATCATGTAGAGTTTAGATAAGAGGAGAGGGAGGAAGGCACTTCTAACCGAAAGAAACTGAAGAAAAGTGAGGATGATTGTGGGGATGATAAGGCAATTGATCTGGCTGTCCAGTCTCCCAAGTTCCATCAATCAACAAGCATTTATTGAGCACCTAATGTATAGCAGGCACTTTGTTAGGCATTAGGGAGCCAAAGACAAAGAGAAACTGTCCTTTCCCTGTAGGAGCTTATTCTATGGGGAGAGATGACCTATGTTTAAAATATGTATTTTATAAAGTATGTGCAAAATAGATTCAAAGTGATTTAGGGGAGGAAGCATTAGTAGCTGAGGTGGGGGGATGAGAACAGATCTCATGTTAAGGGTAGAGCTTGAGTCAAATCTTAAAGGGAATTGAGGATTTTAAGAGACAGAAATGAGGATGTAATGCATATAGGAATGGGAGACAGCCATGCCAAAGGTCTGGACACAGGAGATGGAGCACCACGTGTCAGGAACAGCAAGAAAGACTATTTTGCTGGAATGAAGAGTGGGAAAAGGGGAGAAGTTTTAAATGAGATTAGAAAAATAGGTAGGGCCAGGTTGTGAAGAGCTGGAAATGCCAAATAGAGCAATCTATATTTGATCCTAGAGGCAATAGGGAACTAGTGGAGTTTGTTGAGGAAGAAGTGATATGGTCAGACCTGTACTTCAGGAAAATCACTCTAGGACAGATTGCAGTGGAAAAAGAAAATTAGAGGCTATTAAAAGTCTGGTTGAAAAGTGATCAGGGCCTGAACTAGAGTGGTAACCATATGAGTAGAAAGAAGGGGCCCAGGAGCATGCTACCCTGCTCCTAACGGAGGTGATAGACTCAAGCTGCAGAAACATATGGGGGTTTTCCAGATATGGCCAACATGGGGATTTATTTGACTGTGCATATTTGTTACCAGGATTTTCCTTTTCTTTTTTTAGTGAGATAGGATGGGAAGAAGAGAACATTTATTTTTGTTCATTGAAAAAATAAAATTGGGGCAGCTAGGTGGCGCAGTGGATAGAGCACCGGCCCTGGAGTCAGGAGTACCTGAGTTCAAATTTGATCTCAGACACTTAACATTTACTAGCTGTGTAACCCTGGGCAAGTCACTTGACCCCAATTGCCTCACCAAAATAAATAAATAAATAAAATTTAATTTAATTTAAAAAAGAAATAAAGGACTTGGGATGCAAGAGATGTAGAATTATCAAGACTTGGCAACTGACAGATTTGTGGAGTGTGAGAGATGAAGACGCAAGGATGACTGAGGTCATGAACCTGGATGACTTGGAAGCATGGTGTGTACTATATAGAAATGGAGATGTTTAGAAAGGGGTTAAGTGATCAGATGGATTTTGTGTTGTTGTTTTTAATTATCCCATTTACAATGATTTGATTTTGTCTTGTAACTGCCTGTCACATTTTTTTGTCTCTTAACTTAGCTCAGCAATTCAGCTGGCCCATAATGAGTTGTTTAGAGATCCAGTTCTCCTGCTAATCATTGCTCTATTCTTGCCCCAAGGAAATCTGTTATCCTTGAGGGATGAGGGTGGACACCAGGGAGTTTGGTTTGGTATTTTTATATCTCCAAACTTTCCTTTGAGTAAATAGTAAATTAGGGTTAGGGTTAGCAGAACAGGGATTTGAACCTAGGTCCTTGGATTTCAAATCCAGTAAGTGCAATAGAGCTGCCCAGGTAAGAAGGGGCTACTTTTTGTTGAGGCTGGCTGGGAGTCAGGAGCTAAAATAGGCCTAAGCAACTATATATTAGAGAACATAGTTTAGATTAGTCCCCAAGTCTGAGGCTAGTTAGATTTTTTTTTATAAACACATCTAATTACCATCCCCTGCTATCATTTCTGAGTCGGAATGTTTTCTTTTCCTTTGTTAATTTTTTCCCCTCTTAGACCTGTGATTTCATTGATGTAGGGGATTCCCCTCTGATATAAGGAAATTCTCTTCACCAATCCAGTGCAGAGAAGGAACTGGTATGAAGCCTAGAGTTTCTTGGGGTGCTGAGATTAACTGACTTGCCAAGAGTCACAGAGACGGCACATATCAAGAGTAGGACTTTAATCCAGGACTGAATGCCTCCAAGACTACCCTTCTCTCCACCACACTGTGGTCTCACACTCTATGATCTAACTACCTTGCCTTATTTGTTCCTGGAACAGGATACTGGGTCTGCAGTCTCCATGCCTTTGTACTGCCTATCCACCTGCCTGGAATGCTCTTTTTTCTCCCAGAGGCTGAAGCCTCTTTGTTTTCCTGGCTTTTTTCAAGATTCAGTCCAAATCCCACCTTCTGCGAGAGACCTTTTTCAGGTCTCCCATCAGCTCAAGTCTTCCCATCTATTCAGTTGTTATTTGAAGAGGACCAATGTCATCATGGGGTGATGTTTTAACTTGCTTGAAATCTGGCTTTAAGTGAGTCGGGGTTACACAAAGTCATCAGCTTCATTCTCTTCTGGTCATTGAAGTTTAGTGGCAGGACAAGAGTCAAGATGACTGACAATGGCCAGGGATGCAGTAGATGACCTTTGCATCCATCTTCAAATGTTTGACACGATTGCCTGCTTCAGCCACCTTCATGGCCATTGGAACACATTGTTCTCATCTGCCCATTCTGCCAAGGAAAGTTTGGAGTAGACATCCCCTTAATTCACCATCAGGTGAAATCTAGTTTAGCCTGTCTGCCAAGATGGTTTACTGGGATGTGGCCACTGTACACGCTACAGCTTCTTGGAGCCCCGGGTGAGAATTGAGAGGTGGACACCAAAGGGGGATGAGTAGTCCTGAAAAGGGCTTAACAGCTCACACCACAGGTGCCAGTCCTCTCTGAACACCCCATACATTCCAACATTTTGTTTTTTATTCATTTCCAGCACTTTGTGACACCGTTTGGGGGTTTCTTGGCAAAGAGATTGGGATGATTTGCCATTTCCTTCTCCAGCTCATTTTACATTTAAGGAAGCTGAGGCAAACAGGGTTAAGTGACTTGCCCAGGGTCAAATAACTAGGAAGTGTCTGACACCAGATTTGAACTTAGGAAGAAGTCTTCCTGACTCCAGGCCCAGTACTCTATCCACTGTACCACCTAGCTGCCCATCTACTCAGTAAATACCTTGTATATATCTATTTATTTATATTTTCTCCCCATTAGAACCTGAACTCCTTGAGAAGAGGGCGAGTAGATGTCTTTCTTCCCATCCCCAATGCTTAGTTAAGTGTCTGGCACATAGTAAACACTTGAAACCCCAGTCTCAAGCCCATTGGTATGCAGCTTTCTCCTTATAGTGGAGATCAATGACCACCTCCTGTGAGTTGGAAAGACTGAGAGGAGACATATCTTCAGCCTTCTTCAAGTCCTCTTCAAGCTTCAGGTCACTTTGGGCATCTTTGGCTCCCAGCTTCAAGAGGCAAGATGGACCAGGCCAACCCCACTTTGGGCTATTGCAGGAAAAGACTCTAGGAAAACATGTGAGGAGTTGGCAGTTTCCATCATGTCTTCCCAGTCTTCTTCAACAACCCAAAGGGGGGTTGACCTGGTCCATTTTGCCTCCCGAGCTGGGAGCCAGAGGTGCCCAAAGTGACCTGAAGCTTGAAGAGGACTTGGAGAAAACTGAAAAGATCTCTTTTCCTCTCCTTCCCTCTCAAGCTCTTACTAACCCTGCCCCCCCCCCCCCAATTCTATACTATCTTTTACACAGGTGCAGGGTATTGATTTCTACCAATGAGGAGAGTGTCTCATACCACTGGACTTCAGGAATTGAATCACACAGAAGCAGAAATGCTTGTTGGGGGCGGCTAGGTGGCGCAGTGGATAAAGCACTGGCCTTGGATTCAGGAGCACCTGAGTTCAAATCCAGCCTCAGACACTTAACACTTACTAGCTGTGTGACCCTGGACAAGTCACTTAACCCTCATTGCTCTGAGCAAAAAAAAAAAAAAAAAAAAGAAATGCTTGTTGACTTCCTGACTAGTGAATAATCTTATAACATGGATTCTTGTGGCTTAAAGTATGAGTGAGGTGCAATGGGGCAGGGAGCTGGGAAGGGAAAAGTCAAGTGCATACTAAACTTTGGAGTCAGGGGTTCAAATCTTGACTCTGATTTAAGGGGACTCTGACAACAATGAAAGGAAAAGTCTCAACTTTTCTGGGCCTCAGTTTCCTCATAAAATTAGAGAGCTGGCCTAGATTGCCTCTGAGGTCCCTTCCACCTCTAAATCTATGAATCAGTGAACAGAGGAGGAATCTGAAGACCAGAGACAAGAGTAACTTCTCCAAGATCACACAGCTAGTTAATATCGTCCTACAATCGAATGGGACTACCTGAAGGGATCTACCTTCAATCACTAAGGTATCTCTCAAAAACCCATCCAGGGAAGCTTCATTTAAAATATAACTACTGTAAAATTGGAAATTGGACCCTATTAAGAAGAGCATAGTGTCTTCCAGGAGTCCAGAGAAACAACAACCTGGTGAGAGTGAAAGTGTGTTGATGGCTGTCAAAGCTGGAGTAAGCTGGCCCTTAGTCATCTAGGAGAAGGCCCCTAATTTATAGAAGAGGAAGCTGGGGCCCAAAGGCACAGTAACTTGGCTAAAGTCACACACTGGTAATCTTGGGGAGAACTATTTCCCCATGTAACGCCCACAGGACAGTATCTTTACCATGAACCTTAGCCCTTGATTATCAATTTTACATCGTCAACCTACCCCATATTGTTCTGTAACTACCGAAAGTGTGTAATGAATCCACTTTAACCACACCATGAATCCCACAGAGCAGTGACTGTATCTCCTATCCAGGCTAACAGCAAGATCCCAGTGACTGGCTGTCAGTCGTTGGTTGGCAGGACAGGGAAGTTCTGTGGGACTTTAATTGTCCCACCAATTGTACCAGCTGGCCGCCCAAGGCGTGTCCTCATCGGTCTTTTTCTCTGACCAGTATGGGTCATCAGAAATGGCCTCAATCTGCCTCTAAACCCTATCAGTCCCAAAAGGGAAACTCACTATCTTGTTAATTTGGCCAGGCTCTTTAGGAAAGAGGGAAAGCCTAGGGACCTCCCACTAACACTCTAGCACTTGGAGCGGCCTGGAGGTGGCCTTGGGGAAAATAGGTTGGAAAAAGCAATTGTTCCCAGAACCGTGTGGCCTGCACTTAGAGAAGGCCAATTCCCCGAAGCGATTCGATCCCCCACAACCCTGGGACTAGTCTCCTCTGAAAGCACCCCCCCCTCAAAAAAATATTCCCTCAATCACACGGTGAGAGGAGGCGAGTCCGTGCTCTTCTTCGCCCTCCTCACTCCCTTCCCCACCCCTTTCCGTGCCCAGCACTCACTGGGAGAGCTCAGAGAGGTGGTTCAAAGTGTAGCAGACAGGGAAGGCGGTAAGGGAGAAGGCGACGACCTTTCCGGAGAGTGCGGGTAACTCCATGGCTGCGGATGAGATAGGTGGCGGCGGTGGTGGGGCAGAAGGTAGATGCCACCTGGCATGGGGCAGGTCCTCCTTCTCCAGGCGCTCGCCTGTCCTATCAGCCAGACTCCCTGCCCAGGTTCAGGTGGGTCCGCTAGGTAATTGTCTCCTCCCCGGGCTGTCAGCTTGGAAGCCTAAAGCTCCTGGCCCGAACCCCTGACGCCAACCGTCGGGTGGCCCAACCCCATGCAAAGGTCACTGAAGCTCGTCTCTCCAGAGGTCCTCGAGCCCTCCCTCGACCCGAGGTTTCGACATCTCCGCCGGCCTTTAAAGGGACTGTGACCTCTACTCTCTCAGAGCCACACCCCCCCTCCTCGCAGGGGCAGTCCTGGCCTCCCCCACCACACACACTTTTTAGGGGGATCAAGGAAGGGGAGTCCATGACTAATCGAGGCCAGGTCCGGTTCCCAGCCCAAAACATCAAATAAGTCATTTATCCCACCTGAAAAACAAAACAAAACAAAAAGCCACCCACGAAGGCAATATGCCTTAATGAAGAGTGTTAGAGAGATCTCTACCAAGCAGCTGCTTCTGTAAAACGAGGAAATTGAATCAGTTGATCCCTAAGGTTGCTTGTAGCCTTGAAGATCGTCTAAGATCTGCGTCTCAGACTTAAAGATAATGGAATCCCAAAACGTGGGATCCCCAAGATATTGAACTCCTTAACATTTTACCAGATGATGAAACTGTTGTACAGTTATAACCTCTGCCTTATCTGGTTGTTTTCTTTCCACTGAGAGACCTGATGTAATAAAACCTCTTGACATTTATTCTTTGCAAACCCATAAAACAAAGAAAAGCATTCTGAGATTGAGCCCGTTTTATTTCATCTTTGTACTGCCCCCTATCTCCCTAACACTGGGCTTCAGCAAAGAGGAAGCAGTTTAATTTCTACCATCCTCCACAGAAGGCGCTTAATGACTGGGGGTGTTCTCACCAAACTTTGAAAGGTTTGCAAGGACAGTGTTTTTTGGGGGGTAGGTGGATTTTTATTAAGGACAGGAAGCAATACTGTACCAGGTGACTGATCCACTGTAGTTGATCATAAGAGAAAACAAAGGTCCTTCACTCAGGGGTTAACTAAATTGGAAGGCCTTTAAGCCCACTTATTCTGGGATAGCCATATTGTGCCTTACTAACAACCTTAAAGTTCCTTCCTGGTCTATTTGTGGTTTATAGAAATCTGCCTTTAAAATGACTGCATCCCCAATTTTTGCCCCTTGAACAAGAATGAAATATGACTTGATGGAAAGAGCACTGAACCAGCAGTCAGGAGTCTGAGGTTCTAGTTCTGGCTCAGATATCAATAGCCATCGTTAGGGTGGGGCAACCTGAGCTTTGATCAAGGTGCAGAAATGCTTCCTCTGACCAAGGGAGGTCAGATTCCAAGTGTCTTTGTCCACAGATAAGAAGCAATTCAATTCGGTAGGAAAGCATAGTGCCTGGACAACTCAGGAACAAAGTTGAGCTTCCCTAAACTACATCTTTAGAGAGGGGGCCCTTCAGGGGCCACAGTTCTCTGGGAAGATCTTGTTCCCTAGATGGGTAATACAGTTCTTCAGACAGCCCAAAGGCTTTTTCCTCATTTATGAGAGCACTGAACTAAATTGCAACCTTTTTTGAGTCATGGATCTCTTTAACAATCTGGTGAAAGCATATGGGCTTTCTTCTCAGAATTTGTCCCTACATTGAGAATGGAAGGAATGTTAAATTTGTTAGAGATTAGAGAAAAAAGTTTTTCTTCCCATTCAAGATCACAGATCTCTGAAATTTAGACTCCTTCCTCAACAATCACACTGCTATCAACCTTATCACCTTATATGGACTATTCTAATGGAGTTCTCTGCCTCCCATTTGAATGTAAGCTTCTTGAGGGCAGGGATTTCCTTGCTTGCTTCTGGCTCATAGTAAGTGCTTTAATAAATGTTCTATCTAATCTCTCCCTTATCCAGTCATCCTTTGCCAATGTCATCTTTATTTCGGTTGTGGAAGGTGCCTCTGTCCCTTATCTACTGTGTGCCCATGGGTAAGTCACTTGGCCTCTTTGGAAATGTTTCCTCATCTTTAAAATGAAGAGGCTGAATTCAGACTCAGAGGTCCTTTCTGGTGCTTAAATCTACAATCTTCATGTGCTGACTGCTTTCTCAAGAATCTTCAACAGTTCCCTATCTTTTCAGAATGAAATAATTGCCTCAAGTTAACATTTAACACACCCCTCCCCTTCAATCAGACTCTGTCCTTCCAGATTTACCTCATGGTCAGTACATGCCAGCCCCACAATGTTGTTCTGCCCCTTTCCAGACACCTCTGCATTTTTGCACATCGCCACTTACCACCAAACATGTCTAGAACATGAACTTTTCACGTTTCTACCAAGATCCTTCTTGCCTTTCAAGGCACAGCCCAGGTTCTAACTACTCCAAGAAGCCTCCTGTGAATCCTCACACCCGATTTTAAAAGTATCCCTCTGATACATGAAACAAATATAAATCAAAACAACTCTGAGCTTCTCCCTCACACCCAGGAAATTGGCAAATATCACAAAAGATGGGAATAGGCAATATTAGAGGGGTTGTTTTACCCATTGTCTCCCCCATTAGAAGGACTTCCTTGAGGGCAGTTTTAAACCTTTATTTGAGACCCCATAAATGACAGTGCCCAGTATAAGTGTTTAATCAATGCTTGGTTAATATACACTGCTGGTAGAGCTATTAATTGGTCCAACCATTCTGGAAAGCAATTTCATATTATGCCAACAAACCAAATGGCTAAAATGTTCATAACCTCTGCCCCAGAGATCCCACTCCTAGGCACATATGCCAAGGTGGTCACCTTGATATTCATCTACAGCACACCAATTAATGTACACGTTGTCTCCCCTTCAGAATGTGACTTGAAAGCAGGGACTGTTTTTGCCTTCCTTTATATACTCCTGGTGTTTGGTAGACAGTCTGGCACAAAGTAAGCTCACTGATTTGACATGAGAGGGGCTGAACCTGTCATTCATTGCTATAAGAAACTTCCAGAGAAGGCGGAATAACAATAGAAGTGGGTACCTTATCTGTAGTTAATAATTGTAAGGAGCTCCCTTGAGCACTGAAGGTTGAGTGAATGGTCCAGGGTCATACAGCTGGCATGTGCCAGAAGTAGGACTTGAACCAAGATCCACCTAACCATATTGCCTCAGACAAAAATGTAATGGGAATGTTGTTATGCCATCAGAAATGATGACTATGAAGAATTCAGGGTAGCATGGGAATACTTACATGAACTAATGCAAAATGAAGCTGAATCAGGAAAGTAATACACAATTACAATTTAAGTTAGAAGAATAAAAAAAATTTTTTTTAAATGAACCCTACGTAGGACCAAGCTTGTCTCTGAAGAAACAATGAGAAAAGGCCCCTCTCTCCCTTTTTTGCAGAGGTCAGGGGATTCTTTGCATGGAACTTTGCAAACACTACCAGACTTGGCTGATGTTTGTAGATTTTGCTGAACTGCTTGCCCAACCCTTTTTTCCTTATTAAAAGGAAAGCCTTTCAGGGTGGGAGAGGGGAAGGGGAATATTTGAAAATGATGTTTTTTTAAAAAGGGCAACAGATACATCTTTTAACAAGCCTCTTTGTTCTTTCACGTATCTGTATCTCATTGTATTTGTATTTAAGTAGTGCATGCAGGCCTTAACACTCCTATTAGATTGTAAACTCCCTGAAAACAAACTTACTTTTCATCTTTGTTCCTCAGCACAGAGCACATGCAGCTTACACTTAACAGAAGCTGCAGCTGACAAAGGTGAGGGTCATGAACAACAAAGTGGCTGCCAGGGCAGTGGCACCTTGGCACAGGTAGGGATGGAACAACGTGAGACTATTATTCTAAGAGTTCAAAGAATACAAAAGCCCTGACTAGCTTATCCAAGAACATCATTATTATGATAACTGGAAAGAATTTCATATGAATATGGAACATAAAGTTTATAAAGCACTTGTGCAACAAGCATCTCTTTGATCTTCACAATAGCCCAGAAGGAGGGAAATGGCACTTAGGACCATGGCACTCCTTGCCCAGTCCAGGGCTTTAACCATACCATTTAATGGAAATTGCACAGGAAGCCTTGGGGGCTTAGCCCAGAATGCTTTCACTTCAAAGACACAAAGAGACAAGACATGTCACCAGACATCCATCTCTTTTTGTAGGCAGAGGAAGTGACCTTCTGTGGGGTGTGATGTGAAGGGCACCCCAAAGCAGCTCTGCTTCTTTTCCTTCTCCCATTCTCCCCCCTTCCCACCTCCAAGATGAGTCTCACATCATATAATCATTATTTTATGTTACAAAATTTAGGACCTCAGTTAAAACCAACAGTTTTCTTTCCAAAAAGGATGATGACAAAATTCAGCTCAACAAATATTGATTCCTACTGTGTACAAGGGGCCCTGTGCTGGACACTAGGGGAGACAGAAAAGAATAAGACATGGTTCGTAAGCACAAGCATCCATCCATAACAAAGGGATATATATATAACAACATAGATAACTATAGTGCTTATGCAGGGCTTAAACTGGGAAGAGGTTTGGAAATTCAGGATGTATCAGGAGAGGTCTTGTTCCCAGAAAGAGGGTAGTGGTCATCACACTGTCCTCAGTTCTCCTTCTATACAATGTAAACTCTGGCAGGCACGGGAACATTTCACTTTATCTTTCTATTCCCAGGATGTAGCAGAGTGCCTGGCATACAGTAGATGCTTAATAAATAAGTTTCAATTGGACAGCCCACATCTGCAATATCCCAGATCAGTTCTGGGCACATTAAAGGTAGGACACACAAACTAGAGTACACAGGAGAGTGAACAGGATGGGGCAGGCCTAGAAATCAGGTCATTATGAGGTTCAGGTGAAGCAAGTGGGGACATTTAGCTTGGCAGAGAAAAAATAGACTGATAATTCCTACTACCAAGTATCTGAAGACTTGTGATTTGGAAGAGCTTGGATCCAGAGGACAAAACCAGTCACAGCAGGCAGACAGTGCACAGTCGGATTTTGGTGTACCAGAAGGTAAAATTTTCTGACACTTAAGAGAAATTGAAAACTAGAAAGAGCTGCTGGCGTGGGGGGGGGAGGGGGAGAGGAGACACTGTAAAGGGGATTCTTGCTTGTCATGTACAAGTTGTGTTCAGTGTGCTGTGATGTCTCCTCAACTTTCATAGCCACACGACACTGACCATTAGAACGACAGGAAGTTGTAGCAGCATTTTACAGATAAAGAAAACACATTAGGAAAAGTAAGCAGACTGGCCCAAATCCCACCACAAGCAGTCAGGACACCAGGCTCCCACTCCTAACCCTGGAATTTAAGAGTCCCTTTTTCGCCTTGGTTTCCTCACCTGTAAAATAACCGACTAAGTCTAGCCTAGTGCTCCTGCTGTTGTACCACGCTGCCTCTGACTTAAGAACATCTAGTTACCTTGTAGAAAATGAAGATAACCTTTCATCACATCTAAAAAACCCTTCACAACTGGCTCCAACCTATTTACAGATTCTTAGAAACCCAAGTTTCCTTCAAAATTCAGGCCAAGTGCTATCATCTACAGGAAGCCTTTCTTAGTGCCTCCCTTTCCTGTCCCCCAATGTGTACATGCAGTTTTCTCCTGAGGAGGACAGAGATGCCAGTTTTGTTTTTATCTCCCCAGTGCCCAGCACCATGCTTGGCATATGGTAGGTGCTTAATAAATGCTTGCTAATGGATTCTTAGATGGGAAGGACTTTAAAGCAGCCAAAAATCAGACACATGCTCGTGGAGCAGGAAATGGAAAAGTGGGTTGGTCATGCCAAGCTTCCTCTTAGCTCCAAAGTAAAAGAATCCAGGAAGAGACCCAGGCCCCTGCTAAGGGTCCTGGCATATGTCACTGTCTTTAAGGCTCAGTGAATCTTGGGATTTGGTCCCAAAAGTAGAAGTGATGCTCACTTGGAAAGGATTTTGGAGCACAGAAAGTGAGAGCTGTAAGGCATCGGAGAACATCGACTGGTAGAACTGAAAAGGACCTGGGAGTCTGTCTAATCTGACTTCTTCCTTTTATGACAAAAGCAGCAGCTACAGAGTAAACTAACTGGTTCCAAGTGGACTGGGAGTAGTGGTATGTAATTAGTATCTTGAGCTCTCGGGGAAAACACTGGGAAGAACCCTCAGTTTAAGATGTATAACATGCCGGTTTTACCAAAGGGCCAGGCTCGGTCGTGAAGCCTAAAGAAACCACATACTCCCCGGCAAGATGAGCACCACCCCAGACTGGAAAACCTCACCATGCAGAAAAGAGAATTTCAAGAGGCTTTACTGGAAACCAAGTATATTAGAAGGCTCTGAGTTACAGAAGAACAGCTAGGGTGTGAACACACTAAATAGTATATAGAAAGGAAGCTAATTAGGCCCCTGGTGTAAGTGTAAGGCATAGGACATTTTCCTGTTCAGGGAACCTGAGCTCTCCTTCAGGTGGGCAAGTTGGTCACTATAAGGAAACCTCTCACAAAAAGTCACAAAGGAACCTGCAGGTGACCCCATGTTCACAGGAGGTAGAGAAATAAGGATGCATCCCCCAGGGGTTTCTGGAGGTATAGAGCCTCCTCTTTGTTCACAGACTCAAAGGAAAGTGCTGGGCTATGATTCCACATACACCCTCGAGAATTAGGAGCAGGCAAAGGTCCAAAATACTGGCCAGGAGGCTAGGTAAGGGAAATGAAAACTGTATTAAGGTTGGGACTGTTTGTGGCCTCCTAGTGTGAGGACAACCATCTCCTGGTAAACCTGCTACTTAAGCCACAATGTAGGACACAACAATAGAGGATCCAGGTCCTAGTACCAGCTCTGCCATTAACTTGCTGTATGACAGCAGGCTCATTCTCTGGACCTCAGAGTTTTTGTTTGGTTTGGTTTTTTATCAGTAACTTGAGAGGGAGGTTAGATCTCTTAGATCCCTGTCGCTTTACATGTTATATATTCTAAATTCCAATACAGCATGAAGATTCAGTTTCTAATCAAACTATTCTTTATCACTGGAAAGGAGGTATCCCTCAATAGAACATGAGGATTCTGAAAGGATTCTTTGGTGTTTCCCCTTGGAAAGGATACTAGGGACAAGCTTCCATGCTAACCCTTCTTCTTTACTCCTCTATGACACCACCACCTTCACAAAGATGCTGTCATCGAGGAAGGGCGTTATGCTTGTGTGCCCGCCTGCTGGTGCTACAACACTGTTCTGGGTGAAGCAGAGTACTGTGACTTTTAATACATTTTACAGTATTTGCAACAAAGAAGAAAAAAAAGACAGGGTATGGGAGTGGGAGTAATGCAGTTCTATAACATTTCACAGTAAAATTACATTTGTACTGAAAATACTTTTTTTGGGAAAATACTCAGTAGTAAGGTCTTCTGGGATTGTTCTGTGGGGGAAAAAGGAGGAGAAAGTATTAATATTTACAAATATAATCACATAAATTACAACCAGAATTAGCCAATAAACACCTCAACTATAAAATGAATGAAAAGAACTGAGGAGGAGAGGAAGGCAAAGTCCCACTTTCTTCCCACCCTGCAAAGTGCATCCTAGAGCAAGGGTCAAACAAAGAGGCGTATGCTTCAGCCCATGGGAAATTCACATGTAGAACAAAGCTTGATGGGTTCTCTTCCAGACCAACTGCAGTTCCTTTTGTTTGGGGGAGTCTGTTAATACTTGTCTATCTGAGTATCAGATGAATCAAATCTCTACTGTTAAAAATAACCTCAAAGGAAACTGTCCGTCATGTTCTATTCTGAGTAATCGGACCATAGCTGCTAGATGAAAACTCAAAAGGAAAGAAGGAAAAAAGGAGAAAAGGAAACCTCCCAGCAGGAAGGTATGTGCATATTTCACAGATGACTATGATTTGTCTTGCTGAAAAACAATCCCTTTTTTGCATAGTTCTTATTTTTCAAAGCATTTTTGCATACATTACATCTCATTTAAATCTCACAACAACCCCACACAGGGTAAGGTAGGTGTGATAAATATGGTTATTCCCTAATTGCCAGATTTAGGGTCACCTACTCTATATAGAAGGAACACACCAGAGTCAGGAAAATTAAGCAGCATTCTCGCTGATACCTTCAACTGTGCCTGTCATAGAGTCTCTCAGCCTCGATTTGCAGTTGAAAAATGGAAATGTCGGACAGCTAGGTGGTGCAGTGGATAAAGCACCAGCCCTGGATTCAGGAGGACCCAAGTTCAAATCCAGCTTCAGACATTTGACACTTACTAGTTGTGTGACCCTGGGCAAGTCATTTAACCCTCATCCCCCGCCCCACAAATGGAAATGTTATTTCTAATACCTGCCTCACCAGGGTGTTGAGAAGTAAAGCACTATATAGCTCTCATGCACTTAGTAGGTATGGAAGAGTGGCTAGAGGGAAGGATATGTTTTGCCTAAAAAAGATCACCATACCAGCGGGTTAGGTCGAAATCTATAGGCCAACATCATTCTTTTACGGAATGCCTCATATTCATCATCTTCTTTAGAGAGTTCAGCAGGCCGATCTATGCCAAATCCAGCTCCATCCACTGCCGTTGTACCCCTAGAAAGAAACGCATATACAAGATAAGAGAATGAAGACCTGACCTACCTCTGTTCCTTTCTCAGTAGTACCAATGACCTACTTTGCCATGTCATGAAGACATTTTTATGGGATTCCTTTGGTTTTCTTTGCCCTTTACTAAGACCTGACCAAAGAGTTTTCAGAGTTGTGGTGGTTGAAAAGGGGAGAGGACTGTAGGGGATGAGATTTGTATGCATTCTCACACACGCACACACTTGCACACACAACTATGCATTTACCTTGTTTTGAACCAACTAGAAATACGAAAAAACCACATTCAAGACCTGAGAATGTTACAACTAGAGAAGACCTGAAGAGGTCATCTAATTAAGTTCAATCATTTTACAAAGGAGGAAGTGAGGCCCGGAGAAGAGAAGGTGGAATTTGTCGAAAGTCAGAGTCAATAAGTAGAAAAGCCAGTACTTGAATCCAATTCCTGTGCTCTTTCCATTACAACAGAGCTTAGTCTGCGATCTCACAGCTAAAAAATTAGGAGTGACTCTTCTCTTTACACAAAAGCATTTATTATAGAATTTCTTAAAATACCAATCTCTTTAGCTTACTTAAAATACAAAGCCCAAATTATTTTAGAGATGTTTGTACAGAGGTGTGCACACACATGTATACATGATATGGTTAGGGCTGAAGAGGTGGCAACAATGGCTGTCCTGCGTGGCTGTATACATGTATTGGCTGTCCTGGTTTGTCAAGGACACTGCACAGTTGGGAAATACTATTCCAGAGCAAATCTTGCTCAGAGCATTTCTTGGATATTAATGGGTGGGATGAGGTAAACTCCTTCCCTGTTGCACTTAACTCAATTCGACCAACATTTATGTAAGTATGCTATGCGGCAAATCCCATTTCTGACCTGTACTAGCTGTGTGACTGTGGACAGGCACGTAAGCTCCCAGCCCAGGCAGCTAAGACTCAAAGCTGCTTAAGCTGCATCGGAGACAGGAGTTCCCCACACCTAGGAAATCACACACAGCTCCCTTGTGTCCTCCAGCCCCAAACCCTCTTTGCCAGGCACCATTCCAGGTACCAGTGATACAGAAACATACGTGAAACAGTAACTTTAAAGAGCTTATCTTCTGGGGCAGCTGGCGGTGCAGTGGACAGAGCGTCAGCCCTGGAGTCAGGAGGACCTGAGTTCAAATCCAACCTCAGACACTTGACACTTACTAGCTGTGTGAACCTGGGCAAGTCACTTAAACCCCAACTGCCTCACCAAAAAAGAAAGAAAGAAAGAGCTTATCTTCTACTGGGAAAATACAACATACACAAAGAAGTATCTGATAAGGGAAACGGAGGAGGTAAAGACTACTAGCAGTTTAGGAAGCTGTAACAATTCTCTCTAGGGTCATAAGCACTGATTCACTAATCTTTCATAAGTACTGGTATGTACATAGATGTTTGTGTATTGTCTGCCCAATTAGACTGTGAGCTCCTGGAGGGCAGCAGCTGCCTTTCTTTGTTTCTGCAGTCCTCTGCACAATGCCCGGCACATAGTAAGGGCCTCTGCTCTCCAGAGCTTGAGTGATAGTAGAGGGCCTTCAAAGGCATTAAGACGAAAAAGTCCAAGGTCTGGCCCCAGAGGAAGGATCTATCAAGTTTCCTGAGGCTGGGTGGTCAAGGCCTACAGGCTGAGGGATTCAAAGGGGTCAGTACTGGAATATGGTGTGCTCTACAAGCCAGCAACTCTGGTCCCAACTTTGTCAAGGGCCAGCCATAAGACTGCAAGCAAGTTACCCTCTCAATTCCTTATTTATAACAAAGATGTAGGTGATCTCTATAAGGTCTCTTCCCACTGAAATCTTATGGGCAGTACATTTCAGAGATCAAGGCAAAAATCTTAAGGATACTCTACAAAAGCCAAGGAAAGGACTAAGCCTGATTCCCTTAAAATACAGATACATCTACAGGTTAAATTCTCTGTGTTATTACTTCTTCCTGTTCCACTACAGGCAAATGCCTACATTCATTTCAATGTCTGTAAGGCCCAGCTGCAACACTGCCATCTCCCCAACAAAGCCCTCCCAAAGTCTCCCAGTTGGAAGCGATTTATGAAGCACCTCAGGGTCTGACTATCCAGCACTGCTCTCTTCTTCTCATGCACTCACCAGGGGGGATCCTGTGTCCAGAGGATCCAAAGGCTATCACTGTGATTGTCTTGGGTATAGCCTATGTATCAGCTGGGTATCACAGAGGTATCCTTGGGTACCACTGTATCACCTGTGTCACCACCTGTGTATCATCCATATATCCCTATACTTCCCTGTGCATCCCTACGTCCTAACTTCTTCAGAAACAGGTTAGCATCAGCATCATCTGCAGCGCAGAACCCAAGGCCTCACCTCTAGTGGTTGCTAACAAATGTATGTTGAGCTGGTACTGAGTAGGGGATTGGAAAAGCAGCAGTTCTGAAGGACTAAGTGAGATAATACCACTTATGGAGCATGTCCCAGCCATTTACTTACTTGTTAACAGGATTTTTGATCCCTTGCCCTTCTGAGCCAAGGCCTTCACCCTCCTTCCAGCCCATCTTCACCAACATCTGGTAGCCAATGTTCTCCACAGTCAATTTGAATTCTTTGTACTCTGAGTAGTCTGGCTCACGGCCTTCCTGCAGAGGTAACAGATCTTACTGGCTAAGGTGAAAGAGAGAGCCTGGCCTGACCTGGAAGCCAGAAGTTAGTATGAACTGCTGAGCTTTGGCCCTGGCTGGCTTTTTGACATCCAGCAAGATACTTCACTTCTTCTGTTAACAGTTAGGATTTCCTCATTTGTAAAATGAAGGGACTGGATTAGATTATCCATAAGGTCCCTTCTTGTTTCGACAGTATGAGTTGATGAGTCCGTGTAAAAGGTATTTTAAGTTACTGAAGAAAGGTCTGTGTGGCTCTCCCTTTTAAGTTTCACTTTCCAGTGGCCTTGGGAAGTAATCCCATAACTGCAGCTTAAATACCATTTGCTTATTGCTAGGAGGGATATTTTCTGTTATAGATATCTCCCCATAGTAAAAGGGTACTAGCCATTAACTTTTTTCCAGATGTTAAGAGACTCAAGTCTTTCTCTGGCACACTTAACAAGAGGACCAAGGGCCATAACATTCTGTTCTGTGTTCAAACTGCACATACTAATGATTTCAAGTGGGCTTCAGCTTTCCATCAAACTTGAGTGATATGTGCTAACTGCCTGACACTTGTCAACAGCTCCAGTTAGTTCTAGCCGACACAAGAAAAACTTCCCTAGGGTTTCAAAAGTCAATTACGAGGCAATAATAAACAAAGGCTACTGAAACAATGCCCACTATGCACTAGAGTCAGCAGCCTGAAGAGGCTGAGAGAGTAAATATGTAAGGCTGGTGTACCCTTAGCAGCTGCCTTCACATTTAGCCTGGGGCTCAAATCTCCTAATGGCAGGGACTTTTACAACTCATCTGATTGGCCTTTAGCATCATCTTTCAGAAGAAGGTTCTGGAAGAGCAAGACTTCTGTGTTCATTTTAGGACTATGTGCTCCAGGAAACTCCCCTCCTACAGTATCTGGGATTCCTCCCTTAACTGGCCTATAGCATGAATCTGTCTTCCTCTGAGTTAGCCCACTCATGACTCGTAAGTGTATCCAATTCTTGTGTTCTCTGAAGAGGGAGCCCTCTGGGAGAGAAGTACCACTAATTTGGAAGAAAGAAGTAGAAAACTGGCCTGAGGTGGTTAGAGTGCTAAGGGGGCTGCTGAGGAAAATTAGGCCCAGCGTAGCTCACCTCTGTATCATGGCACAAAACTCAAATGAGATCGTACATAAAGAACACTTTGAAAACCTCTAAGAACTATGAAACATCAGAGAACAGAAACACCCCCTCGACACTAAAAGTCGGTTCACTTCTCCTTCTTCCTTACCTTTAATGCCTTGAATGTCTCCATGAACTTCTCCAACTCATCAGGGGGCAAGAAATCGCCAATGAAGTGCTTTCCTCTGCCCATTTTAGTCAATTGCTCTGCCCATTCTATACAGAGATGTGGGAAAAGTAAAAACATTCCCAGCCCAATGAGAAAATGAAAATCAACTGTAGCCCCTCCCTCTCACGTGTGTGTGTTTGAGTGTATGTTCTATGTATATATGTATGTGTGTATGTAAATACACATACACATACACATATATACATATATACATACACAAATATGTTCTCTGAGGGAGAAGGGGGGGAAAGAACCATTTTTTAGCACCTATGTTGCAGGTACTATACTGAGTGCTTTACAAATACCTCATCTGATTTCAGCAATTAGCCTAGCTGGGCATCAAGTATCTTGCTTTACTAGGACCTAGAATAATCAGGAAATTCCCATTTTAATATCCAGTTCTACTGTACAACCAAGTTATTTCCACATCTTAACAGCTTTGCTGATGTGCTACCACAAATTCTATTAAAGGAAAATCTCCAATAGAGTCACTTGGCAGTTAATGCAAGCAATAAAGATGAGATTACAAGACAAGTGTGTTTTTCAAACCTGCTCTTTCACTTACTACACTAAGCTGTGTAACCTTTACAAGTTCTCTTCCTTTCCTGATTTTTAAGGCAGCTAGGTTGCACAAATGACAGTGCTGGAATCAGAAAGACCTGAGTTCAAAACCTGCTTCAGACACTAGCTGTGTGACCCTAGGCAAGTCATTTAACATCTCTCCATCTCAGTTTCTGGCGATAATAGAAGCTACTCTGTTGTAAGGTTTAAATAATGTATGGTCGTTTTAAGGATCAAATAAGGTAACATATGTAAACTGCTCTTCAAACCATAACGGGTTTATATAAATGCTAAGCTATTATTTCCCATTTGTAAAATAAGGAAAGTTAGAATAGATGACCTCTAAGGTGCCTTCTGCCTAGAATATTTTAGGACTCAATATTGTTCTTTTGGTACAGAATTTGTAAAAGTTACTCATATTGACAGCCCAAAATATGTTTAACAATAATAACAATGATAGCTAGTATTTATATAGTGCCTGAAAGTTTGCAAAACACAACAATTATTATCTCATTTGATCCTTACAACCACAAAAGGTGGGTGCTATTATGATCCCAATTTTAGAAATTAAGAAACTGAGGTAGGCAAGGGTTAAATGTATTATCCAAAGTCACACAAGCTATTAAGTGACTAAGGCTGGATTTGAATTCAGATCTTTCTTTTTTCTATTTTGAAAATATTTTTTCCCACCTGGGAAACAATTTTTACAGTCAATGTTTCTAATAAAGGCCTCATTTTTGAAAGTCATTCCCCAATTGAGAAACGATCAAAGGATATGAACAGGCAGTTTTCAGATAAACAAATTAAAGCTATCTATAGTCAAAAGAAAAAAATGTTCTGTCACTACCAATGAGAAAAATTGCAAATTAAAATAACTCTGAGGTACTACCTCACACCTATCTGATTGGTTAATATGACAAAAAAGGAATGTGACAAATGCTGGAGATGTGAAAAAATTGGAACGCTAATGTATTGTTGGTGGAGTTGTGTGATCTAATCCAACCATTCTGGAGAGCAATTTGGAACTATGTCCACAGAGCTATAAAACTGTATACCCTTTGACCCAGCAATACTACTACTAGGTCTGTATCCCAAAGAGATCATTAAAAAAAAAAGGAAAAGGACCCCCATGTACAAAAATATTTATAGTTGCTCTTTTTGTGGTGGCTAAGAATTAGAAATTGAGGGGATGGGGCAGCTAGGTGGCACAGTGGATAGAGCACTGGCCCTGGATTCAGGAGGACCTGAGTTCAAATCCGACCTCAGACACTTGACACTTACTAGCTGTGTGACCCTGGACAAGTCACTTAACCCCACTGCACCGCCAAAAAAAATAAAAAGAAATTAAGGGGATGCCCATCATTTGGGAAATGGCTGAACAAGTTTTGGTATATGAATGTAATGGAATACTAATGTGCTCTAAGAAATGATCAACAGGTTGACTTCAGAAAACCCTGTAAAAACTTATATGAACTGATACTGAGTGAAGTGAGCAGAACCAGAACATTGTACACACAGTAAAGAGACATTATGTGATGATCAACTGTGTAACGATTGGAATAACGCCACCTGCTGGATACTTACTGTAGAAGAGTTCTGCCCATGAAGGGAAGGTCTTTGAGGGCAAGACCAGGAGTCAGGAAGTGACGCAGGCTAGTGGGAGGAGGAAGGAAGAGACTGGCGCTCAGTCTCGCTCTCTTTCCTCTGGACTCTGGCGGAGAAGGGAGCTAGAAATGTGCTCTCCCTTTAATAGATAGGAATCTAGGCCTTTCTCTCTCTCTTTACCAAATTCTTATTCTCCTTAATAAATGCTTAAAAGTCTAACTCTTGCTAAAGCTTGTAATTGATTGGCGACCACTCATTAGATATTTTAGACAGTTTAGCTAGAATTTTAGCCCTTAACAACTGTGAAAAACTTAGCTCTTCTCAACAATACACTGATTTAAGACAATTCCAAAAGACTCATGATAGAAAATATTCTCCACATCCAAAAAAAGAACTATGGAGTCTAAATGCAGATTGAAGCATACTATTTTCGCTTTATTTATTTTCTTTCTTGTGCTTTTCCCCTTTTGTTCTGATTCTTTTCACAACATGACTAATGTTTAACATGATTTAACCTCTATCAGATTGCTTGCTGTCTTGGGGAGAGGGAAGGGAAGGGAGGGAGAAAAATTTGAAACTCAAAATCTTACAAAAATAAAGATCAAAAACTATCTTTTACATGTAGTTGAAAAATAATACTATTAAGGAAAAAATAAAAACAACAAAAAACAACAAAAAAAGAAAAAAATGTATCTTTTCCCTCAATTGCATGTAAAGACAATTTTTAATATGTATTTCTTTTTAATTGAGTTCCAAATTTTCTCCCTCCCTCATCTCTCCCTTCCCTGAGATAAGGAATTTTATATAGGTTATACATGTTCAACCATGAAAAACATATTACCATATTAGTCATGTTGTAAAAGAAAAAAATATATTCAAAGAAGAAAAAAAAATGAAAAAATAAAGAAAGTGAACAACAGGAGAAGCTAGGTGGCAAGGTGCATAGAGCACCGGCCCTAGAGTCAGGAGTACCTGAGTTCAAATCCAGCCTCAGACACTTAACACTTACTAGCTGTGTGACCCTGGGCAAGTCACTGAACCCCAATTGCCTCACTAAAAAAAAAAAAGTGAACAACAGTATCCTTCTCTTTCTCTGGAAGTAGATAGCATTTTTCATCATGAGTCCTTTGGAAGTGTCTTGGACCATTTTATGGCTGACAATAGCTAAGACATTCACAGTTCATCATCATGAAGTATTGCTTGAACTCGGGTCTTTCTGACTCTAGGTCTATGGCTCTATCTACTGTGCCACCCAGTTGCCTCTAATCAAACTAGATATAATCAATAAGCATTTATTAAATGACTACTAGTCACTTAACAATGCCAGGCACTGGGACTATAAAGACAAAGGCAAAACAATTCCTTCTTTTGAAAATCTTACATTTTAATAATAATAATAATAATAAGCATATATCCAGTTTTATACAAAACAGACATAAGGTAACCTTGGGAAAGAAAGCTTTAGCAGCCAAGCTGGAGCTTAAGCTGAGTTGCTGAGGGAACAGAGATCTGAGGAGGAGGGAATACATTACACACAGAGAAGATGAGAAAAGCAAAGGCAAAGAGGAAACAGATGAAGGCGTGCGAGGACTGGCAAGAAAGTTACCTGGGCTGGACAGTGAGATGGGTGAAGAGGGCTAATGTGCAATAAGGCTGGAAAAGTGGGATGGGAGGAAGATAGGAAGAGCTTGAAAAGCCAAACAGAGAAGCTTGTATCTGATCCTGGAGAGGGAGCAAAAGGATGTAAGCAGACCAAGCAAGAGACCACTGCAACAGACCAGACAAGAGGTGTCGAGGGCTGCAACTAGAGTGGAGGCAGTGAGTAAAGGCAATGTATGTTGAGAGAAGCTGTGAAGGTAGAATGACAAGAATTAGCAACTGATGATGAATGTGAATGGATTTTTTTTTTAAAATAACAAGTCTTTTTGGTTCCTGGATGGTGAAGGTAATAAAAAGAGAAAAGGCTTAGGAAAAAGACAGAGTATGAAAGGCCAACCGATGAAGATCTCAAGCCTTGCTGGTGTCATAGACTCTGAAGCATAAAGGAATGAGTATCACACCTCCCTGCTTCAAAAACTTCTCTTAGCTCTGATGCTCTATTTCTAGGATATTACTGTGTGAACTACTGCCCTATCCTGGTTTTGATTAAGTAATTCAGGCACTCCTTTACAACTCATTTCTTCTGTAAGATGAGAAGGGCCCTATTGTTTGAAGGGCTCCACTAACCTGGGCATTACCAGCTATGAAGCACTTTCTAAGAAAAAAAAAGCAATTAAAGAGACTCAAAATTATATTGTACTTATTTTGCCTGTGTAAACAGTATGCCCCCTGAGGAGAATGTATGCTTCTCGAAAACCAGGCCAGTTTTTTGTTTTGTCTTTGAAACCCCAGTACCTGGCACAGTGCCCTACACATACTGTGTGCTGAAGGGTTTGAGGAACCCAACAGTGCTTTACAGTTTATCAATCTCTTTCTTCACAATGGTCCTATGGAATAGGCAGGACTAATATTACTATCTCCAGGGTGCTGGCCTGGGCAGATCAATATAGAAAACAAGCTGTTGCCCATGCAGCAGGTTTTCCCTCTCCTCGACATTGGTGGATCCAAAGGAGAGGCAGAGCCAATACAGTTTGGCACCAGTGCCACCACAGGAGTTGCCAGAGGGATGTGATGTCCAACATCCAACTGCCTAAGGGACTCCAGCTACTCCATATGGGGTAGATACAACACGGTATGCAGCAGTTATAAGTCACTCAGGAGCTGCAGCTCCCACACTGGACTGCACAGCCACACTGTGGCCTGTGGCTCTTCAAGGCACTGATCCATGGTCGTCCTCGACTGGTGGAGGCCTACTAATATTACTATCACTATTTTATAGAGGAAAATGAGGCTCCAAAAAGTGAACTGACATACTCAAAATCACAGCATCACAGCTCAGGCACATACCCATGCCTTAAAACTCTTAGTCTGGGATCCTCTCCATTTCATTCATTGCCTTTTAAGACCATATTATGTTACATTCAAATACTGTCACTATACAAGTATTTACTCTCTCTAGAACTAGTTACTCATTTCCTTTCATGCCATCCCCCTTATTTAATACTTCCAGCCAATTTATGAGTGTTTGCAAACTATTCCAAATAACTGTCTTCCTTAAATAGCCACAACAAGATACAGTAGATAAAAAATGGAATCAGGTAGATTTAGGTTCAAGTGCCACCTCTCATACTGTGTGATCCTGGGCAAGGCACTTCACTGCTCCAGGCAACCCTTGAAGACTATAAATTTCGAAACAGCTGTCCATCTGAATTGATGAAGTTTCCTACACTGATGAGATAAATCATATAAACCCCCCAAATTCCTTCCATATAGAAACAAGAGATTTCCATTTTATCCAGTAGTGCCTACAGCACTGAATATAAAGAAACAATTCCTAAGGTAAGAACTATCCCAAAGTGGGATGGGAAGTAGTAAGCAGCTTTTCCCCCAACTCTCCATCTTTGTATGTCTTCAAGGACAGCCTGGATTAATACTTATTAGTGATGATGTAGAAAGATTCCTATTTCAGTTAGACGAGGTGATCTTTGAAATCCTTTCCAACTCTGAGACTATGTAAACTTGGGTGTTCTCTTGAGCTCCTTAAAATGAGATTCTACCTGCAAGCTTCCTTTATCTTTCTTCTCTGAGCAGGGATGCCCATTCCTGGACATTTTTAGTCTGGTCCTCAAAAACAGCAACACTTTCAAATGCAGACTGGTTCCCATACAGTGTGAAGTTACTCTTCAACATATCTATCTAGTTCTTTGTACCAAATCCTACTTTGTACTTCTTATGGTCAGAATCATGAGGGATCCCAAGAAGGCACTCTCTTACAAACACTGTATGGGATCAGTTCCAGTTGAATGAAGTCCAGGGAAGACTGGAAGAAGGAGCCAGGATATGCATGACCTTGTTTAAAATTCACATGAACCTGTGAGGCCGCTAAGTCCAACAAACCATAATTTTTCCATCAGGATCACCTCCTCACATCATGACTGATACTAGCCTAGAGCTTCAGATTCCTTGCTGTGACTCTGCTTCCCCTTTAAGCACTACCACCCAACTCTGGTCCACCAGCTTCTCTGCCTCATTTCATCTTGATTTTTTGCCCTTACTTTCTCACTTCCACCCACACAGCCCTTTTCATCATCCCTTTCCCCTTGTAACGGGCTAATATTCTAGCTAGTCTGTCTAAAATATCTAATGAGTGGTCACCAATAAATTATAAGCTGTAGCAAGAGTTAGACTTTTAAGCTTTATTAAGGAGAATAAAAATTTGGTGGAGAGAGAAAGGCCTAGATTCATCTATCTATCAAAGGGAGAGTGCATCTTTAGCTCCACTCTCCACCAGAGTCCTCATGAAAAGAGCGGGAGCCAGCCTCGCCCCTTCTTCCTCCCACAAGCCAAAGTCACTTCCTGAATCCAAAGAAAAGCCACATGTCTTGCCCTCAGGCGCCTTCTCCTCATGGCAGAGCTTTCCTATAGTAAGTCTCCAGCAGGTGGCGTCATTCCAATTGTTACACCCTGCTCTCTATGCTCAGCCATGGTCTTTGCAGAGAGAAGTCCTCTGAGAGAGAGTACACCTGACTTACATTGGGGAGCTGCCCATGCCTACCAGCCCTACCTGTTCTACACCAAGGCATCTTAAAGTCAGGGGAGCAGGAAGATATCTTGCCCTGATGCCGATAGCCACAGCCTCGTTGTGATGTCTTGAGGACAGCCAAAAGAGAATTCTCGGTCTAGGCATCTCGGAATTTGAAGGGAGGGTGGATGTCTTGGAGTTCAGCGTCCCCACAATACCACCCTCTGTAAGTGACCATCCAGCCCCAGCATCTCCAGCATCCAAGTGCACCGTGGCATGAGGCAGCCCTCTCTGCTCCTGGACTGTCCTGATCAGGAAGCTTGTCCCTACACTGAGGTGTTGGACTATGGATCCTTTTACCAGTTCCTCAGGGACTAAGTAGAATAAACCTTCCCTCTCTACCTCATGACAACCTTCAGATACAAAGGCAGGTATCAGATCACTCCTGGTCTTCTTTTCTTCTGACTAAACATTCCAAAATTGTATCCAAACCTTTCTGTTCCCTGTTTCTTTGTACCAGGATCAAAGCCTACTTGCCCCAAATCCTGTGGATGTTACCTAAGTCAAACCTATACCTTTGTGATCATGGACTTACCTCGTGTCTTGTCCATCTCCATTCGACGAAGCTGATGCTCCCACGTTCCCAGCTCATTGTCCACCTCCTCGTCACTATCATAATCATGCTGGTGTTGCTGGACAGCCTTCTCCCACATAAGCTGCATGTCCTGCATGGCCCGTTTGTGCTTCATAATCATGTCATACATCTGCTGCATCTGGGGGGAGATAGCATTAGGTTCCAGCAAGGGCATGTGATAAAGTCAAGTCCCATAGCTTGCCAGGCTAACCGGCTAAGCTTCTACATGACTAATAATCAGAGAAAATAGGAAACTGGATAACGTCCTCCAACAGGCTACAGTTAACATCTGAAAGCTGATTTTGTTATGGGGCAGTCACAATCTGTCTTCCCATCACCCTGGAATTGAAGTAGACACCAAGACCTCAGCCCTAATACAGAGTGATGACGGTTTCTTTGCTGCTTGTCCACTGGAGTGAGGGGACCTAAGTTTGAGCCGCAATTTTAGTTCTCGAGAGCTGGGAGAGTCACCTTTCTTCTCTGAACCTTCATTTCCTTATTTGCAAATAGAGACAATAACCACGGTCCTGGATTCCTCATATAGTGATGAAAATCAAAGCTGCCCCTCCTAAAGGAACTGGATCTGATGCCCTCAAGGCCCAAAAGGAGCTACAACCTGCCCATGTCCTCAACCCTTCTTTTAACATTCTAGGTCCGGGACAGTCCTCAGGGCAACCTAGGGTCTTCCTCCAAATCATGGCAACTATAGACAAAGAAATACAACTGTGGATTTTGAAATGGGGAGAAGACCAACTGAGGCAGTGCATGTGAAGGATTTGATAAACCCTCAAGTAAAAAAGAAATGTCAGCTGGTACTGTTATTAGCATACCCCCATAAGTGGGGGGAAGGGGCTCAGCGCCCCTTCCAGGCTTACCTCCTGCTGCTCCTTCAGCTGCTTCTTCTGGGCATCTGAGAGCTCTGTCACCCCCACGAGGCCAACAGGTTTTCCTTTCTCATAACCAAGCCCTTTAAGGTCCTGAACTGTAAGAGAAAACACTGAGTTGGTCACCTTGGAAGGTACTCAATTTACTCTGAGACAGAGAAATCATTGTCATTTCAAGCGGGTTAAGACACCACTTGATTTCCTAAGCACACAAGACCAAGAGCTCAAATAGGGGTGTGAACCTTGACTGGACCACTGACTAGCCACGGGAACTTGAACACAATCACTTAACCCTAATGAAACCTCATTTCTGTACTATGTCCTTTAAAAATTCAATGAGAGGCTAAATGAAAGAATACCTAAAACCAAAACATAAGTCTCAGTTGTTAGGTTCTTTTTTTTGGGGGGGTGAGGCAGTTGGGGTTAAGTGACTTGCCCAGGGTCACAGAGCTAGTAAGTGGCAAGTGTCTAAGGTCATATTTGAACTCAGGTCCTCCTGAATCCAGGGCTGGTGCTTTATCCACTGCACCAACTAGCTGCCCCGAGTTGTTATGTTCTTAATGCCTCCTTATCTAGGTATCCCCTATGTCAAAAATTCAGAAAAAAGTCAGTCAAGAAACATTTATTAGGCCTCTATTATGCACCAGGCACTATGCTAAGCATTAGGGCTATAAAGAAAGGCAACAAGTGCCTGCTCTTAAGGAGCTTACAGGAGAATAAAGGCAGATGAAAACAACGTTATGGAGAGGGGAAGAAAAGAGAACCAGAAATCTCTGCCAAAACTAGTTGGAAAACAGAAATGGACTGTTGTGAGTACATTGCTCCACTCCTGAAAACCCTTTATTAGCAAGTGAATAAAAACCATATTGCTTAACCTGGCCTCCAAAGACCTATACCATTTCATTCATAACCTCTCTCTGCAGTCTTCTTGCACCATTCCCCTTCATATAGTCTGCTATCTCCCCTTCATATACACAGATGTTGTATAGCCAGGTAGGGTGATCAGAAGTGTGCTCCAAGGAGTTAAATTTAGAGAATATTAATGACACCACTTCAGTGAAGACTACTTCTTCCCCTTGTCCTTGGCTGAGCACCAAGCCCCACCCTCAAACCCCCAGGTAGAAGTGAGCTTTTCTGCATCGTTCTTAATGCAACTGTCATATTTTAGCCTGCACTATAGTTACCTATTGTTTTCATCTTCCATACAAGCCAATAAACACAATTAAGGCCAGGGGCAATTTTATTCACCTTTCCATCCCACCCAGGCAAGGCCCAGAATGGTGAATTGTACATAGTAAACACTTCATAAATGCTGACAGAATGAAAGGGAAGCATTAAGTCCTGGAAAGTGTCAGTCAATAAACATTTATTAAGAGCCTACAATGTACCAAGCACGGTGCTAAGCTCTTAGGATACAAAAAGAGGCAAAAGACAGTCTTTGCCTTTATGGAGCTCACAATCTAATGGGGGAGACAAAGAGCAATCAAATATGTACTAATAAGCAATGTTCCAGGATAAGTAGAAAACAACTAAAAGAGGGAAGGCACTAGAATTAAGAAGGGTTGGGAAAGGCTTCATGTAGATGGGATTTTAAGTGGAACTTAAAGGAAGCCAATAAACAGAGTTTATAAGAGAAAGCATTCTAGGGACAGCCAGAGAAAACGTCCAAAGCCAAGAGATGGAGTGTCTTACTCACAGAACAACAAGGAGGCCAGTGTCACTGGATCAAAGAGTATATGGCAGAGTAAGAACATTAGAAAGGTTTTTTTAATGGCTACAATACAAAGGGTTTTGAATAGAGGATTTGTATTTGATCCTGGAGAGGACAGGGAGCCTTTGGAATTGACTGAGTTTGGGGGAGAGTTGTTGGGACTTGTGCTTTAGGAAGATCACTTTGGCAGCTGAATGGAGGATGGATTTGACTGGAAAGAGCCTTGAGGCAGGCCGACCCACCAGGAATGAGGCGATAAATGCCTGCATTGGGTTGTGAGCCTGAGGGACTAGGAAGATGGTGTTGCCCCCTATGGTAAGAGGAAAGGTGGAGGTAATTTAGGGGCAAATGTAATGAGTTTGTTTTGGAGATGTTAAGTTTAAGACATGTATAGGCTATTCAGTTAATGACTAAATGAAATGACTAAAAGGTAGCTGGAGATAAAAAACTGGAGGTCAATAGAGAGATTGGAGCAGCACAGGTGGTAACAGAGCTCTTTAACATCTAAATTGTTTATACCTTCATTCTTTGCAGAGGTGGGAGTCTATAGGAAGTAGAATATTATATATATTATCAGGTTTGATATTTATATAAGCAACTTGAAATACTGACCAGTTACTTTGCAAAACTGCCTGTTTTCTTTCTCTCTTTTTTTTTTTTTAAGTAAGGAAGATTAAAACCAAGCCTGTTTTGACATGCCCCCTGGAATGTGGGAAAGTTGATTTCAAAGGGTTCAGGAAAAGGTTAGCTTAGTTAATCCCATGTCTTGAAGTTTAGTATAGGAAGTCACTATGGGAAAAATGGGAAGTTCTCAAGAATGAAATTCTGAAGACCAAAATGGAAGCAATCCTGATGGAGAAGAAAGAGGCAAGTTGCTTAAGAAGATGTTGACACAAAGGGAAACTCATTAATCCATTTAGATTTTGCTCTTAATTTTTCACATATATTTTGTTTTCAAATCACTTTGATTTCTGAATATGTCTCTTCCTATCTCCCCTGCTCAGTGAATAATCCCTTATAACAGGTTTTGAAAAGGACCAGATGGTAAGTATTTTAGATTTTGTGGATGAAGAGGCAAAATCAAGGATATTATGTAGATACTTATATATACCAAGAGAGAAAACAAATTTCCACATTTTTTGATGAAATTCAAAATATTTGAGCGTGATTTTTGTAGTACAGGTCTACGAATGAGAAGAATAAAATTCTTTTTGGGGGGGTGAGGTTACCATTTTGCTTAATAGTTAAAAGTTACTATGCCCTAACAAAATCAGTTATAAATACTCATCTGTTAAATGCTGGTTTGTAATGAGATTTTAGATATTTCATCTTTGAAAAGATACTGCCAATACTGATACCAATCTACAACATATCATTTTGAGGACCCTCGCCTGGAAGACATTTATAAAAATCTTTTAGATCCTTCTTTTTATATTTGTATTTCAGTAAGTCATTACATTGTAGATTAATTACTTTCAATTGAAGGTTAGGTAGAAGCCCCTCAATTGCACAAATGGATTTAGAAATATGGAAATTTCTTTTGCACTTGCATCAAGGTCTGAAAAAAAACGCTGTTAGAAATGTCCTCTGAGCTTGGAAAATATGTCTGCTTCAAGTAGTGGGAATGGAGATTTCCATTCTTGTTCTGACTTTTGACTGCACAGGAAGTGGATAAAGCAGCTTGACATGACTTGTGATTCAAATTGACTTTAATACACTATAAGTTTTGCATGTAATCATCATTTTCTCTTGCAATTTTAGGTTGAATTCATTAAGGATTATTATCAAATCTGCAGCAAAAGCTAATTTCCAAAGGCATTCAGTATTTGATAAGTGATTGAGAGTAGTATTTCACATTCAGAAAAATTTCAATCTCAGCCCTGAGCTTAAAAAAAGCATAATAAAACTTTAAACAATAAGACTTTTCCCCCTCTTTTCTTGTTTTAACATTATGGGTATGCACCAATAATAAAAAAAAATAAAATATCACAATATGGCAATGTGTGGCACACTACTGCACATTATAACTGCAGTTTGTAGTGCACTGAGCAGCAGTGTAAACTATGAGAGTCCCACATTAGAATCTCTTTCAAAACTACTCAACTCTGCCTTGACAAGATGTATATAAATTAGTGTGGCTCTGTTTCAATAAAACTCTATAGATGCTGAAATTTAATATAAATTTCATGTTTCAAGAAATTGTATTTTAATTTTTTTATTAACCATTTAAAAATGTAAAAACCATTCTTTGTGGGCCAGACAAAAACAAGCAATGAGTTGGATTTGACCTGCAGGCTACTACGAGCCAGGCACAGCTAGGTACTAGGGATTCAACAACAAAAACTAAAACAATCTCTACTAGCAGAGATCTTATATTCTAATGAGACAACGAAGTCTCTTCAAAAGTCATAACCCATTATGTTTCAGGATACTTAAGAGGTCAAGTTTGTGTCCTGCATTAGGATCTCCAGGTCACTTCATTTATTACTCATAATTTGGAATCTGAATATAGTTATCTGAAGCCATGGGTTTTGGGTGTGTTTGTTGGTGTTTTGGGGGGCAGGCTCCTTTCTTGGACATCACATTTATTCGGATTCTTCCTTAAAAATCAACCATACTGGGGAAGCTAGGTGATGCAGTGGATAGAGCACTGGCCCTGGAGTCAGGAGGACCTGAATTCAAATCCAGCTTCAGACACTTAACACTTACTAGCTGTGTGACCCTAGGCAAGTCACTTAACCCCAACTGCCTCACCAAAAAACAAAAAACAAAAATCAACCATATCAAAACTATTGTGCTATAAGAAATGATGAGTCGGACACTCTAGGAGAAACCTAGAAAGACTTGTATGAGCTGATGCAGGATGAAATGTACTGTGTACAAAGTAACACCAATGTTGTAAGATGATCAGCTATGAATGACTGGACTATTCTCAGCAATGATCCAAGACAACTTTAAGGGATTTATGATGACAAATGTGATCCATCTCCAGAGAAGGAAATAATGGTGTCTTTTTTTTTTTAAGTGAGGCAATTGGGGTTAAGTGACTTGCCCAGGGTCACACAGCTAGTAAGTGTTAAGTATCTGAGCCCGGATTTGAACTCAGGTACTCCTGACTCCAGGGCTGGTGCTCTATCCGCTGCGCCACCTAACTGCCCCTAATGGTGTCTTAATACAGATTGAAGCTTAATTTTTTTTTTTAGTTTATTTTTCTTGAGTTTTTTTGGCTGTTTTCTTTCACAACCTAATATGGAGATGTTTTACATGACTACACATGTATAACATACTGAATTGCTTGCGTTCTTAAGAGGTGGGAGAGGGGGGAGGGAAGAAGGAAGAGAATTTGGAGCACAAAGTTTTTTAAATGGATAATGAAAACTGTTTTTTACACGTAATTGGGGAAAATTGAATTCTAAATAAATAAATTCTAACTATATTTGTCATCAAGTCATATCAATTTTGCCTCCACAATCTTTCTTGAATTCATCCTCTTTCTAGTTCTAATGGCATTCTCTCCTACTATGGGTCCTCTCTAACAGCTTTTTGAACTATTACAAAAATCTCCTAACCATCTGTCCCTTCCTTCCATCTCTTTCCCACACCAATTCATTTTGTGAATGTGGAAATATTCTTTTTTCTCACGAAGAGAATTATCATATCATCATTTGCTCAGGATCATAAATTGGCTAACAAGAAAAACTAAACCTAACATTCAAGGCATTCTATTACTTTTGTTCCCACCCTTCTTAGTTTGATTGAATACTATTCTTCATTCATTAAACAATGCCAGTACCTTCCCGTTTGGGCTACTCTAACCAATCATATAATTTTTCAATTCAGTGGTTGTATTGAAATAATTACTCTGGACAGACCATATCTCAAATAGTGTGTTCAGCTCTGGTATTATATTTTTGCAAGTGCAGACAAATGGCAGCAAGTTTAAAAAAAAAAAAGGACCAATCAGGAAGGTAAGAGGAATGAGGAACAGGGCATTTAAGAATGAGATCTATCCCAAAAAAGATATCTGGGAGAGGGGCAGAGGGAGCTTAATAATGACTTTCAAACATCTGAAAGGGCTTCAATATAGAAGAATTTTTTTTTTTCTGTTTTGCAATGGATAACAAGTTATTTTTTAAAAAGCAATGGGGGGGGGGGCAGCTAGATGGCGCAGTGGTTAAAGCACCGGCCCTGAATTCAGGAGGACCTGAGTTCAAATCCGGCCTCAGACACTTGACACTTACTAGCTGTGTGACCCTGGGCAAGTCACTTAACCCCCATTGCCTACCAAAAAAAAAAAAAAAAAACCACCAAAAAAGCAATAGGGGGCAGCTAGATGGCGCACTGGATAAAGCCTTGGATTCAGGAGGACCTGAATTCAAATCCAGCCTCAGACACTTGACACTTAACTAGCTGTGTGACCCTGGGCAAGTCACTTAACCCTCATTGCCCTGCAAAAACAAACAAAAGCAATAGATACATTAGGGACAGCTAGGTGGCACAGTGGATAAAGCACTGGCCCTGGATTCAGGAGGACCTGAGTTCAAATATGACCTCAGACACTTGACACTTACTAGCTGTGTGACCCTGGGCAAGTTACTTAACCCTCATTGCCCTGCCAAAAAAAAAAAAAAAAGCAATACAAAAAAAAAGAAAAAGCTGAATGACCACTTGTATCAGTGACATCATATAAAGGATTCTGATTCTGATTCAAGTACAGGTTGAACTGGAGAAAATCATGAAACCATGCTGACTAGGTCCACTACAAACTTGCTATCAAATCTCAACTGAGCCCTCACTGGAGCCTCCTCTATAATTGATCCAATCCATTACAGTTGCTCTTCCAAATCTCCTTGTATCTGAAGCCTCCCATGGCATCTTTCCCTACTCCAAACCCCTATATTCTCTGTTGAGGACCTTGCCTCAGCCTCAGCAAAAAAATAAATAAATAAAAAAAATAAAATGAGACCAGGGGTCAGCTAGGTATCCCAGTGGATAAAGCACTGGCCCTGGATTCAGGAGGACCTGAGTTCAAAATTGGCCCCAGACACTTGACAGTTACTAATTGTGTGACCCTAGGCAAGTCACTTAACCCTCATTGCCCCACCCCCACCCCCAAAAAAAGAGAGAGAGAGAGACCACCAGCTGAGAGCTCTCACTTCTTCCCTCATTTCACCGTTCAGATATCTTCCCCTACACTCTCACGAAGAGGTGACTCTTCTCCTTACCAAGGCAAACTCCTCCTCTTGCACCTTACCTTCTCGTTCACAATCACTTTTTTCTCTCTAGGTTTTTGGGGCACCATTCTCTCCTGGTTCCCTATCTGCCAGCTTCTTCTCAGACTCCTTTACTGGATCTTCACCCAGGTCATGCTCACTAACTGTGGATATCTCACAGAACTCAGTCCTGAGCCCTCTTCTTCCTCTACACTATTTCATTCAGTGACTTCATGAACATAAATGGATTCAATTATATCTATGCTAATGATTCTCAAATACAACTTTTTTGTTTGCCTCTAATCTTGAACTGCCTATACTGGAAGTCCAGTAGACATCTTAACCTCAAAATGTCCAAAACTGAACTCATTACCTTTCCTCCCAAATCCTTCCCCCCTCCAAATTTCCCTATAACTGTTCAAGGTACGACCATTGTTCCAGTGCCCCATACTCACAACCCAAGTGACATCCTTTGCTCCTCACTATCTCTTACCCCCATATCTAATCTATTGCCAAGGCCTGTTGATTTTACCTTTGCAACATTTCTGGAATATAACCTCCTCTCTCTGATACTGCCACCATGATGCAAGCCTTAAGCCTTCATCTCCTCACACTTCTAGCCTGCTAGTTGGTCTGCTTGCCACAAGTCTCTCCTCATATGATTGGTTAGAGTAGCCCAAACAGGAAGGTACTGGCATTGTTTAATGAATGAAGAATAGTAATCAATCAATCAGTAGGCCATCCCCTACTGAGCCAATGAAGGGATTTTCTTAAATAGAGGTCAAATCACAGACACCCCACTACTCCATAAACTCCAGTGGCTCCCTATCACCTCCAGCATCAAATATAAAATCCTCTGTTTGTTATTCAAAGCTACCTTACTCTGATGTATACTCTTTGTTCCAGTGACAGGAAGCTTTTCTGCATCCCTCTTAATTGCAGTGCCTTTTCTCTGTTATTTACTATTTATCCTGAATGTAGCTTGTCTTTCCAGTTGTTTGCATATTGTCTCTCCTGTTAGATTGTGAATTCCATGAGGGCAGAGACTGTTCTTTGCCTTTCTTTGAATCCCTAGCTCTTAGAGCAATGTCTGGGGCAGCTAGGTGGCGCAATGGATAGAGCACTGGCCCTGGATTCTGGAGGACCCGAGTTCAAATCCAGCCTCAGACACTTGACACTTACTAGCTGTGTGACCCTGGGCAAGTCACTTAAGCCCAATTACCTCACTAAAAAAAAAAAAGAACAATGTCTGGTAGGAGCTTAATAAATGCTTATTCACTATTCGTCTAATCGCCTTATAGTCCCATTATTATGTCCAACTCTCTTAAGGGGAAAATTTAATATAATCTATTGACTCTTTCAAAGTTGCTCAGAAGCATCTCCAAGTCTCCCCCATTATTTAAAAAGAGCTCTATTTAATCCAATCTCCAATAGCTATTGTGTCACACTTCTGGTCCATTTCTTGGCTAAATTCCTCAAGAAAACTACTTGTACCAGGTACCTCAACTTCTCCTTTTTCTCGAGTCTCAGCATCTGGCCTCTAAATCCATCACTCAATGGAAATTTCTCTTTCCAACATTACCAACAATCATTTAACTGCCCAATCTACTGGCTTTTTCCCAATTCATATCCTTCATGGCCACTCTGCAACATTATATTACCGATCACTTTATACTCTTGGATACTCTGATGTCTAGGTTTTCAAGATACTGCTCTTTCCTCATTCTCTTCCTGTTTAAACACTCCTCAGTTTTCTTCACCAATATCATACCATCCATAATTATTATACTTTGCAATTAACTAATGCCTACTATGTGCCACTTTACAAATATCTCATTTGATCTTTACAATATCCCTGTGAAGTAAGTGCTATTATTATCCCTATTTTATAGTTAAGGAAACTGAGGCAAACAGAGGTTAAGGGAATTGCCCAAGGTCACACAGCTATTAAGTGTGTGAGGCTTGATTTGAACTCAGACTCTTCCTGACACCAGGCCCTGAGCTCTGTCCAGTGTACTACTTAACTGCCTCAAGTACTGGGAAAAATCATAGATCAGGGATTGGAAGAAATGCCTTCCAGAGCTTGGAACAAGAACATTCTCCAGAGTGTTTATAATAGCCCTTTGGTATTTCCAGCTGGTATCCCATTGTACTCAATGGCTAGAGAATGCCATTTAAAATACACAGCATTACAAACTGGTTTTCAGTGACACTGAGATAGTTATTTAAAAACACCAAACAAACCACCAGGATGTGAGGTTAAGAACCCCAGGCTCTATAGAATCTCAATCAGTAAAGTCATCAGCTCCAAATAGATCCAATCATTTCTATGCTGATGATTCCCAGATTTCTATATAGGACTGAATCTGAATGCTGCATCATCATAATGCCTGAGCTTAGCTCCAAAGGAGAAATAAGAAGACACCTCCTTCCCTATTCTGAAGAGGTAGGGGAAATATAGATGTAGAAAACTACAAATGTCAGACTTTTAAAATATAATGGTTTAACTGCACACAGTATCATCAACATTGAGTGTTGATCTACTGTGATGGACTGTATTCTTCTCACCCATGCAATGGTACAGAAGAGGATCTCCAAATCCAAGGAAAAAAAAAAAAAGAACTGTGGAGTATAGATGCTGAATGAACCATACTATTTCTTTTGGTTTTGGTGCTGTTTTTTCTATTTTGAGGTTTTTCATCATTGCTCTGATTTTTCTCTTATAACATGACTAATGCAGAAATAGGATTAATGTTATTATGTATATATATATATATATATATATACATATACAAACACACACACACACACACACACACACACACACACACACATATAAAACCTATATCAGATTACCTGCTGTCTAGGGGAGGGGGGAGGGAGGGAGAAAAATCTGAAATTGGAAAGCTTGTATAAACAAAAGTTGAGAACTATCTTTAAATGTAATGGAATAATTAATTAATTAAGACAAAACAAAACAAAACAAAAATATAATGGTTTAAAAATATTTCAGGGGGCAACTAGGTGGCGCAGTGGATAGAGCACCAGCCCTGGATTCAGGAGGACCCAAGTTCAAATCTGGCCTCAGACACTTGACACTTACTAGCTGTGTGACCCTGGGCAAGTCACTTAACCCCCATTGCCCCACCCCACCCCCCAAAAAATATATATATGGGTTAGCTTTGCTGCACTGTTTTTCCCCTTTCTATATTTTGCTATATGAAATGCAAGAAGAGAAATTTTGGGGGGAAAATAGTTGATGTAAAAACAAAAGATATCAATAAAAATTATTTTGAAACAATAATCAAAGGAAAGATTTTAGTGAACTGGGTGAATCCTAGAAGAACTGCACATGATGAAAAGGATGGCAGTGTTCTAATATGCAGTGGAGGTAAAGCAGCATAGAGGCCATAGAGAGCCATGGAAATAGATATCAATGGCTATTCAACAATAGTGCTACTCTATAGTTATTGTTATATTGCATATTATCGCATATCACACCCATTACATAGTTTCATGTTATAGCTTCCTTGCTGGACCATAAATCCACAAAAACAGAAACCACGTCTTAAATATTTTTCTATCTTTCAATGCCTAGCTAGCACAATAATCTGCATGTGCTACATACTTAATAGATATTTGAATTAAAACTTTTAGTCCCCAAACCACAGTTTCACTATTAGAATACATTCAAAAATTTTGCAATGGCACAAAATAAATGTATCATTGCTCACAGTATAATCATAGAATCTTTGACCCCTAGAGTTGGAAGAGATCTTAGCAGTCGTATCTTGTCCAGGGTCTTCCAACCCAAATTATGCTGAAGACTGGTGAAATATTAAAATTCTTGGGGCAGCTAGGTGGCACAGTGGGTAGAGCACCAGCCCTGGAGTCAGGAGTACCTGAGTTCAAATCCGGCCTCAGACACTTAACACTTACTAGCTGTGTGACCCTGGGCAAGTCACTTAACCCCAATTGCCTCACTAAAAAAAAAAAAAAATCTTTACGGTGGACTGCCTTATGGGGCAGGAAACAAGGAAAAGGCAGGAGTAGGGGTATAGGCAATAGAGGGAGGAGGAATTGGGATTGTTCTCTAACATTCTTAATTTTTAAGAAGGACCTTCGGGTATTTTGTGAACGATCTTTTAAATAAAAGAAAACCTTAAGTAATTAAAAAAAAGGACCTTTGGTAGTAATAGTATTGTGGTCTATTCTCCAACTGATGCATTGCAAAAGGATATGAAAAATCAGTTCTCTAAAGAAGAAATCTAAAATAGTTATGATCATGTGAAAAAAATGCCCCACGGGTAGCTAGGTGGCACAGTGGATAGAGCACCGGCCCCGGATTCAGGAGGATCTGAGTTCAAATCCAGCCTCAGACACTTAACACGCATTACCTGTGTGACCCTGGGCAAGTCACTTAACCCCAACTGCCTCATCAAAAAAAAAAAAATAATAATAATAATAATAATAATAAAAATACTCCAAATAACTAATAAATAGAGAAATGCAAATTAAAGCAACTCTGAGGTTCAACTTCACACCCATCAGATTGCCAAAGCTGACAAAAAAGAAAAATGGACACATAAATACACTGCTGGTTGAGCTAAGAATGGATATAGACATTCAGAAAAGCAATTTAAAATTATGACTTCAAAAGTTAATAAATTGTGCATGCCCTCTGACCCAGAAATGCTACTATACTCCCAAAGAGATCAAAGATTAAGGAAAAGGATCCATATGTATAGAAATATAGCAGCTCATTTTCTGGAGGCAAAGAATCCAATTAATCAATAAACATTTATTAAGTGCCTATTATGTGCCAGACACTGTACTAAGTGCTGGAACCAACAGGTGTTTATCCATTAGACAAAGACTGACTTTATGGTATATAAACGTAATAGAATGCTGTTGTGCTGCTATAAATTACCAAAAGTACAGTTTTTAGAGAAACCTGGACAAATGTATGAATTGATACAGTGTGAAATGAGCAGAACCAGAACAATTTATACTATAATAACGCTGTAAGAATGAACAATTCTGAAAGATTATTTCAGAGGGCTGATAGTTAAGAATGTTATCTGCCTCCTAAGAAAGATGATGGATGATCAGAATGAGACAAAAATTTAAAAGAAATTTTTGTTTCATTCTCTCTCTCTTTTTTTTTTTGCAGGGCTATGGGGGTTAAGTGACTTGCCCAGGGTCACACAACTAGTAAGTGTCAAGTGTCTGAGGCTGGATTTGAACTCAGGTACTCCAGAATCCAGGGCCACCACACCACCTAGCTGCCCCCTTGTTTCATTCTCTTAAAGCCAATATGAGAATTTGTCTTAATTCTATATTTTTAAAATAAGTTTTTGCCAGTGTCTTGTTTTTTTACATAACCATAATTTTCCCCAGCATCCCCTTGCCCTCTTCTTCCCAGACAGCCATTTTATAAAACAAATATATTTTTGAAAACAAAAAGGTGGGGCAGTTAGGTGGCACAGTGGATAAAAACAGGCCCTGAATTCATGAGAACCTGAGTTCAAATACAGCCTCAGACACTTGACACTAGCTGTGTGACCCTGGGCAAGTCACTTAACCCTCATTGCCCTGCTCAAAAAAAGGGAAAACAATCAGTTTAACTGATTAATACACTGAAAAAATTTTAAACTATAATGTTCAACACTTAAAAATCTTCTTTTGAGTGTTACTTGGTCTTTAGACTATATTTGTTATGAAGGTTTTTTTGGTGGGGATGGGAATAGACAGGAGATGAGGAGAGGAAATAAATGCTTGTTAATTAAAATAATTTAATTAAAAACAACAGCAGTATTGTGGCCTAGTAAAAATTTGTCAGGGGCTAGCAGTTGTTAAGGAATGATGTAGCCCAATTCATTGCCTGAAGTGCTCTAATTTGCCCATGTATCTACTATTATAAGATCACCTAACCTGAACACAATATATGAGATTATACTTAATAGCTATGCAACTCTAAGTAAACTTCTTAATCTCTAAGGCTTATTTGTCTCATCTGGATATAAAATTGGGAAATAGTAATACTTACCTCAGAAGGTTGTGAGGAACAAATGAGAAAGCCAGCTAGGTGATGTAATGGTTAGAAGAGTGGACTTGAAGTCATGAAGACAAGTTCAAATCCAACCTCAGACACATATCTTAGGCAAATCACTTAACCTGTTTGCCTCAGCTTCCTCACCTATAAAATGGAGAAAATAGCATCTACCTCCCAGAATCATTGTGAAAATAAGATGAGATATTTATAAAGCACTTCACAAACCACAGTACACCACATCAATGCTAGTAAGAAAAACTTTAGGGGCAGCTAGATGGCGCAGTGGTTAAGGCACTGGCCCTGGATTCAGGAGTACCTGAGTTCAAATCAGGCCTCAGACACTTGACACTTACTAGCTGTGTGACTCTGGGCAAGTCACTTAACCCCCATTGCCTAAAAAAAAAAAAAAAAAACTTTAAAGAATATCAAAAATTTCAAACACCAAATAAGCTCACAGGATATTAAGTGTGAAGGTGGAAGGTACCTTAAAGGTCATCTAGTCCAACTCCTTCATTTTATAGGTGAGATAACTGAAGTACAGAGAAGATGTGACTTGCCCAAGGTCACAAAGCAATAAATGGCAGTCAGAAAGCAAAACTGGGTCATTTGACTCCCAAATCCAGTTCTTTCCAATGAACCATGACTCTATATAAATGCAAATTATTATTATCACCACAACTAGAACTATGATTCACATGAATTGGAAGGAAAAGATTTCCCTTTCAAAGAGCTCGTGGTTTCATACACAATACTGACAGTCTGACTGGAGCCCTTCTCTTATATAACTTTAAAAGGTGACCTCCAACTTGTTTATTTATCATTCCGATTTTTAACTTTCATCCAATGAGTCAACTCACCAATGAGAAGATAATCAGAAAAGTTGTTGGGGCCTAGGAAGGTAGGGGCTGTGACAGTTCAGCTATGGCTTCTTCTGACAAAAAACTTTCACTCTTTTTCTCCTGAGTCCTCTCTACTTCCTTCACCCAAAAAACAAAGTAAATTTCATGCTAGGGAAGTCACTAAGCAGCTAAATCCTTAATTTATCTTTATAACACAAACTCTGGGCAAACAGATTTCAAAGACATCTGAGAAAGGATGGGTGGGATTTTATGGGCTAAGATTCAAGAGGACAAGTCAGTTCACAGGGGATAGAATGCTTTCAAGATGAAAGTTCAGGGCAGCTAGGTGGTACAGTAGATAAAGCACTGGTCCTGGATTCAGTAGTACCAGAGTTCAAATCTGGCCTCAGACACTGGACACTTACTAGCTGTGTGACCCTGGGCAAGTCACTCAACCCTCATTGCCCCACAAAAGAAAAGAAAAAAAGAAAGATGAAAGTTCTAAAGACGAAATGTTCCAAATAAGGAATAATTTTTTTTAAAAATCACACATGTATAGTGCTTTAAGATTCACAAAGCCCTTTCTTCACAACAATCCTGCCAGTTTGATAGTGGGTAGTAGATATCTGAGAAGAGATCAATGAGGTGTCCCCCAGTCTTCCCTTCTCCAGAGTAAACAACTTGTCCCTAGTCCTACAACTTGTTCTTAAACTATATTATTTTGAATGTTCTCCTCATCTTCGTTCCTCCTACTCTCAACATGTTCCAGCTTGTCAGATTTCCCTTTACAATGTGGAACTTAGCACTGGATATAACTTTTCACTGAAGGTTTTTCCTCTCCTCATCATCAATTCAAAATCTCAGTAAAAAATTCCATATACCACATTCCAGGCACTGATCAAATTCTCCAAGAAGTAAAACAACTGGCTCAATCTCACACACAGTCTTTCATTTCAGGGAGGCAAAGTGTAAGCTAAGCACAAGACCGAAAACTGCAAAAATGTCCACGTGCTGGCTTTCCTGATGAGTCTTGCTAAATGTATACCAAGTCCCTTCTGTGATCTTTCCTTAATAAAGGAGGGAGCAAAGAGCTGAGCAGAGCTGTGAAGACCTAGAATAGCTGAGCTCAGATGTTGACAGGTGCTTCTTTTGACCATCTCAGCTCCTAGAGGAAAACATACTTCAGTGGTTGCTGGGGAAATACCCTAATGAGTCAGAGCACAGCAAGATTTTCCAGATAACCTAAAAAATAATACATCCAATTCCCAGAATCATGAGATAAAGTAGTTTTATTTCCATCATCATACAAGGAAAGCTAGATGTGAGACTGTATCTAGAGCTGCTGAGCAGGAAGATTATAAGAGACAAACTTGCTGTGTGGCCCTGTTACTAGATATGCTTGACTTAGAATATGCTAAAGGTATGATGTGGTAAGAAAAAAAGCCTAATCAACCTAATTTGAAACCGACTCAGGTAGGGTTGGTAGAAGGGAGTTAAACAGATTTTTTTAAATAGGCAATGGTTACTACCTGACAGAGGGGAAGGAGAGGCGTCCACATCCTGTTGGACCATCTCAGGTGGAGGAAGTTCAACCTTCTCCTCTTCTGGGCCCCATCTGCTCTTCCTTTTCTTCTTGGTTGTAGCTGCAGCCACTGCCTTGCCAGGAGCTGGAGTAGTGGAAATGGTGGTGGAGGAGGAGGAGGAGGAGGAAGGGGACGCAGAGGAAGAAGGGGCCTCTGGAGGTGTCTTCCGTTTCAGACCAGGATCAGGTGTAGGGGTTGTACCTACAGAGCTGGCCTTGGCTTTCCGGAACTCCTCCAGTTTCTGTCGGTAGTATTTATATCCTTTGCTATTCGGCTCATATAAGAACCTATAAAGTTGGATATATGTGTTTCTAACTAAGAAGACCAAACAATATGGAATCAAGTTCTAATCTAGGACATCAGTTAGTTTCCAAAAGGGCAATTATTGCAAGTGTCTACATAGGGCAACACTGGATGTTCCAGAGCTTTTGTTGACCATAGGGTATTTTCAAGGTTTCATTAAAAGCAAAAGTTTTCATTAGTTGCTCTAAGGAAAAGGGTTTAAATCATTTTATAGTGCTGTGCATACTACTCGGTCTGTATCCCAAAGAGATCATAAAAAAGGGAAAAGGACCCACATGTACAAAAATATTTATAGCAGCTCTCTCTGTGGTGGCAAAGAATTGGAAACTGAGGGAATGCCCACCATTTGGGGAATGGATGAACAAGTTGTGGTATATGAATGTAATGGAATACTACTGTGCTGTAAGAAATGATGAGCAGGCAAATTTCAGAAAAACCTATAAAGACTGAAGTGGACCGATGCTGAGTAAAGTGAGCAGAACCAGGAGAATATTGTACACAGTAACAGCAACATTGTGTGATGATCAACTGTGATAGACTTAGCTCTTCTCAGCAATACAATGATCCAAGACAATTTCAAAGGACTCATGATGGAAAATGCTCTCCACATCCATAAAAAGAACTGTGGAATCTGAATGCAGATTGAACTATACTATTTTTACTTTTGTTGTTGTTTTTTCCTTCCTTAAGAATTTTTCCCTTTTGTTCTGATTCTTCCTTCATGACATGACTAATGTGGAAATATGTTTAATGTGATTGTACATACATAACCTATATCAGATTGCTTGCCATCTTGGGAAGGGAAGGAAGGAAAAAATTTGGAACTCGAAATCTTATAAAAATGAATGTTGAAAACTATCTTTACATGTAACTGGAAAAAAATAAATTCCTATTAAGATTGGGGGAAAAACATTTCACAGCCCACATATTTAACAATAGTGGGGGAATAGTGGAATGGGAGTGGTAAAAAACAGACATTGTAACAACTTATATCATCAAAAAAATCCCAACAAAGAAAACATTTTAGTCTCCCTCAATCCTACATTTAGAAACTCTTCACCTTGATCTTGGTTAGGTTGCTTCAGGTGATAGTTTTGAAATGAGCAATATCTTTGTACTAGGAAATTCTGAATTTTATCTAAAAAACATCCACTGAAGTTCTACTGTGACGCCTCATCATGATGTGCCTGGAGATGAACTTCAATTCTTGAAGGTTAGGCCACCACAAGAACTGATTAGGTCCTACCAACTTGGAAAGGCTTATAATACAGATCCAGGGAAGACCTGTGTATTTCTTTTCTGAGGACCAACCTAGCTAAGTTTAGAAAGTTTCAGAACCAAAGGATTGGCAATCAGGTGTGACTTTTTTCTGGCCAAAGTAGCTCATTAAACCATTTCTGAAAGGTGTGGAGGAGAAGTGATTTGCAAACCTTTCAGTAGGGTTGCAAACCTTAGGTGCTACGCAGACAGGAATTATATCCCCCTTCAAAACTTTAAGGGAATTAATGGACTGCAAAGCCTGAAGTATGGACATTTTTCTTTAAAATGCCACTCAAAACAGAAGAAACAATCTAAGTTTGGATGGGAGCCAAAATGGCAACAACATTTAAAATAATAAAATGGTTTATTATTGATGAACTTGACTTTAAATCCACTGGGAGAGCAGCTTTAAAGATCCTTCTTAAAAACAACTTTAAAAGCTGTAAATGGGCAGCTAGGTGGTGCAGTGGATACAGCACCGTCCCTGAAATAAAGAGTACCTGAGTTCAAATCCGGCCTCAGACACTTGACACTTACTAGCTGTGTGACCCTAGGCAGGTCACTTAACCCTAACTGCCTCACCAAAAAAAAAAAAAAAAAAAAAAACGAAAGAAAAGTTGTAAGAGATGCTTTTTAATAGAACAGTCAAATTCTTTATACTACTGAGAATCTCTCAGAAAAGCTGATAAAGAATTTATCCAAGAGGCAGCACCACAATGGAAGGATCCTACCTAGGTCACAGAAATGTGTGTGTGTGTGTGTGTGTGTGTGTGTGTGTGTATTATGGTAAGTGTACCATAAAAGACATGCCATAAATGTGGGTCTTTATAGCCTATGAGCATTCTAGGCTAAAAAGCTAGAAAAGTTAGGCTGTACAGGATTTTCAGTCTCAATAATAAACAACCTGCCCATGAGCTGGGAGGTTTTTAGATACAGGCATTAAATAGTTTCATAGGAATACTGAAAAAGAAGCAATTGGTAAATGTTGGAAAGGCAGGGTTTGGTGGTAGTATAATAATAATAATACTAACTGGTGTCACTATAACACTTGAACATTTGCAAAGTGTTGTACACAAATCATTTCATTTGATCTTCACGACCCAGGGAGGTCAGAGCTATGGGAAAGTATTATGCCCATCTTGCAGATCTGGAATCTGAAGCTGAAAGAGACTAAATTACTTAGCCAGGGTCACCCAGGTAGTAAGTGTCTGAGGTGAGATTTCAATTCATGTCTTCCTGATTCCAAGTCCAGCTCTCTATCCACTGCACTACACTGCCTCTTGATGTGGGTCACGACAAGATTACATAAGATATGCCCTTTTAAATTAAATAACACTGGACATGCATAAGAACAATGTTATACAAGGGTTAATTTTTATACATTAGCCTGGAGAGAAGATATATACCAGGGATAACACTGTAAAAAACAGCTGATTTCTATCTTGAACTACTTAGGAAAACCAGCTCACCCAGTGGTAAAAAACATCCCAGGAGACATGCAGCACCGAAGGTCAGCATAATTTTGTGGAAAGAATATTCAATTTCGAGGTGAAACCTGGGTTTGAATCCTGGCTCTAACACTCTCTATGTGACCACAAGCAAGTCACAGAAGTCTCTGAGTGTCCGTTTCTTCACCTTTAAAATGGGGATAAGAATGCTCACACTACCTACAAACAAGGCTGTTTCAAGGAAAGTGCCTGGTAACCCTAAATGTGAATTGTTTTATTATATATTATTGTTATATCAAGACCAGAGGTGTCATAGGTTATACATTGGCAACTGGGGGCCTAGTGGAAGGCTGACTTCATTAAACCTAGTTATCTATTTATATCATATCTTCAAGCAAAAACAGCACTTCTGCAGACAATATACATAAGCAGCATTCCAGTCAATTGAATCCTGAGGGCTTTCTTTCTTCCCATGAATTTTAATTGCAATCATTCTCATCTTACCTGAATGCATGGTTTTCCCTGTTGTTCTGCAAGGCAATTGTTTCCACTTCTGGACCCCCGTCAGCTATAAACCTGGCCAGCTTCTCAGCAAAAGTCTTGGTCTCTTCATCCTCTGGGGGTGAAACTTTAAGCAGGCTGTCAGTACTGGGTTCAACTCACCACACCCAACAGTCAAAAGCCTAATATGTTCTAAGAACCCCAAGGGCAAGAGGAGGGGTTTATTGGGGGAATGATACAAAAAACAAAAACAAAAACAGGCAAACGGTAATCAGGTTACTTCACTGGGAACAAATTGTGGTGCTTACTAGTCTGACTGCTCTGAATTACCCCTTGCCAAGAATTTAAACCACATATATCTATGGAATGGAACACGGCCTTTCTTGTTTGGAATCTGGGTCTGTGCCTTGCATTCGGGACAAGATGGAATTTGAGAGAAGCATTCTGTATCCAGACAAATGCTTAGCTTAAGGGACCACTTGTGGATTGTCTAGGTTAGGACCAGGGCAATGGAATTAGAAAGAAATAGATTTGCCCCTGTGATAGCTTCCCCAGGCAATTTTGGTTGGGTCTGCTTCTCATTCTTACCTATGGGGAAAAAGTTGCTACAGGAGCCCTATACTGAGTAGGAGTAATAAGGAGAAAGAATATGGGGATTAAAGAGCAATTGGCTCTTTTGTGGGAATCTCCTTAAAAAACTATTTCTGCTCAACCATCAATTTTTTTCCCCATTGCCCTACAGTAGTTTATCATTCAACTGAGATAGTACTCCATTTAAAACATGATGACTACTTAAAATTTTTCTTCTTTCATTTGAAACTGACTGCAGTGAAATCTTAAAAATTCATTTCAATTCCCCCCACATTTACATTTTGAGAAAGAGAGGGCGCTTGTGAGCTTTAGTGTACAGGGAAAATCGACATCTTAACCTTAAAACACCTTCTATATTCATAGCTGAGCTTCTGCTACTTGGGAAAGAATGAAGCTGCCGCTCTTCAGCTAGCCTGTATGGTGATGCCTTAATACTAACTCTGCAGGCTATCACCGTTGCTGTGGCCCATTCAGACCCAATACAAGGGAAAGCATTTCTGACTCTGGGCACTGGGACTCGGCAGCGCCCTCCCCTACCTTTTTGAGAAGACGGTGTCTGGGCATTCTGGTTTTCCTTTTTCATCTCTGCCACTTTCTTTCTGTAGTACAGGAATTCTCTGCTGTTCTTATCATGCAAAAATCTGGAAGGATGGTCAGAAAAAGTCATGCAACATGTTACTCTGACAGTTTAATTCTAAAGCTTTTAGTGGTTACATTTCTAAAGGCAATAAATAGGCAACTTAATGTAATATAAACTCTGAGAAGCATCACACCTGGAGCTGCTGGCAGAATCCAATAGCTCTTTCAATGAAGGTTTCATCAATGAGTCACATGCACAAGGCTCAATACCTTAACACTAGAAGTTAATAAGCTGATTAAAAAATAAATTAAGCACAGTTATACTTACGAAAATGCAGGGTTATCCTTGTAGTCCTCCATAGCAACCTTTTCTAATTCAGGGCCTCCTTCTGCCACAAACCTGGCCAATTTCTCTACCACTTTCCGGGTCTCCGCATCCTCTGGGGGTAAAACTTTAAGCAGGCTGTCAGTACTGGGGTTCAATTCATACACCCAACAGTCAACAGGCACATTATTTCTAAGAACCACAACAACAGACAAGAATGGGATGGGGGAGGGAGGGAAGAAGAGGGATGAAATGGGGGTGGTAATCCTAGTATGATGTACAAATTACCAGTGACTGACTTGGGGTAGGGATTTAAATCTGAGCAATCTCATGAAAAGTACAGGAAGGGAAAAAGCTAAATCCACTTGGGTCACTGCCAGAAAGGAAGTATCTAGAAGAGAAACTAACATACCCTCAATATGGCCTTCCATGAGTAAATCTTTGGTGCTTGGAGTAGGGGAGAGAGAGTATTCATGGAAGTTGCAATGTAATTAAGTGGGAGCCTAATAACTAGCTTTCACTTTCCTCCTAAGATTAAATGACAATCTCTAAATTCTGAGCAGTACCAATGCACCTATAAGATGTCTGACATTTCTAAGTAACAGCCTTCTCAGAGTTTTCGTTCCTTGGACTACAAACTAGCACCTACAGCTAAATGACAGCCTCAATGACCTCCCCCTTCCCACCTCTTCCCAAAACAGACTTAGAATCAGTACAAGGTACCAAAGTCAAAGTGTCAGGGACCAACATTATTATTTCCCCCAAGACAAGAACAATAAAGGTAACACAGAATCCCTCCACCATTCTACCCACATGGATCCTTGGTCAAATTTGGATAGAAGACCCTAAAGCAAGAGGAGTAGAATTTCCAGGGCTCATTCAGAGACTGAGAAAAGTAGATCAAATGGACTCAACATGGGATGGGGGGAAAGGGAGATAATAAGAATTAGGAATCCATTGAGTTTGATCTGCAAGGGACCTTAGAAAAGGAACCATGTTTTATAGAGGTAGAAACAAGTTCAGAGAAGGCCAAGGACTTGCCCAAAGTCTCACAGTCAGTGACAAATCTACCATAAAGAATTCAAGTCTCGTGACTCCTGGTCAGGGGCTCCTACTTTAACATAATGTCTTCCATAAAACGAAATCTCTTTTATCTTATACACAAGAATGAGAAACACTAAGGATCCCTTCTCTAAAGTGAAACACAATTATCATTCACCTAAAAGACAGTCCTTATTGGAAACCTAGATTTGACCTGCATTCCTACTCCTCTTGCTATTCAATAGGCCAATTTATAAGAAAACTTATGGGGCTGACAGGGAAGCACTACACTTACTTTTAATTTCCAACCACTGCTCATAATCCTCCTCGTCGTCATCATCTGGAGACTGGAAGACACTCAGGCGGTTAGCCACGGGGCTCTGTTTGGCGTGAGAGTAGTTCTTGACTTGATTGAGAGGGTTGCTCACTCCCAGGCTGGGTCTCTTTCCAATCAAGATTGGTCTTTTCCCAGTGCTTGAGGTAGAGACATTAGTGGGAGTACAGGCAGAACTTGGAGAAGCATCTTGGGAAGAAAGAGCAATGACAGCAACAAAAGAAGAAATAACATTTACCAGAGGTGGCAACCACTGTGCCGAATTACAGAGCTGAACAAGGCCCTTGAGAAGGTATCTAGCTTGTTACCATGCCAGCAGGCACTGTCAAACCTAAGTAACCCTAGAGATATGCATACCTGTTCTATATTTACAGAGAAGATTTCAAAACTTATCATTTCTATTCCAAGAGCAACCTTTTCAAATGGAAAGTTTTTCCTCTTCTATGCTAAATACTTCCTATTCCACTTTAAACCATTTTCCCCCCAGTGGCAAGAATTAGTCAAATCTAAGTATCATATTAACAGTCAATGGGAATTTATTTTCCAATCAAATCAACCTATTTGACATATATAGTAGAAAACTAGATGAAAATATTCTGCTTTATTTGGAACTATGCCCCAAAAGTTACTAAATTGAGCATATACCCTTTGACCCGGCCGTATCAATACTGGCCTAAACATTTTTAACAGCTCTTTTAGTGACCACAAAGAACTGGAAAGTAAGAGGTTGCCCATGAATTGGCCAAAGGTTGAACAAGTTATACCATGTAAATATAAAGGAATGCTATTGTAGTATTAAAAATAATGAAAGGAACAATTTAGTTATAAAAGTTTACAGAAAAAGTTATAGAAAATTTAAGTTACTGAAACTTAAGAGAAACCTGGGAAGACTTGAATGAACTTAAACAGAATAAAATGAGTAAAACCAGGAGAACAATTTACATTATAAAAGTATAAAAATGAAAAAATTTTGAAAGATTTAAGAATGCTGATCAAGCCAATGACCAACCATAATTCCAGAAGACCAAATGATGAAAAATATTACTCATCTCCTGACAAAAACTAGTATGCAGAATGAGACACAGTTTTGGACATGGCCAATATAGGAATTTGTTTTGTTTGACTACACTTGTTACAAAGATATTGTTTTTCTTTTTGGAGAAAGGAGGGACAACGAGGATATTAGAGAAAATTGCTTAACTTTTTGTTTAATTTTCAAAGCTATCTATAGTCATGAAAAAATGCTCTAGCCCACTACTGATCAGAGAAATGCAAATTAAAACAACTCTGAAGTCTCACTTCACACCTATCAGGGTTGCAAATAAAACAAAAAAGGAAAATATTGGATGTTGGAGGGGATGTGGAAAACCTGGGACTCTAATCCACTGTTGATGGAGTTGTGAAGAGATCCAAACACTCTGTAGAGCAAATTGGAATTATGCCCAAAGGGCTATAAAACTGCATATCCTTTGATCCAGCAATAACACTGTTAAGTTTATATCCCAAAGAGAAAAAGATCTATTTGTAGAAAAATATTTATAGCAGCTCTTTTTGTGGTGGCTAAGAATTGGAAATCAAAGGAATGCCCATCAACTGGGGAATGGCTAAACAAGCTGTGGCATGTGATGGTGATGGAATATTATTCTGCTATAAGAAATGACAAGCAGAATTTCAGAAAGGCCTGGAAAGACTCATAAGAAGAACCAGGAGAACAATGTGCACAGTGACAGCAATATTATTCAATGAAGAACTATGAATGACTTGACTAATTTCAACAGTACAATAATCCAAGACAATCCCAAAGGACTAATGATAAAACATACGATCCACCTCCAAAGGAAGAACTGCTATTGACTGATTTCACTTTCTTTCCTTTTTTTCCTTTATTCAAGTTTTCTTAAACAAAATTACTAATATGGTAATGTTTTACATAACTAAACACGTATAACCTATATCTGATTGCTTGCTGCCTCAGGGAGAGGGGAAAGGAGGGAGGGAAGGAGGGACAGAATTTAGAACTCAAAACTTTAAATAAAAATGTTTATTATTTTTTAAAATTTAATTTAAAAAAAAGAAAAGTCTGTTTTTCTCTACTCTCTTTCTGTTATTGCCATTATATGATCATTGTTATCAGCCCAGTTTCTGGTGTAGGAATTAAGTCAGTGAAAAAAATAAATATAATCAGAAAGGGGAAGAGGGGAGTAGGGGTAACTAACATACAAATTATAAATCATGGGATTTTAGATTTGGAAGGGACTTTAGAGTGTTAACACAATTCTTTAATTTTTCAAATAAATTTGTGAGCATAAAGGAGAAGGGAATTCCTCAAGACCACACAGGTATTAGGTAGCAAAACCAAGATTTGATACCATTTTCTGACTTTAAATCAATTGCTCATTAAATATACAGGTTAAGTCAAAAGTCACAATGTTTTAATAACTTTTTGAAAATTATTTTTTCTTTATTCTCACCATTTACAAGATTTGATTTTTCATATGTAATATAAATTAATTTCCTATATATACTGTGGTATTGTAAATTTAAAACAAAAATAAAGGAGTTATTAAATACTGAAACCTCTTTATGATTTCTGGCCCACTCTGTACACTGCTGCGTCTGGGCTACTAAAAGGCTGAAACAATGCTGGCTTCTGAAAAAAGCAGTGTGATGTAACGAGAAGAACTCTGGATTAGGAGTTCTATATTTAAGTGGTGCCCATAACAGCAATGTATTTCATGTCTGTAGGTAAGTTATTCAATCTCTGGGATTCAGTTTTCACCCATATGAAACTGGAATAATTCTCAGCTCACAAGAATGTCATGAAGATCAAATGAGATAAAACACTGTGTGATTTATTGCTATTATTATTATTAGGCGGCTATTAAATCAATTTATATTAATACCAAATCTTAGATTGCCAAAACAAGCCTTTTGATTCTAAATAAAATGTAGTGGTGAGTACTCTCCACTTAAGCTCTTTTTCCAAAAGCAGGGTTTTAAAGAGATGATGTTTGTTAAAAATAAACAGCTTTGACCTTGGGCTGCATCAAACTGGAGGTTAATCCAGATTAACATGGCTAAAGCATGACTTTGATGGTGTCACTTTACCATTCCAAAGGTTTCAGTGGTTCTCTATTGTCTACCAAAATAGAACTCTTTAACCTGAAATCCAAGCCCTACCAAATATGGTTACCTGGTTCTAAACTACCTTTACAGCCTTCAATTGCACTACTCCTTCCTCATATGAACAATGCAGGCACAATGAAGCAGGCCCCACCCTGATGAGGCATCAATTGTTCAAACTTCTTGTACTTCCCCCATACCCAGAATGTACACTTCCCCATCCTTACCCACTGACATTCTGGTTATCTCTCAAAGACCATCCTTCATGAGGCCTTGCCTGATCTCTGTCCACCCTGATCCAAAATTAGGCATAATCTTTCCTGTCCCTCTAATCTTATAGCACTTTTTATTCCTTTTATGCACCATTTTGGGAAAAATTTGGACCTGTGATTTCCTTGGATTAAGGACCTTCTAGTGGCTCCTGCCCCCAACGCAAATCTTCAGTAACATACAGTCTGAGTTACCCAAGGGATGGAGAAGTTCAGTGACTTTTTGACAGTCACACAACTCGTATCTGTCAGAAGCAGGACTTGAACTCTTCATTTCCTGACTCCAAGGTCACCTCTTTGTTCTCTATAATAGTAGTTTCCAAAGTTTGGTTGAGGGAACTCTGGGGGTCCCCGAGACCCTTTCAGGAGGTTTTCAAGGTCAAAACTATTTTCATAAAAACAAAGATGTTCTTATTTCTAATATGATAAATACTGGTTGCTATTACTCACTTTAAAAAAAGAGCTCTTATGGGGATTTTCAATTTTTAAGAATATGAAAGGGTCCTGAGTTCACAAAGTTTGTGAATCTTTGCCCTAAAATAAGCTGCCTTTTCTTATGTACTCACTGCTTTCTAATTTCTATTATATTTAACTGTACATATGTCTCCTATATTAGTGAAGCTCTAAGATCCCCAACACATTTTGATTTATTTTTGTATCTTTCCCAGGGTCAGCATACAGTAGGAACTTAAATATCTGTTGAATGCTGACCAAGTGAGTGAATACCTTCAGCATGGTTCCAAAGGATTCTAAAAACAAAGCTCCCAGAGTCCTCTAGGCCCCAAGGTTGAAATGAACTTACCTGTGCAGGATCTTTCCTTCTGCAGCTTCAGAAACTGCTGCAGGAAGCTGCCATCATTAGCAAACTTGTTAGAGACAGAAGCAGCATTTGGTGCACTTGCAATTCTAAGCCCAAAACAAAAGGAATGGATATCAGATGACAAATACAGGATTTCTTAATTTAAATTAAAAAAAAAATACAAGGAAACCTGCCAAGTTTTAGACCAGGTAAGCAAAGACTGGCAATCATCAAGATATTATGAAGTACCTACAAATGTGTCAGGGTCCTATGCTAGGAAGCAGAGATACAAATCCAAAAGTGAGACAATTCACGTCCTCAAAAGGAGCTGACATTCTTCTTGGAGGGATACAAAACCTTCACTTATAAAGAAAGGGTAGGGGGCAGCTAGGTGGCACAGTGGATAAAGCACTGGCCCTGGATTCAGGAGTACCTGAGTTCAAATCCAGCCTCAGACATTTGACACTTACTAGCTGTGTGACCCTGGGCAAGTCACTTAACCCCTATTGCTCTGAAAAAAAAACAAAACAAACAAGAAAGGGTACAAACAAAACAAACAGTGACTTGGGCGGAGAACCAGGAAGGAGTGACGCTTCAATGGAGTTTTCCAGGGAGCCAGGACTTCCAAGAGGCCGAGGTAAAGAAATGCAGCGCCCAGAGCATACAGGACAAAATATGTAAAGGCATGGACCAGGAAAATGAACCATCCTGAATACGGAACAGGAAGGAGGTCAGTTTGGTTGGAGTCTTGTGTGTGAGAGAAGTAATGTATAATCTACCTGATTAGACAGATTACAGCCAGATTGTGAAGACCTTTCAATGCCAAAGTGCTATTACTTGGACAGTGATGTGAAAGATGGTTCAGGGAGCAGAGGCAGACTGATTTAGAGGCTACTGCAAAGTCCAAACAGGAAGAAATGAGGGCCTGAATGAGAATACTTGTGGTGGGGGCAGATTTAGAGCTAGAAGAGACCTATCAAGCCAGAGTTCAATTCCTGCCTTTTACAAAAGAAGAAAACAGATGAAGTGACTGGTCTAGGATCATTCAGCTAGAAGGCATCTGAGGTGGGATATAAACTCAGTGTTTCCTAAATACAAATACAGGACCCTATCCACGAAACCACACTCAAGACACTGAGTAGGATGGTAGACAAGCCTTGGTAACTGAATGGATATGGGGTGGGAAGTACTGAAAGCAAAATGCTAGCGGGAAAGATGAAAACTTTCATCCTGTCAATGCCCAAAATGGATTCCATTCAGCTCTGTGATATTCATTCTCCTAGTAGGTATGGGACCTTCCTCAGTGCTTTTACCTACTGTGAATCAAAACTTCAAGCTGCAGAGAATTTTCTAGTTTGAAGGAATCCTGGAGAACAAAGAATGTGAAAGCTGGAAGAGATCTGGGTCAACAGAATGGTGAGAGACAGTGGGTAATCCTAGAATGAGAGCCTTTGAGTTGAAAGGAACTGAAAGATCATTTAATCCAACCCCCTCATTTTATAAACAAGACAACTGAGGTCCAGAAAGTTGAAGAAACATCATCAGTGCTCATACTGCTACTTAGTGGAAGAGCTGGGGCTTGACCTCGGATCTTCTCACTCAAGTTCAGTGCCCTTTCCACACTATACCCCTATACCATGCTGCCTTCCCTCTCTCTTCTCAAAGTGGATTTGGAAAGGGCTATATTCATAACCACCTAGATATAAGCCAGGTTTAATTGAAAGAAAAATATTTGTCAAATAATCTCGCAAAAAATGTCAATTATTTGCCAACTACCTGGTACTATCAATTTGACTTTCATTCAGGAGTCAGCTGGTGCCACCTGTTTTTGTACAGGCCCAGGAGCTAAGAATGGTTATTGGCCACTGACACCTACTTTAAAAGTAAATTACCATTGGAATTGGAAAAGCAGAGAGGCAATTGGAAAGATGCTACTGTTTTCTTAGCAGAAACATGCTTAATAAATCCATTTTGGGGGAAGTGGGGGGCCATCCAGAATTGTGATTTAGTGTACAGAATTTAGTGTGGAAACTCCCTCTACCAATGCAGACCCGTGACTTCTAGTCTTAGAAAGTTGCCAGGGGCAGTGGGAAGGTATGTGATTTTGTCCATGAACAAACAGCAGGATTTGAACCTAGGTCTTCCTGATTCTAAGGCTCACATTCTTCTACATCAAGCTGCCTCACAAATGACAAACCTATCACTTTGCCATCGTACTATCAACCACAGTTAAATCTACTCTTCATGCTCTTTAGTGGGATACTCTTGCTACTGTAAGGAAAATCTTGCTTGGTACATTGAAAGTCAGCAGCTTTGGGACTATCTCCTTAAATGATGATGATTAAATCGAACATCATGCTTAAATCTGATGGAATTTTTTTAAAAGGTGAGTCTGGCCCAGTAACCCAATCAAGAGAAACACATATACACACTCTTCATAAATGTTGTTAGCTAGCTATGACCAGGCCTCATCTTTTTGAGGCAGATCTTTTATTATGATTTGCCTATTTTGACGAGTCAGGGCTGAAATCATTGAGAAATATCTTTCCCGACATCTCATATCCTGTGATGTCCCACCTTCATGCCTTATGGTCTATACATTCTAGCTAATTTGGACTATTATTTGTCCCTCTGCTTACATTATTTTTTGTGACTGGAATGGACTCCTCCTCCATCTACTATTTGATCAAATTACTATTTAAGTCAATAAGCATTTATTAAGTACTTAGTATGTGCCAGGAACTGTGCTAAGCACTGGGAACAAAAGAGGAAAGTAAAAAAGTCCCTGCCCTTATGTTGCTTACGTTCTAAGGGGGACAAACAACATGCACCTCTATGTATAAATACTATGTATACAAAATGAATACAAGGTACCTTGGCGTTAGTACCATCAGCTTCATGGAGAAAGTAGTGCTTGAGCTAAATTTCAAAGGAAATCAGGGCCAAATTTAGGTGATCACTTCTTCCATTAAAACTTCTGACATCCCTCTCCCTCCCCCCATAAGCAAGCTATCTTGTCTTGCACAAATTTCTCACTTTCCCTGGTCCTCTTCTGTGCCCTATTCCTTGTATTACAATTGATTGTGTAGATATCTTTCCTCTCTATTAGGCTGTAGGCTCCGTAACACCAGGGTCTTGTTTCCTCTCTGTATTTTCAGCACAGAATTTCCATACAGCTGATGCTTAATTAAATGTTTGTTGAATGAATATAATTACTAATTAAGATTCTGTCTGGCAGACAATATTCCTGAGATATTGTGACTATAATAAAAGCTCTCAGAAATATACTCACTCTCTGGGAGTTGGGGGCTGGGGAGTGGCCACATGACTCTGTTTGGCTTGTTGCTCCATTTTGGCCTCAATTTCCCTCTTCTTCTGAGCAATCAGTTCCTCTTGATGAAGAATATTCATGTTCATCTTCCCAGATTTAGGTGGTGCAATTCCAAACCACCTGTTGGCTTTTCCTGCAGAAGTAAAACACATGACCATCAAAAATCATCATCCAAAAGCCTTGTGCAGAGTACACAGGCAATGGGGATGTAAAAAGTAGAAAACAGCGCCCTTTTCTTAAAGGAGTTTTACAATCTAGCTAGGAAACCATCTAAACAAACACTCGTTAAATGTGTATATTATGCAGTATACAGTACACTCAGCTAGACACTGGGAAATATGAAAATAATCATCCCTTGCCCTCATAAAGCTCACTCTACTAGAAAGATACAGTGTGTGCGTGTGCACACACACAAATAACAATAATACAAAGCTATACATGATCAGTACACCACAGGCAAATCACATGCTAGGAGAGTTCTGAGGTGGGAAGAAGCATTAATAACGAGGATAAGGGAAGCGTTCATGAAAGAGAAGGGAGGCTTCATGGAAGGCAAAATATATGTAAGATCTAAACAGTGAAAAATCAAAGCAGATGAAGTGGGATGAAGGCTGGGCATCCTAAGTATGGAGAAGTGAGGCAAAGCAAAGGCAAAGACAGGAAGGTGGAGTTGGAATATTGCAACCAGTATAATCCAGCTGAAGCATAACAGAAGAGGAGTGAAGTATAATAGAACTGGAAACAGAGGGTGCTATTAGATATGGAGGATCTGAAATGCTAGGCCAAGGAGTCAGAGGTAGATCATAAGGATTCACTCAGTTGCTTAAAAGAGGGGCGACATGATTGGTGACTGGACCAAGACGGTCTCTGCGGTTCTTACAAGCCCCAGTCTAAGGTCTCTACATAAGAAAGCTGAGTCTGGCTAGCATGAGCTCCTGAGCACACATCTCAATACAGGATCAGGTGCCGAGCACTCAGAGCTGATGAAACGAGCGTTGCAATTAGCTAGCAGCTATCCTGAATTTCCTTTTCTTGTCTATGTTGCTTCCCCCCAAGGAAAAAATAAGTTTTTTTGAGAGCAAGGAGTACTTTCCCTTGTCTTTGTATCTCCAGGGTTCAGCACACTGCCTGGCTGACACAACAAGCCCGTTCCCCTCCCACTCCTGCTCCTGAATTTCCAGACATCAAAATTGTGCCTCAGCTGCTATCTCACAATGGAAATGTCCTCAATGCCCTAGAACATCCAACAAATCCTGTGGCCTTCTTACCCTAAAACATCCTTCTGCCAGGCTGATCCCTGGTTGAGTTTTTCAATTCTGTGGAGGGCCCCAGTCCAGCCAACCTTCATTTCCCAGTGAATTCCCTCTTTGTATGTTGTCTTCCCTCTTTAAATGCAAGCCCCTCAAGGGTAGGGATAATCGTCCTTTTTGCTTGGTATCTGCATCCCTAGCACCTAGTACAGAGGCTGAAATCGTAAGCATTTAAATGCTTTCTGCCTTGCCTAGATTAATAAATGTTGGCTGAATTAATAAATACTTGTTGAATTGAATGGAATAAGCTAAGCAAAGAAGAAAGAGAACATCCCATGCAGAGAGAACAGCATAACTGGGAAGCAGGAAACTCTAAGCCAAATTGGCTGAAGCATATATTCACATGCAAAGATATGATTGTTTGGAATATCACGCAGGGCTTTAAATGCCAATCAATGAGCATCTATCAAGCACCTATGTGCCAGGCACTATCACTACAAAGCCAAAAATAAAACTAGTCTCTGCCCTCAAGAAGCTTATATTCTATTAAAGGAAGCCAACACATGCATATATAGGTATTCACATAAAATTCAACAGGAAGGAGGGGGGCCCCACTAGCAGCAGATGGGATTAGGACAGGCTTCATGTAGAAGGGAATACTTGAGTTGAGGAATTCTAGGAAAAGGAAGTAAAAAGGAAGTATATTCCTAGCAAGGAAAATAGATACTGAAAAGGTAAAGAGACAGAAAATGGTGTGCTGAATATGAATACTAAGAAAGCCAGTTTTACTGAACCACAGAAAGCAGGAAAACAGGTAATGTGTAAGGTAAACTAAAGCCAGCAATGAACAGCTTTAAATTCCTTCTTAGAGGTCATAAGGAGCCACTGGAATTTATCGAGTAAAGGAATAACATGGTAAGATCTCCTCTTTAGAAAAAGCACTTTGGCTGCTACGTGTAGGATGGCTTACAGGAGTCCCAAGACCTAAGGGAGGTAGAATTATTACAAGAGCCCAGGGAAGAGATGAAGAGGGCCTGAATTAAGGTGATAAATATGTTGTTCTTTGTCCTTCATTCTGAAAAGGACCATGACATCTGGGCGATGTCATGACCTGTACTGAATTGGATTTAAGCGAGGGAGGGTTGGATAGATATATGGGTGGATAGTAGAAGATAAATGCCAGACATTCTGTGGAAGTAGAATGACAAGATTTAGCAGATGAATACATAGAATGAGCAAAAGGAGTTGAAGGTGACACTGAGGTTGTGAACCTAAAAAAGGGGTGGTACCCTTGATAATAATAGGAAAGTTTTAAGTTCTGCTTAAGATATGCAGAATTTGAGATGCTTGTGGAACACTCAGTTTAAAAATCCAATAGGCAGCTGGAGTTAGGGAGAGACTAGAACTGGATATGTAGATGATCAAAACAAATGCAAATAATGAAACTAATATGGTCACCATTTGAAAGTGTAGAGAGAGAAAAGGGAAGAGGGCCCAAACAAGGCTTTGGAGTATAGCCATAGTTAAGACTGATAAAGAGGATCTAGCAGAGGAGAACCAGGAGAGTATAATATCCAGGAGGAGAAGATGGTCAACAGCATCAGATACAGACAGATACTAAAGAAATGACAAATGACCACTAGACTTGATAATTAAAAGTGAAATAGGTGAATAAACATAAACATTACTCAAAAGAAGCACAAACTAGGCACAATCATATATGAAAGAAATGGGCCAAAACACTATTAAGGGAAATGCAAATCAGAACTCTGAGGTTTTATTTCATACCTGGCAAATTTACAATGACAAATAACATAAATAGTGACTGCTGTAGGGGATGTGGATAACAGGCACACTAATGTGCTGTCTGTAAAGCTGTGAATCAGCCCCACCATTCTGGAAAACAATTTGAAATTAGGCCCAAAAAGTGACAGAAATGTTGTGAGAAATAATTATTAGTAATAAATATCTCAGGGCAGCTAGGTGGCCCAGTGGATAAAGCACTGGCCCTGGATTCAGGAGGACCTGAGTTCAAATCTGGCCTCAAACACTTGACATTTACTAGTTGTGTGACCCTGGGCAAGTCACTCAATGCCCTGCAAAAATAAATAATAATAATCACTATCTTGAGGGACCCCCTTTTTAGTCCTCTCTTCCCTCTACCCAAAGACAAGGCCTCCTTGATTTCATCAAATCTCATTTAGGTCAAACCCAAACCAAAGCTAACAAAAAGCCTTAGGTGGAGACACATTATTTTGCCTAGATAACCCAAGGACTTTTAATGATGAGATTAAACTACACCTAGATAAAACCATTTTGTCCTCACCAGCTTGAGTGGGAGTCTTGCACTTCTTTCTCTGATGTCATCCTTGGACTTCATTTTAATATAACCCACCTTAAAATAATGTCAACCAATTAGGTTTGAATAATGCTAACCAATTAGATTTCATTGATATATAATTGATGTAGGGGGCAGCTAGGATAAAACACTGGTCCTGGTTTCAGGAGGACATGAGTTCAAATTTGGCCTCAGACACTTGACACTTAGTAGCTGTGACCCTGGGCAAGTCACTTAACACTCATTGCCCTGCAAAAAAAAAAAAAAAGAGTAGGGTAGATTTCATTGATGTATAATTACCTGCCTCTTATCAAAAAGGGATAAAAAACCTGGACAGGTAGTCATGAACTCTCTTGGGACCACGAGAAGCTAAGGAGATGCTTGATCAATCCCTTACTGGTAGAAATTGATGTACTGATAATAAGCTTACCCAAAACTTGTGTCTACAATAATTATTTTAACCATCACAATGTCAATAACCTAGAGATTCCACTGGTAGGCATATACCCAAGGAGGCCAATAACAAAAAGAAAGGCCTCGTATGCACCGAAATGTTTTACAGGAGCACATTCTGTAGTAGCAAAGAATTGGAAACAAAGTAGATACGAAATGAATGGTGACCAGCTAAACAAGTTGGAATACTGGAATGTAATGAAATATATCACTGTGCCATAATAAATGAATATGATGACTACAGAAGCAGGTAGAAACTTATGAACTAATGCAAAATGAAGTAGAGAACTAGAGAAAAATGCAAAATGACCACAACAATGTAAATGGAAAAAAATTATCACAAAATATCAGAAGGCAAAGTCTTTCTTTGGGGGAGGGGGGACCATCTAGGAACATGGAACACAACAGATATGAATTTTTTTTCAATGTGCTGGCCAGTTCTACTGAAATTTTTAATTTTCTTACATGTTTTGTTATAAGTGATGTCTCAGAGGAAGACTGGGAAATTCAGGTAATGTAAAAAAAGATATCAGTAAAATTTTATTTAAAAAATTTTAAGAACATTGATAATTCTGTAGAGAACAGGTTCAGTTAACTAATGAGATCAGAAGTCAAACAAGAGACAAGATGGCCAAGTAGGAGTAGAAAGTAAAGTACACCTCATTCCCCAGCTCATCCAAACAGATCTAGAAAATACACCTGAATCTTGATTGGGAAAACCAAGGGGAAAAAAAATCGGATTAAGTATGGGGGGGGGGGGGGAGCGAGCAGGGCGATGAGAGTTAAGTGACTTGCCCAGGGTCACACAGCTAGTAAGTGTCAAGTGTCTGAGGCCAGATTTGAACTCAGGTCCTCCTGAATCCAGGGCCTGTGCTTTATCCACTGTACCAACCAGCTGCCCCCCAGAATGAGTCATTTTTTTTTTCTAGCCCAAATCCACATAGGGAGATAGGCAATGAGGTTTAAAAGACACTAGTGTTAAGGACTAAAATTCTAGCTAGTCTGTCTAAAATATCTAATGAGTGGTCGCCAATAAATTATAAGCTTTAGCAAGAGTTAGACTTTTAAGCATTTATTAAGGAGAATAAGAATTTGGTAAAGAGAGAGAAAAAGGCCTAGATTCCTATCTATTAAAGGGAGAGCACATTTCTAGCTCCCTTCTCCACCAGAGTCCAGAGGAAAGAGCGCGGGAGACTGAGCGCTCCAGTCTCTTCCTTCCTCCTCCCACTCGCCCGCGTCACTTCCTCATGCCAAAGAAAAGACTCCTGGTCTTGCCCTCAAAGACCTTCCCTTCATGGGCGGAACTCTTCTACAGTAAGTCTCCAGCAGGTGGCGTCATTCCAATCGTTACACTAGGGATGGAGTCTGCTCAGGAGGGTGCTGCATAGAACATTTTGGCCCAGAAAAATGCTCTGTACCAGGGCAAGAAGTGATCCCAAATCTAGTATGGAAGGGCCTAAATTTGTTTAAGGTGAAGGCATGGGCGCCAAATGGCAGCTCTGTTGCTCACTACCCTATTCCAGGTCATATATCCAGAGCACAATAAGGAGGGGACCTGAAAAGTGTTGGTAGTACAGTTCTAGGAGTTCTAAGTAGCAGTTACAAGGCTCTAGGTTGTATACTCAAAAAAAGAACAAGTTCAGAAGCAAGAAGCAATTGTGTTGGCTCTGATCTCAGGGGTAGAACAGGGTATGAAACCTGCAAAGGAATGAATAATCAGGGCAGGAATTCCATACCAAAGAGAAGCCTACAGCTGTCATTCTGAACCATCAGAATTTTCCAGCTGACTGATAGTAATTGAGGCCAACAGTAGTCTACTGAAATTCCAAACAGGGCAAGCCCACATGTCTGTAGCTTAGACCCAAATTCAGGTCAGTAACATGCAGAGCTCTCAATTCAGGAGGGCAGAAATCAGACAATTCTGACTGAATTGAAAGTCCCTGAATATCCTGGAATAAGACAACATTCAATATCCCTAAGAAAGGAGCAGTAGAACCAGCCCAGACTTTTCCTATAGAACCCTGTTCTCCAGACATCAAGTCCAAAGTCAGGAAGGAGACTGGAAGAATAAGCAAACAAAAAAAGAATCCCATCATAAGTCAATATTACAGTGACAAAAATGTTCAAGACACAAACCCAGAAAATAATGACTCCAAAACATTTACAAGCAAGAACTCAAAGAAAAACACAGCTGGTCACAAACTCAACTAGAATTCCTGGAAGAAATGAAGTGAGAGTTGAAAAAAAAAGTTTTAAATGTTTTTATAAATTAAATTAGTAAAAAAAAAATTAATTAAATTAGTAAACCAGAGGGGGAAAAATGGAAAAGAAATGAAGCTATGGAAGAAAGAACTGGAAAGGGAATTAACAGCCTTGTACAAGAGGTACAAACTTTACCCAAGGCAGAAAAAAATAAAACCTTGGTGAAAATTAGGATGAACTAAACAGAAGTCAATGACTCCATTAGCCAGTAAGAAATATTCAAAGTAAAAAGACTGAAAAAACATATTAGAAAATGTACTGCATATCACAGCAAAAACAACTGATCAGGAAAGCTGATCTAAGAGACCTAACTGAAGAATCAGTTAACTACCTGAATACCATGGCCAAAAAAAAGAGCCTAAAAATGTTATGGCACCATAGGTAAGATCACAAAAGCAACATTTAGCAGCCACCACTATAAAAAAAAAGTAGAGAGCTTGCAATATGTCATTGCATAAAGTCAGATACAACTTACTGCCAAGAATTACCTAAGAAAACTGAGTATAATCCTATTAGAAAAAACAGATCTTTAACGATACAGAATTTCCAAGCACTCATGATGAAAAACCCAGAGAAGAGTATACACTCTGAAGTGCAAACACAGAAGTCAAGAAACATTAAAAAGGTAAATATAATGAACAATGATAAGGGAATGAACAAGGATAAATTGTTTACATTCCAAAGTGGGGAAATGAAACTATCCACCAATTGGGGAATAGCTGTTCAAGTTATGGTATATACAGGCATATTTGGGGGGGGGGGGGCGGCCCAGCAGGCAATGAGGGTTAAGTGACTTGCCCAGGGTCACACAGCTAGCAAGTGTCAAGTGTCTGGGGCTAGAGTTGAACTCAGGTCCTCCTGAATCCAGGGTCTGTACTTTATCCACTGAGCCACCTAGCTGCCCCCAAGTTATGGTATATAAAAGTGTTGAAATATTATTTATTTTGTGGTAAGAAAAAATGAAGAGGATGATTTCAGAGAATCATGCTAAGACTTGTATGAACTGATGGAGAGTGAAACAAGTAGAACCATGAGAACAATTTATGCAATATGCAAAGATTAAAAAAACTGAAAGATTTAACAACTCTAATCAGAGAAGTGACCAACAATTCCAGAGGACTCATCATGAAATGTGCTACTTACCTCCAGATAGAGAGGTGAAGCACCAAGAGTGTAGAATGAGACAAAAAAAAGTTTTGGGTTGGGTTAATTTTGGTGAGATAATTGGGGTTAAGTGACTTGTGCAGGGTCACACAGCTAGTGTCTGAGGCTGAATTTGAACTCAGGTCCTCCTGACTCCAGGACCAGTGACATCTAGGTGCCTCTAAAAAAAAGTTTTAACATGTTTAACATGTTTTAACATGTAAAGACTTTTTTTTAACTTGACAATACATGTTTGTAACAGATGTTTTAGTTTTTCTATCTCACTGGGAGGGGAGGTGGGAGAGAAAGAAGGTAAAATTTTGCTGACTGAAACAAGAAAAAAATCAATTAAATTGAAAAGGATTGAGGAGTAAGAAAAGGGGAAGGGAAGATATGAGTACATACAGTTTTTACTAAGTGATAAGGGTTTAGACTAGAGGGGGAAGTGAGGGCATAAGTATAGACAGCTTTTTTCTGGATGATTGGGGTCTGGACTAGAGTGGTGGCAGGAGGAAAAAAAAAGAAAGGGATACACAGAGAGCCAAGAAATACTGGGAAAGATAAATCTTCAGGATTTGGTGACAATCAATATAATACATGTGCCAAGAAAGAAGTGAAAGTCAAAGTTCACTCCAAGGTTTTCAGTTAGAAGTACTAGGATAATGGTGATACTACTACAAAAATAGGGAGGGTGAAAGAGGAATCAAATCTACAAGTAAAAATAATAATTCATCTCTGATAATAGTTCCAAGACACATTCTATGGAGCACTCGGAGTAGCTATCCTCCATGATATTGATTTCAGAAAGTTAAGGGCATGACATTTCCCTTCAGTAAAATTCAATTACCAACATGAATTTATCAAATTTATCAAATATATTTTTCCTTTCAGATCATACTTCAACAAATTTTAAGTGCTTGCCACATGCAAAACACTATCATAGATAAAAAAACATACAAAAATAGGACAGACTGCTCTCAAAAAGCTTACAAGGAACTGTACTTGATGTTTTCTAAGGTCCCTTTCAGTATTAAATCCTGATTTAATGGAAAGACACCCCTACCCCCATGGAGTTAAGTAAGTACAAAGGATAGGACCAGGTAAAATGCTAATAGAGATCTGATAAGGAAGGAATCACTTTCAAAGGATTCAGAGCTGGAAAGGACCTTAGGGATCTCCCAGTATAACCCAAAAAAGCAAACTGTGGGCTAAAGAGGTTACATGACTTGCCCAGGATCACATGACTGGTATTCAATTACAGGTTCTTGAGCCCTAAATCCAATAGTGTTCTTTCCATGGCATCAGGATGCCTCTGGAGAGGTTGAGGAAGTAACAGAATCAAGAAAAGCTTCAAGGAGGAAGGGATGCCTTAGTTTCATCTTGAAGAACTTCAAAAGGAGATTGTATTCAAAATCTTCCATAACTTTTTCCTCCCTTTTCCTGTCTTCTTACACCCCTTCTCCTTCTCTTCTATACAGTAACACTGGCCTCACTGTTCCTTGAACACTCCACTTTGCTCCAGGCATGTCCCCCATAGCTGGAACCCTCTCCCAGATTATCTCTAACTCCTGGATTCCCTGGCTTCCTTCGAGTCCCATCTAAAACTTCACTTTCTACAGGAGCCCCTTTCTGAATTTGACTTATTTGTATATATTTGCTTACTTGTTGCCTCCCCATATCAGATAGTGAGAGTCTCCAGGGCTGTCTTTTCCCTTTCTTTGTATCTCCAGCACTTAGCATATTGTACAACACATTGTAGGTGTTTAATAAATGCTTACTGACTAATTACTGACAGATTGGGTCAACAGAGAAATGCACTCCAAATATGGGACAGCATAAGCAAAGGCACAGAGACAACACAGGTCAAGCAGAGAACTGGAAACAGATGACAGTCCAATTTGGATGAACAGCAACTACACAATGGGAAGCAGTGTAAGATCAGCCTGGAAAAGTAGCATGAAGTCAGCTTATGAAACACCTTAAATGAGTTAATACTTTATTTCTTTAAACAATGGAGAGCAAAAAGCCATTGAAGGTTTTTTTTGAGTTAAAAAAAGTCATGAATAGAATGACACATTAGGAAGACTTGGGCAGTAGTGTGAAGGACTGATTGAAGAAAAGATATAATGGAGACAGAAGATGAATTAGAGTATTACACTAATACAGGTGGGAAGAGAAGAGACATTCAGAGGTTACTGAGAAGAGGCACCAGATACAATATATTATTGCTTCTCAAAGAAAACAGTTTTGTTATCCTAGAACAACCTTTTTAAAAGTAGAGGCGCTCCTAGCTCTAGTTTAAAAATAGTCACCTTCAAAGTCAAGTCTGTCCCATCTGGCTCTGTAATACTGTTCTATGTATTTTGCTTTTCTGGATGACTAAAATGAAGAGCTATGGGTCAGAGAGGAGGCCCACTGCCCTAAAGATTGCTTTTAGAAATGTTTTTAAAAGTTACCTATTTTATTTAGTTACCTAATTTTTTAACACAAATTGTCTTTTTTGAAAATAAAAAGTGGTTGATTTTTTGTATTTACACCACTTACATTTCCCAACCTATCCTTCACTCCCCACCCCCCCAGCCATTTCCTATAACAAAGAATATAAAAGAGGGAGGGGGAAAAAGTAGTTCAGTAAAATTAACATTTTAAAACTCTGACATTATCAAAGTATTCCACAACTATAGCCTCCTCCCTCTACAAAGAAAAGAAGAAGTGGGTGTCTTTTCATTTCTCTTCTTTGGACAATTAAGACTTTCACTGGGGAAAGCATATACTTCTAGAGCAAAAGAGCTGGAATCAATCATGAAGCTTAGAAGTCATCTAGTCCCCTACTCTATATATACTGGACAAATGAATAACAATGAAAAGGACCTTAGAAGTCATTTAGTCCAATCCATTGCTTTTTTTTTTCCCCAGGGCAATAAAGGTTAAGTGACTTGCCCATGGTCACACAGCTAGTAAGTGCCATGTGTTTGAGGTAGGATTTGAACTCAGGTCCTCCTGAATCCAGGGCCCCCCCAATCCATTCATTTTAAAGGAATTTGAGAAAACTGAGGCAAGAGAAACTGACTCGGTCAAGGACACACATGTAATAACAGTGGTAGAGCCAGCTTTCAAACACAGTTCCCCTGACTCTGTGTAAGGATAGACATTAATATTTCCTCTGATTTCTATTGTATTGATTCTACAGTGTAATTGGTTTTATGCTCTTTTTATAATGGTTAGCAAGGCCTGAACTCAAATATGTGGTCTCTCCCACTTTGAATTGGCTTAGCCTCTGGAACATTTGCCTGCTAACCAGTTTAACCTGGTACTTGTGTGTTGTCTATAACCAACTAGCTTAAGCTGAACCCCCTTCCTAAAACAATTTTTCAGTCCTTGCCAAACCCTGAACAATTAGGGGTGATTTGATCCCTGAAAAATTAGGGGTGGTTTGATCTCCAGCAAGGAGACAAGAGAATGGTACTGATTTTCTAGTCTAGACTGTAAGAGGCAGTTGAATCCCATAAAGCAATTAACATTCCTTTGTCTGAGGGGGTGTGACCAACCACACCTGAAGCCCAACCCACTTTCCCCAGCTACAGAGGATATAACTGCCCAAATACAGGGACTATGAGTCATACTAAAAATGGTCTTTTCCTTCTCATGAATATCTCTGACCTGACTGAGGGGGCTGGTCTGACACAGTTTATTAACAGCAGTTGTTAATAAACTATTACCATGCTTGGAGAAAACATCCATTAGTTTGCCTTTGTTGCATTTTACCCACCACACCTGACAGTCACTCTTTTCACTTGAATTACCAGCTACCAGAAGGAACTCAAGATCTAACAAGACAGTCTCCAAACTATCTTCCACAAAGTTGCCAAAGTGATATTGCTAATGACCACGTCCAACCATTTCACTACCCTGCTCAAAATGCTCCAGTAGCTTACTTCTGGGAGTTAAGTGGCACAGCAGATAGAGCACCAGGCCTGGAGTTAGGAAGACTTATCTTCCTAAATTCAAATCTGGCTTGATACAGTTACTAGCTGTGTGACCCTAGGCAAGTCATTTAACTATTTGCCTCAGTTTCTTCATCTGTAAAATGAGCTGGAGAAGGAAATGGCAAAATATCTTTGCCAAGAAAACCACAAATGGGGTCACAAAGACTCAGACATGACTGAAAAACAAGCTCACTTCTTCACTCTAGAATAAAATACAAATTCTTCTGTTGGGCATTTCTCATTATAAGCTGTTCCTTCCCAAGTAGTTTAAAAGCAAACAAATAAATAGAAATACCATGCAGTTATTTTGTTCCTTCTACTTCTGGGCTGATGACCCTACTGACAGACTTTTAGCAGGCACAGATTGCCTAGCCTTCTAAGGACAAGAACTGAGGAAATTTCACCTGAGATGACAGGATTTTTAAGGAACTTAGAGGTCATCTAAGCCAAAACTACTTAATCGACCCTATATAGGGTCACATAACTGAATGAAGGGGTTGCAAAAAATTTGGCAGTAAATGTTTGATTTGTTTACCTATTTTATATATCTATATACTCAGGGTTGTGTAAAAATTTCTCGGGAGAAAAGGGGTAGAGTGAAAAAAGTTTAAGAAGTTGGGATCTAAGTCAACCCCCTTTCTCACTGAAACAAATGAGTCCTGAGGTAAGGAGACTTGCCCAAGGCCACAAGAAGTAAGCAGAAGAACTCCTGTATCCAAATCTAATATTCTTTCCATTGCACCTGCTGCCACTAAGCCAAGATGATTCATGATTCCAATACTTAACTCAGTTATTGATCATGGACAAGTCAAACTTTTCCAGCCTCAGTTTCCTCTGTAAATGGAGGATACCATTTCCCATATCACATGGTTGTTGTAGGTTAAAAAAACTGAAATGTAAACTATAGGCACTGATCACCAAAATTAAACATAAATTTAATCTAATTTAAGACCTAGAAAAAAAACCCACAACCCATTGACTAGATTTTCCTATGCAAAATCTATGGGAATATATAAACAATCACACAGTTTGGAATGAATGATCACATACTGAAACGCTATCCAGAAGAGCATCATTTTGGAAAATAATTATTTCCAACTAGCTTGGGTTGAGCTACCCCTAAAAGGGCTCTACTAACAAAAGTAAATTGGGGGGCAGCTAGATGGCGCAGCGAATAGAGCACCCGCCCTGGATTCAGGAGTACCTGAGTTCAAAACACTTAACACTTACTAGCTGTGTAACCCTGGGCAAGTCACTTAACCCCAATTGCCTCACCAAAAACAAACAACAAAAAAAAGTAAATTGAAACCTCTGAACCCCTCTTTTTGCTGTCTTTTAGATGCTTGTACCTATGTTGTCAGAGAGAGGATCTCTGTTCCTACTTGGCACGGATATATTAGCAGTTTACATTTACATAGTGCTACAAAGTTTACAAATCATAACCACAGCTGACATTTATGTGGCACTCTAAAGTTTACAAAATACTTATCATACATTATCTCGTTTGAGCCTCCCAACAAATGTTTAAAACATTTACTATAGATATTGGAAAAGTTAAGTGACTAGCCCATAATCAATCACACAACTAGAAAGTTTCAAAGTACTTTCTTCACAATCACCATGGTAGGAGGTACATGTTTCCATTTCGAAGATTAAGAAATTGAGGTTCAAAGTCGAGACAGCATTGGGAAGGCTTTGGTCACAAAACTAGAAAGTATGAGAGCCAATATTGAAGAAACACAAGCTTTCTGACTCCAAATGCAGTTCCGAATCCTTGCTTTAGGCAAGTCAGTTCCCTCTCAGGGCTTCATTTTCTGAGTGTGTACAAACAAGGGGGTAGGGCAAAATCCAATCAATCCAGCCCAACAAATGATTTAACCATCGCCCATGTGCCCGGCGTTCCGGCCTTCTAGTGGTTTACACTCTTTTGGGAAGAGGGAGACCACCACAAGACAGGGAGATGTGGGGTAAGTGAAAGAGGGGAAAGGGGAGAAGAGGGGCGAGCAGTATTCACAAGATGACCCGGGAAGGCTCCGTGCCAGAGGTGACTCCGGTGGCCCCTTTCAGCTGGACTCGCCAGCATTGGGGCAGGCCCACAGCTAGGCTGGTTAGCGGGACAGGATTTCCTAGCAAGCTCCAAGTGCCCAGGCTGCCCCGTCAGGCCCCGCGGCGCCGGACACGCGGACGGAGTGGATACGGAGCTAGGGGCGTCCACAGCAGGGGAGGCGCCGCCGCCCCAGGGCCGCCCCCGCCCGGCCTCAACCCGCCCCCGCCAACAGCTGAGAAGACCCAGGGCTCTGGGGGGGGGAGGGCCCCCGAGGGAGGACTCCGCGTTCCCAAGCCCAGCGATGCAGCGAGAAAGCCGGAGGCTCCGCGGGCTGGACTGGCCTGCGTTGTGCGTGTAGAGAGGAGCGGAGCCTTGCCGAGGGAGACTAAGAGAGAAGCTGTTACCTGCAACATCCCGACTGTCCATCTTGAGGTCCTCAATCCCACAGTGCACCGCGCCTCACCCAGGGGCGGGCGGGGATGTGTGTGTGTGCGTGGAGAGGCTGAGGAGGGGGAGGGGTAGAGTAGCGAAGGGGGGGGGGGCTGTTATGCTGCGCACAGCCTGCTGGGATGTGTAGTCCGTGCCTCTGGGACCCCTCGAGGGAGTCACTATAAAAGAGTTCTTGAAAGAGGTGGTTTGAATCTGACCTTAAGGCGGCTTTTGACTCGTCCTCGGTGGGACGGAAAACCTTGTAGTCGCTCTGAAAGCCACTCCCTTTCCGACCGCGCTCTCGTCCCGTGGCAGCCTACAACTCCCATAAGGAGCCGCGCGCGCGAGGGAGTTAGGGAAGGATGCTCAAGAACGCTCATCAACTTCTCGCGAGAACCGCCGCGGCTTCCGTCCGGTCCCCCTCCCCCAACCTAGTTCGGCGGCCGGTTGTTGTTGTGCGGCCCAAGATGGCGGCTCAGGCGGCCCAAGCAGCCCAGGCCGAGGCCTCGGAGTCGTGGTACCTGGCGCTGCTGGGCTTTGCCGAGCACTTCCGCACGTCCAGCCCGCCCAAGATCCGACTATGCGTGCACTGCCTACAGGCCGTATTTCCCTTCAAGCCTCCACAACGCATCGAGGCCCGCACGCACCTGCAGCTGGGCTCCGTTCTCTACCACCACACCAAGAACAGCGAGCTGGCCCGCAGCCACCTCGAGAAGGCGGTAAGGAAAGGATCTGGGATCGCGGCGCAGCAGGGCGACGAGGGGCTACAGTGGTACCGCCGCTGCGGCTGAGACCCCAGCGTAAAGGGCCCCACAGCTAGGCCGAGACTGGGGGGGGGGGGGCGGGAGGAAAGGCCTGGGCTGAGGTGACAGGTGGGAGGCTGCCAGTGGCTGAGGTGACAAAAAGGGGAGGACCCCCAGGGTAAGATGACGGGAGGAAGACCCTCTGACTGAGGTGACAGGAGACAGAGAGCTCTGGCTGAGGTGACAGGAGGGGCGACCCCCAGGCTGAAGTGACAGAAGAGAGGAGCCTGGGCTGAGGTAGCAAGAGAGAGATGACAGAACCCCCACACTAAGACGACAGGGGAGGACCCCTGGCCCGGGGTGACAGAAGGGGGGAGTCTGGGTTGAGGTGACAAGGAGAGCTCAGGTTAAGGTGACAGGTGAGGGAACCCTGAGACTGAGATGAGAGAAAGGAAAGACCCCCAAGACTGAGGTGAGGGAATGAGGGGAGACTCTGAGCTGAAGTGACAGGGAGAGGAGAGTATGGACTAAGGGAGGACCCTGGGGCTGTAGAGATAGAAGGAGGGGAGTCAGGTCTGAGGTAACAGGAGAGGGAGAGCCCAGGCTGTGGTGACTGGAGTGGGGACCTGAACTAAGATGACAGGCTGAAGTGATGGGAGAGGGGAGACCTCTGGGCTAAGGTGACAGGAGAAAAAGCCCCCCCCCCAGGCCGATGGGACAGGAAGAGAAGAGTCCTGGCTAAGGTGACAGGAGGAAGGCAGCCCCAGAATGGAGTGACAGGAACAGACAGACTAGAATGAATATAGGAGGGAGAGAAACGGGGACAGAAAGGAGGGGGCAGAGATGAGGTGATAGGAGGGGCAGAGGCTGAGTTTGAAGTGTTAGTGGTTGCAGGGAGGCCTGGGTTGGCTGGGGTAGGGTGACTGGAGAAGGGGGACCTGGGAAGGAGGCCAGAGGCTAGGAATGGGGGGAGTGGCAGTGACTTTTCAAATGACTTTCCTAGTTCCAAGTGTTGACTTCACTTTTTAATTTAACAGTATTTTCCTTTCCTTCTTGCTTTGATTGTCACAATCCTGGTTTTGAAAAGTAGCTGGTACAGTGGTTATTACCACATGTTTAGTAAACTATCATAGTTGAAAAGTTGTTTCTAATAACAGTAACACTGTACTCCATCAGAGTAGACAGTTTACCCCCAGAGTGGTTAGTTACTTAGATCTTACTTGCTACTATACGAAATCCTGACTTGGTACTGTGTGCCAAATAAAGTTTAATACTGGTTAAAGAAAGATTTTTGTGTATGTAAGATTTTGTTTGGTTTTAGGTAATAATATTAAGTTGCATTTGCATAGCACTATACAATTTACAAAGGACTTTCTTCTCCACAACCTAATGAGGAAGATAGTACAGTTAATTGTCTCATTTTACAGATTTGTGAATTGAGGGTCAAGGAGTTGAAATAGCCTCTTCATATGAGTGATTTCGCTGAGATTAGAACCTGGGTTCTTCTTCTGTTTTTACTGTATCTCACTGCTGCAGGTGGTGGTAATAAATAGATCCTCCTTCAAAAGAAGGCCAGACATTTCTGGAAAACAATATTGTCATAGTGACATTAGTGGTCACTAGGAGCTTGATATGCTAGAAAGAGCACTGGCTCAAGAATGAGAGGACGTGGGTTCAAATCCTGCCTGTATTCTGTGTGTCCTTCCCCAAGTAGAATATAAGATCCTAGAGGTCAAGGACGATTTTTTTGGTCTGTATAGACAGTGCCTAGCACAGTTCTTTCCATGTTGAATTCAATGGTTTAGCAGATGTTTAAGAAGGGTACATAATGTCCAAGGCACTGTTGTAGGTGTTGAGAATACAGAATTATCCCTTGCCCTCAAGGACCTTATATTCTACTAATATATAGATAGATGGGGAATTGCAAAATATATACAAACTAAGACAAAGTAAGTTCAGGGAGAGAACACTAAATATAGCCTAACCCAATATATTTGCTAAGATGAGAAAAAAGAATCAATAACTGCAGTTTATGAATAAGCTGCCCAAGAGCAGATGTTCTACCCACATGGTGGGTGCTTAATAAATGTTACTTAAGTTGAGGTATGTGGTGCCAGGCATGAGAAAACTGAGGTTTAGTCTAGAGCAAAGTGTCTTTGCCTAACCCGTATCAGAGGCAGTACCCAAACCCAGTTAATGAGCAGGAGTAGCTATCATGTCCCACCTTCATCTTATTTTCTGCAGGCCAAACATGCCCAGTTCTTTTAGCCAGTCTTCATATGATATGGACTCAAGGCCTGTCACCATCCTCCTTGCCCTTCTTTGGACTATCTCCAGTTTATTAGCATCCTTACTAAATCCAGAACTGAACATAATACTCCAGGCCAAATATGGTCTGACCAGAGCAGAATACAGAGGGGACTATGACTTTCTTATTCTAGGTCCAGTATTCTATGCACTGCACCACATTGAGTTGTGGTGGTGGTGTGTTTTTTTTCATAACACTTCTGCACCTCAGTCAATTCTATTTTTAGTATCCTTCATTATTATTTTCACCATCTTTAATTTTCTTGCTCAGATATCCCAGCCTCCCCATATGTTATTGTGTTTTTATGTAATTTCCCCTGTCCTTTTTTATATTGATGTTTTCTATCTGCTGCTAATCATATTGGCTGGGTTTAAGTTATGATGAAGTTACTATAATTGTTCAATTGAATTTCAGAACTTTAAAAAAATTTTTATGAGGAGGGGGAGGAATTTGTTACACATTGTAGAGTTCTTATCAAAACATTCCTGGGTGCTTTCCTCCTTCCTTGGTCACTTTGTTGAAGTTGAAACTGTGATACTGGTGTATCACATCAGTGTGATACAATGCTTCTAATATAATTTGACCAAGATTTAAAACTTGGCTAACACCTGTATCCACCTAATTGTTGGCATATTTCCCAGCTTTCTGTGGATTCCAAAGCAAATACATTTCATAAAAGGAGACTTATACCTCATGGCTTTTTTTTTTTTTGGCCTGGTTTCATTACTTATTATTTTGACAGTTAGTTGGCAGTATTGTCTAAATTCTTAGCATCATATGGGTTTTCTGGATAAATATTTCATTAATTGAAGGCATGTGCTTTATTATTCATAAGTTAACTTAGTGCTTTAACTGTAAAACATTATTGCTGATTCAACCTGAATGTCGTGTGTGTGTGTGTGTGTGTGTGTGTGTGTGTGTGTGTGTGTAACAAAACATAGAAGTATGTTTGAAAGAGGGACTCATTTGACCATGTAGAATTCATATCAGGAATACAAGAATAGTTCAATATTAGGAAAAGAATATAATCATATCAACTCAATTCACACAATTAGAGATTCTGAGATAGAGAGGACCTCAGAGACCAACTAGCCCAACATGTATCTAAACAACAATCTCTTCTAAAACATACACAACAAGCAGTCACCCAACCCTTGTTTAAAGATTTCCAGTGACTGAGAACATACTACTTCCCATTCTGCTTTCTAAAAGCCTTAGAGGTGCTAGTCCTTCTTGAACATCCCATACACCCCAAAAAGAGACTTGGAGCTCTACACGCATGGCTGGGATTCAAACCCAGGATCTCCTGTTTACTAGACACGTGTTTTAACCAACTAAGTCTTTTGAGAACTGATAATCCACCTTTGGTGTCCACCTTCACTCACCTCTCACCTGTGGCTCCAAGAAGCATGTGCAGCAGCTATAACCCGGTAAAATCATCTTGGTAGATAGCTAACCCAGTCTGAGGGTAACTGACAAGCTTCAAATCCCTGGGTGAATTGTGGGGATGCCTATCCCAAGCATGTGAAGATGTCCCTGGTGGCAGATAAGGACAATTTGTTCCAACGACCATGAAAGCAGCCAGAGCAGGTGCTATGGAGCGATTAGAGCTGCTCATCAGACATTGAAGATGCCACGGTCATCCATTGCATGCTGGACCATCTTTACTCATCCTGACTTTTGTCTTGCTGATGAACTTATGACTGTGGCAAAGAGAGTGAGGCTGATGACTTTGTGCAACTCTACCTCACTTAAATCCAGTTCAGGTGCAAGTCAAGATATCACTTTGTGATGTAATTGGTCCTCTTCAAAAATGAAGGGAAAACAATTTTGTTAGATTTTTCCTTATGTGAAGCTTCAGTTTACCTTTTTATAGTTCTGTTCTCTAGAGATAGGCAAAACAAATCTAATTCCTCTTTTTAAAATTTTTTTTCGTGGGGCAATGAGGGTTAAGTAACTTGCCCATGGTCACACAGCTAGTAAGTATCAAGTGTTTGAGGCTGGATTTGAACTCAGGTCCTTCTCAATCTAGGGCTGGTGCTTTATCCATTGTGCCACCTTGATGCCCCCCAATTCCTCTTCTGCATGACAACCATTTAAATGCTTTAAGAGAGCTTTCATGTTTTCTCTAGAATATTTTCTAGTTCAACTAGATCTTATATGACAAGAACTGAAGATCTTTCACTATTCCATTTGCCATCCTTTGTATTTAGTCCAGCTTATCAGTGTTCTTCCTCAACTATAGCACCCAAAACTGAACAAAATACATCAGAGTCCCTATTCTTGGACATTGTACGTCTCTGAATTCAGCTTAAGATCACAGCTTTCCCAATTGTAATATCACACTGTTGATTCATTGAGTTTACAGTCTACTAATACTTCCAGGTGTTTTTTCCAACAATTGTCCATTTATGCCTCCTTCATCTTATACTTGTGAAATTGATTTTTTTAAAACTTCAGTGGGAGGGGCAGCAAGGTGGCGCAGTGGATAGAGAACTGGCCCTGGATTCAGGAGTACCTGAGTTCAAATCTGGCCTCAGACAATTTACACACTTACTAGCTGTGTGACCCTGGACAAGTCACTTGACCGCAACTGCCTCACCAAAAAAAAAAACCTTCAGTGGGGGGCAGCTAGATGGCGCGGTGGATAGAGCACTGGCACTGTAGTCAGGAGTACCTAAGTTCAAATCCGGCCTCAGACACTTAACACTTACTGACTGTGTGACCCTGGGCAAGTCACTTAACCCCAATTGCCTCATACATACACACACAAAAAAAACTTCAGTGGAAAACTTTACATTTATCCCTATTAAAAATTTCATGTTATATGATTTGGTCCAATATTCTAACCTGTTATGGTCTTTTTGAATACTGTCTTCCACTTTATGAGCCATCTTTCTCAGCTTTGTGTCATCTATAAATCTGATAAGTATGTTGTCCGTGCCTTTACCCAAATTGATAAAAATATTAAACTGCACAGAGCCAAAAATGTGTAATTGAATACTCTACTTGAGATCACCTTAAAGGTAACATCAACTTAATCAATTTTGGGGGTCCAATTGTTTAATCAGTTGAGTCTACCTAATTATATTGTTGTCTAGCCTATCTTCTGTCACCATTTTTTTCCACAAGGTACTCTGATAAATTGTGTCAAATGCTTTGTTAAAATCTGGGTAAATAGGGGCAGCTAGGTGGCACAGTGGATAAAGCACTGGCCCTGGAGTCAGGAGGACCTGAGTTCAAATCCGGCCTCAGACACTTGACACTTACTAGCTGTGTGACCCTGGGCAAGTCACTTAACCCCCATTGCCCCACAAAAAATATATATCAAATAAAATAAAATCTGGGTAAATTATACCTACAATACTCCATGGTCTGCCAATCTAGTAACCCCATCAATAGACCTATTTTTCGTGAAGACATGCTGGTTCTTTATAATCACTGCTTCCTTTTTTGGTGTTCACTAACCATTTCATAGCAATCAAGTCAGTCTGTAATTTCTACTCTCACATTCTTCCCATCTTATAGTATTTCTCTTATTCTCCATGATATTTTAAAGGTCACTGGCAGTGGCTTCGCCATCATGTCAACTGGATCTTCCAGTAGTATTCCAGAGTCAGGTGACCTAGGAGGGCCTATATTAGCTTCCTACTCAGTGTTGAGTATCAGCTTGTTTTTGTTTTGTGCTTTCCAGTACAAAGAACATTTTTCTTGACAGAGAAAGCAAAAACAAAAATTTATCATTAATTCTTCTAGTCCAGTCAGCAGCCCTCTGCCTTCTTTGGACTACTTCTTTTTTCTAGTATAGCTAAAGAAAGAAAACCATTTTGTTATCATTACCTTTCCATGTCAGCTTCACTTCATTCTAAGCATTAGCAGTCCTAATAATATTCTTTTATGCTAGACTTTTGTTTTCAACCTCTGATATATTACTCTTGCCTCCATCTTCTCCACATGATTTCAAAAAAAGTGTTTAGTTGCTTGATGAATTTCTGGTATTTATCCAAATCATTCTTATCAAGCTTTGTTAGATCCACTACTTTCCTGACCAAGAGCCTCCCATTCCTATATTTTAAGTCACTGTTCAGAAATGTATAACTTATTTTCAGATACCAATCAACAAAGATTTATTATATGCTAGATATTGTGCTGGGGACAAAAGAAACAAAGATGAAACTGTCCCTGTTCTCAAGGAACTCACGTTGTATCCGGGAGACAAAAATACAAAAATAAAGACATACTAAATATATACAAGGTAAATTTTTCGAGAGGAAGGGGTTAGCAGGTGGGAGAATGAAGAAAGGTTTCAGATCAAAATATTTTTGTAAGGACTTGGGCAGATACTGAAAATAAGTGTCACTACCCACAAGGTATTTACAGTTTACTCAAAGGATTAATGCCCATATCATAGATAATTATAATACAAAGTAATGTGATGGGCATTGTGGTGAAACAGGACATAATGGTGTGGGAAAATTTGAAAAGGGAGAAAACACTTTCAGCCAAGAAGTTCAAGGAAGGCTTTACAGAAAAAGTGATGTCTAAGCCATGACTTGAAGGCTAAAGAAGAATTTTGAAAGATAGGTTAGGACTAGGTTATGTAATGTTTTAAAAGCTAAATGTAGGAATCTGTATTTTGTCCTATAGGCAATAGGAAGTCACTGAAGTTGATTGAGTAGGGGAGCCATGTGGTTATATCTGTGCTTAGGAAAATTACTTTGGTAGCAGTTTATACAATGAACTAGAGTGAAGACTTGATGCAAGAAAACCATTTAAAATGCTGTTGCAGTAATGAAGGCAAGAAGTGATGAGGTCCTAAACTCATCAATTACCTGAAGTGGTAGCTCTTTGACTAGAGAGAGATGGGCTAGGATATGAGAGATGTTGTAAGGGTTGAAACAGTAAGATTTGGCAACTGACTAGATATATGAGGTAAAGGGGGAGTAGGGAGTTCAGGGAAATGCCAATGTTACAACCCTAGGACAGATGGTAGTATCCTTGACAAAAAATAGAGAGGTTTAGAAAATAGGAGGGCTTGAAAGAAAGTTAATTATGTTTTGGATGTGTTGACTTTGATTTGTCTCTAGGACATCCATTTTGAAATGTCCAATAGGTAGTAGGTAGAACTGTAGCTTAGGAAGCAGGTGTTTATGTTTTTATATATACTTCATATTTTTATATGCTTTCAGATATAAATATTTGTATAAATAATTAGATCTCGGCGACAGCTAGACAGGACAGTGGATAAAGCACCAGCCCTGGATTCAGGAGAACCTGATTTCAAATCCAGACTCAGATGCTTGACACTTAACCCTCTTTGCCCCATAGATAGATAGATAGATAGATAGATAGATAGATAGATAGATAGATAGATAGATAGATAGATAGATAGATAGATAGATAGATGAATAAACAAATAGATCTATCTATACATATATGTATATGATAGTCATCAACATAGAGATAGATGTGGATTGCCTTCATGTTGTGGTAAATAGTCTTCATGAATTAGTTACTTTGTGTAAAAAATAATAATCTGGGGGGCAGCTAGGTGGCACAGTAGATAGAGCACTAGCTCTGGAATCAGGAGTACCTGAGTTCAAATCCGGCCTCAGACACTTAACACTTACTAGCTGTGTGACCCTGGGCAAGTCACTTAACCCCAATTGCCTCACTAAAAAAAAATTTTAAAAAAATAATAATCTGGTGACCAACCCTCTGATTAGCCTTTCTTAACTTTGCTACACTGGTCCAATGAGGTATAGCTACCTAGCTAGCTAGATATAGTTATAGTTATATAATACATTGTGGCCTTTAAAATTATATGTAGTCACCTTATTTCTGTCCCAAGTTTAGGGAAAATTACCTGGGGTTTATAATATATTTGTTACTTACAAATTAGAAGCTTTAGCACCAGTTTCGGATATTAAGCATTTATTAAAGCGTACCAAATATTAGTAAAGAGAGAACACTTGGCTCAGAAAGTTAAGAAGCCTATCTAAGCCTAGAGGAGAGATAGAATTTAGCCTGGCCTCCTTCTTCCTCCAAGGAAGCTCATCTGAGAGCAAGTCTGTCTGGAAGTGGCTCTTCCACACTGCTCAAAGCTAATTGGCTAGCATCATTCAAATCTATTTGGACTTGAGGGTGGTCCTTGAGCAGAATGGCTGAGGTCAGAGTTCAGATAACATACCCTCTGAGGCTTTCAGGTACATGCCCGTTTTAATTAAGTTCATTTTAAGTGAGTTAATCAGCAAAGTCAATCCAATCAATCTGAATATTATCCCCTGGGGGGCCCTCTGGGCATCCTGGAACCTATTATTTTCTCACAACATGCATGTGTATGCCCATTGCCCGATAAATATCAATAAACATTTATTAAGTCCCTACTGTGTGCCAGGCACTGTGCTAAGTTCTGAGAATTGTTGCTGAGTGTTGTTCTTTAGTCATTTTTTTCAATTGTGTCAGATTCTTCATATCCCTCTTTGGGGTTTTCTTGGCAAAGATACTGGAGTGGTTTGCCATTTTTTCCAACTCATTTTACAGATGAGGAAACTGAGGCAAATAGGGTTAAGTGATTTGACCAGAGTCACACAGCTAGAAGTGTGTGAGGCCATATTTGAATTCAGGACCTTCTAACTTCAGGCCCAACACTATCCTCTGTTCCACCCAACTGCCCCAAGCACTGGACAGTCTCTGCCCACAAAGAACTTACAGTCTAATGGGGAAGACAACACAAAAAGAAAGTGAATGGATTGGGGAAATGTACCCAATGTGAAGGCACGGTGGCAAAGTCAATTAAAGAAATCCCAAAGTAGTGCAGCCAGGTGAGAAATAAGGACCTTTTACTATCCTTTTCTAGTAGAATATGAGCTCCTTAAGGACTAAGGTTGTTTCATTTTTGTCTTTCCGGTACCTAGCATAGTGTCTGGCACAATACTGAATGCTCTAAAAGAACTTAATTGACTGATTAATTGAACATTACCTTTTCTGGATACTGTTATCTATCCCAGCTACCTGTTTCTTTTCCCTGAATTTTAAAAATTCAATTTCATTTGCATTTAACAACCTGTGCCTAAAACCTTTTAGGAATCCCTTTCTTCAACTTGAATTATGTTCTTTATCTTTCTTTTCTTTCATAGATTCTTCCAGCTGCATTTCTATAGAAAACAAAATATCTTATAAATCTGAGTTATTTATCTTGCTGATAATAAGAATCTACATATTTCTTGGTTTCTAGGCCCTAGGATTCTTAATAAAGTCTCCTAATGGTGTACATAAATCCATTATTCATGAGATAGTGTTTTCTCAGCTTTGACAATCTCGTTTGTTTTGATATACTTTATCCAGAGTTTACTTTAGGCAGTAAACTTAACTATCTGGAATATGACTACAGACTCATATAGTCCCCCCCAAAAAAGTTGCCCAAGTAGCCAAAGTATATGGCAGTGTGTCAAAGGAACGTGCAATTCAAGCAATCATGTTATTCATTTGAGAGCTACTAACTGTGGGAGTGAAGACATAAATCCTTAATTAGCATGGCACAGTGGAAAAGGCATTGGAATTAGTCAGGAGAGGTTCAGATTCCACCATGGACATAATAGCTATGGGCAAGTCATTTAACCTTTGGGGAGCCTCAGTTTTCTTATTTGTAAAATGGGAAAATAATACTTGTAGTTAAAGGATTGTTGGAGGATCCTTAGAGCTGTATAAATGCCAGTTATTATTAAGCCTTATTGACTGAGTTTAGGTAATTACATGGTACATATATTACATATTTATATATATATATATTAATCAGAAGATCACTGTTTATTCCCCAGTTCTGCTACCTGGTAGTTGTGTGACCTTTAATCTCCCTGTGTTTGCATATGTATAAATGAAAGATTATACAGATAACACCTGCCTAGCTCTACTCACAAGGTGGTGACAACAAATTAAATAACATGCATGAAGCATTTTGTCATAATTCTAGAAATATGCACTATTACTATTATCTGATTTCCCAGCTGACAGCATACAAAAGCAGCAAATTAAGGTATGAGGATAAGGAGGTAGGTTCTAATAGGGGTTCATACACTGACACCAGTAAGAAATGACAGTTGACAGTGACAGCAGGGAGAGAAAAACTATACAAAACAGATCTCCAGACATCCTAAATGGTGCTATTTAAGTGTAGGAGAAGGCAACATATCCCAAAAAATATCCATTATGACCTCGTTGGATTTATGCTAGGAATTTGGGTTCAGTATTTGGAAAACTTTCAAAATAATTGAACATTTCGACTCTAAATACAACATCCATTCCTGTTTTTTTTAAAAAAAAAAGGCGGTAGAAAGTAATAGAATAAATGTAGCTTTTCTTATTTTAATGAGTAGTATTGAAAACTAGGAGTCAGCATTGTATGTATTTGTATAACAAGAGCCCTTTTCATTAAGATCAAGAGTAAATCAATGGTGTCCACTATCACTATTATTTTTTTGTTTGTTTTTGTGAGGCAATTGGGGTTAAGTGACTTGCCCAGGGTCACACAGCTAGTAAGTGTTAAGTGTCTGAGGCCAAATTTGAACTCAGGTCCTCCTGAATCCAGGGCCCGTGCGTGCTCTATCCACTGCGCCATCTAGCTGCCCCCCTATTATTTTTGATATAGTGCTAGAAATGCAGGTTATTGGGATAAGACAAGAAAAAAATTGAGGAAATAAACATAGATAAAGAGGGTACAAAATCACTGCTTGCAAATGATATAATGGTTCACTTCAAGTACCCTACAATCAACTTAAACAATTGGTTGAAACAATTGTTTCAGCAGGGTTGCAAAAAATAAAATAAATCCACATAAATCATAAGCATTTCTATAAGTTACCAGTAAAACTCAGCAAAAAGAGACAGAAGAAATTCAATTTTAAATAAATACAAAATGTATAAACACTTAGAAGTCTACCTTCCAGGGGCAGCTAGGTGGCACAGTGGATAAAGCACTGGCCCTGACCTGAATTCAAATCCAGCCTCAGACACGTGACACTAGCTGTGTGACCCTGGGCAAGTCACTTAGACCTCATTGCCCTGCCAAAAAAAAGAAAAGAAAAGAAAAAAAGAAGTCTACCTGCCAAAACACACACAGAAACCATATGAATATAATCACAAAACACTCTTAGCAAAGAAAGACATTTAATTGAAAAATATTAGTTGTTAGTGATTATGATCAGCCAATGTAATAAAAATGAAGGTACTACCCAAATTAACTTATTTATTCAGTGCCATAGCAATCAGACTATTAAGGGATTTCTTTTTAAAACCAGAAAAATAACAGTCAGATCTCAAACTATACTACAAAGCAGTAATATTAAAATAATTTGGTACTTGTTTAGAAATAGGTTAATTAGTGGAACAGATTAGCTATACAATATACAAATGTAAATGAGCACAGTGGCCTGGTGTTTTGTAAATCAAAAAATCAGCTGTAAATCAAAAAAACTCACTACAAAAACTTCTTGGAAACTGGAAAGCAGTCTGGCCAAAAACAAGTATAAATCAAAACCTCGCTGTGCACAATAGAGCAAGTGAGAAGTCTCCCTTCAGATCTCTGCACACGGGTAGAGTTCATTACCAAACAAAATATAGAGGATCATATAAGTTTAAATGAATAATTTTGATGATATAAAATTTAAAGCAAACAAAACCATTATGGCTAAAGTCAAAAGGGAAACAGGTAACTGGGTAAAAAAATTTGCATCAAGTTTCTATGATAAAAGTCTAAGTTCTTCCCCAATTGATGAATAGTTAAATGATATAAACAGGCAGTTTTCAGACAAAGAAAAACCAAGGTATAAAAAGCCATATGAAAAAAATACTCTAAATCATTAAAAATAAGAGAAATAGAAACTAAAGCAATTATGAGGTTCACCTTACACCCATCAAATTGGAAAAAATTGACAGAAAAATGTGAAAAATAACAAATGAAGCAGGAGCTCTGGGAAAATAGATATATTAATGTGCAACATTAATAATGGTTGGTCCAGCCATCTGTAAATCAGTTTGCAACTGTGTCCCAAAAATTACTGAATTGTGCATACCTTTTATCCCAGTGATATCACTGCTGATTCTGTACCCTGAAGAGAGAAAAAAGAAAAGAGGGGGCAGCTAGGTGGTGCAGTGGATGAAGCACCGGCTCTGGATTCAAGAGGACCTGAGTTCAAATGCGACCTCAGACACTTGACACTTACTAGCTGTGTGACCCTGGGCAAGTCACTTAACCCTCCTTGCTCCACAAAAGAAAAAAGAAAAGAAAAGAGAGGGAAAGGACCCATATGTACAAAAATATAGCAGCTCTTTTTGTGGTAGAAAGAAAAAATTGGGAACTAAGGGAGTATAAAGTAGAGAACAGCTAAAGAAACTATAAAAT